>NW_025814827.1:61921634-62626634 GCF_022079265.1 Lynx rufus
TTCTACAAATTTATGCATGAGTCAGAATTCTGAAGAGAATACGTAATATAATGTGCATGTTCTGAAATTCCATCTAAATGTGTTTTGAAAAATTCTTATGTTTAGGGAGTATATAGGATTATTATTTCTTTATGAAATAATTTCCAAATTCACCTGCAAGAGGTAACATGGAAGGAAGGAAGGAAGGAAGGAAGGAAGGAAGGAAGGAAGAGTGTGGGAGGATAGGAAAGAGAAACAGAGAGACAAAGAAGAGGAGACAGGAAGGAGGGAGGAAAGGGAGAAGGGAGAGAGGGACAGTAAGACAGAGTTGGCAGATATAAAGGGTCTTAATGAATCGTGCATCATGGAACCAAATAAATGGTCAGAGGTCGATTGAGATAAGAAGACAGGAATATGCAGGTTTGCTACTATGTAATAGTCAGCTGTGATGACATGATGTTCACAGTAAGCACTAGTGTGGTCAGTATGGACTAATATTCAAGACATGACATCTCATCCTGATATGAAACTTAGCACCCTGAAGAAAGGAATGGGAAGAGATAAAACATCAAGGGGAAATCAGTTGAAAAATAGGTTGAAATGTAGAGATTTTTGATTTATATAAAACAAAACTTTTTTTTTTGCAAGTTACATATATAGGTATGTGCACATGTGCAATATACAAATAACATTCACAATGACATTATGATGTTGGTTTTATTATAATCATTTTAAAACCAAGAAACATAAAGTTTGAGTAAATCCTTAAGAGTCACTGAAGACAGATGGAAGGAGGGAGGAAGGAAAGGAAGGAAGAAGACATGAAATGAGAGACAGGAAAGAAGTAAGGAATGAGGAGGAAAGAAGAAAGCACTACATGTAGATACATGTAGTTAAAGTAAACATTAAATCGATAAGAACATGTTTATATTTTCTTTTAATTGAAAAAGATTATTATCAGAGTCATAGGCTGACATGCAGATTAGTGTAACCATAATATCTGCATGCTGACTTTTGTCAAACCACTAACAAAAATGTTGCATTTTATTTTTCCATGTGTTCAAAGAAACAGAGCAGGACTGACATTTATTTTTTCAGAGCAGATCATGAGCTAGGACAGCAAGAAGTACAAGTACAGTTCTCTCCCTTCACCAAGGGTTGAAGATATGCCACTCAGTTGACTTTTGGAAGAAAAAAAAAATGTTTCCAAAACTTTGAAAATCAAAGACATTTCAAGAAGTTATCTTGTGAAAGATTTATATATTGAAGTTTTTTGTTACTATTTGGATTCTTTGGATTCTGTCATTGAAAGGAAATATTAGTTATGCAAAGAAGAATGCTTCACTAGCTCTACAAATTTCAGTTGGGCCTTATTTAACACTTATTTATTTTTGTATAAGAATTTTGTAACCACAACCTAGCAAATATAATTTTTATAACTAAAATCAGATTTCTTCACTAAATAAGTTATTAATTTAGTGTTTGCTTTCTATGATGAAGAATCCATTATTGTAAATTATGACTATGAAATTTAATGAATTAATGTGTTCCTTAAAGCAATGTAGAGCCAACTCTACCTCTAGCTTCTCTCTGTCCATCCCAGGGAAGACTTTACCTTGGGTTGTATTTTATTGAATTATAGCATGACTTAAAATTATTTTCTTGAGTTGTTAACAGAAAATTACAAATGCTGTAATAAAATGTTTAGGTCACCAAGATTTATGTTTTATTTCACTGCTGAACTCTTGGTATTAGAGGAAAGGAATGATTAGTTGTTCTCATTTGCAATGTGACATTTACATTAAGCAACAAATGCTCTAGTGGTGCATTAATTTATTTATCATATGATCCTGGAGGTGTATGACAATTTGTCAACGTTTGCTGTAGCTGAGTATATAATACTACAATTTTATTCAGTAACACAGATGCATTTCAATATTCAACCGGTGCCTCGAATTTAATTTTTAAATTAGGTTTAACAGTACTGGTGATGAGGTAAGCGTGTTTTTTGTTGTTGCTGTTGTTTTAAATTATTTATTTATTTATTTGTTTATTTATTTATTTATTTATTTATTTATTTTAAAATATACATCCAAATTAGTTAGCATATAGCGCAACAATGATTTCAGGGCTAGATTCCTTAATGCCCCTTACCTGTTTAGCTCATCCTTCCCTCCCACAACCCCTCCAGAAACCCTCTGTTTGTTCTCCATATTTAAGTCTCTATGTTTTTGTCCCCCTCCCTGTTTTTATATTATTTTTCCATCCCTTCCCTTCTGTTCATGTGTTTTGTATCTTAAAGTCCTCATCTGAGTGAAGTCATATGACATTTGTCTTTCTCTGACTGACTAATTTTGCTTAGCATAATACCCTCTAGTTCCATCCACGTGGTTGCAAATGGCAAGATTTCATTCTTTTTGATTGCCAAGTAATACTCAATTGTGTGTGTGTGTGTGTGTGTGTGTGTGTGTGTGTGTGTGTGTGTATACCACATCTTCTTTATCCATTCATCCATCCATGGACATTTGGGCTCTTTCCATACCTTGGCTATTGTTGGTAGTGCTGCTATAAACATTGGGGTGCATGTTCCCCTTTGAAACAGCATACCTGTATCCCTTGGATAAATATCTAGTAGGCATGTTTTAATAATAGTATTTATATAAATTCCCTAAATATTTTTGCACTTAAGAAAACATTAATGTGAAACAATTTCTGATTTTTTTAAAGTTTATTTATTTTGAGAGAGTGAGACAGAGAGAGACAGAGAGAGAGAGAAGTAGAGAGAGAGGGAGAGAGTGAATCCCAAGCAGACTTCAAGCATGGAGCCCATAAGGGGGCTTGATCCCATGAACCATGAGATCATGACTTGAGCCAAAATCAAGAGTCTGACACTTAACCAACTGAGCCACCCAGGTGCCCCTGTTAATTTCCAATTTTATTCTATATTTTCTGGTCCAAATTCTTTCAACTTACTTGTCTTAATAAAATAGCATTTTTAGAGTAGTCCACTGAAGATCATGGCTATATTATGCCAAATAACATATTATCATATGATTATCAGATAAGTGATTAAATTACAGTGAAGACATCTGATTCATTTATTCATATATTTCAAAACAGCTGGCTTTTTGCATCATGTAGATCCAACATCCAGGTGACTAAAGGTTTAATTTTTCATCATTTTCAATACAAGTTACATATAATTAAAAACTAATGAAGAGCATCTCCCTCATGTTATTTATTTTGTACAATTGGAAGTAAGATGGAGAAAGAGAAGTAATGATGGTATATTCATAATTTTTCAAACTGGATCTTAAAATTGAAGGAAATATTGGAGATTATGTTACTGCTACTTTTAAATATCTCAAGGGTTTCTTTAGTGTTTAATGTGGTAAAATTTAGGGCAACCTTAGGAAGAACGTCCTGAGGGAAACAACATTAGCACATGTCTGCAATGAATTTTAACCCATTATTGGTACTTTCAGATGTATGATACCTTGTGATAATTACAAGTTGTTGTAATATTGTTTTCATGTTAAGAGAGAAAGTTGAGTAGTGTGGTCACTGCTATGATTCCAATCCAGGCTCAGAAGACTTTAAAGTACGACCTTTATTGATAGTGAGATTTGAATCAAAGTGTATGTTCAGACAACTGAAGAACACTTAACAAAGACATTGTAGAGGGGAAGAAAATACCATTAGGAGCTTAAAGGGGTCATGATTCTGTTTTGAAAAAAGAATTCCCTATTAACTTTCCGAGTTTTTCCTGTGTTTCCTGAGTTCTTTCAGAGTTTAGTGTTGGCATCCAAGATAATTGTTGGAGGAAGAACCATATTTCTCGGGAATACATGTACATAAACAATAACAGATGCCAAATTTTCTAAAACTGTGGAAGAAGGCCAACATAGCAACAACTTGGAACTGAGAAAGTGATCAGAATTTCTTATAAGATGTTTTATTTCAAGATATCAACTAGAAAGGGAAATCTTAGTAAGATCACCCTAGAAAATTGCAGTATTAGAATACCAATCTACAAAGCTACTATTTTTAGCATTGCACTGACCAAAATATATGGACTAAAAAAACCCAGTACCTTGTTTGTGTTTCTTTACTATAGAATCCTATAATGGTTTTCTGAAATCTTCACTTACATCATCAGATATAAGAGCATTGATTTGGGGGCACCTGGGTGACTCAGTTGGTTAAACATCAGACTTTGGCTCAGGTCATGATCTCAAGGTTCATGAATTTGAGCCCCTCATGGGGTGGTCTTGATCGCTGTTTCAGGTGAGCACCACCTTAGGTGAGCTCAAGCCCTGCTTTGGGTGAGCCTCGCTTCTCTCTCTCCCTCTCTGCCCCTTGTGGGGCTCTCTCTCTGTTTTGCTTCCTCTCTCTCTCTCTCAAAAAAAGCATCTCTATCCTTACTTATCATAGCAGTGTGTAAGGATATGTATTTACTTCATTTGATTCTTGGCAGAACTGGTTTAGATAATACATGTTTTTGGGCAGGTGGCACATAGTAACTGCCTAATAAAAGGTATTGTAATAAAAGGGAAAATGTTATCATTAATAAATGATGTAACCATACATAAAAATAACTTTAGATGATTGAGATTTAGATAGGATTGAGCAGTTACTATACTCTTCATACTAAAAAGAGGACATGGAAATACTGTTGATCATCAGTCTTTTTTTTTGTTGTTAGTATAATAATTGGAGGTATTTATATTTTGCTCTTGCTTTGTACCACCTCTTTACTACATAGAGGGAACATACTCAGAGTTTCAATAATAGGCTTCTTGGCCTAAACATTTTACTTCTAGGAATTTATTATAAATGTATTCACTAATATGTGTGCATGCATAGATGTATATGGACATTGATTATATCATTTTATAATATAATTCTGGAAACTTCCTAATTTTGAATTGGGACACAGTATGAGCAGATTATATTGTATGCATATGATTGATACTCACGGATAGAATGGATAGTGTTGTTGATAGAAAATAGGAGTGATCTTCATGGTGTATGAATAAAAGGAATGGAGCAAAACAAGGTATAATATATATGTATAAAAATACACACACACTCAAATTTACATATGCATAAAATATTTCTGAGGGGATGCTCTGAAATTTGAAATTTGTTTCTTCTATTGGGTATATGTCTTGCTTTGGAGGGGGACTTGCTTTTGGATTTCCTGTATTTTTATCATGCATATAAAATGTAAAAATTAGTCTAAAATATTCATGGAAGGAAATAAATAAGGCAAACAATAGCTGTCTCAGGGTGGTTGGCATATGATTGATTTATATTCATGTGTGTGAGTCGTATGTCTGAGTTATTCTCTAATTCTATAAGACACATCTTTAGTAATAAATATAAATTTTAAAAAGATAGTGTTGGCTGGCAGATTCATAAAGGTGATTTGAAGTAAACTATAATTTACTTTCATCCCATTTTACCATTAATCTATGCATTGATTTTTAGCATTTCTGAGCGATTTCAATGTAAACTGTAAGCCGTAGCTCTACTTTTTTTTTAAGTCCTAATTATCAGCTATCTCAGGACAATATAATCACCCTGTTCAATTTTAACTTTGTAAGATTTTTCACACATTTTTACAAATTGAGACAGCAGAAGCAATAAACTAAACCTGAATTGTCTTTGTGTCATTTTATATGGTTCTTATTAATACCCTTTGGAATTGTATTATTCCTCACTTTTGCTTCTCCAGACAAAATAAGTGATAGCTTATGGAAAATTACAATGCCTTTCTTCATTTCAAAAACATTTTCAAAAATTCAGTCCATTCCTACATTAAAAATTATTGTGTTTGAATATTAATTGACATTACTATGTAGATTTTAGGGGAAAGAAAGATAAATATTGTATCTCATAGAGCAGGGCCAGTTTTTATTTAGGTTAACATGGGACCCTCAGCAGTAGGTAGAAATCAGCAATCTTCTGATATGAGGGTGAAATACAAGAGGCACATTTGAGTTTTCCTCCATAGACACATGTGTTTCAATAGTAGATCTTCTCTATTGACGAAAATACAGGCATCACAACGTAAGACCATTAGTTGCGTGAGGAAGGGATTTAGGAGCTTCATTCACTGCTATGTCTCCAGGTTCAGGTGCCTGGTACATATACTAGATGATGGTTAAACCTTTGTTGACATTTGTCATTTTTTTAACATTAGCCTGCAAGTTGAACTAATTGCAATATAAAGAAAATTGAGCTATAAAACTTTTGTTTAAACTGTCTTCAATCGTGAGATAAGAAAACTACAGATGGAAACCAGAATGCTGACCTCTCTGTTGGAATCAGAACGTATTGCACGTTCCCCCACAAAGCCTTATTATGCAAATCTATTTAAGTTCTATTTAGTGATGTTCCTGATACACTTTGAGATTGATCACACAGTTAGCAGCAGCTTTATTTTTCAAAGATGCTTTATAAACATATTTTGATACACTCTTTTTGTGCTTGTCTCCTTTGAAGACTCCCTGTAACCACTCAGCCAGGTGTTGGGAAGATGTGTAGTAGCTGAGCACCCTTCTGACACTCTCCTCAGAATCAGCTTGGAGATGCTTTCACCCTGTCCGTCTTCTTCAGCAGCCAGGCAGAGTGCTGACTCCTTCACAGCAGTGAGGAACTCTTCTGGCTTCAGAAGTAAGTAGACTGCATTCAGTTTGATCATTGCCAGTGGTTTTAAAAACACTTAGAGGAGGCTAACTGGAAGTCTTGCAAATTAGTATACAAATTAAAACCAACATTGTTCATCACTATCGCACTTCTATTTTGAGTTCTGTCTTTCTGAAGATACAGTTACTCCTTTTCATGTTGACAATCTGTATCTTTATGGGATTTTCTGCTATCTTTTTCAGGATTGTTTCATATGATTATCATGATTTATATTTGCAGCTTTGAGGCTTAGATAGGGGAAAGATTAAAATAATAATGTTTGCACAGGAGCAAATGGATTCAGAATGACCAAGTATTTTATTAAAGTTGCCTGGCTAATGAATTATGAATATGGGATAACATCTCTTGTCTTTTGAGTCTTAAATATCAAGTGCCCTTTCCGTGACTGTGATGTCCAGTGGTATATGGAGGGTAAGAGACTGGTGCAGAAAATGACACTTCTCTTGATTGGTTGGTTTATTGAGTGACATCTTCTCTGAGTCATTGAAGGAGAGTTTATGGCAGCTTATAAATATGCATAGTAAAAAAATAAAAGAGAAGTCACAGGCAGGGAAATGGATTGAACTTGGGACATGAACAGTGTACAAGATGCATAATGTAATATATTATACACTACCCCAAAACAAATTCCCAGCTGCATATTTATCTTTGGGCTTCTTAATTACTGGGTATATCAGATAAATACATCAATTACGTGATTGTTTATGTTTATAGGATTTGAAAAGTAAAAGCGTTATCTTGGAAAATGCTCAGAATCTCATGGTTCGTACTTGTAATCCTATTACTTAGCCATTTTTTTTAGTTTACTTGGTTTAAATTTGACATATTTCTTTTTTCTCTTCTCCCAAATTCTTTATGTAGGCATCCCTTACTTCTTTTAGGGATATATTTGTGTCAAAATGTCACCACATAGAAAATGATTATGAGTGCACTTTTCTAGACAGTAAAAGTTTGATTTCACCTGGATTGTTTATTGTGATTAGGTGCTTAGCAATTAAAACTTCCTCAGAGAGAATGGGTAGAAAATACTTAATAACCTTAGTTTCATTTTACAACATATTACAGCTTTAGTATGCCAGCAACAGATAGGTCTGTGTTCTTGAAGGAACAGAGAGACTGTTGTTACAAATTTATTTCTGAATCATGGTGCTACCTACCGCATAGTTAAAACAGGCACTCGGTATGTTGCTAGTGTACTCAAAGTGATGTAGATGGACTACTTTTAAGATGTAAACAGAAAGGATATATTAGGTTATATTGAAGTTAATTCATTATAACTATAACTATAGCATAAAATGATGAGTCTGAGCATGTAGAAGATAGATTATGAATCATTATTTTAGTGTAGGTTTTTTCTATGCATATTTTATTAACTTGTACTCTTTTTGTGCATCATTTATTCATTTATCTTAAAAATTGCTTTTGTTATTTTTGTCCTTGAGCTTTTTATTAAAAAAAGAGACTTGAGGAAGACATTCCAGATTTTGCAGATTTGCTCTTTTTAAAGAAATGGAGGACCCCAACTAAGCTTGAGTTGATTTCACATATTTTGAAGATATGGAGATATATAAGGTTTGTTTCTTAAAGGCAACCCCTCAAGAACCTACAGAGATTTTATATTCCCAAACAATAAACTAGAAAATTAATAAATTTTTGCTTTCCACAGATAAAGCTGACTTTTTATAAATGAAACATCTGACTTTTGAAAGCTGTTAGCATGGGAAAGATTTACTGACATAGATTCTCTAGTGTACATCACAAGACTTAGAGAATTCAAATACATTTTCATTTACTAATGGCTATAATCAAGGCCAAAGAATTTATTTAATTAACCTGGCAATAGAAGGCTAAACAGAAATAGTTTATATATTGAGAAGGACTCTTCTGAGTTAATGCTTAATTCAATTTTTAAATTACCAGTCCATTAGTCTGTAGAAGTGGAACCTCCTTTTCCCTTTCTGTTTTTTTTTTTTTCCTTTGGAGTAACATTAGGCTGAAAGTCTTGCATGGAATTAATCACCCTGAAAAAAAGAGAAAGTAAATACATTCCTAATTAGGTTCTTCAAATTTCAAATAGCTCATTGAAAATTCATAGCACATCCATTAAAATCCCTTTAAAAATAAATGGAATACTGGGAACTTTCTTAAGGGAAGTAAAGCATGGTGAAGTAGTAAAATAATGAGGCAATGGAGTATCTATTCGTTACTAGTGTAGGACGGTTGAAGTGGTAGTGGTTGTTATGATGGTTATTTTTCAATTAGCCTTGGCCAGTAAGATAGTACTTTTGTCTCTTTCTACTGTTCTTTCTTGTTTAACTAAAGCTCTGTGATCAATTTAAATAATAAACAATAACATCTGAACAGGAGCTGTGCTTGCCTGTCTAAATATGTACACAAGTGTATGTACATCTGAAGATCATTTACTATATACATGGTAGTAATGATAATCACTCCACAAGGGTAATATGCATTCTAAATATTCTAAGGATTCTTACTGGCATTAAATATAATATTTAAAAGACTTCTATTTTTTTAGAAACAAATTTCCTTATGTTTAAGACTTGTGCATTATCAACTCTGATCACATTAATTGACAGTGCCTTAGCTGATTAATCATTTATCAATATAAATAATAATAATAGTAATAATCAATATATTATCATTTGAAACCTTCCAGTAATTTTTAATAAACATGAATATATTGGATTCTTCTTTTATCTCTATGAGGTAGTTTAAGAAGTTATATAGGTTCTCAACCAGATAGATTTTCTTTTACACATGAAACCATTAGGTATATATCAGGTTCAATAACCCTGAAAGCTAGAGCAAAGAAGAAACATGTTAAATCATGCAGTGCTCATTTTAAGAAGAAATGAGAATAGGGATGCCTGGGTGGCTTAGTCAGTTAAGTGTCCAACTTCAGCTCAGGTCATGATCTCATGGCTTGTGAGTTTCAGCCCTACATCAGACTCTGTGCCGACAGCTTGGAGCCTGGAGCCTCCTTCGGATTCTGAGTCTCCTTCTCTCTGCCCCTTCCCCAGCTCACACTCTGTCTCTTTCTCTCTTAAAAATAAATAAACATTGGGGCGCCTGGGTGGCGCAGTCGGTTAAGCGTCCGACTTCAGCCAGGTCACGATCTCACGGTCCGTGAGTTCGAGCCCCGCGTCGGGCTCTGGGCTGATGGCTCAGAGCCTGGAGCCTGTTTCCGATTCTGTGTCTCCCTCTCTCTCTGCCCCTCCCCCGTTCATGCTCTGTCTCTCTCTGTCCCCAAAATAAATAAACGTGGAAAAAAAAATTAAAAAAAAAAATAAATAAATAAACATTAAAAAATGTTTTTAAAAAGAGGGGAGAATAAAATTCTTAGAGGAAACTTTATAATGACTCTCACAAATATATGCTTTCAGTGACAGTCAGTTCCAAATTAATATATCTAAGTGCCTTAAACTTAACATGTTGCTAACTAAGCTCTTGGTCATCTTCCCAAATACTATTTTTGACATTGTTTTTCTTAAGGATTTTATTTAAACTCAAGTTAGTCAGTGTAATATTAGTTTCAGGGATAGAATTTAGTGATTCATTACTTGCATATAACACCCAGTGCTCATCCCAACAAGTACTCTCCTTGATGCTCATCCTCCATTTAGCCCACCCCCCACCCACCTCCCTTCTAGCAACCCTCCATTTTTTTCCTATACTTATTCTTTCTGATATTCTTGAGTTCAGTAAATGTCATCATCGTATACCAGAAAAAATAGGAATCATCTTCTAACCTTTCCCCCTTCATTCCACAAATTCCATCACCTAATATGGTCAAATTTACTTACAAAAATTTTCTTGAATTTATCCATTTGTCTCCGTTTGGGACCATTAGTACCTTGGTCCCAACTACCATAGTCTGTCTCCTGGGCTACTACTCCAGAGGCTTCCTAAATTATCTGCTCACGTCCACCAAGCCTCAATTCTGTCTATTCTTCATAGCTAGCCAGAGAGAGTATTACAAACTATAAAATTGACATGACATACCTCTCAAAAGACCATTGCTCAAAATATAGACAAAATTCCTTATGGTTTACTATGTTCAAACGGCTTAGCACTTTTCTAAATGTCCCCAACTCATCTCACACTGCACTCCTCTTCTTTCCTGCATTCCAGCCAGAGTGGCCTTTCCGTCCTTCTTCCGCATCATGTGACCTCCCACCTAAGTCTTCGAGAGTGGTCCTTTCTTCCTCAGCAGATCACCACTCCCAGTTCCTTTTTGCCTAGTATCTCAACACAGCATTCAGTTCCTGAAGGAAGCCTTTTGTTGTTCTGCCGGACCACATCATCTCATTATTATATGGTGCCACAGCAATGCATAACTGAAATTCATTACAGTTTTAGGTCTCTTTGTGCAGTTATCTAATATTGACCTCCCTTTCAGATTGTAAGCACTGTAAGGTCATGACCCATGTCCATTTTGCTCATCATGGAAACCTCTCTTTATTTTTTAGGCGCTATGAACATGGGCCTAGAGCCCCTCTCCCCAACCATCCCGACCATGGGGGTTTCAAGGACATCAACTGGAATAGAATTTTTAAGTATCAACTATTAGATCTTTTTGTTTTTGTGTTTTCCTGTTGTCAAAGTTTGATCTAGTTTTATGGCAGGCTCACCATTCTCAGTGGGTGTTTATTTTGCTGGTGCCCTTATATTGCTACTGTCTCTTCTTCTTAGTCTTGACTATATTCCTCAGGGTCTTGTTTTCTGATAGGTGATGGATGAAGACCCTGGCTTGCTGTTATGAAATGGGAACAAATGAATCCAATTGGAGTTTTTGTTTAAAAATAATTATAGATCAGTAAGAGAGATAAGGGTATTGCAATGCAGAAATAACTACCCTAAGATAACTAGTGATGGAAAGCTACAAATAGCCATGTGAGCTTAGTGGAAAAAGAAGTTTTTCCATCTGAGATTATGCAAATATGCTGCTTATTATAGGTAGAATTTCAGCCTCAGTGATAGGTTTCAACTTTGGACTATCAAAGTTGTTGTTAATGTGCCGATGTGTTGTCTCACTTAGGTAAAAATTCCAGAAGCTAGAGAGATAATGCACAGTTCTCCCAAAAGCCCTTAAGTACTGACACCAAAACTAAAAATGTCTTAGCTGGCAATACTTGATGTAGAAAGGTCACTGCTCTCTCTGCCTACTGTTAGTTTTGGCTCTGTGGGTTGCTAATACTATAGTACTTACTGTCAAGTGTCCTGGGATGAGTTCTGAATAAATGCTTTGCTTTAGGAGACAATGATTACTTTACATTTAGGACCAGGAGGGGTTGATGTCATGTGGAGAGTACTCCTGACACCTGACATTAGATGCATGGCAACAATCTTCACTGCAGAGTGTTGGCTATGAAACTCATTAGAAAAAAAAAAACGATAAGTACAGACTCAACCTAAGTTATTATCCCAGTTATTGTGATGAACACCCTGTTTCATTGACTATGCAGCTAACCTCCCTTATATCACTGTGGGCTGCACTAGGGGTATTTTTAACATATGCTATGGGTAGACTGAGGCACCTGCCATTAATATTAAAAACAGTGTGGGAGACTTTACAGGAAAAAAAATTGGGTGTACAGAGACTTCTTTTAGAGAAAAATCTGCAATTTACCATAGCAAGAAACTCACAGACTAGAAGAATCAGTGTAGGCTACATTGATCATACACACTAACTTAACATTTCTAATGACTTACCATATGGAAGGAAAAGCACTATGAAATTACAGAAACATCAACTACATGGAAGGATGTGTGAAAAAAATCAGGGACTTGTAGATCTATCATTGCTAGCTGAAAACATTAATAATATAAGAAAACCTAGAGACTTGATTTTGAAAAGTGCTAACTTAGATAACCCAGTTAAATTAGATTATGTTGTTTTTACACAGAAGTATTTAATATCTAGACTTTTGGACAACTACAGTGGTGTTGAAGATATTTTATCACCCAGAAGGGATAAGTAAAACACACCATTTGGGGATGGTGACAAGCAGGCAGTGACATATATATGGGTTAGTCTCAAAAAACAATCTTTTCCATCATCCTTGATTACATAGGTAAAGCTGGATGGTGACTGTAATTTGGCAGGTGGTAGCTCAAACTCGTTTGGTTAATTAACCTTCCTTTGGACCATTAGGAATACTCAAGATGTACTTACTTGGCATAAAAAATGCATCCCCCTCTGTTTTTATGCAAACAGTCAGGCACATGCAATTTGACAACTGAGGTAAAAGCTTTGTTGCTGAGGTGAAAGCAACTTTTTTGAGGTGACTGTTCCTCTTAGTGTCAGACAATTCTAAATCCATAATAAGAATCTGGCTTTCTTTTTGATCACTTGCATGTAGATATAGATTACTGTTCTAAAGCCTGAAGTTTTAACATATTGTTTAATATCTGAAAAATAAATAACCTTGTAATACCTGCTTACTTATTTATGTCTTGAAGACATAATTCCATTACAAGCAAAGGAGTGCTTCTTAGATTATTTCAATACCTACTACAATCATGATTCCACTGCAGAAATAACCCACAGTTGAAAACTTGCATTCATTATTTATAAAGAGACAGGAAAATAGACTAAACTTTTTCTAATAACTCTCTACTTGAGAGAAGACTGAAAAGGATATGCTGACAAATAAAATTATATGTAATTGTATGTAATTTTAATGTAATCTTTTCATTCAATCAAGGTTATATTTTGGGGCATCTTAATTTTTTTTAAGTTTATTTATTTAGAGAGAGAGAGGAACAGCACAAGAGCTGGAGGTGGGGAACAGAAACAGAGGGAGACAGAGAATCCCAAGCAGGCTCCATCCACACCATCAGCGCAGAGCCTGATGGGGGGCTTGAACTCACAAACTGTGAGATCAGACCCAAGCTGAAGGCAAGAGACAGATGCTCAAACAGCTGAGCCACCCAGGCACCCTACATTTGGGAGCATTTAAAAATATTTCTTATATGTACCTTGAAATGAAGCAATGGAACTCAAAATTTTAGGTCAGGTTTAATTAAAGAATGACTCTAATAATTAGAGTGATAATGAGGGTAGACCTATGGCATTCGTGGATTTTATTGATGTAGTTTTATGCAAATGTCCCAAGTCTGGAAACTGGTTTCCAGGAATGAGTCACATAATAGTGAGTCCAGCAGATATCTAACATCTGAATCACTTCTTGGGTTTGTTCTCTATTCATCATAACATGCAAGAAACTTTTATTAAAGGTATGGAGAGATTATTTAAAAAATTTTTAGCAATGCTTTATTGTAGTTTATGAGAAGTTTCTCAGTGATTTTCTTGATTTCTAAATATTTGGAGACAAAATCCATATGTATGATTCCTTGTCCAAGGGTATTCATATATAGGGATCTACAATACCCCACTGGGAATCATAATGATAAATAAGTAAGAAGGATATTGAAAAAAACAACAAATAAGAATGTAGCAATCAAGTCTAAATCCAACTCATCTTTATCCGTTCTTGGTAGGCTCTTTATGTTTATATTTGTCACATGATACCCCTATGAGCAAGTAAAAATTTTGTTTTCCTATATTTTAGACATCAGAAGCTATCAAGTCCTTCCTCTAGACCTAGTCAGGTATTTTGATCAAACAGGTGTGTTTTTTTTGTTTTGTTTTTAATACTTTTGTTTCTTAGGATATTTCTTGAGTCATTCTCAGAAATAAGTCCAAACATTAATAGTGACTTCATTCTATAAGACATACTATTATATGAAAATGTCTAGTCTACTCCAAATAAACCAAAAAAGATAATTTATTTACACATTTACACATTTGGAATTTATACTTTTTTTTGCAAAATACTCATTTAAAACAGCAGATATTGGGGACTTATTTTAAAAATACATATATCAAGGGGCACCTGGGTGGCTCAGTTGGTTGATCGACTGACTTCGGCTCGGGTCATGATCTCGCAGTTTGTGAGTTCAAGCCCCACATCGGGCTCTGTGCTGACGGCTCAGAGCCTGGAGCCTACTTCAGATTCTATGTCTCCCCCTCTGTCTACCCCTCCTCTGCTCATGCTCTTTGTAATAAATAAATGTTAAAAAATTTTTAAAAAATACATATATCAAATGCATTAAAAATAAGAATGATGAATCCAAGGCACTGGCAATCTTATGAGGAATGGTAGGTTATAGAGAGATTTATATCTTATTCCTTGTTTCAGTATTAGGTGTGTTTTGATATGCTGTAATTCCTTGCAAATTACTAATCTGTGGTGAGGGCATAGAGTAATTTTTACTTCATTAGGATGTAAATTGACCAGCATTCTATAATTATTCACAATAAATAGAAGTTTACTACAAATTGAAAACAAGAATAAATCTGAAAATAATTTTGATTAAAATTATACAAAATTATCTTGTATCACAAACCCAAATATGTAATATAATATGATCCCCAAAGTGTAAATTTTGGAGCTTATAAAAGGATCTCATGAAAGTAAAACATGAAAATAGTATAAACATACAAACAAAAAAATTGAGAGATATTCCATGTTCATGGAGAGGAGAAATCAATGTTATTTAGATGTCATTAATTGCCAATTTATATATAGATTCAATTCAATACCAATCAAAATTACAGGATGTTATATTGTGGATATTGACAAACTGATTCTAAAGTTTATATGAAGAGGCAAAAGACACAGAATAGCTAACATAATACTGAAGAATAACAAAGTTGGGGGACTGATGCTACCCAACTTCAAGACCTGACTATAAAGCTACAAGTTGAAAAAAAAGGTGAGGTATTAGCAGAAGAATAGGCAAATAAATCAGTGGAGCAGAGTAGAGAGCCTGGAAATAGATTCCTATATAGGCAACTGATCTTTGACGGAGAAACAAAGGCAGTAAAATGGAACAGACAGTCTCTTCAACAAATGGTGCTGGAACAACTGGACATAACCTTCACAAAAGTTAACTCAAAATGAATCAGAGACCTGTATGTATATACAATACTGTAAAAAACCTAGAAGATAACATAGGAGAAAACTTAGATGACATTGGGTATGGTGATGTCTTTTTTACATAAAATGCCTAAGAAACAATCCACAAAAATGATTGATAAGCTGAACTTCATTAAAGTTAAAAACTTCTCTGTGAAAGGCAATGTCAAGAGAACAAGAAGGCAAGCTTCACACTGGGAGAAAATATTTGCAGAAGACATATTTGATAAAGGACTGTTATCCAAAATATACAAAGAACTCTCAAAACTCAACAATAAAAACACCAACAACATGTTTTAAAGATGAGCCAAAGACCTTAACAGATATCCCACCAAAGGAGATATACAGATGGCAAAAAATAATAATAAATAAAAAACAGATGAAGTATGTTCCACATCATATGTCATCAGGGAAATGCAAATAAAACAACAATGAGCTGCTAATTCACACCTACTAGAATGGCCGAAATCTGGAACACTGACAACACCAAATGTTGATGAGAATGTGGAGCAACTGGAACTCTCATAGTTTGCTAGTGGGAATACAAAATAGTACCGCAGTATGGAAGACAGTTGAAAGACAGTTTGCCTGTTCCTTACAAAACTAAACGTACTCTTACCATATGATCTAGCAATCATACTTCTTTATATTTACTCAAAGGAGTTAAAAACATATGTTGTTACAAAATGGTGCACACAGATTTGTACAGCAGCTTTACTTATAATTGCCAAAACTTGGAAGCAACCAAGATGTCCTTCAGTAGGTGAGAGGATAAATAAACTGTACATCCAGACAATGAAATCATTCAGCACTAAAAATAAATTATCAAGCTGTGAAAAGGCATGCAGGAAACTTAAATGCCTGTTAAAAGTGAAAGAAGCCAATTTTAAAAGCTTACATCTTATATGATTCCAACCATATAACATTCTGGAAAAGGCAAGACCACCAAATTAACAAAAAAGATCAGTGATTGCCAAGTGTTTACAGGTGAGGAGGGGTTGAAAGAGCACAGAGAATTTAAAGTAGTGAAAATACTCTGTATGATGCCATAATAATGGATACATGCCATTATACATTCGTCCAAACCCAAATGAGTGTGGAACACCAAGTGTGAATGGTAATGTAGACTATATATGGTTTTTTGAGTGATATGATATGTCAAATTCATATTCATTATTTTTATTTTTTTTTTAATTTTTAATGTTTATTCATCTTTGAGAGAGAGAAAGAGAGAGGAGAAAGAAAGAGACAGAGTGTGAGCAGGGGAGGAGCAGAGAGAGAGGGAGACACAAAATCTGAACCAGGCTCCAGGCTCTGAGCTGTCAGCACAGAGCCTGATGCAGGGTTTGAACTCAAGAACTGAGAGATAGTGACCTGAGCTAAAGTCGGACGCTTAACTGACTGTGCCACCCAGGCGCCCCTACTTTCATTATTTTTAGCAAATGTCCCACTCTAGTGGAGATTATTAACAGGAGAATGGTTACATGTATGAGCCAGGGAGTATATGAGTAATATACTTACTGAGTATATTGAATATATGAGTTATCTACCTTCCCCTCAATTTTGCTGTAATTTTAAGCTGCTCTGAAAAAAGGTCTTAATTTAAAAATAAAATGGTATGAACATTTCCATAGTTTCATTGTTGAACTTTCTTCTGTATTTTAGGTTTTAAACAAGTTCCCTATATATTATGAAATATTATGATCTATATTACTTTGGAATTGCCATATTTGATGTAGAATGGTTTCTCATTCTTGTACTAACTTGTATTTACTTGATTTACTAATAAGATTGAAAATCTTTGCATGAGTTTATTGGCCTTTCATATTAACTTTTTGGTGAAGCCCTTCGTTAATTTTTAATTTTTTTTAACGTTTATTTATTTTTTGAAGGAGAAAGAGAGCATGAGCGGGGGAGGGGCAGAGAGAGAGAGGGAGATACAGAATCCGAAGCAGGCTCCAGGCTCTCAGCTGTCAGCACAGAGCCCAATGCGGGGTTCTAACCCACAGACCATGAAATTATGACCTGAGCTGAAGTCAGACACTCAACCAACTGAGCCACTCAGGCGCCCCAGCCCTTTGTTAATTTTTATATTAGCTTGTGTTTTTCTTATCAGATGATAGTAGCTCAAAAAAAATGTATTTTGCATTCCAGTCCTTTGTGGATATCTTGAGTCATACACAATTGCCTCTAATCTATGGTCATTGTTTTCACTTTAGTAATGTTATACCATATTCATCAAAGACTAATATTGTATGTTCAGGGTTTGAGGTAGGAATTACATTTTTTCTTCTTAAATGAGTCACAAACTCACAAGATAGTGTGTCATACACAAGCTTATTTTAATGCCTGCACCAGACCCTTGATACTCAGCAGGGCATATGGGGAATATATAGCTTATATTTTTCCCCATTCAGGAGTTGTTTACACACACTAAAGTAAAAGTAGAGTGGGGGTTGTGGTATTGTTCCTACAGCTTGCAGATCCTCAAGAAAACTTGACACTGTCCAATCTAGTCAGGGGAAACTGCCCCTCCATTAGTCAGTCTGCAGGCACAGTAGTGGTGATCTGGATAAGGTTATGTTGCCTCAGACTATAGTGGGATATGGTCATTAGGCACCCTCTTTTATGATGTCAGCTGAGAGTTTTCCTAGGTCTTACTTATTGTAGGTCTGTGAGCAATCTGGAGCTTACCTATACTAGCAACCCAGGGATAGTTTTTAAATACAAAGCTACTGACACATTTAACACTTCACACATAGGATGGATGCCTTAATTCACTGTATTTTATTATAACCAGTTTCATCAGCTTTTTGTTAATCTTTAATAATTTCAGTTATTAATTTTAAGGGACAGTGCAGGGACCAAAGAAAGTAAATCGTTTTTACAAAGAAGAGTTTGCACGAAGGATCCCAAGCTCCAGGAAAGGGAATATCTCAGGAAGTCCTCACCCAGATAAAATGTTTTCATTTTAATTTAGTGAATTTATCAATTGTTTCTTTTGGTTTTGAGTGTGTGTGTGTGCTTTTTTTTTTCTTTGCATCATTTCAGCTATTGTTCTCTGCTGTTAAAGAAATAAAGATATTTTCTTATGTATTCTTTTAATATTTTAAAAGTCTCTTCACATTTTTTTGTATAGTGTTGAAATTGGATTTGGAGAAAAGTACAGTTCTATTTTATTTTTTTCATACTGCTAACCAATTGTTGTGACACTGTTTATTGAATATTCCATCTTTTCCCCATTGAATTGAAATTCTATGCTGCCATACACAGAGCTTTCATACATGCACAGACGTATTTCTTGGTTTTCTATTTTATTTCATTGTTCTCTTCATCATCCCTGCACAAATACCATGCTGTAATTTAATTATTTTAGGGATAAGTCTTAGTAGGTTGTAAAATGAATAAATCTACTCTTTTTGTCTCTCCTTCAAAATTTCCTTGGCTGATGTTCGCCCTTTATTTTTTATCCTTTTGTTTCAATTTTTGGAATAGGCAAGTTTGGTGAAAAATCATGTGTTAAAATTTACTGAAGTCACATTTGCTGTAGTAATTTTTTATTTTGGTTGGGGAAGAAGTAGTTTTTTTATTTTTTTAATATCAAATTTATCTATCAATGAACTTTTTCAGGTTGTATAATAAAGGTTTCTACCTTCTCTTTATATGTCTTGCATTTTTTTCCTATTTCTTCACAAACTTTTATATTGCTGTAAATGGGCTTTTAAAATGTTACATTTTTCAAATGATGTTCTGTATAGTAATGTTGCTTTTTATCGTTATGTCTTCTAAACAACTTTGATAAATTCTTATTAATTTTCATTTACAATTCTTATAATTATATAATTTTATTTATAATATCTATACAAATAGCATCATTACAATTTCCTTTGTATTATATTTCTATTATCTAATTGAACAGGTTAGGAGCTCTCTTACAGTGCTGAATGCAAATGGTGAGTGTGGCCATTCTTATATTTTTCTTGACTTTAAAGGAACTGTTTCTCATGTTTTGCCATAGTGTACAATGTTTTTATTAGATCATTTTATGGTAAGTATTAATTTGGGATATATATACTTTCTCAAACTACAGAAGCCCAATTTTTCTTTTCACCATTTTCTTCATAGTGAACATTATATAGAGTTTCCATTGCAATGGTTAGTTTTAGTTTCTAATGGATCAATGATGATGGAACTCATCATACCCTAATCTATTATCTCAGTCCATATTTAATGTGGTCTTTTTTCCCCAATTTACATTGTAGTCAGAATTAAAATACCAGTAAGAAAATTCATGGATTACTTTTTTAAAAAAATTTGGGTGGGGCACAAGGCAAGATTTTACTTTGAATCCCTCAAAATTTGATAATATTCATCTTATTAAAATTGCCTCAAGTTTCAGAATAATGTCCTTCTCTACTCTTATAAAGCTTGATTTTGACATATTTAAATATAAAATATTATAATAACTGAAATAGCATGATCAATTTAATTCCTAGTCTGAATCTGAAGTAAGTAGAAAATACATCTTATAAATAAAAATTCAGGTAAGCAGATATTCACATAATTGAATAGAATTTTAGAACAGTGTGACTTTCTTCACTTATAGTTGAAAAATTAGGGACTATGAAAAGATTTTTCATTTATCTGAGCTCCCACAGACAATTAATGAAAGAAACTTGCTTATCTTCTTCTAGCATATAACTTTAAAAACTTTAAGTCCCTTTGGGCTGTTTTACTATTTTACAGAAAAAATCTCTTGGTTTTCCATCTTGCAGTTTATTTCTTTGATCATCATTGCTCTCTATACTGCTATTTACTCCCATTGGTTGGAGGTCATTGTTGTTATGATTATTATCATTATGATTATGGTTTAATGTTTTACTGAAAATGTGTTATTTTATTGCAACCTTTAACACAACGTAAATGTTCATAAAACATATGTATATTTTAATGAAAAATATACTGTGAAACTAGCATTCAGTTCAAGAAATAGAACAGTGCCATTGTCCTTCTCTGCTTCTATCTGAAATGTTATCCCTTTTCACTGAGCTGGAAACTGTGTAATAATCTAAGCCATGTGATAATAGATTTGTTTTCTGTTAGAGTTTCACTTCTATATATGCTTCTATAACCAATATAGTTTTGTCAGATTTTGAACTTTATAGGAAAGGATTAATACTGTACTTGCCCTTTGTACCTTGCTTCTTTTGCTTAAACTTCTGCTTTTAATATTTTGGAATGTATTTCAGTTGTTGCATATAGTTGCAAATTGTAAATATCCATCATTCTATGGTGATCTGTTAAGGTACTAAAATTTATCTCTATTTGATGAATGTTTAGGTTATTTCAAGCTTAAGGTCATGCAAATAAAGAACATTTTTGTGCATGTGCACAGATTTTCACTTAGATATCCTATATATATTCTGTTAGATTTATACTCACTTATTAATTCCAGGAGGTTTTTTTGGCCAGTTCTCCAGAATCTTCTATGTAGAGGATTATATCGTTTGCAAACAGTTTTATTTCTTCCTTCCCAATCTGTATAATTTTTATTTCCTTTTCATATCTTATTGTGTTAGAAATATTAGGATTTCTAGTATGATGTTGTATATAGTGGTGAAAGGGAACATTCTTGCATTGTTCCCAATTTAGAGGGAAAACATCCAGTTTCACGTCCTTAAGTATGATATTAGCTGTATGCATTTTGTACATGTTTATTACCAAGTTGAGGAAGTTCTCTGTTATTATTAATTGTTTGAGAATTTTTATCATGAAAGGGTGTTCGATTTTGCCAAAAGTTTGTGTTTTTTTCTGCAGCAATTTGATACATACTTTATTTCTTTATTAGCTTACTGATGTTATGGGACACTGATTTTCTTTTTTTTTTTAAGTTTTTAAAATTTTTATTTATTTTGAGAGAAAGAGAAAGAGCAAGCAGGGAGGGGCAGAGAGAGAGGAGAGAGTGAGAATGCCAAACAGACGCTGTATTGTTCGTGCAGAGCCCAATGCAGGGCTCGAACTCACGAATCGTGAGATCATGAGCTGAGCTGGAAGATGCTTAACTGACTGAGCCACCCAGGTGCCCTGGAACACTAATTTTTAATTTTTGAAATAGCCTTGTATGCCCAGAATAATTCTCATTTGTTTATTATAAATTGTTTTAAATGTTGCATTTGGTTTGCTAATGTTTTAAATATTCTGACATTTATGTTAAAGAGAAATATTGGTCTGTAGTTTTCCGTTCTTGCAGTGTTTATCTGGTTTTGGTATTAGACTAATACTGGCCACACAGAATCAGTTAAGTAGTGTTACTTCTGCTTCTTTTTCATGGAGGAATTTGTATAGAATCAATATCATGTCCCCTTAAATGTTTGGTAGAATTCACCAACGAGACAGTTGGGTAAGTGCTTTCTTTTTTAGAAAATTGTTGATTGTTGATTCAGTATCATCAAGAAATAGAGAGTATTCCCTTATTATTCTTTTATTGTCCATTGAAACAGTGGTGATGACCCTCTTATTTCTGTTATTAGTAATTTGTATCATCTGTTTTGTATGTATGTTTTTGTTTTTGTATTTATTTATTTGAGAGAGAGAGAGAGCTAGACAAAGCATGAGCAGGGGAGGGACAGAAAGAGGGAGTATTTGTTAAGCATTTTTTAAATTGAATTTGACAATCTCTGTCTTTTACTTTGAGTATTTATACCATTTATGTTTAAAATAATTGTTGGAATAGTTGTATTAATTTTTACAATGTTCTAACTTTTTATATTCATTGTACTTGTTCTTTTCAATTTATTAGCTGCTTTAATTTTTCTGCCTTTTCTGGTTTTAATTGAACATTTTATATTATTTCATTTTCTCTCTTCTCTTAGTGTATTAATGATACTTTTGTTTAAAAGATTTTTTAAAGTGGTTTACCTAGCATTTGAAATATACATTTACTTCAAATTTAGTCCACTTTTAAATAGCACTATACTAGTTCACAACTATATGCATACCAGAGCATTCCCAATTTCTTTTTCCTATCCCTTGGAATATTTTTTTTAAATTTTTTAATGTTTATTTATTAGAGAGAGAGAGAGAGCGAGCTAGATAAAGCATAAGCGGGGGAAGGGCAGAAAGAGAGGGAGTATGTCACAGAGTCTGAAGCAGGCTCCAGGCTCTGACACACCATCATGGAGCCTGACGTGGAGCTCAAACTCACAAACTGTGAGATCATGACCTGAACCGAAGACTGGCACTTAACTGAACTGAGCCACTCAAGTGCCCCTGTCCCTTAAAATATTGTTGACATTCATGTTACATAACTATATGTTATATTCAGGTAAAACATTTTTATGATTATGCTTTTGAAAAAAGTTATCTTTTAAATCAATTAATGAGGAAAGTACTTTTTTTTTTTTTCCTTTTCTGATGCTCTTCTTTGTTGTGTGTTGATTTAAGTTCCTGGCTTATGTTATTTTTTTCTCCCTAAAGAACTTCTTTTAACACTTATTTCAGAGCCTGTCTATTTGTGATGAATTCAATCTTTTTTTTTTTTTATTTTGTCAGAGTAAATCTTTTTTTTCCCGTTTACCTTTGAAGGCAAATGTTGCTGGATACACAATTCTACATTGGTTTATTTTTATTTACTTTTTATTTTAAATTTTTTTCAATGTTTATTTATTTCTGAGAGACACAGAGACACAGAGAATGAGGAGGGGAGGGGCAGAGAGAGAGGGAGACACAGAATCCAAAGCAAGCTCCAGGCTCTGAGCCATCAGCACAGAGCCTGTTGCAGGGCTTGAACTCATGAATGGTGAGATCATGACCTGAGCTGAAGTCAGACATTTAACTGACCGAGCCACCCAGGTGTCCCTATTTTTATTTATTTTTTAGTACTTTATGTATTTTACTCCACTTTCTTGATATATGGTTTCTGATGAGAACCCTACTATAATTCTCACAATTATTCTTCTATAAGTAAGGTTTCTTTACCCTTTTGGTTTCTTTCAAGATTAACCCTTTATCTTTGGTTTACTTCAGTTTGAAGATGATATGCCTAAGTAAATTTTGTTTGTTTTTCTTTCAATATTTTTTCTGTGTGATGTTCTCTTACATACCTGGATCTATAGTTTGCTGTTTTTTTTTAATAGTAGTAAAGTTTTGATCATTATTAGTTCACATATTTCTTCTTCTCCACTATCTGTTTCTTCCTCCTTTGATATTCCAATTGCTTGTGTTTCCCCTTTGAAGTTTTCCCACAGTTCTTGGATGTACTGTTGTTTTCCCACTTGTATTTTAGTCTGAATAGTTCCTATAGACCTATCTTTAAGCTTATTCATTCTTTCCTTGGCTAAGTCTCGTCTACTGATGAATGCATTAAAGGTATTAATTGTGCTAGTGTACTTTTATTTCTATCATTATTTTTTTTATTTTCTTAGAGTTGCCATTTCTCTGCTTATATTATCCATCCTTTCTTGCATGTTGTCTACTTTTCCTTTTATAGATTTTAATGAATTAATCATAGTTATTTTAAATTTTCTCTCTGATAACCATAATATCTGAGTCATATCCAAGTCTTGTTCTGATGCTCACTTTTTCTCTTCAGTCTGTGCTTTTCTTGCTTTTTTCATACCTTGCTATTTTTTTTAATTGTATTAAACATCAGACATTTTGCACTGGATGAAAGGAATTGAAGTAAATAGACCTTCAGTCTGAAGATTTATATTCATCTGGCTAGAGATGCACAGTTTTTAGTATGTACTGTAGTGTAAGTGCCAGAGTCTTTAAATTCTTCTAGTGCCTTTGTTTTTGTCTCCCCTCATACCTGTGGGCTTCTCTTAGTAATCCTTGGAAAAAGCCTCTGTCTTGCAGCTAGCTAACCAACTCTCAGTGTATTGGAACTCTGTTTTGGTGGTAGCAAGTGCAAAAAGAGAAATTGGCTATAATATTATGATTTAGTCTGTCTTTAGCTGAGGTGTGACTCTTGACTGTGCTTCACAAGTGTTTGTATGGTGTCATAACTTTTCTCCCTCCTGGCAGGTGAGTCAGAAAGGCTAAATGTGGCTGAGGTGGTTGGGGATCATTTTCCAAAGGCTTAGAAGCAGAACAAGACTTTGGTAAAATCTTTTCCTTTGAAGAATATGCCTTTGCTATGGAGAATGATCAGGATGTACTTAAAAAGGGTTACTTTCCCCTTCCTCCTGGCAGAAGCATAAGGGGATTTTTCTTCTCTTTTCTCTCTGAGTTCATGGTGGATTTATGGAGGTAAAACCCATGAATGTGGGGGGTCTTAACCCATGAATGTGGGGGGAAGTCAGATCTGTGACTTCACTCTTACTCTCATCTTTCAGCTGTGTATCAAAATTACTATGAAATTGTTCCTTACAATTTATGGTTGTAACAGCTTCTGTTCTAGGTAAGTATATATATGTTGGCTGTGTCTTTCTGGCTGTACCTGGTTTTCTGGATTTCATGGTGGCAGTTTTTCTTGTGAATTCAGTTCTCTAATTGGCCTAAGAAAAGTCACTGATGTTTTGTTTGTTCAGCTGTGTTTATCTTATAAGGACTGGAGTGACAACCTCCAAATATGTGGGAGCAGAAACCTTTTCATTTTTTTTTTATTTTTTCCCAGCTTTGCTGAGATATAATTGACATATTGTGTTAATTTAAGATGTACAATGTGATGATTTGATACACATATATAACGTGAAATATTTACCACAATAGAGTCAGTTGTTATATCCTAAAAGACTTCCTTTGGCATTTCCTTTATTGTGGGTAGGTTGATATACCTTGTTTTTGTTTATCTGAAAATGTCTTCATTGTTTTTTATATATAAAGGCCTGCTAACATTTGAATGCCATTTTAGTATTATAATCTGAAAGAAATTGACACCTTGTTTATTATGAAATATTACTCTTAATTTCTGTTATTATTTGTTCTGAAATTTATTTTGAATGATATTACTAGAGCCTCTAGCTTTCTTTTGATTAGTATTTACATGATCTATCCTTTCCAGCTTTTTGCTGTTATCTATTTGTATTCTCAGATTTAAAATGGCTTTCTTTTAGAAGACATATTGTTGGTTCTTGTTTTTATATTCAATTTGATAATTTCTGTCTTTTAATTGCAGCATTCATACTATTAACATTTCAAGTGATTAGCAATATGATTGAGTTTTAACTTTCCATTTTTCTGTTTATTTTCTTTCAAAAAGATTTTTTTAATGTTTATTTATTTTTGAGAGAGAGACAGAGCATGATCAGGGGAGGGGCAGAGAGAGAGAGAGACAGAATCTGAAGCAGGCTCCAGGCTCTGAGCTGTCAGCATAGAGCCTGATGCCGGACTCAAACTCAGGAACCAAGAGATCATGCCCTGAGCTGCAGTCGGATGCTTAACCTGCTGACACACCCAGGTGCCCCTTGCTGTTTGTTTTCTATTTGTGTCATATATCTTTGGTTCAAATTTTTCTTCTTTTCCTGCTTTCTTTTAGAATAATTGAGTATTTTTATTATCCCATTTTATTTTACTTATTAGGTTGTATAGTTTTATCTCTTTTATTTTTTCAGAGTTTGTTCTAGGGTTTATAATGTATATCTTTAATGTATCAGAGTTTACCTTTAAATTATACCGTATTACCCATCTACCATCTTACATATATAGTGGTTTGTGCCCATATTTCTACTCTGTCTTTTGTCATTGTTGTCATATTATACTTCTCCACATAGATAGAACTCTATCTATGTGGAGAAGTAAAATATGACGTATACTCTGCATGTGTAAAGTAAAATAAACTCTACAATATAGGATTATTATTTTTAAACATTCAATTTCATTTTAAGGAGATAAACAATGAGAAAAATACTTTCACGTTACCCTCATATTTACCATTTACATAACTTCATTCTATCTAGTATCAGTTTCCTTTTATCTCAAGAAAAATTTTTTTATATAAGTGCACAAATGATGAATTTGTCAGTTTCCATTTGTTCTAAAAGTATTCTTTTAAAGTTATTTTTGTAATGCTAATTTTACATATTTTTTTATTACTTTGAAGATCTCTCCACTCTTTTCTTTCTGAACTCTTTCCTTCCATATTGATTTCTGAAGGAGTATACTCTC
Organism: Lynx rufus; assembly: GCF_022079265.1. NCBI lineage: Eukaryota > Metazoa > Chordata > Mammalia > Carnivora > Felidae > Lynx > Lynx rufus. The sequence goes on from NW_025814827.1 coordinate 61,948,439, forward strand.
ATTTTTAGAATTGTGTTCCTCTGTATGTAACGTCCATGTTTTTCTAGCTGTGTTTTTATCAGTGTTTTGCAGAAAATTGATCAAGTTATGCCTTGGTGTAGTTTTTTTAGATTTCTTCTGTTTGGTGTTGGTCGAGCATCTTCCATATGTCAGTTTATTTGTTTTTTCTTTTAATTTTTTTCATGTTTATTTATTTTTGAAAGAGAGAGAGCGCGAGCAGGGGAGGGGCAGAGAGAGAGGGAGACACAGAATCTGAAGCAGGCTGCAGGCTCTGAACTGGCAGCACAGAGCGCAACGTGGGGCTTGAACCCATGACCTGAGCTGAAGTTGGATGCTCAACCGACTGAGCCACCCAGGCACCCCATTTGTTTTTTTAAATAATCTTTGGAAATAGGTCAGCCATAGTTGTGTCAAATTTCTTTCTTGCTCAGGAACTTTCCTAGGATTCCAACCTCAAATATGTTAGCCTGCGTGGTAGTCTCACAGGTCACTGATGATCTGAACTTTATTTTTTTTCATTTTTGTTTTTCTTATTGTTTCTGTTGTTAGCATTTTTCTCCATGTGCTCTATTTTGTGTAGCTTTTATTACTAGTGTCTTCACATACACTACAAATTTCTTCTATGGTGTCTAATCTGCCAAAAATATCAGCTTCTGTTGTTTTTCTTTTAATATTTTTATTATTTATTTTTGAGAGAGAGAGAGACAACACAAGCAGGGGAGGGGCAGAGAGAGAGGGAGACACAAAATCTGAAGTAGGCTCCAGGCTCTGAGCTGTCAACACAGAGCCCGACCTGGGGCTTGAACTCACGAACCCGTGAGATCATGATCTAAGCTGAAGTCAGACAACCGACTGAGCCACTGGGCGCCCCTGTTGTTGTTTTTGTTTTGATACTGTATTTTTCATATTTAAAAGTTCCCCACGATCTGTTTTGTATATCTTCCATTTCTCTTCTCATCATGGTCATTTTTTTCCTCTACCTTTTTGAGCATATGGAACATCTTTATTGTAACTGTTTTAATGGCTTTGCTATTTTCATCATGTCTTTTGTTTGTACATCTTTTTCTATTGATTGAGTGTTCCTGGTTTAGGGTTATATTTTCTTGTTTCCTTGCATTCCTGATATTTTTTTTCATGGAAGCTAGATACAATAAACTGTATGTTGTTGTTTGCTGGATTCAATGCGATCCTTTATACAAAACTGTTGTATCATATTTTTATACTTTTTCTAGTTGTTTAAAAGGTTAAAGGTGTATTAGTCCCATTTACTTCGTCATAGCTGGAGGTAGAAATCTCTATTTTTACCTTAATTTTTGATGTAAAACTTACTAGGCATAGTATTTTAAGTTTGTGGATGTTTTGTTTCATTTCATTGTTTTCTCATTGTTATTTTTTTGTTTGAAGAGAAAACTTACATTTTCTCTTACTGGTGTTTAGATGTTCTCCCTGTGTTTGTTTTATGTATTTTTTTTTATGATGCAACAAAGTGAGGGTTATGGACTGAATGTTTGTCTTCTCCCCAAAATTTACATGTTGAAACCTAACCCCAAGCGTGATGGTATTTGGAGATGAGTCCTTTGGAAAGGAATTAGGGTTACATGAGGTCATGAGGGTAGTGTTCTCATGATGGGATGGGATTAAGGACTTTATATGAAGAGACAACAGACACAGAAATTTTGCTCACTCTGAGACTGGCAAGCCAGGAGATACTCCACCAGACGGTGAAGGCAGTCTCATCTCAGACTTCCAGCCTCCAGAACTCTGAGAAAATAAAATTCCATTGCTTAAGGCACAAAGTCTTTGGTGTCTTGTTATGGCAGCCTGAGCAGATTAAGACAGTGAGTTATACTCTTTTTTTTTTTTTTATTTATGATACTAGGGTTCATAGGTTTTCTTGAATCTCTTGATACTTTTTATCATATTTAAGAAATATTGCTCTTGTATCCTTGAATATTGCTTCTTCTCTGTTGTCTGGAAGACAGTTATTCTGGGACTCCAGTTACATGATGGTGTATCTGGTTACCATGTTCCATATAGCTCTTATTTTTTTTTAATGTCTATTTATTTTTGACAGAGAGACAGAGATAGCGTGTGAGTGGGGGAGGGACAGAGTGAGAGGGAGACACAGAATCTGAAGCAAGCGTCAGGTTCTGAGCTGTAAGCACAGAGTCCAATGAGGGTGTGGGGCTTCAACTCATGAACCGCAAGATTATGACCAGAGTCGAAGTCAGACACTTAACCGACTGAGCCACCCAGGTGCCTCTGGCTCTTATTTTTCTTTTCTGGATTCCTAGTCATCATTCCTCTTAATATTTAATCCAGATATTTTCTTCCAATTTAGTTTTCCAAATTTTTGGTTTTTCTTTCAAAATGTTTAATCTCCATCTATTGAATTTTAAATTTTGGTTCTAGAATTTATGTTTGAAGTTTTTAGTAAGTTCTAGTTTTCTTGCATAATCCTAAATTTTTTCACTTAACTTCTAGTTCATAGTAAGTAAATTTATTCAGTGACCTGTGAACTGTTTGTGTATTTTCTCTTTTAAGGGTGTGAGTATTGGTTTTGTTAATATTTTTTTTTCTGGTATGTTTTTTTTCTATTCAATTAATTTCAGTGTCTGGCAACTGATGAGTTTTATATCTTTTGTAATTGTGTCTTTTACTTTTTTCTGTGCAAATATTGCCTTCTTATTTGGCTGCTTATGTTTTTTAAATTTGCTCCAATTATTGGATATGAAAAATTCTGAAAATAATTTGAGTATATAGATGATATCTCAGTAGATGAAATCACATGCAGGATGTACTTTTGCTAGAAAATCCAAGTAAAGTGAGGGATGTTCACTACATTCCAATTAAGGTTTGGCGTTAGTCCTTCTGAGGACCATTGTATTTGTAGTTTGTAGCTTGCACTTGTTCTTAGTTGAAGCCCTGCCCTTGTGTGTAGATGAAACTCTTCTTCATTCCAGTTAAAATTCTTGGATGTTTAACTAAAGCCATTCATTCCCACTTGGAAATCCCTAGCTGGTGTTTTTTGTTTTTTTGTTTTGTTTTGTTTTGTTTTTGTTTTTGCTTCAAGCACTGGAACTCTCTAAAGTTATGTTCAGCATTGTGTCACAGTCTTCTATTTCACTATAGAATCAGAAATTTCCTTTAGGATTATAGTGACCCAGCTGTTTGATTCACTTTGGAGGAACAGTGAAGAACTTTGCATTTCATCTGGATCTTTTCACAAACTTTCACTACCTTGATCACTGTAAACAGATATACACATAGACACACCCACTTTTTCTCTAGAGGGTTAGTTCATATCAAGCTAGTCATTGACAAAATGAGAATTCACAGTAGAGTTTTACATTTTGATATGGCATCTAGAAAATTCACTGAGCTTTCCTTTTTATTTAAACAATAAATATCTGGGAGTGCCTGGGTGGCTTAGTTGGTTGGGCGTCTGACTTCGGCTGGGTCATGATCTCACGGCTTGTGGGTTCGAGCCCAGCTTTGGACTCTGTGCTGACAGCTCAGAGCCTGGAGCCTACTTCTGATTCTGTGTCTCCCTCTCTCCGTGTCTTTCCCAACTCACACTCTCTCTGTCTCTCTCTCTCTCTCTCAAGAATAAACATTAAAAAAAATTTTTTTAAATAATGTATCTGTAGATTTTATGTATTTTCTACTCCCAAGTATACTAAAATTTATGGACAATGACAGCTTTGTTTTGTCCTCTACAATTCTTATTTAATTCTTTTTTTTCTTATCTTACTCTGATAGATAAGTATCTAGTAAAATTTTGAATAGAATTGGTAATAGAAAACATCATTGTTCTTTATTTTAAAAAATACATTAAACGTTTCACGGTAAATATTATGTGTGCTGTTCTTCTCTAATCTTGATCTGCCAATAATCTTTTTAACCTTAATAATTAGTGTACATCATCCATCATTTTTTTTCAACATCTACTAAGATCATTATGATTTCATAATGTCTAAATAGCTTTACATTCCTGGGATAAAACTCTATTGGCCATGGTATGTGATCCTTTTTATGTTTTATTGAATCTGATTTACTAATATTTTTCTTAAGATATTTACATCTGTGTTTATGAGTGAGATTTTCCTATAAACATCTTTTATCATATGCTTAATGTAATGTTATTTCATAAAATGCTTTGGGGTAATATTCCTTCCTTTTATATTTTCTGAAAGTGTTGGTATAGGATTAGACTTATTTCTTTTTTAAAAGCTGTGTAGAATTTAACATTATTATGATATCTAAGCCTGGAATTCTCATTGTGCGAAGATTTGGAATTACAGATTTCACTTCTTTAGTGATTATAAGACTATTCAGGTTTTTCATTTCCATTTAAATTAGTTTTGAAATATATATTTTTTTCTAGGAGCTAATACATTTAAGTTAAACTAAAAATTTTATTCTTTATGTATGTGTGATATACTTTTATTATTTTTATGTCTGCATCTTCAGTAGTAGTATTTTCTTTTTTCTTCCTGGTCTTGGGTATTTGCACTTCTGTATTTTCATTTTTAATTTTACCAGTGAACTGTGAACTGTTTGTGTATTTTGTCTTTTAAAGTTTAACTATTGGTTTTGTTGATATTTTCTCTGCTATGCGTGCTTTCTATTCAGCTAATTTCAGCTTTCATCACAATTATTTTCTTCCTGCTACTCCTCATGATTTGTTTTGAGGAATTTTTTCTAACTACTGAAGTTGGATTATTTTATTTTATTTTTGCTAATTAATTTTCAACCTTGGTTCCTAAGTAGTATGTAAATATAAGGCCAACCTTTCATTAATTTGTTTTAAGTACTAATTTAGTTGGAACACATTGTTGATGTATAGTATTTTCACCAACATTCAGTTCAATATATTTTCTTATTTACATTTTGTTTTGTAAATGGATTATTTAGGGACATTTCTTATTTTGTAACGGTTACAACTGATTTAAAGTTTCATTAATTTTGGTCAAGAACCATAGTCTTTCTGATTCTAGATTAAAATGTGTTGAGACTTTATCTTGTGGACTAATATATAGTCAAATTTTTAAATGATCCATGAATGCATAACTATTTTCTAATTGTTGGGTGTTATGTACATTACATATATTCATTGGATTCACCTGTTCACTATGTGATCAAATCTATATACATTTTGTGTTTTCCTTTATATTCTGTCAACAAAGATATATTAAAATCCACAGATACTGTTTTGTTTTTAGTTATTTCTCCACGTAAATTGGCAAAGTTTTGCTCTCTGTATGAGAGCTTCTGTTGAGGCTATGCTCTTTGGTGTAAATAGATTTAAAGTGTTTTGGCCTCCAGGTGAATTAAAATTTTTAACTTTATGAGCCAACTTATTACCTGTATTATGTTTTTGCCTTAAAGCAATCTTTTCATTACCTATTTTTAAAATGTCTTTTTAGAAATCATTTTAACTTTATTGAGATTATAGTTTAGATGTTCAGTAGACCACTGCTTATAAAATACCTCAAGAATAATTTGGAGATAAAGTGATAACAGATCTGTCATGATAATTTTCTCTAGAAATGTAGATGATCACGTGTGATTATCTACCTGTCTCATGAGCATAACGGATTTCTTTGCCTGTAAGGAGTGACCAGTCATCTTCAATAATAAAGTGATATCAACTGGTTATAATAGGTAATAATGATTAAACTATGCATATGGTGTGTTGTCATTTGAGATCAACATTTGTTTCACTTAATTTTTTCCCAAATATTTACTCAATTCTGATATGGGACATAAAAAATTTCAAGACTAATTGATACTTAGATTGGCGCTTTTTGCCACAATCATTTCATTTTAAAAATATTTCCTATCAACAGTGTCATTGAATATCTGTCTTGGTTTATTACTGATAAAAGTGCCTTTGGCAATTCTGTCTTTCCATTACGAGGTTTATTTCATCCCAATTTTCAGGTCATATTGCTGAAAGAGATGAGATATCCATCCTTTATTAGAGGATGGAGTTGACCATTCTTTATTCAAAGGTGAGGCTATCCTGAAAATTTATGGTAGATAAGGCTTCTGAGTATCACTCATTAAGAAATGATTACTGCTGTGTCTAGAACTTAAGATATCATAAAAAGTATGCCAATTCCTTAACTTTGGTTATCAAATATGGTAGAACAACAATTATGCTTTTGCAGCAAGTATGATATATGTAAATGCATTCCAAAATTTATGTAAAGCATTATCAAACACACAGGTTTGATATGAGTCAGACTTTTCTCCGTGCTCTAGGATATACAAAAATCCCATGCTTAATAATGAATATATATTTAATTTTGAAATAGCTTTCTTCTGAGAAAATTTTATAATACTATAAATTTTGTAATATGATTTTACTAGAAAAAACCACATTATTTGCCCACATAATGGTGCATTTTTTGTTGTCTCTAATGCTTGAATATTTATTCAAAAGATCCGATGGGTTTCGACACAAGACCCCTGGCTTCACGTAGGGTGACATTAAAATCCATTGACCAAATTGGAACATTTTTAGCTGGACAAATGTTAACCCAATCAGTATTCTGAGGCAATGGGTATCAACTGGGACTCACCCAAACATAACCATAATATGCAGTCACCCTACTCCTAAGGTAAAGATTACAACTAGATGATCATAGCGTCCAAGGATGATCCTGCCAATGAGAAATGTGGATCGAGCACAAAGAAGGTTGGTGACTCATTACTTTCTAACCAGAGATTTTTGCTATCAATTGTTCATTTATTTATTTTTATATAATATCCACTCGAATGTCCCAAGTGCTTCTCAACTACATGATATCTGTAATTGAATTTATTTTTGAAAATCTACTGCCTTTGTATTCCTTTGCCACAGCCAGATACAGGAGAGTTATTATGAATTTCTTTTGTCACCTACTTCTATCATTAATCTGTCACCAACTTTATTGATTTTACTCATCGTTCTCACTTTCACTGCTTTGGCTCTGTCATATCAAGTCTCACATTTATAAATATGGCCCTCTCCGGAATGGTATTCTTGTCTGTGGTCTATCCCTGTAACTGTGTTACCAGAGTTTTATTCCTAACATGACTATTTAAATCATGACCCATGTGAAAAGAATATAATCACTTCCTAGAGATTTCAGGAAATTTCAAACTCTGTATGCCAGGAGCCGCAGTTTACTCATAACTCTACTTCATTCATGCCCCGTCTCTGACCATTTCTCTTTCTTGTGTATTTGCTTTGTTTGATAATACTAGGGTCTTCAAAATTCCTGCCTATCATATGATATTTCAATAGAAGACTGATGTTGTAATTTTCTAAGAATGTAATTTTGTCTGATTGTAATAGTTAAGTGTGATTACTGTAAAAATGCATAAAAATATGAGGAAAATATAAATAATTCATAGACATTACTCAGATATTATAACTGTTAAAATGTTTAGTGAATGTCCAATATTCTATATTTTTATAAGTTTATGGATTTGAATACATATGGTAGGTAAATAAGTAAATTTATTGAAATTGTATTTTATGTAGAGTTTCAGATTTTTATCATGAATTAATCTGGCTTATGAGCATTTCCTCTACATTATTTAATATTCTTCAAAAATAAGCTTTTAAAAAGGCTGAGTAATATTTTCTTTGTGCATACCTTAGGAAATTTAACCTTTGCTATACTTTGAATATTTTAATATATCACATCTAAGTTTGTTTGCATCTCTATTTAATTAGAGAGTAATTAGGGATCATTTTACTAGATGTTATTATATCAGTATATATTAATTCTACAATACTATATATCATAGAGTTCCACATGACCCTCTCTGGAATATTGCCCTAGTTAATAGCCTCATAAACATCTGACTGCCGTATTTCTTGCTTTAAGTATGTTCACTAAACAGACACTTCCAAATATTTTTCAATTAGGTATAGAAGATAATAATGTCTTAGTATTTTTCTATGCCGTAATCATTAAAGTTTTGAGTGTAATTCTAATATTTCTTACTATTTTTTGTTTCATTTATTTCCTTATTAAAAAATAATTTTCCTTAAATTCATTACTAGGAGAGCCTTTCCTTGTGTAATTGTTGTAAATATTTTCCTAATTATTTACCAATTTTTTTTCTGGTGGTTTTTAATGTACTGAATTTTAAATATGTATTAAATCAAATGTGCCAAATTTTTGGTAAGTTGAGATACGTTATGCATGGAAATTTCTTATTTATCATGAGGTTAATAAACTGTGTTTCCTTATAGATTTTTATGGGTTTTTAAAATATTTTTTTAATATTACTTATTTTGAGAGAGAGAGATAACACGAGCAGGGGAGGAGCAGAGAGACAGGAAGAGAGACAGAATCCCAAGCAGGTTCTGCACTATCAGCACCGAGCCTGACACAGGGCTTGAACCCACGGACTGTGACCTGAGCGAAAATCAGGAGTCTGATGCTTAACCGACTGAGGCACCCAGGTGCTCCTAGATTTTTATGGTTTTTAAAATATTTATCTATTTGGCCAGGTCCCATGAAATATGATAACCAGCTGGATTATTTTCTCAGGATTTAAACAGATTTTTCAGTGCCATTTATTAGTGAATATTAACATCTCTCCGTTTTGTGATGATTTAAAAATTTTATATTCAGGTTTCATCATTGCAATATATTTTTATTTATTAACTGGCTGGTGCTTTTGATAGCATTGTTCAATTTTAAGTTTGTATAACCTGCTAGTATTTTTTTAAGTTTATTTTGATAAAAAGGGGGGGGGAGAGAGAGAGAGAGAGAGAGAGAGAGAGAGAGGAGGGGGAGGGGCAGAGATAGAGGAAAGAGAATCTAAAGCAGGCTCCACACTGTCAGCACAGAACCCAAAGGAGGGCTCGATCCCACAAACTGTGAGATCATGACCTGAGCCAAAACCAAGAATTGGTAGCTTAACCAACCGAGCCACCCAGGTGCCCCAACTTGCTAGTATTTTTTAATATCCTATTGGAAAAGTGTTGTCATTATTTTTCTTCTTCTCTCTTCTCTTCTCTTCTCTTCTCTTCTCTTCTCTTCTCTTCTCTTCTCCTTTCCTTTTCTTTTCTTTTCTTTTCTTTTCTTTTCTTTTCTTTTCTTTTCTTTTCTTTTCTTTTCTTTTCTTTTCTAATAGTTTCTTATCTAAGCGGGACTCAGGGTGCCTGCTTGGGATTCTCTCTCTCCTTCTCTCTCTGCCTGTCCTCTGCTTGCTCTCTCTCGAAAAAAAAAATTAAATGAGAATCTTTATACTTCTCTATTTAGAATTTGTTAAATTTCCCTCCAATGCAAAGTTTTGGATTTTACAATGTAAGTGACTATATGTAAATTATAGAAATTATCTATCTATCATCTTTGAGAAAACTGACATCCCAAGGTATTCATTGGTCCCACTCAAATTTTCTTCATTTTATAGTTTATACATTTCTTATAAGAAATCTATACTTCAGCTGATATACCATACACCTGTCACTGGTCAGTTTTAAAATTTACTGTGTTTACATTTTTTTTTTATATGAAGTTTATTGACAAATTGGTTTCCATACAACACCCAGTGCTCATCCCAAAAGGTGCCCTCCTCAATACCCATCACCCACCCGCCCCTCCCTCCCACCCCCCATCAACCCTCAGTTTGTTCTCAGTTTTTAACAGTCTCTTATGCTTTGGCTCTCTCCCACTCTAACGTCCTTTTTTTTTTTTTTTTTTTTTTCCTTCCCCTCCCCCATGGGTTCCTGTTAAGTTTCTCAGGATCCACATAAGAGTTTTTGTTTTTTAAGACTTCTTGCTTTTCCTGATCTTCTTAAATGTATTTTAATTTTTCTTTCATTGTTTAGGTTTTCACATCTTCATTTCTGATAATCGACATTTTTCACAAATGATTTTCTTATCTATGTCCTGCTTCATCCCAGACTTTCTGCTTGCCCTCTAAGCATGCTGCAAAGTGTTATAATGGGACCTCCCTTACTTGCTCATCTGGTTGGAACAATGGATCAGCTTGTTCCTTGGACCATAGATTTTACTCTTTCTTGCTTTACTCACTTTATTGCAGCCATTTTCAAATGCTTCCTGGGAAAGTTTTTAGCCAGGAAATCTTGGTGAGTTCCATGTCTGAAAATATTCCTCCTTAATTTGTAGGTTGGCTCTAAGGCAATGTTCCACCTCTTGCTTGCGCCGATGTTGCTGATTAGAAGCCAACACTGATGTGGCATGTCTTCATTTTTCCTTCTCTAGAAACTTTAAGAACTACTTAATTTATTCATTCAGAAAATAACTAGTTACTAGGTGCTATGTTCCATTTTGTGTACTCAAGATAGGGCAGTGAGAAAATTAAACAAATTCCTGTTGTCACATAGTTTACCCTAGAGCTGGGAGAGAAAGACTAGCAAATTCCTAATGAACAGTGCTAGGGATATAGCTTTTGACATGCTTGTGTTTGGCATTTAGCAGGCCCTGATTAGAAATTTTTTAACCTTAAGCAATAGGAATTCTCTTGCCTAAATTAATGGATTAAATCATTAAAAATTCACTAGTTTCTCTTTCCTGAAACTTTTTGTTAGAGGGTAAACTTCTCTGTTAAATTTCTATCACTTTTGCACCTATTACCATATTGTCTGCATTTTGTTTTGTCCAAACATTTGGGTATTTTCATTGATTATATCATATAATCCTATTGATTTTCATTTGTACATATTGTATGCATTCATTATTGTCTCTTACTGTTCACTTATAATGCTATCATACTGATTTTTATACATGTAACATTTATTTTAATCTTTTGGAGGCTACTAATTGAGTATTTCTTTGACATGTGGCCCTTTTTCATTATAGTTACCTTCTATTCCTTTTTTGTCTGGTGTTTATTTTAGCTTGCTTTCTGATTTTCCTTGGATGATCTGGAAAACTTAGTTGTATGTTCATATTTTAAAATGAAGTATAACTCCAGTTGGGAGCATTGCTCACGATCCAAGCTTATTGACTAGTGAACTTAGCTTGAGGGTAAATAGATAGATTGCTGGCTATGGCCCTGGGTAAAGAGACCACTAAATATCAGAATATCAACATCTTTGCTGTAGAGTACAAATAACCAAAAAACTCTTCTAATCCTTATAGAGTTAATTATCTTCATTTTAGGAAAACTCTTACAATTTTTTGCCTGGAGAGTTGCAGAGTGGATTCCTTCCAGGCACAGCAGTGTGTGTGTGTGTGTGTGTGTGTTTGCTAGGGTAAGAGGACAACATTACTGAACCAAGGAAGAATTCACAATTATTGCCTTTGTTTTCTACTCTATATTTCATTGTCCATTGCACCTAGCATTTCCTGGTATAACTTCTTTTGGAGTGGTTCTGAAGGGCTGCTTGCTTCTGTCTTCATTTATTAGAATCCCTCTCTTCCACCTGGATTCATAGATGTTACAGCTCTTTCATCTACATTTTTTTCCCTGCTATATTTGTTAAAACATGTTTTCTGCTCATGGTTTCAGACTTTAAACATGTTTTCCTCCTCATTGTAAATACATTTCTTTTAAAATCAATTTACTATCAATTTTATGATAGGACACTTGAGGAAGTAAATGCATATGGTTAGTGTTAGTCTCTTCCTGGATTTGGAAGTTGGGAAAGTGTGGCTCTTGCTGCTCTTGGCATTGTCATTTTACAATTTTTTAAGTGATGGCTGGTGTTTGTGCCCTACACATACATCTTTTTTAAAACATAATTGAAGGAAATGACAATCTCTGGCTATGAATTAGAGTCCATGGAATGGGAAGGAAAGAAATGAAACATTTGCTCATTTTCAATTATTTGTTAGATCCTGGACAAAGTATTGCATTTAACTAATAGCAATCCTGTGATCATGTATTATTGTTACTGGCTACAATTCTCAACGACAATTCCAAAATCTGACACATTAATGGTGTGCCATGTGGCCCATTTAAAATATGAAGTTATATTAGATTCTATAATTATTTTTTTCTGCATCCTTCCATCTCTTCCCAACCAGCTGCCACCAAATTGGAAAGTCCTAACGGGCGGGATTCATTTGTGATTAATATTGTAGTTTCCTGAAATCCTCATTAGAGCTAGGAACAACAAAAAATTTTCAGCAACTGTCCTTAGGTAAAGAGTAGTTAATAATTTAGTATTTTGTCCCCTAGTTGTGGACTTCCTCAAATTTAAGTAACCTGAGACTAGTAGAAGTGAGGAGTTTGCATCTATGTGGACATTATCTAATGTTACACTTTTTTTAAAGAAATCGTACATTCTGGTAATCACTTCTCAGTGTAAATATTTACTAATAATTGAATGAGCATATTTAATAATTAAAAATGTATAAGCAACTTCTCTATGCCCAATACATTAGACAACTAGAGATATAGGCATTCCAAATAATATCAACATCCTTATTTAGTATGAATTTAACGTACTCTATATAAAAATGAGATGCAAACTAAAGTCAATAACTCATTAACAATGAGAATAATATTTTAAAATGTCTAAATATAAAAATAAGTTGTAGAGGAAAACATCTGCAATAAATGAAATAAAAAATTAGATGCTGTGTCCCTCCTAATTCGTAAGAGTCCCCTAAGGAAAAGACTGCAGTGTTAATTCAGAGAAAATTGTGGAAAAATCAATGGTACTGCCAAAAATGCTCTAGAAAGAGGAGATTTCTCCTTTAAAAAATGTGAATTCTCAATAGAAAGACCCAAAAGAGAAAGAGGAAAATTCAAGCACTTCTTGACTTCTGAGTCAAATATACATATTTGGTATTTAAATACAATGTTTAAACTTTTCAGTAAACTATAGCAAAGTTAATACTGCACTTTTGTATTGATATCTAATGGCATTATCTCTGTATAGCTAACAATATCAGATATCAATATTCAGTAATACACATGTGGGAAGATTGGTAATGGAGCAGGGAAAAAAAATCCTGATTTTGGAATCTAATACAAATTAAATATGGTCTCTGTAAATGCTGAACAAAAGTCTCCAATCACTCAGTATCTGCATATGAAAAATGCAAGAGCAATCCCTTAAAAAGTTATTGTGAGGATTAAGAACATGTATGTTTGTAAAGCACTGAATTAGATACCTGATTAATGATAGGGATGCAACTAGTGATAGCTAAAACCCTGCAAAGATATTTATGTCTTTTTCTTCATTCTTCCTTCCAAAATCAATATTTATTAAGAATAGTGAACTTCAGTCATCACACCCACCTACAGCTACACACATCTTAAAATACAAGAACCCTTGTTCTTACACTCAAAATGTTCTTTTCCATTATTATTGACAGTCACTTCAGAGTTTTCTGAACTTCAGGTTTTCTGTGCTCCATCAATGGTCTCACTTTTCCAGTTTTCTCGCAAACCCACTTTCTCCTCTACATGATGGGTCCTTGAGGAGCCTAACACTCACAGGGTGTGCTCATCATCCTGGATGTTGGGGCAGCTGAAGCACCATACAGAATGTGTTTGAGATGGTAAATAGGTTTTATCTCACCGTGCCAACTTTGAATGACTAGTAGTAACTGCATAAATTGCTCTGCTGAGGGGAGAACGCTCTAAAACCTTCGGGAGGAAAGCATTTGCCAGAGAGAGGGAGGGAGGGGGGTTGTCTTACCTGAGGTCGTTGACATCCCACATGTAGTGCTTGCCCTGAAATTATGGTGAAAATAAGGAAGTGGGAGGGACCTCACCCAGAGTGGAGAAGCAGAATGAGAATGGGCTTTAAATCCCCAGAATAGGGAAAGAGGGGGAGTCATGTGGTGGAGAAATGAGATGAGATGAAATGGCATTAAGATGGAAATACTTGAGGACTGATTTTCTGCATCATTCCACCCCTTTTGAACCATCCCTCAGCTGTATTAGATTGCTAATAGTCAGCCTTAACCATAGTAAAATTTAATAGTCTAGCACAACATTTTCTTAGCCTTGAGTTTTCAGGTCCTTAAGTTCTAATTGCAAAATGAGAATCTTTGCTTCCAGGAAGAAAATTTTAGGCTAAAGTCACAGTGAAGATGATATGCACAGGGAGCAATTCTTTTTATCCTTCCTTGCAAGTAACTTTAGTCTCCGAAACATATAATTTTTTGATATATCAGTGTTTACATTGCTTAATCAAGTGTATACAGTGGAAAGATGGTATCTGAGAAGGACCAAGAATTATTTGGCACTGAGATGGGGACAGAAGACAAAAGGAGAGGGACTTAGATATTATTACAGACAAACTTTAACACCACTTAATTTGGGAGGTGTATCATCCTTTCTTGTTTGTGTTCTGGGTATAGAAAATAAATTTTATAACAGTATTTCATTTTCTAGGATGCCTGATTGGCTCAGTTAGGTAGAGCATGTGATTCTGGGCCACATGGCAGAGCATGTGATTCTGGGTCTCAAGGTCATGAGTTTAACCCCACGTTGGGCATGGAGCCTATTTAAATAGATTAAATGTTTTGAAAAAAGTATTTTTATGTCCTACTCAATATAAGTGTGCCTTAGTAGTGGTATCAAGTCAAAGTGACATTTTTAAGTGATACACGCCCCCTCTCCCCCATAATAGAACCGAACAAACAAATAAACAGTACTGGAAAGCAATTAGCAGTTTCCAAACAGCATGGTGTTCTTTGTATGTAAAAATCAGTTTATTTAACTAGTAAATTAAAACATATATGAATTATCACCAGAACAGACACCTTTCAGTATTTTTCATTGATTTTTTGATAGATAATGAAGACACAGTTTTTAAGTTTTATGTATATTATTTTTCAAAGGTACATTTTATATATAATGTGTTTGGGTTACAAAAGCTAATTCAACTCGTTAAACAGAGGATTTGTATGCATACTTTAATTATGTTTCTGTTTTATAATATCATTTATATAGTGATAATGCTGAGAACAGTGCCTGGAACATAGCAGTTCCCAGAACATATTTGTTAAATGAATGAGTGACTTATTCTCTTCTTTTCTAATTTTTAATTGCCTTATAATCTTCTGAACAGAAATGGACATTAGCTCCAAAAGTAATAAACACTCAGATGGAGGTGTACGTTTCCTTTTTTTAAATGTCAGTTCATTAATTCTAGAAATAATCATTATATTAGCTATTACTTGTGTTAAAATGTCTTTAGGTTGTTAGTGGTGGTAATGATTTTACTGCAGCGGAAGGGAGAAAGAGAGATCAGTGTGAATCAGGGAGTAGATGGAGGGTAACATTGCTAAGATTTGCTACAGAAGAAGGGCAATAAATAGCATCTGTATTTTCAATTTAAATAAAAATTAGATTATAGCACGGTTCTGTGCCTGCTTTATCCCTGAAGCAAGCCTCTGGATGTCAGCAAACATCTGAGCCTTTTATATGGGAAGAAATGTTGGCCAGATTGATAATTATGGAAGTGAAAAACATATCAGGAATATTAGATTACATTTTTATTCTTATATATTATAAGCACAGAGTAAAATCTAGAAGAGAAACTGCACCAATTGCACAGGTTTCTATCATGGAAAGTTCTCCTGAGTCTCTTCAGGACATACCCCTGTAAGGCTTTCTTCAACTGTAGGATACAGTGGACCTGGGATGAAAATACAGGCAAATATAGGGGCTGAGTTGCTTTCTGGTGCACTTTTTCAGGGCACTTTATTTGTTGCACAGCATTACTTCATCTTCAGTTTATGTACCATCAAGATATGTACAAGGACTTTTGGTTTCAGGGAGCTCAAGCAAAAGTTCAGTAGGGTCTTTGAGAGACCATTTGTCTTGGAGCCAGGCCAGACTACGTAGCCAGCTAAACTAGGTGTAAAATTGTTGGTCTATATATCCCTGAACAATAAGACAAGCTAATCCTGGGTACCAAGTTGAGAGTATCAAACTTTAAAAAGCACATTAAAAGTATTAATTAGCTCATGTTGACCTCACTGTGCCAAAGTTCAAGACTGGACTTCCAGGAGCCCCAGAGGTAAGCATAGTGATACCCTAATTGAGCTGTAAGTTAACCTTCTACAGCAACATTGCACAGTTAGATAGGTATATACCCAGATCAACATAGGTAACTTGAACACCTCTGGATTTGACTGCCTTTGTTGTGTTCAGCGTTCAGTGAATATACACACATGTGCCACCTGTCTGGCTAGATTTTACTGCTTTTTGGTTAGGGAAAACACAAATACATGACATGGCAAAATATGCCAGGTAGTCAATTACTATTTTATTGCGTTATTACTACTAAAGTAAGCAGAGATATTCCTAGAAGTATAGCACTTAACATGGACTTTGAGCAACTGAAAGCTTTTTTGTGGTGGTGATAATGGCCAGTAGTCTAGGAATCTTTAAGTAATAAACCAGGGCCAAAGCCACATCCTTTGTACTGTAAAATGAATCCAGATACTTGGTGGGAAATGGAATTGAGTACAGTATGATTGAGACTTGGCTATGGATTAAGATAGAAGCTGAATTCTGGATTGATTTCTAGCAAAACTGATTTCTAGGAAATCTAATGTCTAGGGAAGCCTTAGTTAAAGACTGAGCTTTGACCACCAGGGTCTGCCTCAGTTAAGCAGATGCCCTCTGCACATGAAGCAAAAGTACCCTTGCCTGTTTGCTGTACACAGACCTGGAGAGTGATTGACGAAGCTGTCCCTGGTGGACTGTTAGCCTGAACAGTTCTTCTTTCATAGAGACGGACTCTTTGCAGTTACAACCACAAAAGCCTGAGAATCTAGACCTTTCCTAGAGCCCCATCACTAAACGATTAAATCAGGAGGTCAAAGCCTGATATCCAGTGTGCTTCTCTAAACAGACAACTGATCCCCTACCTTCACTACTTGCTCCTCCAACACTGCCCAGAAAAGATTCAGCATCCAAATTGTGTGGCTACTGAACAAATTCATACCATCTAATAGGTCAAAAAATGATCAATATGAGAAAAAAGAAGATATCTCATATAAGAGGAATGAGTGATACACACATCCAGAATAATTTGCTGATCTTTCTAGGCAGACGCTAAAAGTGAAAACATGTCTATAGACTTGATCTTCTACCTATTGAATAAATATGACCTGATTAGATTTGCCAATCAATTAAAGAATTTTTGGCTCAAAATAACACTGAGGCTTTGTATACATCACTTAGGCGCCAAATTAAATAATAAAAATCACCTTGTCCAACATATGTAGTCAAATATTATATGGGCAAAATAATAACTACTGATGATAGGTTATCAGAATTAAGCACCCATATTTAAGCATGGATATCTATTTGTAACTGGAAGAAAATAGGTCTAGAATATCAGCCATTTTAAGAATGTGGAAAATCTGATGAAAATCAATTCAACAAACATTTGCTGAGTCTATAACATGTACTAGGTACTAAAACTAAAGTAAATAGGAACTAAATTCTGCTTCAAAAAGATCCTGAGCAGTAGGTATAAAAAAATTTGGAGGCACAGACCAGCATATCAGCTGAGGGGATTAAGAAGTGTCTTTTAGTATATTTCTAGATTCATTAGTGATCATAGGAGCAGCATGTGATGAAAAACCATCAAAGTGGGAAAAGATTAATAAGGATTTGAATGCCTTGCTCTTAATGAAGGTAGAAATTAGCACAAACAGTATAGACAAGCTTCCCCCATTCCCAACTTGGCCATGGCGCATGGATGTGGGAATGTAAAGATCAACAACTCAAAATCCAGTGTTCAGGATACTTAAGTGGGATAGAAGTTTCAAACCAAGTTTGTAGATTATAATTGGCCTCCTGTAGTGAAGAACTTTGGACAATTAGAAGTTAGGAGGGTAAAAATAATTTTGAGAGCAATATGTAATTTCTAAAGATCCTATATATCAGCATCACATTGTGGAAGCTGTGTTGTGGCACAAAGCTATATTTCTGGGTCCCTGTGCATTTCAATCTATGATTAAAATGTAGAAATGGACCCATTGTACTCCTTCAAATTATATTATAGTAGAGATTCAACTATTACTGAAAACGTGTGGCCTTCCCTGTAAGATCTTACGACAAAGTGTGTATCTTTGAACCGTATAATTCTGTGCCTCAAAATGCTAAGTCAAAAGGAAGAAAGGAAGAGAAAGAGAGAAACAGAGCGACTGAAAGAGAGAAGGAAAGCACAAAATATTATTCTGTTGTGGAATATGTACTATCTGGGGCAGATTACACAGTGGATAATCTTATTACAAGCTAACTGAATATTCCAAACCAATTTGTCATTTAACAGAGATAAAAATCAAATTCCTGCTTACACAAAATACGTGCACTTGTATTAAATTCCTCAGTGGTATGAGAAAAAGAATAGATACCTGATTTAAAACTAAGTTATGAAAAAAAACTAAATTATTAAAACAGTGTGATCTGTGAAGGCTTTTATTACAGGAATTCAGATTATTATATAAAAATTATTTTTAACTAAGAATTTCTATGGGATTTTTTTTCCTGAAAAGACTAGCACTTTAAAATTATTATAATTTCCTGGGGATTGTGAGAATGTTAGTTTCTAAAGGATAATCGATACAGAAGGCTTGTACTTTAAGATATTTACTTCTAATTTCTTAATAACTTCTAGAAGTAGGCAAATATTTTATATTCAAACAATGATACACTGATTGCTCCCTATTACATGTATGCAGGCATGCAGAAAACTTGCAGCTTTATTTCCATAACGCCAGCCACATGTCAAAAGTAGACATAAATACATACACAAATTAGCCAGGCAAAATCCAAAAAGATCTGTTCTCCTTTCTAGTAGGTACGAGGTATATTTTTAATGATTTGTGCCCTGAAAAAGGTAAACAAACCAAAAGAATATCAAACTGCATTCTCTGTCCTGTCTCACTCAATAGAGAATAGATGTGAAAGAGATAACCAAGGGGACTTGTTTGAGCATAATTCCCTGAGAGTGTTGTTACCATTGCAGAATAATGTTTCATATGTGTGCAAATCGGACACAAAGTATACAAAGACTGCTCTGTAAATACGTAAACTGGTCCTGTAGGTACTGGACACCTTAATACCTGAACCTGGTTGTGGTGTGGAAAATAGCCCACTCAAAAGCTAAACAGGATACAGATGGGACCAGCAGAATTGGCTAAGAACAAGAAATAAAGCTTAAAAAAAACAAAACAAAGGGGTTGAGAGAGAGAGGAAGAAAAGAATCAGTAAAAGGAAATTTCTGTTGCTATTAGGATTCACTTCAGGAACCAGGAATATACGTGTCTGGGCTTAAAGAACCAATGAGGCAAACTTCTCAAGCAACACGGTTTAATTGGTCCCAGAGGATAAGTCTTCTTGAACCTCTTGGAGAGACCTCCAGAACTATCAGACTATAATTTTTTTAAGGTCAACATGTATGAAAGATTTATTTAATTCATTAATGAGGGAACCAGCAGGATAGTAAAACTGGTTCCTATTCTTTGTTTCTTAATAAACCATGCATTATCATGTCTGATGTGGTGGCCTTACTTTGCCTTTCCTTGGAATTATCTTCTCAATTTTCTCAGTTTATTGTCTTTGAAGGCATAAGACTCTGCCTCACCTACTTATTCAAGATCACTGTGAGTGTACGCATTTTATCAAGTGCATCTACCACATTTTATAATTGTCATTTACACTACAATTATGGCAGCCATGTCCCTCTTAAGAAAGGCTTCTCTCTACATTCTGTACTATTGTATTTTAAATGATCGTATCTTTAAGTTATTGCCTTCTTAGCAGTATTCCACTTAATAAAGATCAGTGTACTTTCAAAAGAGAATGTGTAAGTTAATGTGGTGATGCAAAGTTTCATAAAGGCAGTTGTATTGACCAAAATATAGAAAGGTATGAAGACTTGTAGAAACAGAGGAATCACCCTGCAGACTAGAAAAAGGACATACATGGATACCTGTGAACTGAGGAAACCAAGTGGAGGGTGCTAACTGAGTAGAGGTGTGTGTTCAAAGTGATGAGAAATAAGACAGGAAAGTTGTTTCTCAGCCTTAGAAATGATTGTATTTACAGTGCTGGTCACATATGCAGACATGATTTCAAGCAAGATTCTGGATACTAGGTTATACTGGTCATATAGTTCACCCAAATGTATTTTCAATTCAAAACAGAAACAACTATTACAACAATTTGTAACTGTTTTAACAACTTCATCCCTTTGATTGTGGGCATGATTCAGAAAGCCAATGCTTAGAGCATATTTTCTAATCCATTCTAATTATGACCTCATTAGTCTGGTCCATAAAGGGCTACCCTTTATTTATACTTATACATATATATGCATATGTGTGTGTGTGTGTGTGTGTGTGTGTGTGTGTGTGTACACAGGAAAAATACAGAATTATAATTATAATTATATATTATACATATATAATATATGTATAATCTTTTTCTACTGGCAAGTGGTAAACATTAATTTAATAATAGTAAGAGTTGAGTTAAATGGAATGGTCGAGAGAGTAGAGAACATAGTCCTTGCCCTAAAATAGCTTGAAATGAAGTTGGGTAAAATAACAAATGCACATAAGGACCCTATATACAGATAATTATAGAACTCATCTAAATGATACATTTTATGTACAGATGAAAAGCATTAAAGAAAGTCAGAGGTAGGAAAATTAATCTGTAGAGATCCAAGTAGCCAGGAAATACAATTCTACAATGAACCAGGTACTGAACTTCAGGTTTGCCTGCATCACAAAATAAATCCCTCAACAATCTCAGAATTCTAATTACTCCTGTTTCTTAGATGATGAAATTGACACTCAAATCATTAGCTCTGTCAATATAACTCAAATAGTATACAACAGAAAAACCAAAATGTGGACTTTTTGACTCTAAATTCCAAGTGGCCCTACCTTGCCTATGTTTTTAAAACTCTTCATAACTTAAAAACTATTTGAAGGTGATGGGTTTTTTTGTTTGTTTTGGTTTTGTTTTGTTTTATCTCACATATACAGTAGGAATGAAATTTTAGTAGAGGGAAGGCAACAAAGGGCATTAAGACAACCTGAAGGTGATATCTGAATCATAGATCTTTCTGTCTGACAAGAGAGAAATCAGTGCTATGGTCTCCTAGGTTTGGGGAGGTTTTGTTTGTTTGTTTGTTTAATCTAGCCTGTAATTTAGTCTTCCAAATAATCCAGGAGGAAGGGAAGAGTCTCACCTTCCATCTCCAGATTAGAAGCTGGACCATTTTCAGTCCTAAATGTCACCTCACATTAAATTCTAATGGTGGATCAAACAGTTCTTTTAATAAAGACATAACAAGACAGTACAGAGTTGAGAGACCTGAGTTTAATCTCCTTAACCTTTGCTGTGCTCTTTCCAGGTCTCCCAGTTGAGGGTGTACCCCATCTGGTATTCATCTCCCTCCTGAGTGCACAGATCACAGGTCACTTGACACTAGGTTCCTTCTTGTGTCTTGCAAAGGCAGTTGCCTTAGGTGGGCTTTGAGGGAAGTAAGTAAACACTACTCAAGAACTTGATTTATTCTTTTGGTCTTTGTAACAACCACAAAAGGGCGAGTTTTATTATTATCATCTCATTTTATAAATGAGAAAATGTTACAGAATTCTTAATCATTATGCAATACTTCTTGCCTCTTATCACCATATTCTAACTCTTAACTCTTAGATCATCTAATGTGGTTCCTCAGTTCCAGCATATGGAATAGTGAACTCTGATCCTCTGGGTTGGGCAAAAATATGGCAGGTGACTCCAAGCCTACCCTATTTACAAATATTGGTTATACCCAATTTTCTCCTTAATTTCTTGTCATGGAGACTTAGTTTCTTTCTTAAAACCACATAGTCTAATTGTACTTAAATAGAGAAACGTTAATTCATCCTGCTAATGTACTGTTGTCCCCTGTTCCTTGGGTATTAGTCCATGCCTTATTATGTTAAAAGAAAATTTATTTTCCTCCTGGGCCTATCTTCACAACTCAGTAGCTGAATATACCTAAGTCTGAGTTCATAAGTGTTGTTCCTGGGAGCAGAGTGCAGTTTCTCAGAGCTTGACAAGAGACAGGATGTTTATGCTTATATTTAGTAGGAGATCAATTTGAAAATATTAAATTTTTTCAAGTGATACTTGCAAGTTTTTATGCAAGCAGATTGCAGAGAATCTGAAAAACTAGGTTTAAGAGCTGAAGCATGATATTTGAGTTGCTGGTCAAACCTTAAAACTATGAGTTATCTTTTGTATATCTTCTTTTTTATTACTAAGTTTAATCTATCACCAAGTGTTATGAAATATGTCTCCAAAATAAATCTAGATGTCAAAAATTAATGTCCCCCTTAATTTCCACTAATTAATTCAAACATTTTTTATCTGTCACATAGATAATTGCAATAACCTTCTAATTAATCTTTCTGGTATTAACAGTATTTTATGAGAATCACATGAGTTAATATACACAAAACCCTGTTTTGTATGCAGTAAGCACCCAATAAATGTTATCATAACTATTTTCTTTCTCTATTTAATTATTCCCATAGAAATCAGAGTAATCATATCAATATTTAATTTTTATTAAAGTAATATGGGTAGGTAGTTCAACAGAAGAGGAATATAACATTCCCCTAGTTTACCACCCACAAGCCACAGTCCTGCACCAGAAATGCTGTTTTACCTGTTATTTTTCTCCACATTTGTGAATGAGGTACGAGTAAGACCATACTCCCTATAATTCTGTATTTTTCCTGGAAGTAGTAATAATTTTAGTATTTTCTTTTGCCTGGTTTTCTTTGAAACCATCTTGAATTTTTTTTTTCCAGAAGATCTAACAGCTCTACCACATACACATAGCTATCAATGACTTCACTATGTTCTGGCAGTTACTTTCTTTATTTTATTTATAATTAATCAAGTTATGAAGAAGAGATACTGCTTTCCACGCCTTCAGTTCTTTGGCTCCTAAATACCTTATTACTAACTTTGGCTTCCATTTGTGTTGATGCTAGAATTTCCTTTTGTAGTTTTCCGATGTTGAATTCAACAACCAATTTCTCCTGGATATCATATTTTTTTATTCTCTGGTTTTATACCCATATTTTTCTGAGACACAGCATCTATTACCTCTCTATTAGCCTCCTGGTTGGCAGACAAAAGTTTTGAGGTTTTACATGTCTAAAAATGTTTTCTTTTTCTCTCACTTTCGATGACTAATTTTGCTGGGTAGGAAAATTTTTCTAGGATAAAATCTGGTTCACATAAGTAATTTGAATTTAGTGCTTTATTGTTTTCTAGCTTCCAGTTTTCATGATATCATGTTATGATAATCAATGCCATTTGATCTTAAATCATTTTGCTATAACTAGATAGTATAACTTGGTTTATCTTCTTTAGTTCTGGGAATTTTTTGTCATTATTTATATAATTATTTCTTCCCTGTCTGTTTCCACTATTCTTTACTTCACAAAATCATATTAATTGGATGTTGGTTCTTTGGGTTTTAGCTTTTGCTTTCTTATCTTTCTCTTTCTGTTCAACATTTAATGACATTTCATTTTAATTTTTGGATGCAGACCTCAAATTTATATTCAACTCTTTATTTTAAGTTTTAATTTCATGTATCTTAATTTTAATTTCTAATAAAATTGTTTTTGTGTCCACTTTATTTTTATATAGATTTCAAATTCTGATTTGTGAGTCAACTTAAACAATGAACAAAGCTGTCATTTTTTGGGAGGTGGAGGAAGTGTCATCACTTCATTGTGTTGGCTTTGAGTAGAGAATTGGGAAATCTCACTATTTTATATGGAGACTATTGACCAAACCTTTTCCTTTCTATTTTTTTTTTTAAATTTTTTTTTTTTCAACGTTTATTTATTTTTGGGACAGAGAGAGACAGAGCATGAACGGGGGAGGGGCAGAGAGAGAGGGAGACACAGAATCGGAAACAGGCTCCAGGCTCTGAGCCATCAGCCCAGAGCCCGACGCGGGGCTCGAACTCACGGACCGCGAGATCGTGACCTGGCTGAAGTCGGACGCTTAACCGACTGCGCCACCCAGGCGCACCATTTCCTTTCTATTTTTTATGAAACCTCCCATCCCTTCTTTTCATATGTAATTTACCATCAAGTCTTAAATAGACCTTGGTTTTGTGTGGGCAAATTAGCTATTTCTGATTTTTCAAGTTTGTTGTGACTATTTCTTTTGTTTTCAACTGTCACCACTGTGTTAAAATATATTGACTTCTATTATTGCTCCTCCAGTTATCTTTGTCTTCTTCTGTTAATTTCTTATTTCATCCCTTTACCATCATTTTTGAACAGTTTTGGGAGGTGGTAGTGTGCAGACAAGAAATTGTTTTGAAAATCAACTATCACCAACTCATAGGTCATAACTGTTAAGTTTCTTATTGCATTATAAACATTGTGCAGATACCTCAAAGGCCACTCATACCTTTTAAAACAATTTTATAGCTGGGGTACCCACGTGGCTCAGTCAGTTAAGGCCCAGGTCTTGATTTTGGCTTGGGTCATGATCTCATGGTTCATGACTTTGACACCCTGCACGGGGCTCTGTCTGACAGTGTGGGGCCTGCTTGGGATTCTCTCTCTCCCTCTCTCTCTCTGCCCCTCCCCTACTCACACTGTCTTTCTCTTTCTCAAAATAAATAAATAAATAAGCTAAATAAATAAGCTAAATAAATAAATAAACAAACAAATAAATAAATAAGACAGTCTTGTACCATACTTCCCTTACAATGAAGTTCAGTCTTGGTTGACTTCCTTTAGTTCTTCAATGCCATGCATGCCTTTTCCATTTGGGATGATTTTGCATGCTGTTCATTAAGTCTGAAATATTCTTCTACTCTCTTTTAGCCAGGAATGCACTTTTTCTTCCTCCATACCAAATTTAAGTATTCTTCCATCTAAGAAGTATTTTCTTTCTATTGTTTACTTCTCACAGTAAGTGTCCCATCTATTTGATTCACCACTCAGCCCTAACCATATAGAAGATGTCTGGTGTCGTCTGGTGAAATACATACCAAATGATAAGAAAGACATTTGATATTGTCTGGATATGTCATTTCAGTAGGTTTTTTGTTATGTAAATTACAAAGCAGTATGGGAATAATGATTAAAAACATGAAATTGGGACCCAGACTGCTTGCGTTCAAGTCTTGGTTGTGCTAGTGCCTAGCTTTATGCCTTTGGACATGTTGTTTAAGTGCATTGATTTCTTTCTGTATAGAATGAAGAGAACAATACTACATAACTCAGCATTTAGGAGAATGAAATTAGCTAATACACATTAGGTACATATGTTTGACATGTTGCAAGTGCTACGTAAGTGTTGGTTTAAAAATTTAGTTCTGACTAACACTGAGTTCAAAAGATCAAATTCAACTTTGCAAAGGTAATTTACTATAGTCTCATAAATAGTTCCAGAAATATTAGCTTTACCTAATTCACAATCTGAAATTAAAAGACATAACCAGAGCAAAATTATCCCTACTTACTAGATAGAGATTAATTAAGATCAAATCAAGTTTATTAGTGTTGAATTATACATAATCTGTTTTTTCTCACATTTGTGAAGCTTAGTGTCATTTTAAGCTTTCTCTTTCATGTGAGAGTACTAGCATTTTGCATAGCGAATAAAAGCAGAGCTTTTAAGACATAAACTCATGATGGCAATTGGATTTCTCAGTTGCACAAAAAGAGATCTGTGCAGTTATTTCTAATGTTCATGAAGAAGTAAATTGTAGGCAATACTATCAAATGAATGTAAATGCATAAAAATAAATACAGAAACATATCTTCAAAAATTATTGCTTATGTTACAATTGGAAACATATATATTTGAAAAGCATGTATTTGCACGACCTAGAGAAAACATCAAGCCAGAATTATTAGAAAATAATAGGAGCAAAATGTTTTGAAGGAAAATGAAATAGAAATGAAAATACGAATGACATGTTCGTTAACCATTCCGATAATCAAGGTGCCATATGATTTTAAATTTTACTTCATATATTTAAAGTTTTAAATTTCCTAAAATTATGACAATAAATCCAAAGGTCAACAATTTGTTTTACAAACTGGAACTTCACTAATTATGATGAAGATATTGGTATCATTCTAAAACCTAAAATTAGAACCCTTTGTTTTGACAATGCTTTATCTGTGTATAATAATTTTCTGAACTATCAACAAGATTATGGCTTATGAGCTTCTAAGTTTAGGAGCTAATTCTGGTTTATAGTTTCTCTTCCTGTACTTTTGCAGTAAAAGAAAACATAATAGACATGATGCTCACTGCTAGTTTTATTGATTATATGTTTTTTTCCTCAAAAGTTTCAATTATTGCCCTTCAAAATTGCACTTCCCTCAACTTTATGCTTAATGTTGAATGTTGGTTCATGTCACAAGAGGACAATATCTCTTCACAATAAAAATAAGAATTGTTTTATTATGAAACTGAAGTAAGTCAAGCGGAAATACTTAGGTCAGCTGTCTCTAGTCAGAACAGACTATATATTTTAGATTTTAGATATGGAGAAATTATTTCAGGCTTTATATGTTTTTTAAAATTATTTTTTCTAATGCAAACTTCTTTTGCTTTTTTTTTCCTGTTCTGTAATATTAATTAATTCAATAAATTGTGCTTGCTTAAAGAAGTAATTATCATAGCTCAAGTCTTGAAATTTGAATGGATCATCTATTCTGTAGGTATTAAATTAGCTTGAGAGGGCAGTAGTGCTAACAGAATCTAGTTTATCTTCATTCTCCACAATCTCTAACCTAAAGCAAACCAACCAGATAGTGGATGAAGATATGTTACCTTTAGGGCCCTAGATGCATAGGTCATCTTTTGCCAAATAAAGCAAAATGTTCCTCAACCCACATATCCTCCCTTTGCCTTTTCTTTTCTAGATGATGATACCTCAGACATATGGTTGAATTTTTTTCTTCATGATGGTATTTCCTTTTTGAACTTGGCATAAATGTTATTCACCAAAACTTATCTGAACAATCAGTAATAGAGTGAGAAAAAAAAATCATCTATTCAACCTCTTTGCTCCAGGTGATAGATAGATAGATAGATAGATAGATCATATTTATATTTATATAAAATTTCTGTAACTAATAATTATTTCCTTAACAACAAGGACATCCAAATGTCCAATATTGAACTCATGATCTTTTATCTGAAACATACTCTTTCCCTCACTTTTCTCAATATATTCATTCAGTTTCTCAACTTGGAAACCAAGAAGTCATCCATTGCAACCCTCCATTTCCTTACCCAGCCAAATCTAACAAGTCAATAAGTTCTATTGATTATCCCTCTTAATTCATTCCCAAATCTGTCCAGTGAATGACAAGCTTCACTGTCAACACTGTGATAGTCAAGCATACTAACATTTCTCACCTTGAGTATTGTAACATTATGCCTTTCTCCAATCCCAAATTTACTAATGGAGCATTTTTCTTAAAGTTTGAAAATACTTACAATGGACTTCATTTTATGGCCTTTCCATATCTATACCTCTCTATAGCTATCTGACTTTATTTCATGCAATTTGCCTATAGCAATCACTAGATTGTTTTTTCAGTTCCATGAAAGCTCTGTGTATTTTCTGATACAGGACCTTACACATGATCTCTTTTATTATAATATTCTTTCCTTTCGCCTCATTTATCTCTCTTCTATGTTTTATGACTTAACCATTACTCATTTACCAAAATTTAGCTTACATTTCACTTCCCCAGAGAAGCTTCTTCTTACTTCTCTGATAATATAGTCATTCTGAGTTTTATAATCCTAACACATTCTGCAAGTTTCCTTGATATTAATCATTTTCATAATTACATGTTTACTACTTGTCACCTCCACTATACTCTGCACCACTCTCTGAAGATAGAGACTAGTTTTGTGAATGTAGACTCATTTTTCATATTCCCTCTAAGGTAATATAAAAACAAAACCCACAGGGGCGCCTGGGTGGCGCAGTCGGTTAAGCGTCCGACTTCAGCCAGGTCACGATCTTGCGGTCCGTGAGTTCGAGCCCCGCGTCGGGCTCAGGGCTGATGGCTCAGAGCCTGGAGCCTGTTTCTGATTCTGTGTCTCCCTCTCTCTCTGCCCCTCCCCCGTTCGTGCTCTGTCTCTCTCTGTCCCAAAAATAAATAAACGTTGAAAAAAAAAATTAAAAAAAAAAAAAAAAACCCACAAATAAATTTTTAAAGAGAATTGTATTAAATTTCAATATTACCAAAAGGGTTCCTGAGATCATGAATGTTTATTTCCATGAAGAGGTCATATTTTCCCATTGATTTATTTTTAAAATGTATTTCATGAAAATGCTATAGTTTTCTTTATTTAAAATTTAGGATTATCAATTTCAGACAAATTGTCAATTTGGCTGCTGGTCTACATTTATCTGATTAACATTCTCTCTAGTTCTTTACCACAATCATTTCAAATCTCCTCTAGTCTCTCTGAACTTTGGAAGAGTAAAACCACCACTGAACTTGCCCCCAATTCAGCAGATATTCTCTCCTTCACAGAAAAAAAAAAAATTAGACGTCACTAGAAGAGAACTCCCTCAACTTCCCACTTTTAGGAGTAATAATTTGTTTACATGTGCATAGATTTTTCTCCTTCCTACTCCCCCTTTGTGTGGCCAGTCCTTTTGTCCATAACTGGACTAACTTTTCCTTTTGTCTCTTGTTCATCAAACTTCTTCTTGTCAGAAGAATTTCTTCAACATAAGAATTTATAAACTATTAAATATTTCCCATGTTTAAAAGAACGTTTTCTTCACAATATTCACCAGAGAAATACCTAGTATTCACTTCTATTCAGTGAATACAAAAACATGCAAAACTAATTGATCCTTTTAAAATTTAAGAGAAGTTGAGAACGAGGCTCTAAGATGCCAGTAATGCTTTTTTTTTTGTCCTGGTTATGCGTCTCAGTTCACTAGATGAATAGATAGTCATCAAGATATGCATTTATGAGGGGCATCTGGTTGGCTTATGTGACTCGATATCGGAGTCATGAATTGAGCCCTACTTTGGGTGTAGGGTTTACTTAAAACAAAACTTAAGACAAAAAAATATACTTGTGAGATGTGCACTTTCCTAGCCAAATATTGTACTCAAAAACAATTGAAAGAAGAAAAGTTTCCCTTCATTTTATACCCCCTACCAGTCATCCTGTCCTTTCATAGCTCGGATTCCTGAAAGACTTGTCTTAGTTTCTTCAGTTCTCACTAAAATAAATTTGGCTTATGTTCCAGTCACTTTAATAAAACTGCAATCCTGTGAGAAATTATGTAATAAACCTACTTTGGTTCTCTTATTTTTCACCCTCCCTTCAACATTTGGCATTGTTGTGTACCTCTTCCTTCTTAAAGTAGTTTCCCCCCTTGGTGTTTATGATGCAAGTTCCCGTGCTATGTATCATAATTGCACCTTTCCTGTCTTCTTTTCAGATTATAGGATTGTAAATACTGAAACTCCTCAGAGTAAAGGTCTTAGTTTTGAAACTCATTCTATGCATTTCCCTTAGGTAGTCTGTTCCACCTCTAAGATTTTAATTATTATTTATATGAGAGTTATTTCAAGAATAATTTTCCTGTCTCAGAATTTACTGAGTTTCGGTCTCATTTTGCTAGATGCTTGTGTTGTATTTTCACTTGACTATTTCAGAGTCATTTCCAACTGATATTCAATATTGAATGCCTTCACTATCCTTCCCTCTCTGCCAAATGGTGCTCTTATTCTTTTTATATCATCAAGGTACCAAATGAAGTCCTCTTCAGTTGTGTTCTGTTTCAACGAGTTATTTCTCACTATCATCCCAGAAATGTCCATCACATCATCTCCCATCCATTTTTACAAAACAGATATCAGAAGGTCAACCTCGACACTTTTCTTCCTCACCAAAACATCCAATATACCACAAAATCCTCTTATTCTTACCTAAAAACTATCTCTCCAGTACATTTTTTTCTATTTCTTGCCATTTTGATCTGATAGATGATGGCACTTCCTTCCTGACTGATCTTTTCTCATCTACTCCAAACTCTCCCAATCCATTTTCTGTATTGCAGTTGGAGTGATGTTTTTCAAAGGCAATTGTGATTATAATGTTCTCTGTTCAGACTCCTTTTGATTAACTGCCATTAAATTTAGCTTAAATTCCAAATCCTTCGTTAATACTGCCTGCCTCACTAGCCTCCAATTTCTCTTTCCCCTTACAAGAACTTCTCACATATGGTTCCTTTGACTTCATTAGTTATATTTAGAAGCCACTTCATCAGGGAATCTTTTCTTGACTAAGTCCACTTGTCCATGGTAAATAACAACCGTGTTTTTGTGGAGTATTTTATTTCCTGTTCTACAGAACAATTTAAATGGCATTAAATTTTTTACCTTTTAGAAGTTAAAGTATGTAAATTATTTTTAAAATGTCAGTTATCTTAAAAGAGATAAAGTGTTCACAAGTCTTCCAGTTCTACTAATGACCATTTGCCCCTTGATTTTTTTCCTATCTTTTTCTGAATCAGTCTGAAAATTACTGTCTTCCTATGGAAAAATAAATTTCATTAGCTATTTCAAATATATCATTATTTTTTAAATTCCCTTTAAGTGATTATATTCCTTTGGTCATTTAAACTGTTGTGTATTTGTGTATGTGTATGTGTGTTATTGTTTTTATTGATTAGACTAGGACTTCTGAGGTTTTCTTTTTTTTCCCTAAAGAAGCATATCTTGAATTTCCTGATTCTACAATTTTTTGGTAATAATTTCTTAAATCTCTCCTCTAACATTTACAAAGTCCTTCTTTCAGAAATGTTTTTCTGTAACTAATTTAAAAATGTATTTGGCTCAATGCTTACTTCATTTGTATTTTATTTGTTATTATTTGTGAAACTGTTAAATTTTGGGTTTATTGCTAATGTCTCTGACTATATAAATTATCTTTTGATTAATGACCTTATTATATTTTTCTTGTAAATATTTTGTAAACATAGATCTTATTTCCTTTTAGATCAGGGAGTTGTTATTGTTATTGTTGTTGTTGTTATTATTATTAACTACCAAATGTTTGGTTTATATTTTTGGTATTTATATCTGTGTCCTTTGAATTGCAGTGGAGTTATGTGGCCCACATACTTTTTGTTTTGATTTGACAAAATTTTTCTTTCAGGCCTATTCTATGATCAATGCATAAGATATTCATACACTTTAAATTCTAATTTAGTTTGAATAAACATGTTCCTGAAAATTTAAAACTATACTAAAGAATCTTAAGATTTTTAAAAATATTTTTTCTTATATTTCTTATCAGCTGTATATTTTTTCACAATACTGTTACTTGATATACAGATTGTTACAAAAGTTTTATCTTTATTGTACCTCAGATATGTATCCTTCTATATCAGTCAGTATCTGGTCAGAGAAACAGAACTACTATGAGTACTTTGTATATTGAATATCTTATAGGAGGTAAAATCCAGAAGTGACACTTGGGAGTCACCAGTTAGCATTCCTGCCACACTAGCACAGGTGGGTGAATCTGAGCTGCAGGGAAGCTGAGAAGCTGGGCATGCCAATCTCGCAGAGAGGGACCATAAGGGAGGGTGGTTGAAAAGGCTCTTGATGCTCCTTGTGGTGTGGGCCCCCTGGTCAGCAGGGTCAGCAGTGGGAAAGAAGAGCTAGATGTGGAGTGGCAAAGCAAAGACACAACCTGCCAGCACCTCTCCTTATCTTCCCCCTCATCTCACCACAGCAATCTTCAGAGAAAAATAACTGCTACTTTACTTCCTCTCCACATCTCACACAGATTTCTCTTTAAACAACCTCCGTAGTTGATCTGGATCAGGAATTCTGGGAAATGTAGCTCCAGCTTACACCATCATTGTTCACCTTTCAAAACGTGGCATTTATATTTCACTTTTTAGATCTTATTCTTTCTGAGTAAAGTGATAGAAAAACCATGCAGCTATCCTACATAAGCTGAGAACAGACTAAACTTCTCCCCCAGAGAGAATATAAATTATTTTATCCAACTTTGAGTAATGTGCATTCCTTTCTAGCTGAATCACACTCACTCTTTGATAGCTTGTAACTTAAATACTGAGAAACAAGTTAACCACTATTAACATGTTTCATGAATGGGGGAATAAATGAAAGAAAATAATTGCATATACGTTTATGATCAATATATATGTGTATACATACATATACACACATACTGCCCATGTAGTATACACACATATACATAACATACAATATATAAATGCACAATGCATGCAATGTATATGCATATGTATATACACAAATACATGTGTATGTGTACCTGTGTTTGTGTATGTATGTATGTAGACACACATGTGTCAACTTGGATCATACAACTAGTTATAGGAAAAAGTACTGTACTTAAGAGTAGTTCTACCTTAAGTTGAATACACATGCACACACACACACATACACACATGTGGGTTTTTTCCCCATTTTATATAATATAACTACCATAATCCATTGTTCCTGCAACTAGTCATATGGTCCAAGGTGGCATTTCCATCTTGCTTCTAACCCTACAGATTCTATTTTTCCTTTGCCCTTGTCTCATTCAGCTCAGGTTGCCATAATAAATACCGAAGACAGTGTGGCTTAAACAACAGGCATTTCTTCTCACAGTTCTGGAGGCTGCAAAATTCAAGATCAAAGTGCTGGCCAGTTTGGCTCCTGGTAAGGCCCTCTTCCTGGCTTCCAGACCACTGCTTTCTTAAATGTGGAGAAAAAGAGATTGCAGTCTCTTTGTCTTCCTCTTCTTAAAAGACAACAATCCATCATAAGGGCCCCACTCTCATGGCCTCATCTAACCCTAAGTACTTTCTCCTAGTTCCCATCTCCGAATACCATTGCACTGGGGATGATGGCTTCAACATTTGAATTTCACCAGGGCCATAATTAAGTTCATAGTTGCCTTCATCAAGTAATCATCAGCTAGTAATAGATTCTCACCTAGTTGGGTGACCTAGACTTTTCTACTTGAATAAACTTTTATTCCTGAACGAACTGTGATATTGACAGTCTTGCCCATATTGGATTGTTGCAGTTTTCCATTGACTTATCACAGGGCATGAAAGCATTTAAAAAAGGTCCCCGATAGTGTTTGCTCCATCCAGACATGCTCCATTTTACTTCCACTGTAGAGTACTAATCCAATTTTACCTTAATTACTGAGATAATCAGCCTCTTCTGTGCATGTTGATTCACTAGCATGAGGAGCCTGAAGTGACCAGGTGGCATTTTCATTTTCCAGTTCAATGGAACCATTGTTGTGACCCTAGGGAGAAATATCCTTCCCTTCAGAACTAAGAATCTGAAATTAGCAGAACTCAGAGTTGCAGTGATGAGCAGCAAAATCTTCACTAGAGGATCATTAGCAGCAATAGTGAAAGGAGCTATGTACATTTGCACAACATGACTCCTGGACTTGTTAATCCTAGATATGGGAGAATCAGCACCATATATAGGTCACTTATTCAAAGCATATCCTATGTCCCACTTATTCAGAGCATGGCCCAGCAATGTGTTACCACACAGGGAGCACTGTAACCAAGGCTTCAAAATTTCATTCCATTTTTCTACCAAGTTAGCTATTTTAGGGTGATGGAGACATGGCCATATCAGTGAACTACAAGAATGTAAGTCCATCACCACACATTCTATCCTATAAAGTAAAATATTGGTTGTAACAGAGACGTTATCAATAGGGAAGGCAAATCTCTATCTACTCCTGTGGGGATAGCATGCTGTCTCTTTTGTTTTAGAAGTGGTCCAGTATAACCAATGTGTCAGGTAGTTGACTGTCCCATCTCAGGGAATCATGTCATATTAAGCCCCCCTCCCTTTTTTTTTTTTTTTTTTTTTTAGTTTATTTTGAGAAAGTGTACATGGGCCAGTAGGGGAGGGGCAGAGAGAGAGGGAGAAAGAGAGAATCCCAAGCAGGCTCCACACTGTCAGCATGGAGAAGAGCCCATTATTGATCTCAGCTGCTGATGCTTTGATCATTTAGTAGTTTCTCTAGCTAGATAATCCTTGGTAAGTAGACATTCACTTTGATAAGCTCATACATTACAGTATTACAGCTGCTATGACAACGTTTTAAAGCAAGGATGGAAGGAGCTGGAGAAAGAGGCTGACATTCGCAGGAAAAGTTATCTCATCCATGTGATTATTATGATACCCTGCTGAGGTGCTGTGTGCTGAACGTTAACAAAGGACATGAATTTCTTTGTTCTCCGAACCCAGAGAGGTCTATCTACAAACCATTTCTACAGAAACCTTAATTGCCCAGCAAAAATATTAGACACTAGCCATGAATTAGAGAAAATTCATACCTCTATCCATCTATCTTTCTAGGCAAACTTGCAGCTAGGTACACTGCTCAGTCTTTCCCACTGGGAACGTGCCTTGGCCCTTCACCATTGTCCTTCAAGGTCACTTTGAGTGGTATTTTAGTGTTAGAGCTGCTGCTGTCCGTAGTTGTGATTTTCAATCAGGAGCAAAGAAGATTTGATGCACTTCTTTGTAGTCAATTAATTGGCTTCTGGAGCAGTATCCAATTTATCATTCACTTTTGCTACTTTCTTAACTTTGTCAAGTTGTTTTTGCATATAGTAACTATCTCCTAGTTTCTCCTTTTCCTCGGCATATATCTCTTTGGAGAGAGAAATGGTGAGATTCTTTTTTTGAACTCTTGACTCTGAGTAGCCTTAGCAAGGTGAAGTTGTGTCACTTAGTTATGATTATTGGGAATCTGAAAGCTGAGGTAGATTTTTTTTGAACAAAGTAGACCCTAGATATTATTCAAGGAATGCTTTGTGTGTGTTTATATGTGTATATGTTACTTTGCTATAGCAGAGCCCTGATATCTAGGGAAAGCAGAGAGGAACTCAAGAAGACGTTTGTACTTATACCTCAGCATGGCCTGTACTTAACAGATCCACACTGTGAGCTAAAGATGTCAGTAGGATTCTCAAGGAGCGATGTTCCACTTTATCCCTAAAAGTTATTTTGTTTTTAGGGGGCCTTAATGTAGTTAGGCCTCGGTTTGGTAGCCAAAAAATCTTAAATAGCTCTTGCAAAGTTTTCTGTTCTTTTCCAAGTTTATTTTCTTTTACTTATATTTATTAGTTTAATTGTGAAGTTATTTATGTATTTATTTGCATTTCTGTTCATCATTTTTTTGGATATTTCAAAGCTGAAGAAGTTAAACCAAAGAGCTCAAATCACTATATTGAATGAGATATCTTTTTGCTTTTTGAACCTAACTAAAGGTAGGACATTTAATTCTACCAACCGTGGTCAACCCTTAGAGTCTGGCAAGGTCTTCTGCATGTTGATCATACCACACAAGATTTTACATCTTTTTTTTTTTTTTTTTTTTTTATGAAGTTTATTGACAAATTGGTTTCCATACAACACCCAGTGCTCATCCCAAAAGGTGCCCTCCTCAATACCCATCACCCACCCGCCCCTCCCTCCCACCCCCCATCAACCCTCAGTTTGTTCTCAGTTTTTAACAGTCTCTTATGCTTTGGCTCTCTCCCACTCTAACGTCCTTTTTTTTTTTTTTTTTTTTCCTTCCCCTCCCCCATGGGTTCCTGTTAAGTTTCTCAGGATCCACATAAGAGTGAAACCATATGGTATCTGTCTTTCTCTGTATGGCTTATTTCACTTAGCATCACACTCTCCAGTTCCATCCACGTTGCTACAAAAGGCCATATTTCATTTTTTCTCATTGCCACGTAGTATTCCATTGTGTATATAAACCACAATTTCTTTATCCATTCATCAGTTGATGGACATTTAGGCTCTTTCCATAATTTGGCTATTGTTGAGAGTGCTGCTATGAACATTGGGGTACAAGTGCCCCTATGCATCAGTACTCCTGTATCCCTTGGGTAGATTCCTAGCAGTGCTATTGCTGGGTCATAGGGTAGGTCTATTTTTAATTTTCTGAGGAACCGCCACACTGCTTTCCAGAGCGGCTGCACCAATTTGCATTCCCACCAACAGTGCAAGAGGGTTCCCGTTTCTCCACATCCTCTCCAGCATCTATAGTCTCCTGATTTGTTCATTTTGGCCACTCTGACTGGCGTGAGGTGATACCTGAGTGTGGTTTTGATTTGTATTTCCCTGATAAGGAGCGACGCTGAACATCTTTTCATGTGCCTGTTGGCCATCTGGATGTCTTCTTTGGAGAAGTGTCTATTCATGTTTTCTGCCCATTTCTTCACTGGGTTATTTGTTTTTCGGGTGTGGAGTTTGGTGAGCTCTTTATAGATTTTAGATACTAGCCCTTTGTCCGATATGTCATTTGCAAATATCTTTTCCCATTCCGTTGGTTGCCTTTTAGTTTTGTTGGTTGTTTCCTTGGCTGTGCAGAAGCTTTTTATCTTCATAAGGTCCCAGTAATTCACTTTTGCTTTTAATTCCCTTGCCTTTGGGGATGTGTCGAGTAAGAGATTGCTACGGCTGAGGTCAGAGAGGTCTTTTCCTGCTTTCTCCTCTAAGGTTCTGATGGTTTCCTGTCTCACATTTAGGTCCTTTATCCATTTTGAGTTTATTTTTGTAAATGGTGTGAGAAAGTGGTCTAGTTTCAACCTTCTGCATGTTGCTGTCCAGTTCTCCCAGCACCATTTGTTAAAGAGGCTGTCTTTTTTCCATTGGATGTTCTTTCCTGCTTTGTCAAAGATGAGTTGGCCATATGTTTGTGGGTCTAGTTCTGGGGTTTCTATTCTATTCCATTGGTCTGTGTGTCTGTTTTTGTGCCAATACCATGCTGTCTTGATGATGACAGCTTTGTAGTAGAGGCTGAAGTCTGGGATTGTGATGCCTCCTGCTTTGGTCTTCTTCTTCAAAATTCCTTTGGCTATTCGGGGCCTTTTGTGGTTCCATATGAATTTTAGGATTGCTTGTTCTAGTTTCGAGAAGAATGCTGGTGCAATTTTGATTGGGATTGCATTGAATGTGTAGATAGCTTTGGGTAGTATTGACATTTTGACAATATTTATTTTTCCAATCCATGAGCAGGGAATGTCTTTCCATTTCTTTAAATCTTCTTCAATTGCCTTCATAAGCTTTCTATAGTTTTCAGCATACAGATCCTTTACATCTTTGGTTAGATTTATTCCTAGGTATTTTATGCTTCTTGGTGCAATTGTGAATGGGATCAGTTTCTTTATTTGTCTTTCTGTTGCTTCATTGTTAGTGTATAAGAATGCAACTGATTTCTGTACATTGATTTTGTATCCTGCAACTTTGCTGAATTCATGTATCAGTTCTAGCAGACTTTTGGTGGAGTCTATCGGATTTTCCATGTATAATATCATGTCATCTGCAAAAAGCGAAAGCTTGACTTCATCTTTGCCAATTTTGATGCCTTTGATTTCCTTTTGTTGTCTGATTGCTGATGCTAGAACTTCCAGCACTATGTTAAACAACAACGGTGAGAGTGGGCATCCCTGTCGTGTTCCTGATCTCAGGGAGAAAGCTCTCAGTTTTTCCCCGTTGAGGATGATGTTAGCTGTGGGCTTTTCATAAATGGCTTTTATGATCTTTAAGTATGTTCCTTCTATCCCGACTTTCTCAAGGGTTTTTATTAAGAAAGGGTGCTGGATTTTATCAAAGGCCTTTTCTGCATCGATTGACAGGATCATATGGTTCTTCTCTTTTTTTTTGTTAATGTGATGTATCACGTTGATTGATTTGCGAATGTTGAACCAGCCCTGCATCCCAGGAATGAATCCCACTTGATCATGGTGAATAATTCTTTTTATATGCTGTTGAATTCGATTTGCTAGTATCTTATTGAGAATTTTGGCATCCATATTCATCAGGGATATTGGCCTGTAGTTCTCTTTTTTTACTGGGTCTCTGTCTGGTTTAGGAATCAAAGTAATACTGGCTTCATAGAATGAGTCTGGAAGTTTTCCTTCCCTTTCTATTTCTTGGAATAGCTTGAGAAGGATAGGTATTATCTCTGCTTTAAACGTCTGGTAGAACTCCCCTGGGAAGCCATCTGGTCCTGGACTCTTATTTGTTGGGAGATTTTTGATAACCGATTCAATTTCTTCGCTGGTTATGGGTCTGTTCAAGCTTTCTATTTCCTCCTGATTGAGTTTTGGAAGAGTGTGGGTGTTCAGGAATTTGTCCATTTCTTCCAGGTTGTCCAATTTGTTGGCATATAATTTTTCATAGTATTCCCTGATAATTGTTTGTATCTCTGAGGGATTGGTTGTAATAATTCCATTTTCATTCATGATTTTATCTATTTGGGTCATCTCCCTTTTGTTTTTGAGAAGCCTGGCTAGAGGTTTGTCAATTTTGTTTATTTTTTCAAAAAACCAACTCTTGGTTTCGTTGATCTGCTCTACAGTTTTTTTAGATTCTATATTGTTTATTTCTGCTCTGATCTTTATTATTTCTCTTCTTCTGCTGGGTTTAGGCTGCCTTTGCTGTTCTGCTTCTATTTCCTTTAGGTGTGCTGTTAGATTCTGTATTTGGGATTTTTCTTGTTTCTTGAGATAGGCCTGGATTGCAATGTATTTTCCTCTCAGGACTGCCTTCGCTGCATCCCAAAGCATTTGGATTGTTGTATTTTCATTTTCGTTTGTTTCCATATATTTTTTGATTTCTTCTCTAATTGCCTGGTTGACCCACTCATTCGTTAGTAGGGTGTTCTTTAACCTCCATGCTTTTGGAGGTTTTCCAGACTTTTTCCTGTGGTTGATTTCAAGCTTCATAGCATTGTGGTCTGAAAGTATGCATGGTATAATTTCAATTCTTGTAAACTTATGAAGGGCTGTTTTGTGACCCAGTATATGATCTATCTTGGAGAATGTTCCATGTGCACTCGAGAAGAAAGTATATTCTGTTGCTTTGGGATGCAGAGTTCTAAATATATCTGTCAAGTCCATCTGATCCAGTGTCTCATTCAGGGCCCTTGTTTCTTTATTGACCGTGTGTCTAGATGATCTATCCATTTCTGTAAGTGGGGTGTTAAAGTCCCCAGCAATTACCACATTCTTATCAATAAGGTTGCTTCTGTTTATGAGGAATTGTTTTATATATTTGGGGGCTCCGGTATTCGGCGCATAGACATTTATAATTGTTAGCTCTTCCTGATGGATAGACCCTGTAACTATTATATAATGTCCTTCTTCATCTCTTGTTACAGCCTTTAATTTAAAGTCTAGTTTGTCTGATATAAGTATGGCTACTCCAGCTTTCTTCTGGCTTCCAGTAGCATGATAAATAGTTCTCCATCCCTTCACTCTGAATCTAAAGGTGTCCTCAGGTCTAAAATGAGTCTCTTGTAGACAGCAAATAGATGGGTCTTGTTTTTTTATCCATTCTGATACCCTATGTCTTTTGGTTGGCGCATTTAATCCATTTACATTCAGTGTTATTATAGAAAGATACGGGTTTAGAGTCATTGTGATGTCTGTATGTTTTATGCTTGTAGTGATGTCTCTGGTACTTTGTCTCACAGGGTCCCCCTTAGGATCTCTTGTAGGGCTGGTTTAGTGGTGACAAATTCCTTCAGTTTTTGTTTGTTTGGGAAGACCTTTATCTCTCCTTCTATTCTAAATGACAGACTTGCTGGATAAAGGATTCTTGGCTGCATATTTTTGCTGTCTAGCACCCTGAAAATCTCGTGCCAATTCTTTCTGGCCTGCCAAGTTTCAAAAGAGAGATCAGTCACGAGTCTTATAGGTCTCCCTTTATATGTGAGGGCACGTTTACCCCTTGCTGCTTTCAGAATTTTCTCTTTATCCTTGTATTTTGCCAGTTTCACTATGATATGTCCTGCAGAAGATC
Organism: Lynx rufus; assembly: GCF_022079265.1. NCBI lineage: Eukaryota > Metazoa > Chordata > Mammalia > Carnivora > Felidae > Lynx > Lynx rufus. The sequence continues at coordinate 61,988,308 of NW_025814827.1, forward strand.
GATTCAAGTTACGTCTGAAGGGAGTTCTCTGTGCCTCTTGGATTTCAATGCCTTTTTCCTTCCCCAGTTCAGGGAAGTTCTCAGCTATTATTTCTTCAAGTACCCCTTCAGCACCTTTCCCTCTCTCTTCCTCCTCTGGGATACCAATTATGCGTATATTATTTCTTTTTAGTGTATCACTTAGTTCTCTAATTTTCCCCTCATACTCCTGGATTTTTTTATCTCTCTTTTTCTCAGCTTCCTCTTTTTCCATAACTTTATCTTCTAGTTCACCTATTCTCTCCTCTGCCTCTTCCATCCTAGCCGTGGTGGTTTGCATTTTGTTTTCCATTTCCTTTAAAGCGTTTTTCAGCTCCTCGTGACTGTTCATTAGTCCCCTGATGTCTGTAGCAAGAGATTCTCTGCTGTCCTGTATGCTGTTTTCCAGCCCAGCGATTAATTTTATGACTATTATTCTAAATTCACTTTCTGTTATATTATTTAAATCCTTTTTGATCAGCTCATTAGCTGTTGTTATTTCCTGGAGATTCTTCTGGGGGGAATTCTTCCGCTTGGTCATTTTGGATAGTCCCTGGTGTGGTGAGGGCCTGCAGGGCACTTCCCCTGTGCTGTGGTGTATAACTGGAGTTGGTGGGCGGGGCCGCAGTCCGACCTGATGTCTGCCCCCAGCCCACCGCTGGGGCCACAGTCAGACTGGTGTGTGCCTTCTCTTCCCCTCTCCTAGGGGCGGGATTCACTGTGGGGTGGCGTGGCCCGTCTGGGCTACTTGCACACTGCCAGGCTTGTGATGCTGGGGATCTGGCGTATTAGCTGGGGTGGGAAGGCAAGGTGCACGGCGGCAGGGGGGGCAGGCTTAGCTCACTTCTCCTTAGGTGATCCACTTCAGGAAGGGCCCTGTGGCAGCCGGAGGGAGTCAGATCGCTGCCGGAGGTTTGGCTCCGCAGAAGCACAGAGTTGGGTGTTCGCGCGGAGCGAGCAATTTCCCTGGCCGGAGCCGGTTCCCTTTGGGATTTTGGCTGGGGGATGGGCGGGGGAGATGGCGCTGGCGAGCGCCTTTGTTCCCTGCCAAATTGAGCTCTGTCGTCCGGGGGCTCCGCAGCTCACCCTCCCTTTGTCCTCCAGCCTTCCCGCTTTCCGAGCAGAGCTGTTAACTTATGACCTCCCAGACGCTAAGTCGCGCTTGCTGTCGGAACACAGTCCGTCAGGCCCCTCCGCTTTTGCAAGCCGGACTCGGGGGCTCTGCTTGGCTGGCGAGCCGCCCCTCCGCCCCGGCTCCCTCCCGCCAGTCCGTGGAGCGCGCACCGCCTCGCCGCCCTTCCTACCCTCTTCCGTGGGCCTCTCGTCTGCACTTGGGTCCGGTGACTCTGTTCTGCTAATCCTCTGGCGGTTTTCTGGGTTATTTAGGCAGGTGTAGGTGGAATCTAAGTGATCAGCAGGACGCGCGGTGAGCCCAGCGTCCTCCTACGCCGCCATCTTCCTCTACCCAAGATTTTACATCTTTATTTCACCTTACCACTTAATAATCACAATCTGTATCTTTAATTAATTTCTTGATAATCATTTTAAATACTGTTAAGGACTGATATGTGAATGTAAGTCTTTGACATATTGCAAAAAAAAAGATAAAATCTTAAATAGAACAAATAAAATCTTAATAAAATCTTAAATAAAATAAAATCTTAAATAGAAGAAAACCATAGGAACTTGGGGCATGGAAGCCAATTATTTCATCATCACTTATTGTCCTTTTTTGAATATTTGTGCTTTAAAGAACTGAGACAAAATGAAGATTTAAGAGGGAACATATATGGCAGTTTCAGTCTGTAAATGCCCTGTGGAGAAGGAAGAGTGAATTGAAGCCAGGGTTGTTATACACGCTGAGCATCATGTTTATAAGTTTAGAGAGGTGGTGGGTTTAAGACAATACCCAGTTCTGCATTTCACCAGTGAGCTATTTCACCAATGCTATGACTATCAACTAAAATATAGAGTTCTCCCTCTTCTGTATAGGACACAAGCTCAGGCAGGGACAAGGCGTTCAGATGAACCTCTGGTCTAAATAATGTAAGCAGATGCTTATGTTTGGAAATAGAATACCTGTCAGGTACTTTGAACTCAAATAGACCTCGTGACTTTAAATAGAGGTAAAAGTAGTCAAGAGAATATTAAAAACTAATGGATGAATAAATGAGGTCGAGAGAAACGGATTTTAGAAATGTAGATGGAAATCTTTGGAGTTCACATTAAAATAATGATTCTAGATGAAAGTAATGGTTCATCCATAAACACATAATCATAAAATGATTTTAATCCTGGTTAAAAAAAAAATTTTTTTTAACCTTTAAAAATGTCGCTTTTAGTTGTCCTCTGAATTCACTATATTACAAACCTATTGATGTGACCAACCACTCTGTAAAGATATAAATCTCAGGTGAGCTCAGAAATTATATAACCTTGCATCTTAAAAAACATCACTGAAAAGATGTACAAGGCCCCTATGAATAAAATCTGTTTACTTGGAGTAGAGGAAAAGGGACTGGCATACATTTCTGTGAACTCAAACTTTAGCTTGGGCTTTGCACTCTTAGTGTGAATTTTGCTTTCATTATTTCTAGGACATAAATAGCTCTGGACAAATGGGGTAGTATTGACTGAAAAAAAATTCTAATATATGCTGCTGGCAGAGACCTTTTTCCTTTGCAAATCTCATCAAGTAAAGGTTATATATACCCACTAAGAAAGCAGACACATTTTGAATACCTAAAGTAAAAGGAAGCACATATGTATCCATATGTATGTTTGTATGTACTTGTTTACATATGTGATATATATATATATACATATATATTATTTGCATATGTTTATGTGTCTATGTATATGCATGCATGTATTTATTATAATGCATGCATGTAAATACGTGTTACAGGGTATTAAAAAGAACCTTTCAGTTGCCTCTCATATGGGTAGTGGGGCCCAAAACGGAAGAAAAAGAGATCTGGCAACAACTGGGATCACACCTTTCTCAGACTGCTAGTAGACAAAATGTTTGACCTTGAGGGATTTGTAATGTTCATTCTATGAGGCAGTTATTTGCCTCTGTATGACGCAAATACTGAACCTTAAACAGATTCACTCATATAGATTGGGATGTCTCTGAAAAGAATATTCCCTTCCCCTCTTTTTTGTAGTGAATATTTTTTAATTGAGATATAATTGACATGTAACATTGTGTGACTCTAAAGTGTACAGCATGCTGATTTGATACATTTATGTATGTCAGTATATTAATATATCCTTTCCCTTCTTCTTGACAGCCCTTTCCCTGCTTGTTGGATATCTGCATAGTGAAGGTTGTTTTTTTTTTTTTTCCTGTTTAGCCAGTGCCTTCCTAAAGGAGGGAGGAAGAGAGAGGCAGCAAAGCACAGAGTGGGAATCACAAAGGAGCAATATGTAGGATTTGCTATTTGACAGGGTTAGTTAGGATGGGCGAATTTTCTTTGAGACTAGTGTTCACTTGGGAGGCTGGCTAGGCTTCAGTGATTTTGCCAGTTCCCCACGCAGGAGGATTGCTCAGAAGAAAGGAATAAGAAGCAGGAAGCTCTGGGGAGTTGAAAGGTGAAAGCAGTTAATTCCACTTGGCTTTCCAAATCACGGAACTGGGAAGTGGGGAGGCCCTCAAGGGACTGTGAGAGATTCTCAAGCACAGTCCACAAAAGGGCTAGCATTTGAAAAAAAGAGTCTTGGTTGCCTTAGTGGCCTCCACAGTCAAGTTAGTGTTAGAGAAGCATCCACAGCTTGCAGTGAAGATAAATCTGAACTTTTTCCCAGACTACTAGCCTGCCCACTGGTGAAATGCTTAGAGGGGGGCAATACAGAAGGACAAAGATAGAACCTACTCCCATGTGAATTTTAGTCCCCTTGACTTCCTGAGATGGTAGGCAGGAGAGCTCTGAATCAAAAATGTGATTGGATTATTGCACTAGAAGCACTAAATTTTATTAACTGAAAGCAACCTGAAAGTTATAGAATCTGGCCAAAGTAACAGCTGACTTTAGAGATAAATATACATTTAGATATAATGGGAAACAATGAATGATATTTGCTGAATAAAGATGGAAAGAATGGGCTGGAAAAAGAGGATAGGGACATTTTTACAGTAATTATACCAGAGACATGTTTTAAATATTTATTTCCTGCATATGCAACCTTTTTGCCATACAGATGAATTACTGTATTTAAAGAGTTGCTGCTTTAAAATAGCTAAGATAATTTATCTGGGAGTTTACAAATTAATATTCAGCATTGAAGCTTGTAATGCAGACCACCGAAAACTAAATGGTGGTATAGTTTTAATTTCATTCTGTCTTGTGGGCCAATTTTTCACAAACACACTCAGTAGTGAAAATGGAGGAATTCTGTGTGTATAGTCATGGACATACATACAGAAAACTGTACTTAGTATTTGAAAATAATCATGCACCATCTGAAAAGATTATAAGACCCAGTGGATAAGTGTTTACATCATAAAACCCACAAAATGTTGAAACAGGGAAATCGGTGGATGTATGCTTGTGATTCCTGCATTTTGAAGGTATGAATGCATTTTATAAAATTCCACAAAACACAAATATGAACTGTGTCAATATATTTTGTGTTATATATTACTGAGACCAAATCAAAGGAAAACTTGACTCTAGCATACCTTTTTTCTCATTTGATGATTCTTCACATAATACATTGCCTGTTGTGACTTTTTAATGTTACGCATTTCATTTTGGAAAATATGGATTATGAGTTGGGTAATACCTGTTACCACCTACCTAAGAGCGATGCTCAGTTGACTGGGATGGGGCTGGAGTGGCACCATATTGTATGAGAGCACGTCACCTACTTGCAAATTTTGTTCACTGTCTCTGCATTTAGATCTATGAACAAGCCAAAATAAATAATTTAAGGGACGCTTGGTGATTCAGTCAGTTAAGCATCTGACTCTTGATTTCGGCTTAGGTCATGGTCTCACAGTTGGTGAGATTGAGCCCTGCATCAGGCTTTGTGCTGACAGCATGAGCCTGCCTGGGATTCTTTCTCTCCCTCTCCTTCTCTCTTCCCTTCTCCCCAGACTCCTCACACTCTCTTGCTGTCTCTCTCAAAAGAAATAAACATTAAAAAAAGAATTTAAATTTAAAAGAATTTAAAATAGAATAACTTGAGCGACAATAAGAAGAGTAGGATCAATAATGTTTATTCTCTTCCTGGCAGATATGTGCTGTGTCTCTCTGTGTTGTCTTCCTGAGGGTTGTGTTTTGTTTTGTTTTTGTTTTTAAGTTTATTTCTTTATTTAGAGATATACAGAGACAGCATGAGTAAGGGAGGGGCAGAGAGAGGGAGAGAGAGAGGATCCCAAGCAGGCTCTGTGCTGCCAGCACAAAGCCCAATGAGGGGCTCGAACTCACGAAACTGAGATCATGACCTGAGCTGAAACCAAGAGTTGGTCAGTTAACTTACTGAGTTACTCAGGCGCCCCGTCTTAGAGTTTTGAAAGAGACTAAGGTGGGTATGGTAGAGGAGGGAAAGAAATAAAGATAAGAAAATAAGATTTAACTAAATTATTTCTAGGCATAAGGCACTATTTTTGAAAAGTCACAAAGTAATGAGTGCTTTATAAATGAATGAATATTTAATATGTTTGTAAAGAAAGTAAAATTAGCTATGTTAGACTGATGTGAGAAAAGTTGATTACTAAAATGTAATGATGAAAATATTGGGTGACTGTGAATGTATAGGCTAGTTTTTTTTTTTTTGCCTTATTACCACTAAATGTATGACCAGAAAACTTTTTTTATTAATTTTTTAAATGTTTATTTATTTTTGAGAGAGAGAGAAGAGCATGAGCAGGGGAGGGGCAGAGAGAGAGGGAGACACAGAATCCAAAGCAGGCTCCAGGCTCTGAGCTGTCAGCACAGAGCCTGATGTGGGGCTTGAACTCAGGGACCATGAGATCATGACCTGAGCCAAAGTCAGATACTTGACTGAGCCACCCAGGCACTCCTTTTTTTTTTTTTTTTTTTTTTTTTTTTTTAAAGAGAGTAAAAGGAAAGCAGTTTTCAAAGTACTTCTCTTTTATTTTTCCCTTAGGGAAGCCAGGCTATTAGAGAATTTAATTTGTTGTTGTTAATTTTATATCTATTTTCTATAGCTTCAGGTTTCTGCATTAAATTATGTCAGTCTCCTCTGAATGTCCTTGGTGGTTCCAAATAGTCTATTCTGTATACTACAGAACAGAGTTTCAGTTAGATAAATTAGTCAGAATGTCATATTTTCATAATTCCCATTTTCTCAAACTTTTCTATTAACAGCAACTCTCCCCCCCTTTTTACACAAATAAAATAATTTTCAGAGTAGAAAGAAAAGTGAATGAGTGTTTGAGTAGATATGAAGTCATAGTTCAGTTTCTTTTGGCTTTAAGAATAGATTTTTATTTTTTTTGAGAGAGAACACAGAAGCAAGGGAGAGGGGCAGAAAGGAGAGAGAGAGAGAGAGAGAGAGAGAGAGAGAGAGAGAGAATCTTAAGCAGTCTCTATGCCCAGCACGCAGCTAGATGTGGGGCTCGATCTCATGACCCTATAAGAGCTGAAATAAAGAGTACACTCAACCAATGAGCCACCCAGCTGCCTCCAAAATAGATTTTTTTTTGAAGAAGCAGCTTCTTCATGAAAAGTGAAATCTTTTCAAAGATTTTTTTTGTATAAGTAATATGTAATTCTTAAGGTAATGCAATAATTTCAATAGAATGACTGTGTTATCTATGTAATCTCTCCATCTTTTTACATTAACCCATTAACCATTATACTTACTAGTAGTCCTTGCAACCCAGGTGGCCACCATCTTGCTTTTTCTATGGTGATGCTATACCATGTTTTCCATTTAAGCAAGGTCAAACCATTCTCTCAAGGCATAAGCATCCTGGGAGAACACTAGTTCAGGCTAATATGAACCAAATGTTTTACTTTATAATAACAATAGCTGTCAAATTTGTGGGGAAAAGATCGTTTAACTTGCCATAGCTATTTCCATGGAGGGACGTTAACAATGTTCAGCTTTTGTCTTCCTGACTAAATGTGCTGTGAACCTATTTCTATACCCTTGCTGAGGCCTTTCGATTGAACTCCTCTGGCTTCAGCTAATTTAATTCCTAACCAGCAGGTATTGCTAAAGCATGCTGTGTGCACATATTCTGAGCTTTGATGATACAGAGGGGAACAGGCAAAGAATCACCAAATCTAGATATGCATGCCATTCTTACTATAAATAGTCACATTATCCTAGGCATTCTGTTTCTTCTTAATTCTTTCTCTCTTTCATTCATCCATATAATCCTAATGTATAATTTTAATTTCATAAATATTTGGAAGGGTAATTTGGGCATGTGCATGAACTTTGGAAGGCAACTCTGAAATGGGCATTAATTATAAAAGGTCACTCTTGCTAGAGAGAAATACCCAGTAACCTATTAAATGATCCATGATGTCCTGAAATATACAGACAAAAATGGATCAACGTGGTAGGCCAGAGTGCATAGCCTTAAAGAAGTTACAGAATATTTGTATGATTTTTTTCTTACCATTGTAAAAGTATTTATGCCACTAAGGAATTTAAGGAGCATATGTGTAGGTTAATGACTGATTATTTCCAAATGTCATTGTTCTTTTAGAAAAGAAATTAATACTACTGGTGAAATTTCTCTTGTGGTTCTTTTCAAACAAGCTATTCCAGAAAGACATTCAGACAATGGTGCCATGGAATAAATTCTGTTATTATTTAATTAATCATAAGTATTAAATATTTTAGTATAATTATATGCACAAAACATCAGAATTACAGAGGTAGAATGTAAAATCTTTTATTGGTGTTGAAGTGCGATTTAAAATAGCCTTTAAAGAACTCTGGTATAGCACTCTCAGGCATAAGTATTTTCTGTATGCATCAATAATGAATACCCTTTTTTCCCTTCATCCCTTAAGTAGGGAAAGTTGTAACCCTGCCATTCTATTGTCTTATAGGCTAGCTGAGAGAGCCAAATACGTCGTCATCTCCTTCAAAGGGTTGGAAGGCAACTAAAACAATTCTAAGTGAACAACATTGTTGTTTAATTTTACATAATTATCTCTTGTTGATCCTAATATTTTAATAATATATGATTCATTTAGTATACAAAATCTGAGATATAATTAGTTTTGAATCAAAATGAGAATCTACCCAATGTTGATACACATTTTGTTTTTATTTTTTTGTAATACAAATACACAGGATAAATGAGTGGGGTTACTTACATTAGTAGGCAGAATTTAAATCTTATTCCAAAATGTTAGTATTCAGGAGATCTGTATATATTCCAGAAACTCCAGTCAATAATAGCATAGACAAGGGTTGCCTGGGTGGCTCAGTCAGTTGAGCGTCTGACTTCCGCTCAGGTCATGATCTCCCAGTTCCTGAGTTCGAGCCCCACGTCAGTCTCTGTGCTGACAGCTCAGAGCCTGGAGCCTGCTTCAGATTCTGTGTCTTCCTTTCTCTCTGCCCCTTTCCTGCTCCTGCTCTGTCTCTCTCTGTCTCTAAAAAATGAATAAATGTTAAAAAAAATAATAGCATAGACATGAGGCAATATGAAAATGAAAGCATTTTCCTTCACTGTGGCAAATGTGTAACTATAGAAGTAAATTATAAATATGTTAACTAAGTAAATAAAGGCACTAAAAATAAATCAGTAGCTCCTTTATGATATTTAGATATTTTTTTACAAGTCAGTATAGAAAATATATAAGGATGTTATCTCTTATTGTCTACTTGGAAAACCTGAATATGAAAAGGGAATACCTGGAAGCATATTTTATGACAAAGGAGAAAAAATAGCTTTACTGGATGGGGACAGCCAGTTCTAAAGTGAGGGCTCTGCTCTTTGTCTTTCTCTTACTGACTTAACTTCACTTAGCATAATACACTCCATACACATCATTGTAAATGGCAATATTTCATTCTTTTTGATGGCTGAGTAGTCATCCATTGTGTATATATACCACCTTTCATTTATCCATTCATCAGTCGATGGATATTTAGGTTCTCTCCATAGTTGCTACATGCTGCTATAAACATTGGAGTGCATGTACCCTTTCAAATCTGTATTTTTGTATCCTTTGGGTAAATACCTAGTACTGCAATTGCTAGATCACAGGATGGTTCCATTTTTAACTTTTTGAGGAACCTCCATATTATTCTCCAGACTGGCTGCACCAGTTTACATTCCCACCAAGAGTGGGTTCCTCTTTCTCTTCATCTTCACTAACACCTGTTGTTTCTTGTATTGTTAATTTTAGCTATTCTTATAGGTGTGAGAATGGTATTTCATCATGGTTTGGATTTGTATTTCCCTGGTGATGAGATCTGTTGAGCATCTTTTCATGTATCTGTGTGCCATCTGGATGCCTTCTTTGGAAAAGTGTCTATTCCTTCCCATCTTCTGCCCATTTCTTAACCGGGTTATTTGTTTTTTGGGTGTTGAGTTTGATAAGTTCTTTATAGATTTTGGATATTAACCCTTTATCAGATATGTCAATTATAAATATCTTCTCCAATTCTGTAGGCTGCCTTTTAGTTTTGTTGATTGTTTCCTCCACTTTGCAGAAGCTTTTTAGAAGATGAATTCTTAAAAATTTTGTTGCACAAATAGTTTATGCAAAGTAACAAAAAACATGAAGGGGCTGTTAGCTAAAAGAGCAAAGGAGATGAACAGATAACTCACTCATAACAGAGGAAAAATAGATGACAAATTCATGAAAAGTTTTGGCTATGCAAATAATTAATAATTAATTCAACTCTCAAATTAATGAATATTTTTACAATATATAATTCATAATGTTTCATCTTTCCACTGATGGTACAATGGAATTCATACAGATTTATTAACTTAGAGAGTAATTCTGTAGTGCTCAATTTGACATGTAGAGGAGAATTTTGTGTTGATGATGATGATGTGAAGTTGTGTTGATGATGATTACAATTTATTACAGAATGGTGCTAAGTGTTTACATACATTATTCTTTTAGCTTTATTGAGGTATAATTTAAAAATAAATTATGAGATATTTAGAGTGTACAACGTGATGATTTAACATATGTATACATTGTGTAAGGGCTCACATCCCCCCCAAAAAAAGTTAATTAATACAATTAGCAGCTCAAATATGTACCTTTGTGTGTGTGTCTGTGTGTGTGTGTGTGTGTGTGTGTGTGAGAGAGAGAGAGAGAGAGAGAGAACATTTAAGTTTTACTCTAACAAATTTCAATTATACAATATAGTGTTGGCAGTTGTAGTGACCATTTTACACATTAGATCCTCAGACTTGATTTACAATGGTTTTGATTTTGGTAAGAGGGCATTGTTTTAAGTTCCTGATTAAATTAAAATCATTACCAACATTTTAATGACAATTTAGGAATACTAATATCACATTCTTTATTGCTTAAACTACCCTGCCAGTAGTTACACGTAATCATGGAATGCTTGTAATTTAGCTCCAGAAAAAGTAAACCTCTGATTTGTAACATTTGCCAATATTTTTGATGTAGGCATTCTTACTGTGTCTGGTTTTAAGAATCTAATAGATTAACAGTCCCTTCACAGAATTTCACAGTTGTCTCTTACAAACTAATACAAGCCAGCATAAGTATTCCACTGCATGTAACTTTTTTCTTTTATTTTTAAATAGCAGTGAATTGTTACATAAAAGATAAAATTAACATCCTTCTTTTAAATAAAATTAATTATACTTGAGAAGAAGTGGGTGTGAATATGGTTTATTTTTCACATTTAATATGTGAAATTAAAAGACTTTGAACTAATGGAGGCCGAGTTAGAAATAAACATCAAGTCTAAATTCATCTTTTAACACAGAAATTCTATTTGTAAGAAGTTATTCTAAGAAAATGAAAGTGGATGTGCAGAAGTTTTATCTACTATTAGATTCATTGAAGTATTGCATTTTTTAAACAACTCCTTGGAGAAACTCTGTATACATAGTAATAAGTATTATATTTCAATTGTATTATTGATTAATAGCATCCATTATATATTATATTTAAAGATATTATTTAAGGACATGACAGAATTATTGCAGCACACAGAGTGAAAAAAAAGTTATAGAATAGTTTTTACAGTCTTTTACTAGAAAGCTTTTATGTGTTTTACTTATTATATGCATTTATCACAGATTTTACTATATGTGTGCGTGTGTGTGTATATACATACATACATATACACATACAGTATATACAATATATATTGTCTCTCCACTATATGCATAGATATATATTTATGTACTTTATATGTTGTAAACAAGAACATTCTTCATGTGTTCTTTTTATTATTTCTATTTTCTTTTTATTATTTTTTTTGGCAGAGGGGATTGTCATTGTTTACTAAAGGTCTGTGTATATACACACATATAAACTTTATGATTCAGTAGTTTTACTCCCCATTATAAACTCAACAAATGTTTGCATATATTCAAAAAAGAGAAGTATAAGAATATCCATAGTAGCAATATTTGAAATCACGGAAATCTAGAAAAAGAGCCCAGCAGCAATAGAATAGGTAACTATAGTGCACTATATCCATATAATGGATACTGTATAGCAATGAGAGTGAAATGAAACAACATGGAAGAATCTCGAACATAATATTGAAGGAAAGAGGTTACCACAAAAGAATACAGACTGTGTCATTCCATATACATAAAATTTAAAACAGACAAGAATGTTATGTTAGAAGTCAGGACAGTGCTATAACTGGAGGGAGTGGTCTGTTTCTTGATCTGGATTCTGGTTACGTAAATGTTTATTACTTGCAAGTTTATTAAGTGGCACACTTAGGTTTTCTGTACTTTTCTATATGTATATTTCAGTAGGTCAGAAGGCTGATGGGGGTAAAATCAAGGTGTCAACAATGCTGTGCTCCTTTCTAGAGGATTAGGGGAGAACTCATTTCCCTGTCTATTTGGATTGTTGGCAGAATTCAGTTTCTTGACATTGTAGGACCATGGTACCCATTTCCTTGCTGGCTGTCATTAAGGGTCATTCTTAGCTACTAGAGGTCATCCATATTCCATGGTTTGTGGCCCCTTTCTTCCATCTTACAAAGCCAGCAACAGTGGGTCAAGTCCCTCTCATACCAAATCCTTCCTCCCTTTTCTCACATAGTTACAGCTGTCTCCAATCTCTGCCTTTCTCTTCTGCTTTTAAGGGCCCAGACAATTATACTGAACTCCCCAGATAATTAAGGATAATCCATCCATTTTAAGGTCTGTAACTTTACTTCTATCTGCCAAGTGTTTTTGCCATGTGAAGTAACACACTCCTGGGGTCCAGGTACCTAGCTGGGACTTAGATATCATTGTTTGCCATTAAGTTTTAAGTTAAAACCTTTCACTAAAGTATTTTTAAAACCATATCCTGATGAGAATAATTCAAGAATAATTATCTTTCTTTAGAGCAAGAGTCTTCCTTGGGACCTATACCATTTGCCCTGAGATTCATAAGCTACATGAGATCATACCAGAGTTTGTTCAAAGTGAACCTAGTATTTCTTTAAAAAGTGTTTAATTAAGCTTGGGAAACACTGGCTGCTATCCTCCCTCATGGGGAGTCATAATATGCATTAATATAGAAAGGTTCTGAGATATTCTGCAGTAAAGAAATTTTCTTAGTTGAATATACTTGAACATGAAACTTAACAAGAAGAGTACCCTGTGAAAGCTCTTAACATCACTCATAAGAAATGATTTTCCTTGATCTTGACATTAAACTTGACTCTTTAATATCTCTGAAATGATTTTTTTCACTATATCACCACTATTATTGCCTTACTTTCTCTTGCTTTATTAAAAATATTGATTGTGCTTTTACTCTATTTTAATTGTTTTATATGTTCCATTTCTTCAGAATTATTATCCCTCTTTCACAGATGAGAAAACCAGAGTGAAGTAATGTCCCAAATCCCCAAAGCTAGTGGCAGAGGATCTTAACACATCTCTTGGCCTCCGTTTTTTTTACCTTTCCCCAAACCATCTTCTGTTTTATGATGAAAGTTTCCTTCTAAAATTCTGATTTGATTTTTTTTGCTTAAAACATTTCCAACAAGTCCTTATTACCTATAAGCTAATGTCAGATGTGCTTAGTGTGGTAAAGAAAACACTTTGTAAACCTCTCCAGATGCTGTACTATGACGACCAGTATTTCTCCTTGTGAACATTGTTCTGCTCATCTTCTACTTCATACCTCCCTGTCTTTCCTCCATGTTCTTTCACTCTCTCTATTCCAAGTGATAAACTCCTATTCATTTTTACAGACCCACCTCAAATATCACCATGTCTGTGGAGTTGTCTCTCTCTCTCTAGATACAATTATGTGCACTCATCTGTGCTATTGTTTGGTGTGTGTTTGCTGATGTGAGTTTATTTTGTTTCTCTGTGTGCTAACTCAAAGAGGTATAGTATATATACTCTAATATATTATAAACCAGTTCTGCATCCATCCTCCCTTCCTAACTTCTAAATGACTTTATTTATTTATTTAGGCTACATCCTTTTTATTTTTATTTATTTTTTTAACTTTTTTTAATGTTTAATTATATTTTAGAGAAAGAGAGAAAGAGAGAGTGTGTGAGAAGCGGAGTGGCAGAGAGAGAGAGTGGGAGACACAGAATCTGAAGCAGGCTCCAGGCTCTGAGCTGTCAGCACAGAGCCTGAAGCGGGTCTAGAACCCACAAACTGTGAGATCATGACCTGAGCCGAAGTCAGACGCCCAACCGACTGAGCCACCCAGGTGCCCCTCGTTTTTATTTTTATTTATTTATTTATTTATTTATTTATTTATTTATTTAATTTTTTATTTACATCCAAGTTAGTTAGCATATAGTGCAACAATGATTTCAGGAGTAGATTCCTTAATGCCACTTACCCATTTAGTCCATCCCCCCTCCCACAACTGCACCAGTAACCCTCTGTTTGTTCTCCATATTTAACAGTCTCTTATGTTTTTGTCCTCCTCCTTGTTTTTATATTATTTTTGTTTCCCTTCCCTTGTGTTCATCTGTTCTGTGTCTTAAAGTCCTCATATGAGTGAAGTCATATGATATTTGTCTTTCTCTGATTAATTTCGCTTAGCATAATACCCTCTAGTTCCATCCACGTAGTTGCAAATGGCAAGATTTCATATTTTTTTGATTGCTGAGTAATATTCCGTTGTAAATATATATACCACATCTTCTTTATCCATTCATCAGTTGATGGACATTTGGGCTCTTTCCATACTTTGGCTATTGTTGATAGTGCTGCTATAAATATTGGGGTGCATGTGTCCCTTCAAAACAGCATACCTGTATCCCTTGGGTAAATATCCAGTAGTGCAATTGCCGAGTCATAAGGTAGTTCTTTTTTTTTTTTTTTAAGGTAGTTCTATTTTTAATTTTTTGAGGAACCTCCATACTGTTTTCCAGTCTGGCTGAACCAGCTTGCATTCCCACCAACAATGCAAAAGAGATCCTCTTTCTCCGCATCCTCGCCAACATCTGTTGTTGCCTGAGTTGTTAATGTTAGCCATTCTAACAGCTGTGAGGTGGTATCTCATTGTGGTTTTGATTTGTATTTCCCTGATGATGAGTGATGTTGAGCATTCTTTCATGTGTCGGTTGGCCATCTGGATCTCTTCTTTGGAGGAATGTCTATTCATGTCTTTTTCCCTAAATGACTTTATTTATTCACCATTGATAAGTGAACACCATAGTCAGTTACTTAATTAAGAGATTGGAGATATTTTCCCTTTTTTGGTGGAGTCAACTTTGTTAAAAGAAAACTTTATTTAAAATGATACTTCATTTCTCATAGTTAATTTTCAGTTATTTTTAATATAACTGATGCCTCTACCACTTCTCCAAATTAGATGGTGAGCTTCTCAAGGTTAAGGGCAGAAACAATGGCTGACTTATCTTTTGATCTTCAGCTCTTGATCTTTCATGTACTGTGTATGACTCATAAATAATATGTGCTCATTGTGGGGGGCTGGGATCCAATATAGTGGCAGAGCAAAATCCTGAACATCTACACACCAAATTACAGCTACATATGGATCATTCCCCTCTGAAACAGATCTGAAAACTAGATGAACTGTTCTCCACAACAAAGGATAAAATAAAAGTGTATCCAGATGTATAGAAAAGGTAGAGACTGCCTCACAAAAAAACCCTACCTACCTTACCAACACACAATAGGGAGGAATCTCACAAAACAGGCATTTCTGGAGAAGCAAGAGGTTGGTACCCCACATGGGGCACGATGGCCCCTAGGATCTGTACCAGAAGTATGAGCTCCTAGAACATCTGACACAGAAAACCAGTGGAGCTGATGTATGGAGTTCCAAAGTGCTCTAAGAAACTGAGATTCCTCTCTTGGAGGGCATATGTATTATCTTGTTCACCTGAAATCCAGCAAAAACTTTGAAAAAGTTTGAAAAGTACCTAGATTATATGTATGGAGATTCATTTGCTGATCTGGGGACATCAACTGGATGGATAGGGGACAGTTGAGACAGTTCCCAGGGATGTAGGTCCTGGTGGACACCATTTTTCCACTCTCCACACAGCCTCCTAGCACAGGCATGTGAGCTCAGATGTGGCACACATGCACTGCCGTGCCAGGACAAATTGGAGCAAGTGGTGGCAGCTCTTGCTGAGCCTGGAGAGCACAGGTGGTTGCAGCACTCCTCTGCTCCCTGGCTGGGGTGCAAGAATGTGAATGGTCATGGAACTCTCCTACTGCCTAGCTAAGGCCTGAAAGTGTGAGCAGACAGGACCTTCTCCCACTCCCAGCCTAAACCCTGCACTCATGCATAGACAAGTCACACTCTTTCTGCATTGCCGAAGCTGGCAAGCATACCCCACCCACTACACTTTCCAGTTGCCTTGCTTAAGCTAGTGGATGTGTGCAACCCACTCAGGGGACTCCCTTTATTGCCTGGTCCTGGTGGCCAAGAGGGCTGGTGTTCCATAGTACCATAGGACTTTAACAATGAAAATGACAGTCCTTGGCATCCCACCACCTCCAGGGCATGGCACAGACCATAGACCAAAACACAACCCCAGTCTTCCTGTGCAAAAGGCTTATTTACTTAGCCTGGGGATTCAGTCTAAGGACAGGCTTCAGGTTTCCCACACATCTAGAGGCTAAGGAGGTGCTCCCAGGAAATCTAAGCAGGGAGACGTGATCCTTGTGCATCCCCTAGGCTTTACTACAGTTCAACAAGACTTTCCATAAAGGAGCTTATACATTCATTTGGAGCCCCAATTGTGGCACATGTTGCACAGAAGGTACCTCCAGATCTCCTGGTTTTGAGGTCAGCAGGTATTACCATTGCAAACCCACAGGACTATACTTATTTGCAACCTTTAAAACTGATGTCTGGGGTTCTGACTTCAAATCTGAAACCAGGTACTAAATGAAATTCTTCTCCTTGGCTCACTGACACGTCTTGGAATACCCTCAACAACAAGGGCATATCAAAAATAATCAGGTGGTTTAGACATTCACAAAGGTTTGAAAGACAACCAAGAGCAAGGGCAAGGTTGTACAAAAAGGATCAGTAACCATTCAAGGGCACTCACTCGATATAGAGGGCTAGCTGTTTTGCCTAATACATAGAAACAGTCAAGCAAAATAAGGGAAAAGGTAAATATGTTCCAAATGAAAGAGCAAGACAAAAACCTCAGAAAAGACCTTAATTATAAAGAGATAAATAGTTTACCTGGTAAAGAATTCAAAGCAATGATCACAAAGATTCTCAATCAAACTTGGGAGGTGAATGGATGAACATAGTGAGAACTCCGACAAAGAGAAAACAAAATATTAAACAAGTGGCAAGGCTGAAGAATATAGTAACTGAACAGAAAAATGTGCTAGAAGGGTTCAACAGAAAATTTGATGAAGTAGAATTGTGAATTAACAAGCTGGGGGAAGAAAAAAAAAGCATTGGAACTTACCCAGACAGAACAGCAAAAAGAACAAAAAAGAACTTTAGAAAATGAAGAACTTTAGAAAATTTTAGAATATAAGGGACCTCTGAGACAACATCAAATAGAATAACATTTGCATTATAGGGGTTCCAGATGGAGAAGAGAGAAAGAGGTAGAAAATTTATTTGAAGAACTCAGAGCTAAAAACTTCCCTAATATAGGAAAAGAAACAGACATCCAAGTCTAGGAAGCCAAGAGATTTTTAAGTAAAATGAACCCAAAGAGAGCCACACTAAGACACATTATAATTCAAATGTCAAAAGTTAAAGATAAAGAGAGAATCTTAAAGTCCTGAGAGAGAACTTGTTACATACAAGGGAAACCCCATAACGTTATCAGCAGATTCCTCAACAGAAACTTTGCAAGCCAGACAGGAGTGCCACAACATATTCAAAGTACTGAAAGTAAGAAAACTTCCCACCAAGAATAATCTACCTAGCAAGGTGACCATTTAGATTTGAAGAAAAGATAACGAGTTTTCCAGAGAAGCAAAAGTTAAAGGAATCCATCACTACTAATTCAGCCTTACCAGAAATATTAAAGGGACTTCTGTAAGCTGAAAAGAAATAGGACTAATTAATGACAAGAAAACATAAAAAAGTAGAAATGTACTGGAAAAGGTAAATATATGATAAAGTGGATTAATCACTTATAAAACTACTAAAAATGTTAAAAGACAAAAGTAGTAAAATCAACTAACTCTATATTAGTTAAAGGAAGAGATAAAATTAAAAAATGTAAAATACATTTTTTTATTTTATCTGACTGACTAGATAAAAACACAAGATACATCTATACTCTAGAAACTCACTTCAGAAGTAAAGACACACATGGACTGAAAGTTAAGGGATGGAAAAAGATGTTTCATATAAATGGAAACAAGAAAAGCTAGAGTATCTATACTCTGATATCAGACAAAGTAGACTTTAAAACAAAACTGTTATAAAAGACAAAGAAAGAGGGGCACTACATAATTACAGAAGAGTCATTCTTGCAAGAAGATATAACATTTGTAAATATATATGTACCCAATATAGGGCACCAAAATATATAAAGCAAATATTAACAAACCTAAAGAGAGAAATTGACAGCAATACAATAATAGTAGTGGACTTTAATACCCTACTGACATCAATGGATCTATCATCCAGGCAGAAAATCAATAAGAAAGCATGGGCCTAACTGACACTTTAGAACAGACGGACTTAAGAGATATATGCAGACTATTCCATCCAAAAGCAGCAGAATATATATTCTTCTCAAGTGCACATGGAACATTCTCCAGGATAAGTCACATGTTAGTCCACAAAACAAGTCTTAATAAATTCAAGAATACTGAAATCATATTAAGCATCTTTTCTGAACAGAATGGTATAAAACTATAAATCAGTTATAAAAATAAATCTGAAAACACTAAAAACAAAAACAAAAAACATGGAAATAAAGCAACATGTTATTGAACAAGTATCAGTCATAGAAGGTATCAAAGGAGAAGTCAAAAAACAACTAGAAACAAATGAATAGAAATATAACACACTAAAATGTATGCGATGCAGCAAAAGTATGCTCAGGGAAATTCATAGTGATACAAGCCTACAAGAAACAAATGAAATCTCAAACAATTTATCTTCACACCTAAAGAAACTAGAAAAAGAACAAATGAAGCCCAAAGTTACTAGAAAGAAGGAAATAAAAATCAGAGCAGAAATAAATAGAATAGAGACTAAAAAGACAATAGAAAAGAACCAATGAATTAAGAGCTGACACTGGTAAAAAATAAAATTGACAATCCTTATCTAGGTTCACCAAGAAATAATGAGAGAGGGTTCAAAGAAATAAAATCAGAAATGAAAGAGAAGTTACAACTGATACCACAGAAAAACAAAGGATCAAAAGAGACGACTGTAAACAATCATATACCAACAATTTGAACAACTTAGGGAAATGAATAAATTCCTAAAAATTTACAATCTGCTATGACTGAACCATGAAGACATAGAAAATCTTTATAGAACAATTACTAGTAAGGAGATTGAAAAAGTAATTAAAAACATTCCAACAAACAGAAGTCCAGGACAAGGTGGCTTCACTGGTGAATTATACCAAATGTTCAAAGACTTAATACCTGTCTTTCTCAAATCCTTCCAAAAAAAAAAAAACAAAAAACAAAAAACAAAACAAAACAAAAAGACAAAAAAACAGAAAGAAGGGAAAGCTTCCAAAGTCATTTTATGAAGTCAGCATTACTTGTATACCATAACCAGACAAGGACACCACACAAAAAGAAAATTACAGACCAATATCCTGATGAACATAGATGTAAAATCCTCAACAAAAATTAGCAAGCTAAATTCAACAGTACATTAAAAGAGTCATACACCATGATCAAGTAGGATTTACTTCAGGGATCCAAGGATGGTTCCATATTCACAAATCAATCAACACGGTATACCATGTTAACAAAAGGAAAGCTAAAAATCATATGATTATCTCAAAAGACGCAGAAATAGTTTTTAACAAAATTCAATATCTATTTATGATTTTTAAAAAAGTCCTCAACAAAGTGGGTATAGAGGGAACATACCTCAACATAATAAAAGCCATGTATGACTAGTCCACAGCTAACATCATTCTCAGTGGTGGAAAGCTTTCCTCCAGGGTCAGGAAAAAGACAAGGATTCACACTCTCCCCACTTTTATTCAACATTGTATTGGAAATCATAGCCAGAGCAATTAGGTAAGAAAAAGAAATCGAAGGCATACAGATTGGAAAGGAAGAATTAAAACTGTTACTATTGCAGATGACATGACTTTATTTAGAAAACCCTAATGACTCCACTAAAAATTGTTAGGACTAAAAAATGTATTCAGAAGAGTTAAAGGGTGCATCCACTGCTTATAAACTGTGAAAATTTCACATGAATACACATGCTATATAAATTGTATAAAACAACAAAACAGAACAATTTTTATCAGAGACTTTTCAAGGCAGGTTTAGAATCCTAACATCTGAGTTACATTCTGGAAAATTCATTCTTGAGTTTATATGGAAAGAATTTTAAATATGATTACAGATATATCATAAATATCCTGATTCTAAAGCCAAATCTCTCGTTAAACATAAGAGCCAAAGAGTAAAAAGCTGGGCTTTTGATTTTGTTACATATGGTGTTTAGATTTTTGCATAAAACACTTATGCAAAGATTCCCCAATATGGAAACATAATTTTGTGAAAAATTAAAAATATGTATAAAGGTACTTTTTTACATAAATGAATTTAAATTAAACAGGTACATCTGTTTAACATGGAAACTTACGGCAGTTGTTTCATTTTCTGAAGCTGTTCGCAACAAGGGTTATTGAATAAAAATACTTTAAATGTAATTTTTAGTTTAATTTTCCTAAACAGATTGGGTGCCTTTAAGTACCAAATGCCATAGCAAAGCTGATTAAAAAACATCAATTTACATTACATGGGCAGTTTATTAGAATTGCAAATTTAAGTCCAAGCATTTGACAGTCTCCGTCCTTTCCACATACTTAATAAACCAAAATTGATGGGTCTGTTGCACTTGAGAAAAACTAGAAATTGGGATGTTTTATTAAGGATTCAGTTCTAATATAAAAACCAATGCCTAACTTGATGTCCATTCTCTGGCAGCAGTAATTTTTGTCAGCATTGCTATAACTTAATGCAGAGAAAGGAAGAGCACCTCTGAAAACCATAACATCATTTCTTTTCTGCTTTGTTCACATTACATTCTCTTTTCTAGTGTTAATTGTAGCTACATCTAAACTCCCTAAGCTGCCATTTACTATGAATCATAATGATCAATACACAATTTTCAACCTTCTTCTCACTTATTATTGTTAACAATCCTATTTGAAAGCACCCCTATCTATGAGCAAGATGAAATTATGTTAATTCACTCCCAGAAGCTGACAAATGATAACATAATCAAATGGATCTATTCTTCCTATGTTTTTACATTTGGAATCAAGGATGCATATTTAAAGGAAGACAGCATTCTAATCCATCACTGCCATAAGAAATTAATGCAAAATTATTAATAATCTCTGACAAATGAATTTTTAGCATGTCATATACATTTTTCTTTATTATATTGATTTCTTTTCATTAGTTCCTAGGCAGTTCACAATTAAATTTATTTCCTCACCTTAAGCCCAACAACTTAAAAATATGTGCAGTGAAATGTTGAAAGGCATCCAGGCTTTCAGATACTTACATAGTGAAGTAAAAATTTGTCCCATTTCCCCTACCTCTCTTCCTTTTAACATACTTTTGCCTGAGTTGAATGGTTATTTTGTTCTTTTTGAAAACCAGATTTTGCTTTAGGACTAGCACTGACTTTCTCTATTAAGTTCTAAGTCCCTTGCCAAAATGTTGTTCTCCTAAGCTCACAGGTTTCAAAACCCCTCTATGCTAACATTATTTCAGAGATTATAAATTCTTTGACAGTACTGGATTACTAGATGATGACATCATGAAACTATCTGCATATATTTACTGTTACCAGTAAATTGTCATATTGGGATAAGTGCCCTGACTGACTCCTCTGTCTGTTTTTTGTTTTTGTTTTTGTTTTTTTAGAGAGAGAGAGAGAGAGAGAGAGAGAGAGAGCGCGCTCTAGCAGGGAAGGGGCAGAGAGAGAGGGAGACAGAATCTGAAGTGGGCTCCAGGCTCTGAGATGTCAACACAGAGCCTGACATGGGCTCGAACCCTCGAACGGTGAGATCATGACCTAAGCCAAGTCAGATGCTCAATCAACTGAGCCCCCCAGGTGCTGCCTCTGCCTGTTCTTATACTCTGGTCATCTTCTAGCATGATGCTTCAATAGGGCATTGTATGTTTCTTTTTGTGTTTTGCTACTGAAATCATTACTGCATTTTATTTTTGCCAGGCTACCCCTTATGGGATAATTAAGGAATGTTAATATGTTTCCATAGCAAGTACTTTAATGCACACTTAGCATTAATCTTAGAAAAAGGTTTTGGAATTAACATGACACATTTTTATAGTCAGTGTCATAGGATTCTTGAATTCAGTCTCTCCCAATTTGAGAACGGAGAGGATTTTAAGTAAATAGTTTTTAAAATTAGAATCGATTTAAGGTTTTCAATTAAATTACCTTCTATGTGTAAGGGAGGAAAGCATGCTTTTATTCATTAATTCATATAACAACTACTACTTTAGAGCCAATTGTGCTCAGATCTATCTAGATACAATAAGTGAATTACCAATTTAGATAGCAAAAAGTCTAGTTAGTAGGAAATTTCCACATTTTAAGCAAAAAATAATGGCATCTTATTCTAGGAAAGTCGCAATAAAGTTAAGCATATGGATTCGGGATATATTTGACTATATATTGCTAGGATTTACCAATGAATTGGATGTTGGGACATGAGAAAGGTACTAACACAGTAACTCTTAAGTGAAGTTTTTAGCACCTGAGATGGGGAAAATGATATTGTGGGGAGTAGGTTTGTTGGATTAAATCAGGCTTTCATTTCGGATGTAATTATATTTGAAATACTTCTTCAATATCTAAATGTAGATGTCAAGAAGAAGGTAGACATAACTGTCTGGAGCTCAGAACAGAAGCCAGGACTAGAGATATATTGGGGGGGGGGGTTGGATAACAACCTTACAGAAATTATTTAAAATCATTAGGAATGATGAAACTACTTTAAGTAAATGATGTAGGTAAAGAAGAATACAAGCTCGGAGAAACCCCCGAATCCTGGCAGAACATTAATGTTTAGGTGTCAGATCAATAGGAGACAGAATTGCTGAGGTAGTAGTGACAAGAGTAACAGCAGCAACTATGACATATTGTGTCCTTATTCTAAGCAGATCTGTATCCTAAGCATTTTACAGTATTTTAGAGCACCTATTTAATCCTCATGGTAACCAAATGGAATGTGCACTATTATCATCTTCATTTTGTTCAAGGGGAAGCTAAGGCACAAAGAGGTAAAGGGACTTTTCCGGGATGAAGTAAGATACTGTTTGTTCATTTTTTAATAAGGAGACCCTGTGTTCTGATCTAGTAGACAGATAAATTGCTAATGTAAGAAAAAGATTAACTATTAAAATCATGTCCTTGCACAGGTAGAAAGGAAGAAAATCCAGAGTCCAGAACTTAAGACAAAAGGTTGACTTGTCAAGAACTCAGTGTAATTGGAGGGAAGAAACAATGAATAAATGTGCTGTATGAGTATATTGTGGATATAGAGTTTTTATATAGGAACATAGTTCCATTTTGATTGCCTCTGTTTTTTCCTTGTTGTTGTTGTTTTAATGGAAATAAAGAGGACTGGTTTGTGAAGGCAAGCCTGATCATCATGTAGGTTTTGCATCCAGGGCCCTGAATGCCCTCCATTCAATAGAACAATGTGTCACAAATAGCATATACTCATCAAATATCTGTGGCAGGAATTTCTGTCTCCAAGGACCCTTGACTCTAGACATGAATTAATTAAATGCTCCAGGTGAAAGATAGATAAAATTCTATCAAAGCTCAAAGTGTGCATTTAAACCCAATGATCTTGAAAGGTTCATGAAGAAAAAAAATACATTTCAGCTGACACTTTTAGAATGAATGAGATTTTGATGGGTCAAATTTTGAGAAAAAGGTTTTCCAGATGGAGATGGGAGGGTGAGGAAAGTCATGACCAGAAGTAATAAAGCTGATCTGGATTAAAAGTAGGATTAATAAGGTTATATAGTAGGGTATAATTCATATACAATATTAAGGACAGATTGTGAAGGGCCTTGAATATCACGCTGAGTATGGGCCTTGAATATCACACTGAGTATGGATTTATTTTGTAATAAACCGAGAGACTTGGGAGGTTTTTGAACAGTAGAGTGATTAGATAATATATCTGAAAGTAGATAATGAGCTTTGCTGTTTGGTAATTTGGAATGTATGATATTTTAATACCACTGAACTTATCTAGCTACACTTAAGGTTGGTGTAATTTTCCTTATATTTATTATCCTTTCTATTCTGAGCCTAGGGCAACACTTGAGGACAATGCTCTTTTGTACAGTTGTCAAGGATGTCCTAGATATAGGTGTGTTTTTTTTTTTTTTGTCTGTTAAAATATAGCTAATATTTTAACCACTTAGCATCCTAGGCTGATTTTCATTTTGAAAAATGTAATTCCAAAGGGATTCTTGTACACTAAGAAAGCTCTGATGATTACTGTTAGCAAGCTAAATACACATTTCCATAAATGTTCAATTAGACCTACTGACTAAAATAAATTTTTGATTTACATATAATAACCCAAACAAAGAGTTCAGTAAAACAGATGTTTTCACCAAAAGAAGTGTTTGACCTCTTAGGATAAAATCAAATAAAATTTATTTTATGAAATTATTCATCATTGTAGTTTCATTTCTTCATATTTAGAAACCTCATATACAAGTTAGAGAACCCTCAATAGTCATTTTCTTTCAGAAGTACTTCTGAAGTCAAAAGCACCTTTTGTCGCTCCCTTCACTATCCTGACATCCAGGCATTTGCACACAGTTAATTTTGTGCTATAAGAGAAGTTGCCCTCCATGAATGTATTTGAGATTATTATATTAACACCGAAACTGACATTTTTTGTTTATCACCAATGAAAAGTCAATTCTCAGTAGTCTTCTTCAGGAAAGGAATGAGGCATGTGTTCATTAATGCACTCTGTTATCTTCTTTTTCTTGTACCAAGGAGAGCAAAAAGGCTGACTTCCTGAAACTACTGACCATAGTCAGGAGTCCAGTCAATAAAAAGGGAAAATTGTTTTCTATAAACACATGACCACAATTTGTATAGTGAATACGTGATTTTAACCTGTCAATTGGTATATTTAACAGGTAGTGCTTGATTATATATTATCCATTAGAGATTGTATTAGGTACTAGAAATAGAATTGAATAATACTTAACACTTTTCCTCAAGGAGCTAATGCCCCAGTGGGGACAATAATAGGAGAAAGAATCTTGGAAAATCTGCTCCCCATTGCATTCTAGCGTTTCAAACTTTTGTTTTCTGAACTATTTGTTAAACACATTTTGATCATACACACACGTACATGTGTTGGGGGTGGCACTGAATTGTTCAGGCCCGTTAATGAGTCTTCTAGGTGTTCTTGAATCATTTTTCTTTTTTTTTTTTATTTTATTTTTTATTATTTTAATTTTTTTTTCAACGTTTATTTATTTTTGGGACAGAGAGAGACAGAGCATGAACGGGGGAGGGGCAGAGAGAGAGGGAGTCACAGAGTCGGAAACAGGCTCCAGGCTCTGAGCCATCAGCCCAGAGCCCGACGCGGGGCTCGAACTCACGGACCGCGAGATCGTGACCTGGCTGAAGTCGGACGCTTAACCGACTGCGCCACCCAGGCGCCCCTTGAATCATTTTTCTAATTATTAATGGCTAATAACAATAGTTTACATTTAATGAACACTTACGAAAAAGCCCATAATCTAAGTGATTCATCTGTGTATTTTCACAATTAATCAAAGTGTGCATCATTATTATCCTCATTTTATAGATAAAACCCAAGACACTAAAGGTTTTAGTGACATGCTCAAAGTCCCATAAGGTATTCAGTTACAGAACCATGTTTTGATAGAGCCCAATAAATTTAGCACACAATTTCAACTAATTTAATTGCACTATTTCCCTGGAACAGAAGAGACAGGTCATTAATTCTGTTATCTATGCATTAAAATACTTAGGAAATAGGTAGATGGTATTCTACAACTCCCAGAAACTATCTTTCTGTAGACTCTGTTTTTGTAGTATATATGCTATCCATTATTTCCACTGTCAGATAACATGTTGTTCTAATTGGTGGCACTGCTATTTCTAATTCTTATTCTTCTACTGGGGCTCTAGTACTGGGTGCAAGAAATATTTTCACTCATTCATTCATCCTTAAATTTATTAAATGTATTTATTTTGTACATCCCACTTGGTAAACACCATTGTAGATCCTATACAAGTACTATGATAAAGAGAGGCATAAAAAACATCTCCTGCACATACCAGTTCTGCTCACAATTGGGAATGAAAACAAATATGGAAACAAATCATTATGCAGTCATATAAGTTCTCTATAAGAAGTCTCATTAAAGTGTTATTAGAAGATAAAAGAGATGGGGTGCCTGGGTGGCCCAGTCGTTTGAGGGCTGACTTCGTTTCAGGTCATGATCTCCTGGTTCGTGGGTTTGAGCTCCACATCAGGCTCTGTGCTGACAGCTCAGAGCCTGGAGCCTGCTTTGGATTCTGTGTCTCCCTCTCTCTCTCTGCCCCTCCCATGCTCATGCTCTCTCTCTCTCAAAAAATAAATAAACATTATAGAAGATACAAGAGATAGCAATTTATGCTCAGCAGGAGTGTCAGTGAAGATCTTATAGAGATGAGGATTTAAGCTGAAACTTGAAGGTTTAGAATTAATTACACTAGAGACAAAGGGAAAGGGGTATTTCCATTGGAAATGAAATGAAAGAGCCTGGATGATTGGTCTAAGAACAAACTGGCCAAGGTGATGAGAGCAAGGAGTGGCAGAGTGGGGCCAGGGGTGGGGAATGAGAGCAGCAAAACAGGTTAGAGCCACAACTGAGGAAAGTTTATCTTGCAGATATATGGAGTATGTGTGTGTGTATATATATATGACATTATGAATTTTCTATTTCAAACATCACCCCATTGAGCCAGCTGAAGGATAAACTGGAGGAGAAAGTAACCAAAGGTAAACACAAGAGCAGGAGCACTGTCTTCTCATTACGTCAGCTGTTCCCCATCAGTGTCCTTGCTCATCAACCTCAGGGTTTATCCCAAACCTTTTCCACTCTCTCCAAGCATCACCCAGTCCATGCCACGTTTGGACAAGGTCAGAAGATTGTCACCTCTTCTTCCTGGAGAAAAGAGCCATTACCCACCCACTCTATCAACTTCCTGCTTCTAAACAAACTTTATTATCTGATTCTATCTATAGCTCATTCTTTATTTCCCATCTCCTGATCAGATTTTGTTCTCAACTTAATCACCTCTTGGCTTCACAGCAGCCTCTCTCTAACAAGTACTTTTTCTCTCATAGGTTTGCCCTGTCTCTTTTGGCTCATTTCCTCAGCCTACTATGGGCTTGAACTATGCTAAAAACAAAATGAAACAAAACAACAAAGTAAAAATCCTTTTGATGTACATGCTTCCCTAAGCCTTGTTCTTTCAGCGTCCTCTTCAAAGCCAGACTTTTCAGAGTATGCCAAAGAAACTTACTTTTACACTTCCTGTCCTGCCATGCTCTCCCCAGTTTACTGCAAACTTTTTCTCTTTCCACCAGTACACAAAAATTAATGAACTGTTAGCTGTAAACTTCAGTGGATGCATCTCAATCATTTAGGGCTTTCTGCTACTCTCTCCTGACATTTTTCTTCCTACTTTTTGTTCTACCTCTAAGTTTCCTGTACAGATTCTGTCACAGTATCATGGTCCAGGTGGTCTTGGTGATGATATAAATTATGACAAAGACTATTTATCCGACGGGCTATTAGATAATAGTGTTTTGGCAAATGTATATAGCTGGCCAACAGTTGGGGTCTGAGAAAGCCTGATTTGTAGCATTTGTGAATTTCTATAATGTAATTATTCCTGCCAGGGCCAATTTCAAGCTACCATTGTGAGGTGAATTAGCACATGAAATTCCTAAAAATTTAACAAATGTCTCCCACAAATCAGTGAAGGCCATCCCTAGCACACAGTTGGATTAAGAGATTGGATAGAAATTCAAGGCCATTCTGGCAGGAATTACTTAGGAGAAAAGTAGCAGTTTTAACATTTCTGTCTGAATTTATCTCCAATAATATTTTAATAAATACCATACCATTTTATTTTTATTGCTGTTTTACTTTAATGCCGCTTCTCTGTTTTCATCATATTAGAAGTACTTCTTTCCCTCTTATTTATGCTAGTCTCTTACATTATAACTAGATTACATTATAACTAGACAGATTTCACATCTGTCACCCTGTTGTACCATCTACACTGGGTGTTGGAGCCAGCTCCTGTAGTTCACAGACACAGAAAGATACATGGATTGTACATGGGCATGGTGGAATCACCATACATTCTTCTGCTTGAATCTTGACCAAGTGTTCCAGAGTTGACTCTAGGAATCTGGGTCTAGATACTTCTTACTGCTAACATTATCTTAGCGCAATGGCAGCTGTCTAAAAAGAAGAATAAAACCTAGAAGTCTACCATGGCCCAGAAAACAAAACAGGAAATACAAAGGCAAAATAATACACCTATCATAAAAAAATTCTTGTATACTTTATACAGTAATGAACACCAACAAAAACTTGCTTTTATTGCATTTGCCTTATTTACAAAATAATCATACATATTTCAAACTCTACAAGGGGTTTAGAAAGAAAAGTATGATTCTCTTTTCCTTTTGTTCCCAATCTTAGAAGTTTTGTTTTAAACTTATACATTTTTTATTTTTTTATTTTATTTTATATTATTTTTTTAACGTTTATTTATTTTTGAGACAGAGAGAGACAGAGCGTGAATGGGGGAGGGTCAGAGAGAGAGGGAGACACAGAATCTGAAACAGGCTCCAGTCTCTGAGCTGTCAGCACAGAGCCCGACGCGGGGCTCAAACTCACGGACCACGAGATCATGACCTGAGCCGAAGTCAGATGCTTAACCAACTGAGCCACCCAGGTGCCCAAACTTATACATTTTTAGATCTGTTTCCATATAAATACAAATAAAAATACCCACAAAGAGATCATTTTTAATGTAAATGGATTCAGCAAAAGAGATTATTCTGAAGCTAATCATTTTTCATTAAAATTTTATTATGGACATTTTTCTATAATATACACCAAGATTTACAGTATTTTTTTCTGTAACCATTCACAAATACTTTTTCCATGTTATATTTAACCACCTTGCAGGAACTGCTATTTAAGAATTAAATGAGGAAAGGGAAAGTTTCCTTTCCATTTCCGTCCAAGTTTGGATAACTAAAGCAGTGACCCAGATTTGCTTCTTTTGGTTCACATGCCATCCCCCACACTGTGTCTAGGGCAGGCAGGCAGTATGTGACTGGTCACTTCCCAGGACCACCTGGCATGTGAGAGGTGTTGTCCAGGAGACAGAGGAGATCTTTACTAGATATGGAGGAAAGAATGCCTGGCAAACAAAAGCAACTTTGTTTATTACAAAGTGAAATCTCTGCTAATATATATGGAAATACATTCAAAGGCAAATAATGCACTTTTAAAGAAGGTTTTGAGGCCAAGTATCCCAATATTGTCCTTTGTAGGAAAAAAAATAATTCTAGTCCAGGGTCCAATCTAACACTGCATTGAGTTTTTATACATTTTATACATTGATTTGTATACATTTTTAGTAAGTTGTCTGACAGGTTTCCTTGTTATAAAGTTACTAAATATCTCTTTTAAATTAATAAGTTTTTGTGAGGAGATATTTTCAGACTGTGGAAATATCCTATTTTTCGTCAAACTTTTATTGACTATTTTAACATCTGTAAATGATTGTGCCTGAATCAATTATTACCATGATGCTTGTCTAATGGTGACTTTTCTAGATCTATTGTTTTTTTCTACATTTACCAATTGGCATTCAACTACTATATAAAAAAAAAACAAAACATTTCTTTCTCCCGCCCCTTGTTTATAACTTTATTCATTTCTATTAGTATTATCAGCATCGACCCTTTGATTCCAATTTTATTCAACTGATTATAATCCATTGCTATCATGTATTTTGATGTTCAAACATCGTACCTGTGATGTTGCAACTGTCATACAGTTTTATATCCAAACAAGTTTTGAGCAACGAGTTTCTAGCCAATTAGCAAATACTCCACTTCATTTTTAATGAATATATTTATGTTTTTTTATCTTTACTGGAGCTCTCTGAGGAGAGAAACCTTGTTTTATTAATCTCTGTTCTCCCAACATCTGACAGAAAACTTGGATTTTAGTGGGGTCAACAAATAGTTGTTGGATGGACAAAGGGCTGCAACAGCTCTCAGTGAATTACTTTTATTTTAAATGTTTACTGGAGTACAACAAGAGGAGTGCAAAAAGTAAATGCACAGCTCAATTAATTATTACAAAGTGAACATCTGTGAAAGCACTGCTTTGTCAAGAAAAAGACTGTCACCAACACTCTAGAAATTTACCTCATGCCCTGCCCAGTAAGTAAGCCATCCTTCCTTCTGAAAAGTAACCGGTATCTTGACTTCTACACCAGGAATTATTTTTGCCTGGTTTTGTATTCTATATGGAAGAATCATCTAGCACTTCTTATATGTGACTTTTTTTTTGACTAATATTATAATTGTGGTATTCATCCACATCTTTGAATGTTAAAAGTGGTCCAATTCATTCTACTTCTTGTATGTTGTTGAACTATATGAATAACCATGATTTATGAACATTCAAATTCCTTCTGTTTTTTCTCTCTTGTTTATTACACCGATAAGAGTATTCTAATACATGTCTCTGATTGTTTATGAGCATGTATTGGTGTTAGATATATGTTATGTGTGTTAAGGCTGGTTATAGCATATATATACATGTTCCACAGTAAGTAGAAAATGCCAGGCCATGAGTACGCAGTTTGATAACAGGGTACAAGAGTACCTGTTGCTCTGTATTCTCACCATGCTTAGAATTAACATTACTTTTGTGTTGATGGTGGTGGATATGAAGATATTTAGTCATGACCCATTGCAATTTATTCTGCATTTCCTTGATACCTAATAAGGTAAAATATCTCTTCATATGTATGTTGACCTTTAATGAGCTACTTTCAGTAAAGTGCTTATTCAAGTCTTTTATGTATTTTTTATTGCTTTTTATGTTTCTTACTGAGATTTATAGAGAGTATTTACATAATTTGGATATGAATTCTTTATTATTATATGTATTACAAATATCTTCTAGACAGTTGCTTGCTTCGACATTGTTCTCATGTGGCCCAATGCCATACTGTTTAAATTATCACAGCTTTATAAGTCGTGCTATGTAATAGGATATATCCATACATTTTGCGATTGTGGTTAAAGTATTAATCAGTGGCACTTTTTCAAATATTAAATCTTCTAGTGTTTTTATTAACTTATTTTTAATTCAATATTTTATTTTATTTACTTCTGTTTGTGTTTTTGTTACATCATTTTCTCTAAATGTTATCCTAAGTATTTGACTTTTTTCCTGCTATTACAAATGGTATATTCTTATGTGCAGCTTTAGCTCTTCTTTGTACATTATCAATTTTCAAATAATAAGTTTTATTTCTTTCTTTCCATTACTTATACCTTTTATTTGTGCTCTTGTTTGTCTCACCATCGAGAACATCCAGTACATTGTTAAATAACAGCGGTAATAGTGGACACACCCTCATCTTGTTCCTTCCTCAAACAGAAGTCATTCAATATTTCATCATGAAGAATAATATTTCTAGGATGTTATTTATCAGGTTAAGTACTTTCCATGTATTCCTAGTCTAGAAAGGTTTCTTTTTAAATTAATGGGATGTTGAATTTTAAAATTCAAAAAAGATTTTAAAATCTTTCATGTTATCTATTGAAATGATCATGTTTTTCTCTTTTACTGCACTAAAGAATTAGACTGATTTTCTTTAAAATTTTTTTTAATGTTTCTTTATTTTTGAGAGAGAGAGATACAGAGTGCAAGCGAGGGAGGGCCAGAGAGAGAGGGAGAAACAGAATCTGAAGCAGGCTCCAGGCTCTGAGCCGTCAGCACAGCCAAAGTCTGACATTCAACCTACTAAGCTACCCAGGCATCCCCTGACTGACTGATTTTCTTTTTAAGTTTTATTTATTCATTTATTTATCTTATGATTGAGAGAGAGAGACAGAGAGAGAACCCACAGCAGGGGAGGGGCAGAGAGACAGGGAGAGAGGGAATCCCAAGCAGCTTCCACGCTGTCGGTGCAGAGCCCAACTCAGGGATGGATCTCACCAACTGTGAGATCATGACCTGAGCTGAAACCAAGAGTCTGATGCTTAACCAACTGAGCCACCCAGACGCCCCTCGACTGACTGATCTTGAAATGTTAAAAATAGTTCCTGAAATCAATCCAAACACACATTACATATTTTCATTTTATATATGACTGTACTTACGTTAATAATTATGTGTTAAGAATGTTTGTGCCTATGTTCCCTCATGAAATCAGTTCATGATTTTCTTCTAACAACATCCTCTTCAGTATTTAGCATTAATGTTATGACTTCATAATATAAATTGAGAGGGTTTTATTTGTTTTTATTCTCTGAAAGAGTGTGTAAAATTGCTATTATTTCTTCTTGTTTTGAAGTATCAATCACTGACACCATCTGTGTCTGAAGGTTTCTGTGTAGGAGGGTTTAATTATGGATCTTACTTCATTAATAATTATAGGAATGTTTAAATTTTATGATTTTTCTCATGTCAGACTTGGTAATTATATTTTTATAAAAATTTGTCCATGTCATGTAAATTTTCAAATATTTGGTCCCAGTTGTTCTAGTAGCTTCCTGTGTATTTTTTAAAAAATACACATTTTAAATACACATTTTAAAAAAAAATGTGTCCCTGTACACATTTGCATTTGTACTCTTTCTATAGGCCAGAATATTTTCATCATCCTGCACTATGACTGAGGAGAAGAAATAGCAAAACAAAAAGCAACAACAAATAAGTATATGCTAGGTAACATTAAAAAATATTATTTTTGTCAAGACATAGGTTTTGAAAACTCCTAAGGTAAGATTTAACTTTTCTTTATTTCTCTTTGCATTTTCTTTATGTTCTGTCTACCCCTTGATTAGTGAATGACAAGGTTCCAAATAAGTAACCAGGGAAAGAATGAACAACAGAATGTACAAAGGGATTAAGCCATTGCAAGACAAAACAACAGCAACGACAACAACAACAACAACAACAACACCACAAAAAAACGAATACCTCGTTGGCTAGTATTTTAAACTTTCATGATCCCTCAAACATGGCACATTTCCTGGCATAAAGAAATCAAGCAGCAAATGGTAGCTGCAGCATTAATAGTTCTAATTTTAGCAGTGATAATAATGGTAATAGTCATTCACTCATGTAACAGAACCTGAATAAATTCTTAACCCTCTGACTTCTCCAAAGGTCACAGAAAATGAGGTCTTGCTCTCCAGGAGCTCACTAACTAATGAAGCATGACATGAATGAAATACACCATGCATGAATGGTGCCTTTGGAACACATCCCACCCCACTCCTCTTGGCCTAAAAGAGAAGAACTACTTCAATAAAGACTATTACTAATCACAGGACACTTTGACTACATTTTAGTACCCTAAGCATTTGTAAACATTTTTTTGTGTGTGTGAAATATATCATTCATACTGAGGAGTGCATAAAACATACTTGTACAGTACAGGAGTAATTGTAAAATGAATTCCCATAGGGAGTGCTTCTCAGTGAAGAAATTGATCATGCCAGCACCCCCAGATACCTTATATGTCACATGGATACCATATCCCCTCCATGCCTCACAAATAAACATAATCCAGACTTTTATATTAATCACTTACTTGCCTTTCTTTGTGGTTGTATCACTTTTTGAATATGCCCCTGGCTTTTCAAATTTATATAAAGAGTCCATTGTATTTATCACGTCTTTCTTTTTTTGTCAACATCATGTTTGTAAATAATATGTTGCTACTTGTAGCAGTAATTATTCATTGTCATTGTTTTATAGTATTCCTTTGTTTAAATATACTCCAAATTATATTTCTGCTTTACTATGGATGGCCAAATGAGTTGTTTCCAACTTGGGGTTATTACAAATAACCTGAGTGAAAACATTTTTCTGCATATATTCTGAGCGTATTCTATTGGGAAGTCTCTATTTTCATGATCAGAAAAAGCTCTCAGGACAGAATTGTTTTTTCTTTCTATTTTCAAAAACTCTTTCCAACCATCTTTATTTTTTTTAATATGAAATTTATTATCAAATTGGTTTCCATACAATACCCAGTGCTCATCCCAACAGGTGCCCTCCTCAATGCCCATCACCCACCCTCCCCGGCCTCCCACCCCCCAGTTTATTCTCAGTTTTTAAGAGTCTCTTATGGTTTGCCTCCTTCCCTCTCTGTAACTTTTTATTCCCCTTCCCCTCCCACATGGTCTTCTGTTAAGTTTCTCAGGATCCACATAAGAGTGAAAACAATGGTATCTGGCTTTCTCTGTATGACTTATTTCACTTAGCATCACACTCTCCAGTTCCATCCACGTTGCTACAAAAGGCCATATTTCATTCTTTCTCATTGCCACGTAGTATTCCATTGTATACATAAACCACAACTTCTTTATACAATCATCAGTTGATGGACATTTAGGCTCTTTCCATAATTTGGCTATTGTTGAAAGTGCTGCTATAAACATTGGGGTACAAATGCATCACCACTCCTGTATCTCTTGGGTAGGACAGACTTGTTTTTGAGTTGTAGGTTTATTTCTATGGGATTTTATGTTTACTAAAATTTAATCTAGTATGCTTCACTGCCTTGTTAACATTATGGGGTTTTTTAAAAAGTATTTCATTAGCATTTCAGTCAGCTTTTTTAGTTATACTTAATGAAAGGAACCCTATTACTTAGCCTCACATTATAGGAATAAGAATTCTATCAAGCATTTTGTTTTAGCTTAGTTTTTGTGATCATAGTGCACATCCAATTTTACATCTCATTTTTTGTTGTAGATATTTTGGATTAATTTTCTACTGCTGTGGTATTATAATAAATGTCATGCCTAAAACAATAACATTTATGAACTGACGGTTTCATGGATTAGTCTGGACATATCTTAGCTGATTCTTCTTCTCAAGGTCTCATAAAGGTACAATAAAATTGTTGGCTATGTTGAATTTTCATCGGGATATTGAACTAGAGAAGAACCATTTCCCAACTTCCTCAAGGTGTTGGTAGAATACATTTCCTCACTGGGGCGCCTGGGAGGCTCAGTCAGTTAAATGACCGATTTCGGCTTGTGCCACGATATCGCGGTTGGTGGGATTGAGTCCCACGTCGGGCTCTGTGCTGACAGCTGAGAGCCTGGAGCCTGCCTTGGATTCTGTGTCTCCCTTTCTCTTTGCCCCTCTTCAGCTCGCACTCTGTCTCTCTCTGTTTCTCA
This sequence comes from Lynx rufus, assembly GCF_022079265.1. Lineage (NCBI taxonomy): Eukaryota > Metazoa > Chordata > Mammalia > Carnivora > Felidae > Lynx > Lynx rufus. The sequence goes on from NW_025814827.1 coordinate 62,023,672, forward strand.
AAAATAAATACACATTGAAAACCATTAAAACAAAAAATTACATTTCCTCACTGCTGTAGAATCCTGAAAGTTTACTTTTCCGAGCCAGCAATGAAGAGAGAAAGTCTGCCGCTTTGAGTATCTAACTTAGAGGAAAGCTTGGATTATTTATTTATTTATTTATTTATTTTAAGTTCATGTATTTATTTTGAGAGGAGAGACAGAGACAGAGACAGAAATAGAGACAGAGACAGAGATGGAGAGGACACGAACAGGGGAGGGGCAGAGAGAGAGACAGAAAGAGAATTCCAAGCAGGCCTCGTGCTACCAGCCCAGAGCCCAATACAGGGCTAGAACTCACGAACTGTGGGATCATGACCTGAGCTGAAATCAAGAGTTGGAGGCTTAACTGACTAAGCCACCTAGGTGCCCTTGGCTCTTTTTTAAAAAGTACTCACCTGATAGGTCATGCCCCAGTTTATTAACTCAAAAGTCAAATAATTATGCATCTTAATTACATATGCAACATTTCTTTACTTTCACCATATTCCATGGGTTAAAAACAAGTTGCAAGTTTTTGCTGCACTCAAAGGGAGAATGTTTACACCAGGAAATGGGAATAATGAGAACATCTTAGAATTTTGCCTACCATACATTGTAATATGTATTTTTGTGTTATTTTTAACCATCATAAAGATTTTTCATGACTGTATTGCATTCAAACATGAAGCATATTACAATTTACTTGAACACTAGATTATCAGGATATATTTATGCTTTAATGGATATAACAAATATTATGCCTAGATTTCTTTTTAAAATTTGAGTATCATTGACACACAATGTTATATCAGTTTCAGGTGCACAAGATAGTGATTCAACAAGTTTATACCTTATGCCATGCTCAACACAAGTGTAGCTACCATCTCTCACCATGCAATGTTATTACAATACCATTGATGACATTTCCTACTGTACCTTAATTCCTGTGCCTTATTCATTTCATGACTGGAAGCCTGTATCTCCCATTCCCCTTCACCCATTTGCCCATCCCCCACTCTCCTCCCCTCTGGCAACCATCAGTTTATTCTCAGTATTTATAGATCTGATTCTGCTTTATGTTTGTTTGTGTTCATTTTTTTTTCACATTCTACATGTAAGTGAAATTGTATGGTATTTTTCTCTCTCTATCTAATTTATTTCACTTAGCATAATACCCTCCAAGTCCATCCATGCTGTCACAGATGGCACCATCTTGACTTTTTTTGTTGCTGAATAATATTTCATTCTCTCTGTATACCACATCTTCTTTATTCATTCATCTATAAAGGGACATTCAAGTTGCTTCCATATCTTGGCTATCATAAATAATGCTGCAATAAGCATAGGTATGCATATATATATATATTTTTTTTTTTTAATTAGTGTTTTCATTTTCTTTGGGCAAATACACAATACTGAAATTACTGGATCATATGGCAATTCTATTTTTAATTTTTTGAAGGAACTCCATACTGTTTTCCATAGTGGCTGCACCAATTTACATTCCTACCAAAGTTTATAAGGATTCTTTTTTCTCCATATCCTCAACAACAATTGTTATTTCTTGCCTTACTAATTCTTGCCATTCTGACAGGTATGAGATGATATCTTACTGTGGTTTTGATTTTCATTTCCCTGATGATGAGTGATATTGAGCATCTTTTCATGTGTCTGTTGGTTATCTATGTGTCTCTATTATGCCTAGTTTTTAAGGTTTGGAAAGCTCAAATCATATCTGAAAAATATTTTGGCCTGAATTCTTAGCTATAGATCAGTGGTTCTTAAAAACTAGAAAAAATGAGGAGGAGCTGCATTATAAAAATACTACTTGATGCCTAGCTAGCTCTGTTTTCAAAATCCTAAAGGCAAGTACTAGATATTAGATTCACCTTATTTAAAAATGTTTGTCATGAGCTTTGAAGGGTGACACTTAAAAAAATAATCATATATCAAAAAATTATTATTATTGGGGAGTCTGGGTGGCTCAGTCGGTTGAGCATCCGACTTCGGCTCAGGTCATGATCTCACACTCCGTGAGTTCGAGCCCCACGTCGGGCTCTGTGCTGACAGCTCAGAGCCTGGAGCCTGTTTTGGATTCTGTGTCTCCTTCTCTCTTTTACCCTCCCCTGTTCATGCTCTGCCTCTCTCTGTCTCAAAAATAAATAAATGTTAAAAATTTTGTTAATTATTATTTTGTAAATAAATAACAATGAAAAATGTCCTTAAATTTAGACAATAGAGTGCTATCAAGAAATTTTAAACAATGCATTTCTATTGTCTGCAAACCAGCAATATCCATCATGTCCTTCAGGGATTGCATGCTTATAGATTTTAATTTTTTTAAATTTATTTTGAGAGAGAGAATGAGCACCACTGGGGGAGGAACAGAGAGAAGAGGGGAGAGAGAATTCCAGGTAGGCTCTGTACTGTCAGCACAGAGTCCCACACAGGGTTCGAACTCACAAACTATGAGATCATGACCTCAACTGAAATGAAGAGTCAAATAGGTGCTTAACTGACTGAGCCATCTAGGCACCCCAGATTTTAATACCAGTATCTTCTTTACTTCAAAGTTTATCCAACCTGGACTTAAATGGACACATATCTTCAAAAAATATATTATATCAAACCAAAGTCGTTATATTTCATCACATTCAAGCTTCTTTTCTTCCCTATATATGCTCCAAACTGATTTTCTTTCCTGTAGACACTCCATATTATAATCAATGTAACCTGACCCACCCAAGCCAAAGTTGAGGAATCAAGCCAACACTTGCACTTACCTATACATTTAATCAATAACCAAGTCAGAAATATTTTTACATTTCATTCACATAATCAGAGAATATTTATAGTTGACCTAATGCCTGATTTTATAAAATTTTCATTGGTTAGCTTGAAAAAATCAATTAACTTTTCTAACTTACTATCAAGAAATGCCCTTGAGGTGGCTGGGTGGCTCAGTCAGTTGAGCGTTCAACTCTTGATTTTGACTCAAGTAATGATCTCACTGGTTTGTGGGATGGAGCCTGCATTGGGCTTCATGCTGACAGCACAGAGCCTGCTTGGGCTTTTCTCTCTCTCCCTTAGTGCCTCTCCCCTGCTCACACGCACACACACACACACTCTCTCTCAAAATAAATAAGCATTAAAAAAAGGAGAAAACAATGCCCCAGGGATTGACTACTGATATGACAGATATATGTAAAATGTGTTCACTCACTTTGGTCATCATAAAATACTTGTTTTTAGCAATTTTGTGGACTTTGTTATAGCATAGAGCAAAAATCTGTCAAAAATCTTGCAATTAATAGACAATTTTTATAGTCATATGACTCATTGCTAATACATATGAATCAGCATTAAAAGAATCCAAGTTAGTTTTAACGTTTTTTTTTTACAGAAAATACATGCTCACTATATATGATGTTTTAAAAATATTTGAAATGTCTGTAGACATACAGTTGAATGCATGGTACGTTTCATTCTAGTCCTTTTTATTGCATTCACATTTGGTGCTTTAATACTTTTAAAATCATACTGGAACCAGATGATTTTAGTTTGGCCATGAGTAGCAGAGACTTTTCAGAACAATAGTTTAAACATATTGGAAGGCAATCCAGGGCTGATAGAGCAACTCCATTATAATCAGGAATGCCTCCTCCGTCATCTTGACTCATGACACCCATCTTCAAGGTCACCTCAGTGTTCAAGTTGGCTGCTAGAGTTACAGACATCTTCTCCAAATTATAGTTGAGAAGAAGGTAGATGGACATAAGGAGAGGCAGAATAATTCCCATCTTGGTCATCTCCCTTTAAGCACCTGTCTCTGAACTTCTTGTCATCATTTTCACTTACACCTCATTGGAAGAAAATGACTCACATGATTGATTATATCTCCCTGCAAATGAAGCTAGAAAATAAACTCTTCCTTCTGGGAAGCAATACAGCAGGGAAAAACTGAGTTTCTGTTCCTAAGGAAGAGAAGAATGGGTATTGAAAAGGCAACTAGTACTTGCACACACACACACACACACATAACGTGTGCACGCATACAGATATGCATATAGCCTGGGAGGTACATGAATACATATATATGATTGTTATTCTGTTTTGTTTTGTTTTGTTTTTCACTAAATACCTGCTTTGCTGCTGCTTCCACTCATGGAGTAGTTATCATGAGTTGGTCATTTTGTTTTACACCTACCTTCAGATGCAGGCTAGCACAGTGCTGCATTTAAAGTTAACACAAACCCCAAATCCAGAGGCATTTACAGATCATGCAAATTTTACTTAAGATTTTCTTAAAGGGTATAAGAGGAAATTGCAGTGCCCAAGATACAACAAAATATCCTATAATTCTCCTAATCTGTCACTTCTTTTACAACACAAGGCAACTAAGTTAATCAGTCTTATCAGTCCTCTCCCTTGTCAAGAGCCTGCCAATATAGGGACTTTCTCTTTTTCATTTTGTTTTGTTTGTTTCAAGTTTTTATTTAAATTCTAGTTACTTAACACATAGGCTAATATTGGTTTCAGGAGTAGAATTTAGTGATTCAGTACTTCTATACATCACCCGGTGCTAATCATAACATGTGCCCTCCTTCTTTAACACCCATCACCCATTTAGCCCATCCCCTGCCCACCTATCTCCATCAACCTCAGTTTGTTCTCTATAGTTAAGAGTCTCTTATGGTTTGCTTCCTTTGCCTTTTTTTCTTTCATTCCCTCATTCTATATTTTATCCTTTTCTCCAGCCTCCATGACCTTCTTTAATGTTAGAGAGCATAAAATTCAATGTCTCCTGCCTCTAACAATGTGTAAGAATATCATTTCATTGTATTGTTACCAGCACTGATATAATTTTAAAACTCTAATTAAATTAAACTAATGAAAACTATTTATAAAAATTAAAACTAAAACTATTTACAAAGATGGTATTTTTATTCACATTTTAATTACGAAAAACCTTGGACACTCAGACCCTTGCTAAGTAGTTGGATTTCCATCTTCACTCCTTTTTCTAATACTTAGAGACTACCATGTGCCTTTCCTTCCTCTAGGCAGTCAGGATACAGTGATGGACAAAAGAGAGAAATCCCTATCCTCATGAACCTTTATTTTACTTGATGGGGTCAGAAAATAATCAAAGATAAACAAAATATATAGAAGGTGAGATGATAGAAATGGTTATGGAGAAAAATAAAATGGGGATTGGAAAGTGAAGATTACAATTTAAATGCGAGTGGGCAGACCCCACTGAAGTGACATTTAACTAAAGACTGGAAAGAATTGAGGGGTTAAATTAGACATATGCATACAGATGGGTGGAGATCCAAAAAAGAAAAGAAGGGGGGATACAAAGTCTTTAGTAACAGTTTGCCCCATGTGTTTGAGAAATAGCAAAGTGACCAATGTGACAAGAGTGAAGCAAATCAGGGCCACAGTAGTACTGAAATCAGAGAAGCAGAAATTTATGGCCAAATGTAAGGACCTGGACATTTCTTCAAGTGAGATGAAATACCAGTAGAAAGTTTTTGATATGGTTTAAGTTTTAACAAGATCACTCTGACTCTTTTGTGGAAAATAGATTAAAGGGGGATAATGGCTGATGTGGAGACTGTTGTTAAATTCCAAGTGAAAGACAATGAAAAGTCATAGCAGTAGATATGATCCCATCATGTATATTCTTCCTGTATAGTGTACAGGGTCATTAATGAACTGGAATGCTATAGAACAAAAAGAAAGAAGTAATGACTAATTCCAATGGCTGAGTCCGGGCTTTGAAAAGAACCAGGTTTTAAATAATTACATAGAAATATTATAGAAGGAGTAAGGCATATTTGAGAGAGAAAGTTAGGAGTTCAGTTGTAGACATGTTAATTTTGAGAGTATTAGAAATAAAAATGGAAAAAAAAGAGAAATCAAAATGGAGTGGATATGTTGGCAGTTCAGTACAGAAAGAGAGTGGTTCAGGCTTCAAAGAATCATCTGTCTATATCCTTCATTCAGCTGTCTCTTAAATTTATAATTTTTTATATAATTGAGTATGAGCTTTTTATGTAGTAATATTATTTTACTTTTGAAATATGCATAATGTCAAATTGAAATGATCATTATGTTGTAAAAAGCAAAACAATGTTAATACAAAAAATAGGAGAATCTAATAAGACTGAGTGGGTGTGTTTGAGAGAGACAGGAGGGAAATGGTAGGGAAATGGAAAGGAAGGAGAAAGGAAGAGGGAAAAAGAAAGGGAGAGGGAGAGACAGAGGGAGAGGAGACAGAGAGAGAGAGAAAGAACACCACATTGCTTTCAGTGATATAAAAGCGTCCATATGGTGTTAGTTTGTCAAAACATTTCTGTAGGAGTACTGCCGGAACTTTCCACCCGCACACATATTTAGTATTTAAACCCTCAATAAATTCACTACTTCCTCTGTGTATGTTGTGTGTGTGTTTCTTTATGCTCTAATTTTTTTTTTTTTTAGATTTTCAATTAGAGTTTCCATTGGTGACAACTTGGCTGCCTCAAGACCCAAAATAATAATAAGGAAAATGTAAACCACATTTTTTTTTCCTGAGGAATTATCCAGATTTCTGGATGCCTGAACATCTCTGTGCTGAGCATCCCGTCTGCATTGCTCCACAACAGGGCCTCTTTAATTGCTATGGCAACAGCACAGTAGAACCAATATAACCACAGAGGCTCATTACATGAAATGTTAAACACCATTAGGAGACAGAAACATAATGGATAGCATGACATCTCAAAGGCTCAGAGATTCACCTCTCAGAATTCCGAAGATAAAGGGTAAATCGTTTACTAGATTTGAAACCCTGATTAATGGCATTTAAATTTGTGTTATAACCCCTTTTATGTCCTTTCAAGTTGTCATAAAATCACGGTGAATTCTGAGGTGGGAGCTGCTGTATTCTTGGAAATTGGAAGAAAACAGGGGTTATCTGCTATTCTGCCATGGCAGGATACTGATTTCATTGCATTCCACATTTGTGGTAACGTTCCATATCCCGGACCTTCCTTTTCCTCCTGCGTCCATTGAAACCTGATTATCCTGCAATGAGACACAATAGAAAGAGAAACCGGTGTATGAAATCCAGGTTGGAGTCTTAGATGACTAACAATGCCTTCAGACTTTCACTAAGATTCAGTTTCCTCATCATTCAGTACCAACCCAGACATGGAATGCAAGCTCTTTTTACCCTGACGTTTTGCACAAGGCTTGATATGGGGTGGGAAGGGGTGGGGGGTACGCACTTCAGGTTTGAAGCTGATGGGAAGCAACACTGTAATATCTTGGCAAACATGATACTCTGTATCTCAGAGTTTCCTTATCTGTGGCTGTCTTTGTGAAGGATCAGGCGTATACTGTTTTACACAGAATCTTCTCCCTTTGTGTACTGCCGTCAGTGCTCCCTCCTCTCTCCTCCACATAGTGAACTTTTATTTAATTTATCAGACTGGAGTTTAGCTAGCTTGTTTCATTGCCCCTATAAAATCCATGCCTCAGGCCACCCACCATTCACATACAAAATGTATCATCAAATTATTTTGCTAAAGAGATAACCATCTACTCCCCAGATAAATATACCTATTCCTTAGAGGCACTACTGTCTTAATTAGTTGGAGTTCTAAATATAAATTATCTTACACTTTATACACGCATCACCCCTCCCACTTCCCACATATTTCTCACTTGTATCTGAACATCCGTAAGGAGTGCTTACAATCAACAGAAGTTCATTTTAGCAAACCGCTTGCCACTGACCCGACTTCCAACTACTGCTGTTCTCACCATTGGGAATCTTCACAGCCTCTCCGCGCTGGGCCATTTTAGGCTGCTTCCTCTCCCCAAGCTATTTTCTGCAAGAGAGAATGCATTCTCCTTCAGAGTTTCCAGTAGTATTGACTCTCCTAACCCATGGACCTTCAAGGACATTATGGAGTGTCTGCAGTGGGCAAGAAAAGGGATAGGTCAGTCCGTATCAGTGGGAAAATACTGAGACCTCTTTATACACAGAAATCATTCTCCTTTCTATTAGGTAGAATTTCTGTTCTTAAGAGAATAATTAGTATTATCGATTTAAGTGTTTGGATAGCTTCAGTCATGCCTTGACATACCAGAACAGAAATGAATGATGGTGGTTACGTATGTCATTTGGGTTGTCATGAAGTCTCTGTGAAGGTGCCCTTAAATCTCCATGATAGTAACCTGCCAAGTGTAATTTGATTATGAACAGAGATCAGGATCATAAATGAGTAAATCACTTTATGAATTTAAGGAGTCATTGTTGTCAGAATCAGCAATCTTTATGTCTGAAAATCACCTAATAGTCAGAAAAACACACGTAAATAATATATATAAAGCATCTTCTTATCCTGGGAAAGGCATGAATTTTTGGAAATAGATCTCGATCTTAAACCTACCTTTTTTGTTTTCTTTTTGTATAGCCTTGAGGGGATTCCTTAAGATTTCTTAAGTTTTGGGGCGCCTGGGTGGCGCAGTCGGTTAGGCGTCCGACTTCAGCCAGGTCACGATCTCGCGGTCCGTGAGTTCGAGCCCCGCGTCGGGCTCTGGGCTGATGGCTCGGAGCCTGGAGCCTGTTTCCGATTCTGTGTCTCCCTCTCTCTCTGCCCCTCGCCCGTTCATGCTCTGTCTCTCTCTGTCCCAAAAATAAATAAACGTTGAAAAAAAAAAATTTAAAAAAAGATTTCTTAAGTTTTATTTCATCATACAAAATGGGAAAAAATAACCACTTTTATGAAGTTGTGCAAAGATTAAATAGGACTTGATATGATATATACATTGCACAAAAATCAGTCTTAGCTTCCTAATATAAGCCAACAAAATTAATATTAAAAACATTATAAAAGAAATAAAACATCTCTCTATGTAGCTTTTACCTTCATTTTTAAAAAACAAAATAAAACAAAGAGGTACTGAAATATTTACATATCTGCTGCTTAGAGCATGCTAAATATTCCATTTAGTAAACTGGTTTAATTATCAGTATCTCAACCTCATTCCTCATCTATAAAAGAGACCACTACTTCTTTCATGTTTACCTGTGTTCAGTGAATGGTAACTATTACTTTTTTTTAGATAATTCAGTTTATTTTAGTAACTGGGCTCATATCTGTAGTCCATTAATGTAAATACTATGGGTTGCTGGACACATGACCCATGTTGAATAAAAAATACATGTGTCAATACACACATTGATAACAAAAATTAAGGATGCTCTATAACTCAAAGACCCATCTTATTTCTGTAAATTTAAATATCAAAATGTATGTTGAGTTAAAACTTTTCACCATCTGCCTTCAATTATAATTGTGAACATGCTTGTCCTGATCAGATCCCAGCCTTGTAAACTTTGTAGATTCTAGCAAAGTGCCTTGCATGTGGTGAAGATGCTAAATAAATCTTCCTGAAGAAATTAATAAAAGAATGAGGGAAGAGATGCATGAGTGAATTTTTTTTAAAGTTTAATTTTCAGTGTATTTAGGAATTTTACTAGTGACTTTTGTAATTGAAGATCGAGGATAATTGTTCAAGGTTATAGTTGTCTTGGTTTGAGTCTTGAATTCAACAGGTTCAATAGCGATATCCTCAGTATATATTTTAGGAGAGAATAGACTTATGACGTCATATATAATCCTTGGAAAAAATAATCAAAAAACCTTAAATATTAGAAATGAATATCTACTGTGTTTCATATAAACTGTGTTATAAAATCTCCTTTGCACCACTGTGACCATTTTGACACATCCTAAAGCAACTCATCAGCATCAACAGGCATCAGCATCTGATCTCCAGCATTAGCCTGGACAAAGAGGCACTAATTGAATTGGTAGAGCTCTGTTGAATGATGGCAAGGCAGCTCCCGAGGGGCCCAATAGCTTTCCTTTAACTCAACATATAAATTGGTACCATATTGGTTTCTGCAGAGAATAGATTATGCTCTCAGTTGGTTGTAAAACCTAAATTTGCTTGTATATCCTATTTTAGTTGCCAAATAAATACTGATTCTCTTGAGCATATGTGATGTAACAGCCATGGGCTGAAAGAAGGATGCAGTACTAGAAAATCATTTTCCAGTTTTATGTGATAGACTCTTCTTTGTTTATAAATGTGTCACTTTGTGTCTGAAAAGAATTAACTTGAAAAACATATAATGTAGAGATGTGTACATATTATCTAGAGAGCTGCAGCTGTATGACTATTTGCTGAGTTACATCTCCACTCAAATATTTTTTTATCAAAACTGGTTCTGTGTGGTTTGCATTTAACCAGTTAGAGAAAGCAATAGACAGATGTTCTAAAAGAGTTTAACTTAACCAGATAAGATTGAGGTTAGTGTGTTGGATGATCTTCATACGTTTTTAAATCAGGAATTCCAACAAAGCATGACAGCTGCTCTGCTCTTCCATTCACACTCCATTCCTTCAAGTAGTACTACATAATTTTAATAAGTACATCAAGGCTTGGCACATGAACTTGTCGGAAATGAAAACTGTTTCCTTACACGATCCCACATCTTCCATCTTTTACAGATTTTGAAATCTCCACTCTGTTCTAAGATAACGTGGGAAAGCTCATTAATGACAATTCATATGACTCTTTACTTACAGGTCTTATTTAAACAAAAAACAAACATTGAATAAGAAAGTGGTCCACATTTTATTCTAAACTCAGTGTTACTTTCTGAATCACCGTACGGGTAGCGAAATTGTATCAGATCAGGCCATATATATGTTGAGGAAGTAAATCAGATTATGAAACAGGATGCATAATTTGAGTTGGAATGGTATCCCATCTTTGAAGATATATGGCAGAGCTAAGAAAGTACGTTTCTAAAATATGACTAAGTTCTGATTAGCTACCAATAATGTGTCACTTTATAAATTCTTCTTCCTCTGGAACCAATATTTGAAAACATAACAAAAAACCCAAATTCCCTTTTTTTAACTGAATCAACTATAATGAAGTATAATGGACATAAAAAGCGCTGATATTAGGGGTGCCTGTGTGGCTCAGTCCATTAAGCATCTGACTTTGGCTCAGGTCATGATCTCACAGTTCATGGGTTCGAGCCCAGCATTGGATTCTCTGCTGTCAGCACAGAACCTGCTTTGGATCCCCTGTCCTCCTTTCTCCCTCTGTCCCTCCCCCACTCACTCAAAAATACATAAACATTATTTTTTTAAATGAATGGATATTAAATGTATAGTCAATGAATTGTGCTGAATATATACACCTATATATCACTATTTCAAATAAGATACAGAATACTTCCATGACTCCCCAAAATTTCTTTGTGTTCTTTCCCAACCATCCTCCAACTAGACAACTACTGATTTGATTTCTATCACTGTAGGTTAGTTTTACCTATTCTAAATGCACATACACTTGAAAGTTTCCAGTAAATATCATCTTACTTCTGAAACTCTTCCAGAAAATGTTTTTTTGAGACATGAATTAGTTTGATAGGACTGTCATAACAAAGTGCCACAAACTGGGTGCCTTAAACAGAAATTTATTGCCCCACATTTATGGAAGCCAGAAGTCCAAAATCAAGGAGTCTGGCATATTTGGTTTCTTTTGAAAACTGTGAAAGGGAATCTGTTCTATTCCTCTCTCGTAGATTCTGGTGCCCTTAGTCATTTCTTAGCTTATAGATACTGTTCTCATTGTGTTTCACACTGTCTTCCCTTTGTGTATATCTATATTTGTGTCCGGATTTCCCCTGTTAATAAGGACCATATTGGATTAAGGTTTATACTTATCACCTCACCTTAACTTGATAATCTGCAAAGACCCAATTTCCAATTAAACTCACATTCAGGGATGGAGATTTAAGACTTCAATATCTTTTTTTTTTTAATGTTTTTACTTATTTTTGAGACAGAGACAGAGCATGAGTAGGGGAGGGGCAGAGAGAGAGGAAGACACAGAATCTGAAGCAGGATCCAGGCTCTGAGCTGTCAGCACAGAGCCCGACGCGGGGCTTGAACTCACGGACTGTGAGATCATGACCTGAGCCAAAGCTGGACGCTTAACTGACTGAGCCACCCAGGTGTCCCAATAGCTTTGTATTTTAATTGGGGTGTAATTGTCATATAACATTGTATACATTTGAGGTTTAAAACATGTTTATTTGATATAATCTTATTGCAGTAAGATTGCTATTGTAGCCTTAACTAACATCCCTATCATGTCACATGCTTATTTCAGTTTTTGTGGTGGGAACATTTAAGATCTAGTCTCTTAGCAATTTTGATGTTTATAATGCAATATTGTCTGCAATTACTACACTGTGCACTAGTTTCCAGGACTCATTTATCTATTAGTTGCAAGTTTGTACCCTTACATAACATTCCCCAATTCCCTAACCCCACGCCCCTGGTAACTACCATGCTGCTTTCTGTTTCTTTGGGACAATTTCCCTAGGTACTCTATATTTTCAGATAAGAAAAAAAATGGGGAGGATTGGGGGAGGGAAAGAAAATTGAAATGAATCTTCCAGGCAACCCAGATTTTCAACTTTGGAGGAATGATGGCTGAGACATTGAAGAGCACAAAGAATAACTAGTCACTCAGGACTTTCAGCTATAAAACCACTAAGAGGGGATGGAGAGCTCAGTTCTTTTCTTCCTATACAGTATGTAGATTTTCAACAGAATGTCTGAGGTGGCATTGGAGAGATACAGAAAACTTTTTAGAGGAAACCTCTACCTTCATAGAGTCTAGGGTAGCTCAATTGCAGCCCAAGCAAAGAACTGGGGATGAGGTGAAAGATAGAAGAGATCTCATTGGCCACCAAAAAAAAAAAAAACCCAAAAAACAAAACTGGAAGCAGAGATGTAAAGTTGACTGAGGTCTCCATATGTTTGGAAATCAGATAATTCATCTGTAAAACAGTCGGGTCTCCAAAACCAAGATCCCCTGCCTTCCTGAATAGGAAAATTCTCAGCCACACTCTCCAAACAGGTGAAGCTGTTGTGAACTGAATTACGATAATACTACAACAAAGACAGACTGAAATAACTTCAGAGCATATAATGCACTACTATAAAACTCCTAAAAGATAACATAGGACAAAACCTAAATGACCTTGGGTATGGTGATGCTTTTTTATATACAACACCAAAGGCATGAGCCATGAAAGAAATCATTGATGAGCTGGATTTTATTAACATTAAAAACTTTGGATCCAGAAAAGACAATATCAGGAGAATGCAAAGCCAAACCAGAAACAGGGAAAAATATTGGCAAAAGACACATCTAAGAAAAGACTGTTACCCAAAATATACAAAGAATTCTTAAAACTCAATAATAATAATAATAAACAAAACATAATTTAAAAATGAGCCAAAGACCTTGACAGACATGTCAATAAAGAAGATCTACAGAGGGCAAACAAAACATGTGGAGATACCCTACATCATATATCATCAAGGAAATGCAAATGAAAACAATGAGATGCAAATACACACCTATTAGAAAGACCAAAATCTGGATCACTGACGACATGCTGGCAAGAATATGGTGCAACAGAAAGTCTCATATCGCTGTTGGGAATTATGGCAAAGCCACTTTGAAAGACAGTCTAGCACTTTCTTACAAAACTAAACATGTTCTCACCATACAGTCCAGCAACCACACTCCTCGGTATTTACACGAAAGAGTTAAAAACTTGTGTCCACACCCATGTGGAGAGCAGCTTTATTCAGAATTGCCAACACTTGGAAGCAACCAAATGTCCTTTAGTAGTTGAATGGATATGTGAATGTTGGGACATGCAGACAATGAGATTATTATTCAATGCTAAAAGGAAATGAACTATTAAGCCATGAAAAGACATGGAGGAACATATTATTAAGGCATATTATTAAGTGAAAGAAGTAAATATGAAAAAAAAAGCTACATACTATATAATTCCAACTATATGACTTTCGAGAAAAGGCAGAATTATGGAGATAGTAAATACACACACACACACACACACACACACACCAGTAGTTGCAGGGATGAGCCAGGGACAGATGAATAGGCAGAGCACAGAGGACTTTTAGGACAGTGAAAATACTCTGTATATACACCATAATAGTGGATATTTGTCATTTGTCTAAACCTGTAGAACGTACAACACCAAGAGTGGACCCTAACATAAACTCTAGAGGTGATTATGATGTGCCGGAAGTAGATGCATCGATTGTAGCAAATGGCCACTCAGGTGGGGGATGTTGACAATGGTGGAGGCTGTGCATATGTGGGAGCAATTGGTATACAGGAAATCTCTGTACTTCCCTCTCATTTTCGCTGTAAACCTAAAACTGTTTTGAAAAATAAAGCATTAAAAAGAAGTTTGTTAAACTTTTAAAAAGCAGGCAGGCAGAGTACGTGTGGGTTGAGCATCCAGCTTCAGCTCAGGTCATGATCTCATGGTTCATGGGTCCAAGCCACACCTCAGGCCTTGCACTGGCAGTGTGGAGCCTGCTTCAGATCTTCTGTCTCCCTTTCTCTTTGCCCCTGCCCCGGTCATGCTCTGTCTCTTTCTCTCAAAAATAAATATATATAAAAAAAAAAAAAAAGTAGGCTGGCCTCTCCCTACCCTAATTTATGCTAGATAGTTCCTCTTACTTACTTTCCTGTTTGAGAGGGGGAAGTCAGGGGACATCTATGGAACTCTTCCCTTTCATCCAAGAATATATCACCTTCTGGAATATAGTTACTGTAGGTTTATATCCTCAGCATTATGATGTTGTTAAAGAAAATGATGTCCAGCTTATCCAGCTTATTTGATTACTGGGGTGCAAACGATGTGGGGTTTTTTTTGTATGTTCACTTACTTTGTAACTTTTAATATTCATACCAGAAGTACTATTTAGAAACAGGTTAAAACACAACAAAAATATTTTATATCTATCCACAGATATACAATTTCTGTTGTTTTCCATCCATTTATAAAGATTCAAGATTCCATCTGATACAATTTTCCATCAACCTGAAGAGAACATCCTTTATATTTTCTTACAGCACAGTTCCTCTGGTAATGAAACTTACAGTTTGTTTCTCTCAAAATGTTTTTATTTTACTTTCATCTTTCATGGATATATATCCCACCCATATTGATGGACTTTCTTTTTTTCTTGCAACATTTATTTTTTTTTAATTTTTTTAACATTTATTTATTTTTGAGGCAGAGAGAGACAGAGCATGAACGGGGGAGGGTCAGAGAGAGGGAGACACAGAATCTGAAACAGGCTCCAGGCTCTGAGCGGTCAGCACAGAGCCCGACGCGGGGCTCGAACTCACGGACCGCGAGATCGTGACCTGAGCCAAAGTCGGACGCTCAACCGACTGAGCCACCCAGGCGCCCCATCTTGCAACATTTAAAATATATTTTCCATTGTCTCCTATCTTGCTTTATTTCCAAAATGAAATCAGTGAGGAGTCAGCTATTATTTTCATTTTGTTCAGTTTATCTTCTTGTAATGTATCTTATTTCTGTGACTCCTTTTAAGATTTTTTTTTTCCTTTGGTTACCTGCAATTTGCTTATGATGTGTCCTGGTATAGTTTTCCTTGTTTTGAGCTTGGATTTATGTGTTGTTGTTTCTTTTATCACAAATGTGAAAAAATTTTGCCTTTATATCTGCTTTATAGACTTCTGCCAATACTCCGATTATATGCTTCTTAATATTTTTAGCTTCTAAATATTTTTCCACAGGTCACTGAGTTTTTGTTCACTTTTTTTCCCCATTTTCCCCTCTCTCCGCCAGAGTTTCAGTATGGTTAGTATCTGTTGCCCTGTTTCTACCTATAGGATAGCTGAAGTTCTTTCTTTGGATAACTCTCTTCTCCTGGTATTTCGCCTCATAAATTCAAGCCACCAGAGACTCTCTGCACTCCAGTCCATACTCTTCAGTTCATGTGTCATCTGGTTTTCTCTCCCTGTGCTATGCTTTACAAAGTGTCTCTGGAGCAGCAGTAGGGTTCATTTATTTTTTGTTCACGTTTCCCAAGGATCACAATACTGTGCTGCTTTTTTTTCCAATGTGTGAAATCTATGGTTATATATATTTTTGTACTTTTTTTTTTTTTGCTGCCTCTTGTGGAAAGGCTAGTTTAGTACTAGTTATTCCGTCACAAACAGAAGAGTAAGACCATTTCATTTGTTGAGACTGACAGTGCTTGTTCATAACAACCACATTAAATAGGAGATAAACTAGGTATAAGAGAAATCAAATCTATAAGAATATATTTTATTTAGGAAACTAGGTCTATTCTTTCTGGAAGAAGTCCATATTTTATATTTTCATTAATTAGAAATTGTGACTGGTTTTCTCCAGCCATTTTCATTGACATTTGAAACTACACGTAATTTATGAGAATTTTATTTATTTATTTATTTATTTATTTATTTATTTATTATTTGTTTAATGTTTATTTCTGAGAGAGAGCGAGTACAGGGGAGGGGCAGCAAGAAAGGGAGCCAGAGGATCCAAAGCAGGCTGTGTGTCTGAGAGCGGAGAGTTGGATACGGAGCTTAAACTCATTAACTGTGAGATAATGACCTCAGCTGAAGTTGGAGACTTAACCAACTGAGCCAACCAGGCACCCATAATTTATGAGAACTTTTAATTGCTTATGTATTGGTATTTTAATTTTTTTTTAAGAGAGAGAGCATGAGGTGGGGAGGGGCAGAGGGAGAGAGAAAGAGAGAGAGAGAGAGAGACAGAGAGAGAGAGAGAGAGAGAGAGAGAGAGAGAGAGAATATCTTAAGCAGGCTCCATGCCCCATGCCCAGCCCAATGTGGGGCTCGATTTCACGACCCTGAGATTATGACCTGAGCTGAAATCAAGAGTAGGACCTTCAGCTGATTGAACCACCCAGGGCCCCAGTATTTAAATTTTTGATGATTAATTTTAAGAACAAATACTTAAGATCAAATTGGAAAGTCAAAATGCCAAGATTTTTAAAATTATATTTGGATAAATATAAATGCATTAAGATTTTAAGAAAAGAAACAATGGAATTGTAATTATAGTACCTTTTGGGACTCACTGTCAAGAATTTTGATGACTGCTTTTCAAAAATTATCTGTAAAAATCCAATTTTAGGGGTGCCTGGGTGGCTCAGTCGGTTGGGCAGCCAACTATAGCTCAGGTCCTGATCTCATGGTCTGTGAGTTTGAGCCCCACATGGGGCTCTGTGCTGACTGCTCAGAGCCTGGAGCCTGCTTCCGAGTCTGTGTCTCTCGCTCGCTCTCTGCCCCTTCCTTGCTTGCTCTCTGTCTCTCTATCTCTCAAAAATAATAAACATTAAAAAAATTTAAAAAAATCCAATTTTATATTATAAAATATTCTAATTTTTAAGGAGCTCAGAGCATTTGTGGTGCATTTTTAGCATTTTTGTTTTTGAGAAAAAGAGCTTTTATTTGCAGTTAAATTGTAGTATGTTCAAGATAGTTTGTAAAGATGAATAAAATTTTATTAATGATTAATTACTTTCAAATACACCACAAAGTTAGCAATAACAAATGTTGTCTATTATTGTTTCTACTCAGTAAATTGAAATGCTTTCAAATCGTTAAGTATATCTTTAATCTTTGAACTGACAAGATTTCTTTCAGGGTTATGGGGAACTTTCATGACTCCTACCCTCCAATCTGGGCTGAATGTCACTTTTTTTATGCGTCCATGGAGCACCCTGGACATATTTCAAAAATAGCACATAATTTACAGAATTGTAATAATCTGTTGGTTTCTTTGTTTTCCCTTTTGATTTTAAATCCCACAAGGCCATGAATGGTATATTTTTTATCCTGGTGTCAATTGTAGCCTGCAATACAGAGTAGATATTTTATACTTGTTTGTTAAGTAAACAAATGAGTAAATTGCTTCTGTACTGCAATTTGCATCAAAGGATTATTCCAGTGGGAATGTGGACATTAGTGAAATGATTGGATGCTAACACTACATTTTGTGTCTTTTCTTACAGGCTCTTAAATCTGATCTACAATGGAAAAATTTCTTTTTTATCTGTTTTTCATTGGCATAGCAGTGAGAGCTCAGATCTGTCCAAAGCGTTGTGTCTGTCAGATTTTGTCTCCTAATCTCGCAACCCTTTGTGCCAAGAAAGGGCTTTTATTTGTTCCACCAAACATCGACAGAAGAACTGTGGAGCTGCGGTTGGCAGACAATTTTGTTACAAATATTAAAAGGAAAGATTTTGCCAATATGACCAGCTTGGTGGACCTGACTCTATCCAGGAATACAATAAGTTTTATCACACCTCATGCTTTTGCTGACTTGCGAAATTTGAGGGCATTGCATTTGAATAGCAACAGATTGACTAAAATTACAAACGATATGTTCAGTGGGCTTTCCAATCTCCATCATTTGATACTGAACAACAATCAGCTGACTTTAATCTCTTCTACAGCATTTGATGATGTCTTTGCCCTTGAGGAGCTGGACCTGTCCTACAATAATTTAGAAACGATTCCTTGGGATGCAGTTGAAAAGATGGTTAGCTTGCACACCCTTAGTTTGGATCATAATATGATTGATAATATTCCCAAAGGGACTTTCTCCCACTTGCACAAGATGACTCGGCTTGATGTAACATCAAATAAATTGCAGAAGCTACCACCTGATCCTCTCTTTCAGCGAGCTCAGGTACTAGCAACCTCAGGAATAATCAGCCCATCAACTTTTGCATTAAGTTTCGGTGGAAACCCTTTGCATTGCAATTGTGAATTGTTGTGGTTGAGACGTCTGTCCAGAGAAGATGACCTAGAGACTTGTGCTTCTCCAGCACTTTTAACTGGCCGCTATTTTTGGTCAATTCCTGAGGAAGAGTTTTTATGTGAACCTCCTCTCATTACTCGTCATACGCATGAGATGAGAGTGCTGGAAGGTCAAAGGGCAACCCTGAGGTGCAAAGCCAGGGGGGACCCTGAACCTGCAATTCACTGGATTTCTCCTGAAGGGAAGCTTATTTCAAATGCAACAAGATCTCTGGTGTATGATAACGGAACACTTGATATTCTTATCACGACTGTGAAGGATACAGGTGCTTTTACCTGCATTGCTTCCAATCCTGCTGGGGAAGCAACACAAACAGTGGATCTTCATATAATTAAGCTCCCTCACTTACTCAACAGTACAAACCATATCCACGAGCCTGATCCTGGTTCTTCAGATATCTCAACTTCTACGAAGTCAGGTTCTAATGCAAGCAGTAGTAATGGTGATCCTAAAATGAGTCAAGATAAAATTGTAGTAGCAGAAGCGACATCATCCACGGCACTACTTAAATTTAATTTTCAAAGAAATATTCCTGGAATACGTATGTTCCAAATCCAGTATAATGGTACTTATGATGACACCCTTGTTTACAGGTAAGAAAAATTAACCAGATTTTTGTACTTACCATGCACTCAATGTAGGGCTTGTTAATGTGCTACTGATTTGTTTTTTTAATTGGCAGTGCTACCCTGTGTTGTGATTACAGCACTCCGTTGTTTAAAGTGTGTAATATAAGGTTTGTGAAAGGTGATCACCTGTGGGGCAATATTTTGAATGGTGTTATTTGTAGAGTTCAAATTTATATTTAATATGATGCTTACTTACTTTCTTTCCCCTCATCTAAGAGATGTGACTATCAGAGAGAGAACAAGACTGATTTATTTTACAAATTCAAAAACATACCAGAACTTACACATCCACATGAGTGTTCTTTCCTTCAAGGAAGTCACGTTGGGAGGCTATACCATTACCCCAATGATGCTGGCATTGCTCAAAGCACTTTTGGAATTATCTTTAGAACCTTCGTCATACTATTTTGAATATCCTCAGTGGTGGCAAATCTTCGTCTTTTGAGGGTGAATTTGAATTTTGGAAACAAGCAAAAGCCATTTGGAGCCAAGTCTTATGAATAAGGTGGGTGATCAAGATGGGTATTGCCATTTTTGGTCAAAAATAGGATGTAACTATAAAATAATGAGACTGATTTTTTTGGGTGATTGAATAATGTGCATGTGTATTGTTTCATGTACACTGGTTCTTAAGACAGTTCCAAAGAGAGTTTATCAATATTTTGAGCAGTGAAAGTGTCACTAAAGTTAAATATGTAATCTCCTCATAATAACTTTGATAGAGAATTTGCATCTGACTATAGGCTTTCTGGTATGTTTTTCTAAAGTTCAGCCTCATTGATTTATAGTCACATCTTGTCCAGTTTTCAGTTGGAAATATACATTTTTACCTCTTCATAAATTTCACTCATGATAGACTATTATTACTCCTAGGACACGATGCAAAATCATGGTTTTGAAATATACATATATATGTATCTTCTACATATATATATATATATATATATATATCTTCAAGCTTTTCTGAAATGAGATCAGCTCAATTCTTACATACTCAGATGAACTCTTGAAGATAATTTGATTTTCATTCATGTATGGAAATGAGAGAACTTTTTTTTTTTAAAATGAACATGGACTGGTAGAAAAAAACAAGACTGGCCCAGCTAGCCATATGATCAATTCTAGGCAAAGTTCTACATGGCTGAGTTTTAATTTCCCCATCTTTAAAAGCAAGAGATTAAAGTAAATGGTTTCTAAAATCCTTCTCATCACTAAATGTATGGTCATGTAGACTATGATGCATGCATAAAGTAGTTTGTCCTTCTTATACTCAGCTCTTTACCTAGGCTATCCATTATGTATCCCTTTGTCAAAGAAGAGTGTACATCTCTGTCCCTCACCTTCCTGTAGCTAATATATATATTAACTTGCCTCTATCTATCATCTATCTATCTATCTATCTCTATATATCTATGTATCTATTGCATATATATAGATATATGCAATATGTCAGTTTCTAGTTTCCAAATTCTAATATTTTAATCCTACCATGACAAGTAAATTCTATGTGACCTTCAGAAAGTTGCTTGAATTTCATGACTGCAAAGCTTGTCATGAATAAAATAGTAATGATGCCTACCTCATATAATAATTGTAAGAATAAAATTATGGTGTTCCAGAAAAAAAAGAATAAAAATAATAAAATTATGGTGTAAATAATGTGCTTAGTAATGCCTGGTATTTATCATGCACTTACTAAATAATAGTGATTTTAATCAGAAATAAATACTCTGGCCTAAAAGTTGCCTGGTTCATTAGAACACATTGTCTAGGTTGTATAACAGATTACTATTGCCAAGTTTTAAAATTTTCTAAAAAATTTTTTCAGAGAAAATATATAGTTTCAAGCATTTTTTTTTTCTAAATGAAATCTCAGTTTAGGTCATATCTGGTTGCTACTAAAAAAAATGTGGGAAAAAAAAGCATCCACAGAAGAGTTTGTGATATAATGAATTTAGAGATGTCTGTAATGTTTATCAAACTTTAGAAACTGTGTTCTGAAGGTAATTTCATCAGCCCACAATGGGCAGAACAAAGGATTTATACTCTGGTCAACAGCATTGCCCTGTTCATGTTTTTAGGATAATATTACTCATGCATTTTCATCAACCTCATTTATAGATAAAAACATACTGGGAACCAAGTGTTGAAGACAAAAGAAGAGGGCTGAAATGTGTAAATGAAGTATTTTAATCTTAGTAATTATCTTAGTTATTAAAGATAGATTTACTGGATACCATTCCATAGCAGCTTATAACTGATTTGGAAAATAAATACTCTGAAATGCATTTCCATTCTGGTTTCTAATGTGATTGTCAGTGTTTTCCCTTCCTTCAAATTGGCTTTTAGTCACAGAGGTGTTGTAAGTGCTAAATGGATTTGTTTAGTAGTCAGATAATGTCACAGTCACACCTTTCAAAAGCAATTTGTCATAAATGATTTTTTAGCAGTGGCTTTTATTAGGAGTTCTGCTTTGCCAAGCAATGTAATTAGTAAGCTTGTCAAGGAATGGCACAGGCACCATTAATATAATGCAGAATCCAACAATGAGTCTTAACCATTTTAACTAGGTAAATGTAAGATTAGATCATTTCCCCATATTTCATATCTGTTATAAGTATGCTTATCTTAATGAATCCTGAAATGAAACAGAACTGAAGTCATAACGCCTGTGTGTTTATATGTTTTGTTTCTTATATTAACGCAAATTCCATTGTCCCTCAGAATGATACCTCCCACGAGCAAAACTTTTCTTGTCAATAACCTGGCTGCTGGAACTATGTATGACCTGTGTGTCTTGGCAATATATGATGATGGCATCACTTCGCTCACTGCCACGAGAGTCGTGGGTTGCATCCAGTTTACTACGGAACAAGATTATGTGCGATGCCACTTCATGCAGTCCCAGTTTTTGGGAGGCACCATGATTATTATTATTGGTGGAATAATTGTAGCATCTGTGCTGGTTTTCATCATCATCCTAATGATCCGGTATAAGGTTTGCAACAATAATGGGCAACACAAGGTCACCAAGGTCAGCAATGTCTACTCTCAAACTAATGGGGCTCAAATCCAAGGCTGTAGTGTAACGCTGCCCCAGTCCATGTCCAAACAAGCTGTGGGACATGAAGAGAATGCCCAGTGTTGTAAAGTTGCCAATGACAATGTGATACAATCTTCGGAAACTTGTTCAAGTCAGGACTCCTCTACCACTACCTCTGCTTTGCCTCCTACCTGGACTTCAAGCACTTCTGTGTCCCAGAAGCAGAAAAGAAAGACTGGCACAAAGCCAAGTACCGAACCACAGAATGAAGCCGTCACAAATGTTGAGTCCCAAAACACTAACAGGAACAACTCAACTGCATTGCAGTTAGCTAGTCGACCTCCTGATTCTGTCACAGAGGGGCCCACATCTAAAAGAGCACATTCAAAGCCAAGTAAGTTTCTCACTTTGCCTGCTGAGAGATCCAGAGCAAGGCACAGGTACTCCCTGAATGGAGGAGTAAAGGAATACTATTGTTATATTAACTCACTGAACACACGTGGACTGTGTTCTCAAAGAAGCATGTCTATGAATGCCATGTTAATTCAGTCCCACAGTTCTGATGGGCATAGTGGAAAAACAACTCTTTCAAATTCTGAGTGGATATCGGAAAGCACTGTGTAACCTAGTATTTCTTTTTAATGAAAAAGTGATTTGAAAACTCACATAGGAAATTGGAATTTGAAATTCCAGTTTTGTTTTTCTGATACATGGCTACTAGAGCCAAGATGTATAAACCTTCCAGGTATAGCTTAATACATGAAGGTAACATATATGAAGTAGTTAGGGATAAAACGTGACAGAGCAGCAGTGCCTTCTATTCTAGGGCTGGCTTCTAGGTTCTACAATAGCAGAACACTAAATAAAGGTTATCATCAGACAAAAAATGTCTTGCCTATATAAATAATGATATTTTCTCCACTCTTACAAAGGCTCACTCATGGCTGATAAATATTTTTCAATGAGTAGATTGTATTTTTTTTTCAAGGACAATGGTGTTTCTTTTCAGGCAGATATTATAAAGAACAACTCTGTGTTGTTACGGTACTTAAAATACTCAATAAGTATATCCAGACAGTGTTAACATAAGTATGCTTCTAAACAACATTCTTGGTTCAGGTGCCTTAATGGTCTTATGGTATTTCTCACCCATGCCATAGCTTTATGCCATAGCCATAGTGGGAAGCAAAAGAAAATGCAATTGATTTTGCATTTATCAAAAAAATCTAGTTCAGTTTTATGTCACATGCCACAATTTTATATGCTGCTACCCGGGCATGTGAAGGTGTTTTTGTTCATTTGGTACACATTTGCAGAATGAGTGAATTTTATGTTTTTCTTAATGTAAGTTAAAAAGAGAGACAAAAAAAAAAGACTGCCTTATCAAAGGAAGGTTTATGTTTATCACTAAGTAAGATAAAAAATCCTTTTAATGGAATTCTTATTACATTTATAAGCAATATAAAGGCATTGCTCATTAACCAAATGGTGATTTCATTTTTCCCTTCTGCCTATAATTCTCAATTTGAATGTTTCTCTCTTAGAGTAAATGTATTCATTTTAACCTAAACCTGTGATGAAATTTAATTAGATATCATGCAGCTTAGTGCATCATTAAATCATGCAGCTTAATTTATCATTAAAAATGTTTAAATTTAAGGGCACCCAGGTGACTCAGTCAATTAAGTGTCCAACTCTTGGTTTTGGCCTGGGTCATGGTCTCAATGTTTGTGGGATTGAACCCCATGTTGGGGTCTGTGCTGACAGTGCAGAGCCTGCTTGGAATTCTCTCTCTCCTTCTTTCTCTGCCCCTCCCCACTTTGCTCTGTCACTGTCAGAAATAAACATTTAAAAATTTTTAATTTAGTCAGACAATAATGTTGCTTTTTGATAAATGGCATTCCTGGACATTCACTGAAATCAAGGTCTATAGATAAATGTTCCTATTTACTCATTGAAAGTCTTACATTATATGGCAACTTGATGGTAGTTTTTAAAGATTGGTAAATGGAGGTTAATATTAAGAGGTTTCTTGATGTATGAAGTGGGAGGTTGAGAATGAGGCTCATGTGAGAACCTTGCACAACAAAAAAAAATTAGCCATAATATAATAAGATATGCATTTTATTTATATAACATACTCCATGAGAGTAAGTTAAACACAAAGTTTATTATCTCTTACAAATCATTTTAAACATTAAAACACAGATAAGGAATGGTAGTCATTAGTTTAATTTCCTTCTACTAGAGGCATATATAAAAATGTCAGTTAATTTTAACTTGACAGAGGCACACCTTATAGATGATTTATCATGATTACATTCAAAAGCAGGTAAAATTAAAGCAGTTCGAGATTATTCTCCGTGCAAGTCTTGAAAGAAATTATCTAATGTGCTAGTACCAGCTTAGATGTTTCATAAATGCCTTCTTTGCCCCAGTTCCCTTTCTAATGTTTGCCTTTCACATTTCTAAAGTCTAATCAGCTTTCATGGGTCAGTTGTATAGTTCTTTGAGGAATAAATGAGATTACATGTGTAGTCGTATTTTGTAAAATCAAAAGCATTACTCAGAGCAAAGTGTATCTCCCACACAATTTCTGTAATCATGCTCTGATCCCAATTTAACATTTCTAATTAACTTCAAATAATTCTTCAAAAGGTGCTGAATGACAAAAGCATATCACTTTTCCCTTTCTTAGTTTTTACCTACATGGTATTAAAAAGTCCAGAATATATAAAGGCTTTCAGACTTAAAAAAATTAATCCCCAAAAAGAGATCTCTGGTATTATGAAGGTTACAGTCAAGGGGACTCTGAAATCATGCATAAAGGCCACAGTGTAACATATCTACTCTAAGCTACTGATTAACTTATTTTATATTTTTCATTTGCCTGTATTTTTTAAAATCAGTTCCCTGCTTATGTTTCAAATGAAACTTTAATTAAATATCTCTTATTTCTTATAAACATTTAGAACTCTATAACATCTAATCATGTGAAATTTATTCTGTTTGACTAAAGCCATTGAAACCATTTAATTTTTATTAGCTTTACAAGACTATTTTCAGGGTGTATTAACCAAATGCTTGAACACTTGTTTTTAGAAGCGTTGAGAAGGCCTTATGTTTCTGCCTTTTCAAAAAGTTTATATTTTGAGAGAACAATGAAAGATTGGCCTATCGAGAGGGTCAAATGTTTTTGTTTACAACTATATGAAAAACTTTTCCACCAGGGCAATTTCAGTGTGAAGTGACTGAAAAATAAATCGTTGGGATGGTTGGAGGTTATTGAAGGTACCTGGTATAATGTCTGAAACACAGTAGTTACTCGAGTGAATGAATGGATAGATAAATAAATGAATGAATGGGGCCAGAGACGAAGGTGCAGTAATAAGAATTTTGATTATATGCACAATGGAGATTTGTGATCTGGCTATTTTATTACTATAAGCAAGAAATTCTATCTCTTACTATTTTTCTTTCTGTTATTTCTTGCATTTCCCATTTAACCAGCTATACATATGCAATCCAAAGCATATGATTTGCTGTTGTTGATTATGTATAGGTTGTATACATTGATTTTACTTCTTTGTTCTCAATTACTTTTTTTTTTATTTTTAGCCATTCTACACTGTGATTTCAGGTTGTTCAATATGAAAACTAACAAAAAATGTATTTGCAGATATTTGCTCTAAACATTTCTCTTTAATTATACGTCTTCCTGTGTTGTTTTTGTTTCTTTTGGATAATTGTCCCCCAATTCAAAAATGCCCCCAACTATTATTAAAGTAGGTCTTTTGATTTAATATATGTAATTTCTGAACATCACAAAAGGATAATGAGGCATCCAAAGCTTCCTCAAAATCCTAAGCGGAAACAAAGTTTGGTTTGATGAATATCATTTATTTTTACACTACAAAAAGATTAGAACAGAGGTGCATTAAATAAATAACTTAAATTAGATACAGTAATACCTTCACGGTGGCTAATTTATTCCTGAATTATTTTTTAAACTATTAAATGCAGTTACTTAGGTTGAGGTTATAGCAAGTATTTTATGCTTTCAGACAGTTGATTTTAGGAGCTCTGTAGATATATTTTACTAAAAATGTTTCAGAATATATGTTGAGAATTATTATAAGCTATTTATAAACATCATAAATCTATTACCTGAATGATACATGCTTTCTCCATAAGAATTGAGAAATTAAAAAAAAATTAAATGTATTCCACTTATCTATAGGAATCTCTTTTTAGCTTTTCTTGAGAAGTGTTTCCTGCTTCAATTTAAAGCACTCAGGAGGTACTTACTTCCAAACTAAATTTTAACTGTTTTATTTGCTTGTATTATTACTAAGGGGAAACTAAATATTTCATTTTTAAAAGTAAAAACCTAGAGCAATTATCACAAAATCCACAACAATTGCCTCTTAGTTTCTGAATTTTACTATTTCCCCCGTGTTATTCACAATACTAAGCTTAATAATAATCATTTAAATGCCAATAGTCTAAAAAATGTCGAAAACATAAAGTATCTTACTGTGCATAGAATGAGAAGGTAAATGGGACATTTTTTCAAGGATTGAAGATCTGAACCCATTTTCTTCTTGGTGTGACAAAATCCTACTTCTATTTTATGATGCTAAGAAAGCAGTATTTACCATATTAAACAGAATGAAGGCTACTTATGCTTTCCCTTGCTCAGTCTTCCCTTGTGTTTCAGGAAGCGTCCAGTCTTTCTTCTTTAACAGTGAATGTGGATGCTTCTGCCTGTGAGTGTTTGTGGCATTTTGGGGAAAGGACTTCAGCACAGAGATAGGCTGGATGGGAAAAGGATTTTTTTCTTATCCTCCTTAGTTGATGATGATAACCGTCATCATTATATAATCATTATTATTATCATTACTATTATTTACCTTATAATGTTTGTGAGTTAAGTGTCCGTTGAGTTAAATTTATGGATAAGAAATAGCTTGTTTTTAAAATTTCATACAGAAAAGGAAAATACCCAAAATGTATGACAGGAATTTTGTGATAGTTTCAGAGCTCTGTCTTTTCAGATTACTCAGTCCTTTTCATCCCATACTAGAAAAGTGCGTGCTGGAACTACGAATACATTGAGTTTTGTCAAGTTTGGGGTTGTTTGTTTGCTTGCTTTTTGCAACAAAAACAATCCTTGTCGCAGTACAGAAGATCACTTAATAGAGGAAGAATGGTATAAGTATTACTGTGATGGAGTCATCCTAAAAATGTGGTATTGTCTGAAGTGAGACATATATAACTGGGAGTCTGTTTAAGTATGAAATTAGCTTATTAAATTATGGTGTTAATGTATTTGCAATTTTATCAAATATTACAAATAGTCCATGTAGCAAGTAGTATACTATTGTCTTCTGATTTTGTCAGCTATTTCAAAGTCAAATTTAGGATCTAAATTTCACCTTGATAAAACACATACACAGTATATACTTATGTATCTAATATATAGATATACTAATATGTATGCTTATCAAATTAATCCATTAAAATCAGAATTTTGCGTCCTGCAACATGGATTGTAATTAATGTAGCAAAATTATATTTAAATGGGCTGGCTGCCAGAGTACTTATCCCAGAACAACTGCACAAACTATACTTCTTATTTATAAGATTACAATGGAATATAAGCTCTCTAGTAGAAATTTATTTTTCTGAACTTCCTAATGATCTCTACAACTTGTCTAATTTCCTCCACTCTTTTCAAGAAGGTTACTGTTGATGAATTTTAAAAATTAGCAAATTTTTTTTTCAAATATATTCAGAGAAGGTCATGAAGTCCCTTTCATTTTGTGTTTGGAAAGTGGATGTACATTTGATCTTGCCTGAAACATGAACTAGGTAGATACTGTGATTCTGTTCCAGAGTATGTCCAATAAATTATTCAACTAACATGAGGGCTTATGAAATAGATTGTGTTGGCTCTACCATAATGTAATTTACTAAACATTTTTTCCTGTATAATGTGAACATGTCTTATTATTGTTTTAATGTAAAACCTAATCTCCAGAGGCCATTATAAATTTCTATGAATATTTGTGTTTGAGGTTCTATAAAAAATATTTTGTACTGTTCTCTTCACACTCACCTAAGAACCCTGAAAATAACTTTTTCCTGATTTTTTTCTTATCATTGTGTCACTTCTTAATGACTAGGAGTATTTGTCTAAAAAGAGAACATTTGGAAAGAAATAGAATGTGTGTTATGCAGGGCTATGTAATGGTATTAAACACTTACAGCCAATTGGAACATACATGTGGACATGTAAAGACAGAATGTTTACATATAGACCATTAGTGTTTTACATGAAGATAAATGGGTACTTCATAAAACATGATAGTATTTTGGGAGCTATTGAATAATGATTATCATAAATGATTATTTAATAGTCTGCATGTTGAACATGGTGAAGCTATGTTTCCTATTTTGGATTCTCTTCCTTGGTGTATCTTTTATTATTAATCATATGCAACTCTAGCTGAAATGTTAACTTTGAGTAGGGAAAATTGAGTAGAAGCCTGATTCTCTTCCTGAACTCTTTCTGGAAAGTTGCATTACATAATTTCTCACTTTAGCAACTAGGACAATATTTTTAAATTTCTACGTATATATCAGGAAGTAGTCATAGACAATTATAAAGTCAATTGCAATTAGTCCAAGAACTGGTAAGTTAAAAAAATTAGATAAATCTTTATTAAGAGAAATCTTACCAAGATTTCAGTAAGAAGAGTTTTAGGGTCTGTTTCTTAAAACTTGAATTTGTGTATTTGTTTATGACACTGAAAATTTTATTCCCAGATGCTTTGCTGACTAATGTTGACCAGATTGTCCAGGAAACACAGGTGAGATTTTTGTTACCTGTCTCATAATTCAGCACTTAAGTGGGTATATTCTGTTATAAATAAAATTTTAAATGTTTTTTGCAAGTTTATGTAACTCCTTGAAATTTTCCATTAGAATTTACTCAATGCTCAATGATACAAAGTAAAATTCAGTTTGGTTAAATAGATTTCCAGTTATTAAACTTCGACATATTTCTGGTTAACTGAACATTTCTGATTCATACTGTAAGAATAAAGGGAATACTAATGTGACTTTGGAGTCACTCTTGTAGTTATCCATGATATAATGTGCATTTTTACAAATATTTCCCAGTGTGAAGATAGTAACTTATTAAGAATGTATTAACTCCTATCTTTGACCCCCATATCCTAATTGGAGCTGAAATGATACATTATACCTTACTGACAGTGGATGAACACAACTGTTTCAGGGTTATCTAAAATGAATGAAGCCACTATAAAATGGAGCAAAAGGCTACATATGAAATATTCATGGTATTTCTTTTGTCAGCAACTGATTACTCTTCTGTTTTTTTTCCCCATTTGTTTGTGTGTTTGGTTTTTTGTTTTTTGTTTTTGTTTTTTGTTTTTTTTCCTTTTTGGAAGTTTCAAATGAGTATTTGATTCCTGCATTTTAATTGGATCAGAATGTGTGCTTCCAGAGTGGAATAGCACTTTAACAATCTGTTCACACAGCTGGAAGCATCAGCCATTTGCTTAAGTTTTGGCACAGAAAAAATATTCTGCTTTTAAAAGTTCTAAAAAAGGCCACTGATTTATTTTCTAGTAGTAAAAATAGGGCCTTGTTTTTGTTTTTGTTTTTTTAACATTTTGCATTTAAAAAAGAATAACTTGGGCAATTATTCAGGGTTTCCCCTAATGAATTCGACTCCCAAATCAAACACTTTTTCCTGCATCATCCCTTTAGTGAGTTCAGGATCCCATTCCCAGGTTGCAAAAAATAAACAGATGACACTGGAAACGGTCAATAGCAGAGTGTGTGGCACATACTCTGAGTTCTATGTTGTGTCCTCAGCTGACCTGCGTTAAGGTGCGTTGTATCATCAGCACCCAGCAGTTGGCTTTCTCATTCTGAAACTCTCTCCCTCTGTTTCTGCCTCCTTTCCTCACCACCCCTCTCCTCCTCTACCCCCGCCTCTGGCTTCCAAAACTTCATTTATCATGTAACTTTGGACATCTAGCTGTTTTGAAAGAGAATATCTTTAGAAAGGAATTAGAAAGTAGATGGTTAATCTATCAGAAGCACAATCCAGAAGGGTGCTGAATGTTATATAAGGATTGGAAGAGTCATTTTTCAATTATGAATTAATTTCCCAAATGTTTACATTTCACAGGACATATTACATAGTATTGTGTTTATTTCACTATGTTATTAGAAGTCAAATTTGGATGAAAGTAATTTCCTCGGGAGTTTGCATATTTCTCTAGATAGTACAGGTTTTGCCAATGAGATAAGTAGATAAAATTTCCAATAATGACTTTCTTTGTCCTAAAGTAGTTAGTATGAATTATAAAAACATTCAAAAATCTAGAAAAAATGTAAAAGTAAATACATATCTGTTAAACCTACCATACCATTATCTAGTATATAATCTTTCAGTGCTTTGTCATTTCTACGTGAACTGAATTCATGTGTATATATGTGTGGCATGTATTAGATTTATATAATGAATGTGTGTATGTGGAATATGTCACTCTTTAAAAAAATATTCTGAGTCTTTCTTTAGTTCTCTTTATGAAACAAACTGTCCTAGAAACTTTTTTTCCGCTTTGGCTATTTTTTTTTTCCTATAAGCGTTACCAAGAAAAATAAATCCACAGGCAAAGAATAATTTTAACAGAATTTACTGGCAATACATTATTCACTCATAAAAAAAAAAGAGAAAAGAAAAGAAAACTCCTTGCTACATTTCTGTTATCAGATTGAAATCACTGTGAGACTGCAGTGTAACTAGTCTTGGTACTTACATGGTAAATGATTTCTGCCATAGCCAGCCTATCATTTCTATAACTGTCAATGCATCCAGTGAAGCTCCTTCAAGGAGACTGACCTGTGAGCTTAGTCTGCTCATGGTCTTTCTTGGCTTTCAGCAATAGCTCACCCTGGGTGGGTGGAGTGAGGTAGAGCTGGCAGAGATGTCTGGTGCTCACAGCTTCCCAGCTCTTTTTTGGGGTGGTGGGGGGTGGGGAGGAAGAGAGATGAAGGGATATAAATTTTTATTTTAAGTTTATATTTCCTGCAGGATGGTAACAAATGCTGTTTACTACCCAAAGGCAAAATTTAAATTAAAATGCTACGTATGTATATATACAG
This sequence comes from Lynx rufus, assembly GCF_022079265.1. Taxonomy (NCBI): domain Eukaryota; kingdom Metazoa; phylum Chordata; class Mammalia; order Carnivora; family Felidae; genus Lynx; species Lynx rufus. The sequence continues at coordinate 62,055,416 of NW_025814827.1, forward strand.
TAAAAGTAAGCAAGAAACAAACAGAAAACACCCTAGAACACATTTTTTGTTTTTAATATAACAAAAATGTTAACCATGGCAACCATATTAAATTAACTATACCACAGTCCCTCATAGAACATCAAACTCTAATAGGAAGGTACATGGATGACAGAAAAGTTTCATCTAGTCAGTGGTTTAGGTGTCCCTCATACTGACGTATCTGCTAAGATAATTTTTCCCCAAGGATGAAGAGTTAATACATGTATTTCATCTCCATTAGCAAGAATACACCCTATGCCAAATTTTCCCCTTAAGAACTTTACTGCATATGTATATAAATAGAGTGCGCTTGGAAAATATCTAGTATATGACGTATGATCCTTCTATAATAAACTTTTAGGATTCTAATCACACTAAGACGAATTGACAGCAAAGGGAAGAGGAGTCATTGATAAAACTGGTGATAATTACATGTAAACTGGCACTCACATATAAAGTAATCTTGTGTTTGAAAAGATTGTTATACTTCAGATAAATAGAGTAAAACAATTGATATGCCATGTTTAGAAGTTAAAATAGGAACAATTGACTAGTTGCACTTATAATGAAAATACCTTAAGTAAACTTTTCTTTAAAAGTATTTGGCAAATTCATACCAACAAAATATGTCCATTGTGTGTGTGTATCTGTGTGTGTAAGTATGCACAAGAAATTCCCCTAATTCTGCAACTGCCTGCACCAGCCTTTAAGTTAATAGCTTCCTGATTCTAATTAATTTGACTTCTGATTATTCTGTTTAGTATCAATTAAGGTATTTAACCGATTTACACTTTATCATAAAATTCCTGCTACAGATGCAATAACCATGATAAGAGTTCAGTTCTTTTATGGAAAGTATTAAGATATAAATGAATAAAAGTTAGTGATGCTGATTGTAAAGAAACAGTGACATTTTAATACAGGGTTAGGAAAAAAATATGAAATAAGAGCAAAACAGCAAAGCAAATGTATATTTATGATCCAGATATCTTTCCAATGTTATTTCCCAGTAAAAATGACCAATATAAAATATTTGGTTCTGTAACTTTTCTTTCCTATGATATTCCCTTCAAATGAAATTTTTAAAAATAAGAATGATAGAACAGGCACATATGCACATATGTAGAAACCATTTAACTATTTTTATAATAATTAAAGCATACTTTTGACATTAATTTGAATGTTACAGTATATAAGAAAAAAATAGAACCCTAATGTCAATAATGACTTCTAGAAATAATTTCCTTCTTGGTTAGATATCCTAACTATACAAGATAAAAATCATTCATAGTTCTTAATTGCATTCTGAATAAGGGTAGTAATAGCATTTTCCCACAATACATTCAAATCAGGACATTTTTTCTTCTCCTAATATTGGGGTAGCTTTAATTTCCTCTTTTCTTTGTAGTACTGTTAATAAGACTATCTGTCCATAATATTTTGCATGATATCATTTCACTGTTAAATAACGACCATTACCAAAAACATCCTGAGCCTATCTCAAATTCATTGTTGTTAGTTCTTGTAAAATTTTAACATAATTATTATAGTCTATTTTGCTTTTTTTCCCTTTGTGATGCTCTTATAATTTGGTGCTCATATTTAGATCTTTATGGAATCATTGTAAGAGTTTGCCTATTGATAAGTAAAAAGTGTTATTTTTAATATCCTACATATATAAGTTTTTATTCAGTTTCATATTATGTCATCATTTCAATAATGGTAGTAACTTCAGGGTAAGCAAATTCAGACCATAATTTCCAAAACTGCTAATTGTCTAATATTTGAAATGAACAGCTTTTATAAAAGCCATAATTTCATAGTTTGTTAGTAATGTTTTATGTAATTTGGAAGTGAATCAAAAACTCTTTAAAATATGTAAGCTTATACAATCATTAACTTGATATTAAAATAGATTCTTTATTCTGGAAGTGTTTATTATTTCTAAAATCAAACTAGTTATACTGCCCACTATTTTTCTTCTAAGTGTATTGTGTGGTTTTTATATTACTACTTCTGCGAACTTTGGTATGGTACAACTACATCTTTTTACTCTCAAAAGGGACATATGATTGGAAATACAAACAGAAATAAATTCTCGTAATCCAATTTCACCAAAATAAGCAAGCTATACTGTGAACCCAATAGATATGAATTTAGATATAATCCCATTGTAATTTAAAGTGATTTTGAAATGTTTTTCTTAGAACATTCCAGATAAACAATGATATCTATATTTCAGTAGTTTCCAAGGTAATTATTTTTTATAAATAGGTTTTACATCTATTACCTACTAACAGTGTTCAAATGCTGTGTAAATCTTTTGTTAAATAATTTTCAAAAATTATTGTTTATACCAAAAATAACTTCAACTCTGTAGATGAAATATTTTTCCTTTTTTTAAAAAATGTTTTATTTTTAAGTAATCTCTACACCTAATGTGGGGCTTGAACACACAACCTCGAGATTAAGAGTCATACACTGTACCAACTCTGCCAGCTAGGCATCCCCAGATGAAATATTTTCTTAAATAAAACATCTCTACAGTATTTTCCTACCTTTATCGCATCAAGTGTGTTCTACTCCAAATATGTTCTACATCAGCATTTTGATATACAATATGCTTCTATATTTCATGATTCATTTGTGCCATGCATTTTATAACCCGCAACTTGTAAACATGTAGTTGTTTTTGAATGGCGAGGAGAAAATTACATCTATTTCATATTTATGAAATTATATATTTCTCAAAAATTCTTTTTCATCTCCATCAAAGATAGAATTTATAGGCATGTCTTAAATCTATGATACTGAGAACCCACATTAGAGGAAAAAATTTTACTGTTTGATATTTAAATATTTTTTATATTGTTTTACTCAAAATTATATTAACTATGGATTGTCTTTCTTGTGCATTATTGTCATTTTACATATTTATTTGTTCTGTGGGTGAGGAACTAATTTATGAAGAGGAATAATAGTCTTCACTCACATTTCATGTATAATTAAATTTTATAAAATTTCAATATGATACAAAACTCTCAACAGACTATACTTAAAAAGTAGAGATCACTTAGGTTTTATGTGTGATGAACAAATGTGATCTAATATGCTTATAGTTTTAAAACCAGTATGATTATTTATTAAAATTTAAGTGGTATGCACTAATGAATACAATTATTATTTTTTCTTAATTGAGAATATAAATGTGAAAAACATAGTAAGGGAAAATGACTTCCCACAATTTGCCTTTGACTTGCATAACTATTTAGGCTTAATACATTTAGATTTCTTTTTAAAATGAGACTCTTTTATATATTCACCAATTTGAAATTACCAAATAACATTTTAAGAGCTGATGTGCATGTCTAGATAGTTTTTAGGGGTGTATCTTGTATTTTATGGCAAAAAACTCCTGCCTAGGTACTTATAGCTCAGTAACTTCTAAATTGCCAGGACAATGATCTTATTACCTGTGTATTTTCTCTTTGTTTCTTTTTCTTTTTCTTTCTTTCTTTCTTTCTTTCTTTCTTTCTTTCTTCTTTTTATTTTAGAGGCTGGAGTTAATCTGAAGAGCACTACTTCTTTCTCTCCTGAAAAAAGTTGCCACTGATATTTTTACTGGATAAAATTTAAACATGTTTCAATTCACAAAGGCCAATTGTTGAACTGGTGTCCTAGAAGAAATTGTTCACAGGAGCCGAAGCAGAAGTCTCTGATGCTGGTGGAACTGGCTCTATCAGACCATGGTTCATCCTCTTTTAAAGCCAAAATTTTTTTTTTCTTCTGGCCTACAAGTATTTTCTTTTTTTTAAAGAAGGAAAGAGAAAAGCCTACACTGGCATCGAGTTCTGTATCAATCCATGTTACATTGCCATCCATGATTTAAGACTGTAGAATCTTGAATAATCTATATCACTTTAACAAATAAATGTTTTACTATGACAGAATTTGTACAGTGCCTGATTTGTGGAAATATCAGTTGCTTCAAGTATGAATGGTGAAATGATGACTGTAAGAACTAATAATACTATTTTACATTTATGTAATGCAAAACCTTAAGGAATCACAATTGCTTTATAATACTGGAACTATTTCTGCCGTGACTGAAGCTCACCCACGTCTGTGGGAGAGCAGTACAGCTATTTAAAAAGCTGTACAGCAGTTTTATGCTTCAGTGTAAGACAGTGATAAGGGATCTCTTCTCCTAGTGGAACTTCAGAAAGCATCAAGGTAGGCATGTATGGTAATTAATCCAAATTGATGCATTGCTCTTCTGGAGAGCCAGGGCAAAGAATTTTAATAATTTTAGGCCTTATGTTTCATGGTAAGTGCCCATTTCTCCAATTTTGCACAATTGCAAATAAAGAAAATTAAGAGGTAAAGTAAATTAAGGGTAGATAAAGAAGAACAGACATCTGATTTAACACCAGCATAAATAAAAGGAAGACATTTCCGTGGCCAATAAATGTTAATACAATCTTATTTAAGCAGTATCCAAGCCTAGCATTTAAGGGCCATCCCTGGTAACAAGGCAGGCCTGAGCTCAAACTCTACATCTGAGCAAATTTGGCCAGTCACCTACCTTTTCGTGTTCTCACAGAAGAAATATTGTAAAATTTGAAAACGTATATAAACTTATCCCTGTATTTGTTAAGCAATAAGTTCAATTAAAAACTAGTATTAGCATTGCCATTAGCCATTGAATTCAGATTCTCTAAAATATTAGATTTTATTTCTGTTCCTTTACAATTTTATTAGTTGTCAATCATCAAAAGCAATATGTAGTTTAAATTTTTTAAAAACACGGAAAACTGTCTTTTAAGAAATGTAGATAAGTTATCTCTTAGCCCTTCCACATCTCTTAGACTGTTAAAAATATCCAACCATCCAAAGAGAGGTTACAGATTATTAGCCTTTAGATGGCACTTGAAATCTGCTCAGAGCCTAACTACACTAAACAAGCTAAAGAGGTGCGCACATACACTCACTCCAGACACACCCAATGCATGCTTGAAACAGAAGTAACAAGTTGAAATGACTCTGGGAAAATGGTTCATTCTCTCTGTTTCCTGGCAACTCTAATTCTCTGAGCAATTCTGTTCATGTGTGTGTGCATGTATATATGCATGGATAAACGTTTATGGTGACAAAAACACAAAATGAACACTAAGCATCTGCAAATCTATTCCTGACATATACAACTTTTCTCCTCAAATATAAAGCTTCAGGAACACAAATGGCTTTCCTGGATCTCAGTGCAGAGTTCAACTTTTTAAGGTCTTTCTCAGGAAAACCTGTTAACTTTTCTTCAAGGACGTTCTCCTGTTTATCTTTGAATTTCTCCTGCTGTCTGGTACTGATTCTTTCCTATTTTGACATTTTTCTTGATGATAATGTAGCCTGACCTCTTCACTTCTTTAGGACGTTCACACTATTGTGTTCCAAGGAACATGAGTTTTAGTGTGTTAGAACTAAAATTACATTTAATCATTTTAAGTCTTCATCTTGCATCCCCTACACCTGAACTAAAACTTCCATTTATGCAAACATTCAAACAACATTAATCAGGCCCTCATATTGTACATATTTTCTCTTTTTGAAATGTTGTTTGTAAGGAAGACTGAGGCCCAGGTCTCTGATTCTGTAAGTATGCAATACTCAATTGTTTATGGGCAGATATTTACTTCTTATACAATGAGATTCAGAGAACACAAATGCACACCCTTAATAGGAATAATGATCACAAGTTAAAGTTTTGCAAAAAAGCAACAAAATAATATTTTGAGGACAAGTAGGAATAATTTCTTTAGCTGAGCTTATAATGTCACAAGGGTAATTTAATGGGTGGTAAAAAGTCTCACCTAAAGTTATTGAATATGCATTGGAAACCACTTCTATTTTCCTGTTATTCTACATTCCTGAATAATACTGGAAGTAACCCAGCTGCTATAAATATATATTGTATTAACATGAATATTTGAAGTTCACCTTATGAAATAGGTTATACATAATATAAACCACATCAAAAATACAAGAAAATGAAACAAAAGAATTTTGAATGCATCAGTAGAGTTTGTGAGACATGAAAATGGCCTGAAAACCATAGATTATATTTTGAAGTTCTACAGTCATAGCTTTTGAAATCCATGATTTGTAGAACCAGAGTTTAGTAATAAAGCATCATTGTTGGTGTTGAAAGGAAAACTCAAATAATTTTACTTTTCCACTTTATTTGTGATTTAGTAGCTTTAAATTTAGTTTTACAACTTTTTGTTGTCCAATTATGTAAAAACCCCATTTCATATATATAGAATATTTTGTGACAGATTCTTGGTTTGTTTTGTCCAAAATATATTCAGATTATTTCTACTTTTATGCTGCTTTTTATAAGTTAGGAATCTATTCCTTTTTTTATTTCCAAAATATACTTATACTGACATCTCATAGATCTACTCAGCAAATGGGGCATGTGTGTGTGTGTGTGTGTGTGTGTGTCTATTAAGGCATATGCAATTATTTAAAAATACAAGTGATACAGAATATATTATGTACAACCAAAGTAAAAGTCCCTAACTCATGATTGTTTTATTTGATATACAAGTATAATATATAAGGAAACTATATTAGATTTTTTATAAAAGCGTTTTTTTATTGTGGAAAATATATATGACATAAAATTTGATATTTTAGCCACTTTAAGTGTATGATTCAATGGCATTAATTACATCCGCAATGTTGTACAATCATCACCAGTATTTTAAAAACATTCTTATCAGCCCATACACAGAATCTGTAGCCATTAAGCAATAATATCCATTCTCCTTCTTTCAGTCTCTGGTAAACTCTAATCAACTTTCTCTATGAATTTGCCTATTCTAGATATTTTATGCCAGTTGGATCATCAGTTGTTCTTTTTGTCTGGCTTATTCCGTTTACCGTAGTGTTTCCAAGGTTCATCCATGTTGAAGATATATCATCAGAACTTTTTATGGCTGATAATATTCCAGGAATATATGTAGCATATTTTGTTTATCCATTCATCTTTTGATGGACACCGTGTTGTTCCCATCTTATGGGCACTGTGAATCATGCTAAAATGAATATTGGTATTCAACTACATATTTAGGTGTCAGTTTTCAATTCTTTTAATTGAATTGCTGGGTCACAAAATAATTTTATGTTACAATTTTGCCTTTTGAAGAACTGTCAGGCTGTTTTCCACTGTGGCTACACCATTTTACATCCATTCCAGTAATGTGCATTTGTTCCAATTTCCCCATATTTATAATTTTCAATTTTTTAGTCATCCCAGTGGTGTGGATTATCTCATTGTGACATTGAATTGCATTTCCCTAATCAATAATGATATTGAACTTCTTTTCATGCGCTTGACCATTTGCATATCTTCTCTGGAGAAATGCCAACTCAAGTTCTTTGCCCATTCTTAATCTATACTGTTGTTATGGAGTTGAAGGCATTCTTTATAGCTTCTGGATACTAAACCCTTCTCAGATATATTATTTGAACTACTGTTTTCCATTCTGGGTTTTTAGCTTTCTTGGTATTATATCCTTTGATGAACAAAAACATTTAATTTTTATGAAGTCCTGTTCTGTATTTTTATTTGCCGTTGTGCTTTTTTGCTGTCGTATCTAATAATTCTTTGCCTAACCCAAGGTCATCAAAATTTATCTCTATGTATTTATCTAAGAGCTTTATGTTTTTACCTCTTATATTTAGATTATTGATCCATTTTGAATAAGTTTTTGTGTGTGTTTTGAGGTAAAGCCCTGATATTATTCTGTTGGTTGTGGAAATCCAGTTAGTTGTCCCAGCAACATCTGTCCCAGAAAAAGTATTTTTTCCCTATTGAATGGATTTGGCAGGCCGGTCAAAAATCAGTTGACCACAGATGTATTTATTTCTAGAGTCTATATTCTATCCCTTAGGTATATATGTTTGTTTTTATGTCAGTACTCATAATATTTTGAGTAGCTTTGTAGGCTTTGAAACCAGAAGTATGAGTTCTGCAACTTTGTTCTTTTTCAAAATGGTTTGGCTACTCTGGGCTACTTGCAGTTCCAAATGAATTGTAGGATTGGCTTTTCCTTTTCTGCAAAGCAGCAGTTAGAATTTTGATAGGAATTCCAATGAACCTATAGATCATTTGGGAAATACTGATATAACAATAATTGAATTTTTCAATCCATGAACATGACATGTCTTTCCATTTACTTGTGGCTTTTTTAATTTCTCTCAACAATGTTTTATAGTATACAGTGCACAAGTCTTTCATCTCCTTAAATAAGTATTTTATTCTTTTCATGTTCTTGTAAGTGGAATTGCTTTTTAATTTCTTTTGTGGATTCTTCATTGTGTATATTAAAAAATAACTAATTTCTGGGTGTTAATTTTGTACCCGGCAACTTGTTTGAATTTGTTAACTCTAGTAGTTTTCTTATGAATTCTTTGGGTTGTCTATATATAGAATCATAACATATATGAATAGAGATAGTTTACTTTTTCCTTTCCTATTTTAGTTTTCTTGTCATTTCTTTTCTTTTTTCTTTTTTGTCTAATTGCTCTTGCTACAAATACAGTACAAAATTGAAGAGCACTGGTGAAAACAGCCATCCTTGTCTTACGTTTTATTTTAAAGGAAAATTTTCAATCTTTCAAGATGAGTATGATGTAGACTGGGGGTTTTTAAAACTGGGCTTTATTTTGTTGAAGTTCCCTTCTGTTCCTAGTTTCCTGGTGTTTTCATCATGAAAGGGTGTTAAGTTTTTTTTCAAATGATTTTTGGTGTCATTGTCTTGTGTTTAGTTTTAACTTCATCCTATTAATGTGGTATATTACATTGGTTTTCTTATCTTTAACCCTTAGCATCTCTAGGATAAATTCCACATGGTCATGATATATAAACCTTGTAATATGCTGTTGTATTTGTTTTGCTAGTATTTGTTAAGGATTTTTGCATCTCTATACACTATGGATGTTGGTGTGTAGTTTTATTTCCTTATGATGTCTTTATCTGATGTTAGTATCAGGTAATGCTGGCCTCTCAGAATGAGTTAGGAAGTGTTTCCTCCTCTTCTATTTTCTGGAAAAGTTTGAAAAGAATTGGTGTAAATTCTTCTTTTACTGTTTCACAGAATTTGCTAGTGAAACCATCTGGTCCTAGAGTATCTTTGTTGGAAGATTTTGGATTATTGATTTAATTTTTTATTATAGGTATGTTGAGATTTTCTATTTACTCTTGAGTCAGTTTGGATAATTTATGTATTTCTAGGAGCTTGTCACTTTCATCTAAGCTATCTAATTTGTTGATGTACAATTTTTCCTAGTACTCACCTATAATTCTTTTTGTTTCTGCAAGGTCACTTTTCTCCATTTTTGAAAGTGGCTTATTGAAGTCTCCAAGTATTACTGTAGTACTATTTATCTTTTCAATTCTCTCCAGTGTTGCTTCATATATTTTAAGCCACTGTTTGCTAGTATGTATAAATTACAATTGTTATACTCTCTTGATAATATGATTGGTTTTGGAATGTTCTTCAGTGTCATAAATCTTATTATCATAATTGTTTTTTTTTTAATTTTTTAATGTTTATTTATTTTGAGAGAGAGACAGAGAGAGAGAGAGAGAGACAGAGACAGAGACAGAGTGTGAGTGGGGGAGGGACAGAAAGAGAAGGACACACAGAATCTGAAGTGGGCTTTAGGCTCTGAGCTGTCAGCACAAGCCTGAAGTGAGGCTTGAACCCACAAACTGTGAGATCATGACCTGAGCTGAAGTCAGACTCTCAACCGACTGAGCCACTCAGGTGCCCCTGATTATCCTAATTGTTAACTAAATGAATTTATTCTGAGTACACTAAGTTCATTGTCACATCTATTTCACTTGTTCTCAACCCCAAGTATAATTGGTTTCTTTGTTATATCATATACTAACCCTCATCTTTCATTTCTGTCCTAATTGAAATCCAGTTTTCAGACTTAACACTCATCTCAAACCTCAGTCTTATTAACTAACATGCCAGTCTCTTTGTCAATAATGTATACCAACATCTTGGAGACTGCCCCCACAACCATCATTCTCAAATGCCAGCAAAGATCTTTCTCTACATATACATTAGTGAAATAGGTCATTAACAAACTAATATGTCTTTATGATTTTAATACTGACATAAAAATTAAGAGAGCACAAAAAAGTATATAATGCTTTCCAAAAAGAATGCATAATTTATCTATGCTCATAAATCATTCACAATCTTTAGTAGCACAACATTGTGAATACCTGTAAAAACCAACAATAAGTACTCTAAATATATTACTGTAGCACAAATGCCCATCAGTGGAATTCATGAAGTCTTTTGAAATAGTTTTCTAAGCTGTCTTCTTGTTGTCTTTATAAGGAAAAGGAGGGTCAGGGATACCTATTCAGATAGGGCATAACATATGGCATGACCCCTAGGAAGTATGAGATGTGCAAATGTCTAGAATAAGAAAATAATAAAGTGGGTCTGACTTTCCAACTTGAACTAATAAAATTGGTGCATTAAGAGTCATAGGTTATCATATTTAACAATTTATTTATTTATTTTTTTTAAATTTTTTTTTTTCAACGTTTATTTATTTTTGGGACAGAGAGAGACAGAGCATGAACGGGCGAGGGGCAGAGAGAGAGGGAGACACAGAATAGGAAACAGGCTCCAGGCTCCGAGCCATTAGCCCAGAGCCCGACGCGGGGCTCGAACTCACAGACCGCAAGATCGTGACCTGGCTGAAGTCGGACGCTTAACCGACTGCGCCACCCAGGCGCCCCCATATTTAACAATTTAGATATAAAAGTTTAATTGAATGTGATTGGAAACTTTTTACTTGAATGAGTTTCTGAGGGGAGTGGCTTAGAGAATGTTCACAGGAAATCTCTAATTGCTGGAAAGACTATTTTATTTCTAAGGGAAGATTTCAAAGTCTTTATCAAACTTGTTCAATTCTGCAACCATTTATTCAGCATTTAATTTGTCCTGTGTCTGGTACTATCCACTGGGAATAAAGAAATAAATGACTCAAATATTCATATTTAGGTGGAAGGTAAATATATAGATGTGTTGTTTAGTCTATTCAAGCTGCTCTAACAAAATACCACACACTGGGTAGCTTATACATGGCGGAAATTTATTGCTCACAGTTCTGAATTTAGTTGCATCCTGGTAAAGTCCCTCTTCCTGATTCTTAGCTTGTGCCTTGTTGCTGTGTCCTCCCATGGTGGAAGGAGCTAGGAATTTCTCTGAAGTCTCTTTTATAAGGCACTAATCCAATCAAGGGTGTTCTACCTTCCTGATCTAAGCACTACCCAAAGGCCTACCAATTCCTAATACTATTATCTTGGGTATTAAGATTGCAACATATTAATTGGGTGTGGGGAGAAACACCAACAGTAAGACATATGCTTACATAAGAAGTGACATTATTAGGGCTTTAGAACCACAACTGTATGGAAGCAGAGTACAAACCAATCCAATGACCCTCTGAGCAAAAGAGGTAAAAAATAGCTCATCCTACTGGTGCTACTTAAAATGAATAAAATTGTTCTCAAAAGAAACTTCACAGGTCACAAGGGAGTGGCATGATACAGTCAAAATGCTGATGGAAAAAAATCTGCAGCCAAGAATATTCTACCCAGCAAGGCTATCATTCAGAATAGAAGGAGAGACAGAGTTTCCCAGACGAAAACTAAAGCAGTTCATGACCACTAATTGAATAATGTCCCCAAATCAAAATTCTGTTTATGGGACCACAAGACTTTCTGATCCTTTTTGAAACCACCCTCAGTACTTTACTACATCAACTCAAACTATCTCCACAAGCCCTGAACTTCATGTCCTCTTGTGTTATTTATTAGAAATGTGTACCTTCCTCTTTAGACTTGAAATTCTTTTGATCAGGTATTACATCCTATTTAATTTTGGATCTCTTAGGATGCTCAGTAGAGTACTTTGAATATACAAGACAAATCCTATATGTTTTCTGTATAAATATATTGCAATAGTAGCTACCTACAGAAAGAACTGAAAAATGACAAATTTGGAGTCAGCTATAAGAATGGGGAAGAGTCGATGATGAGATTAGGGTGAGAGCTAAGAAAAATTGAAACAAGATACAAAAATGCCAAAAGAATCTTCATTTGTTCATTACATAAGCATGTTATTTTTATTAACAAATATTTGTTATAATTTTGTGCTTCTTAATCTTTTAGGTGATCAAGATAGAGAATAAGTGACATTTGAATATCTATGTGTTATATCAAATTAATTTAATAAATATCATAAGAAATTTTGTTCTTGGGCTAAGACAGCTTATTTTTATAGGAGTAGATAGATGCATCAACAGCAAGTTCTGAAACAAGACATACTATATGCACAATAAGCATAAAAGACACACTGTGAAAAAAAAGATAAATAAATGATTACAAAGAATTGTGTGGTTCTGAGTTTGGGATCTCATAGTGTGGTGATTAATGTTGAGGGTAATAGAAAAGATGAGTGATATAAAGTGTAATTTCCACTTTCTTAATGTGTGTGATATTGTGATTTATATTAAGAAATATGTATTTGCTCTTTGTCTTAGCACAGAGCTTCTAAAATTCTTAGAATTTCCCCAGTGATGAGACACATAAATGTGTCTTTTGTATGTTAATGAGGTGACTTTTGTCCCATATCTAAGGAAGGAGGCTGGTTGCCAGGAGATCCAACCATGTGATTAGAGGGTTGGAATTTTCAATTTCATCCACCCACCTTAACCCTTGTATCCCCACCTCTGGGCAGTGAAGAGGGGCTGGAGGTTTAATTAGTTCCAGTACCAATGATTTAATCAATCATGGCTCTGTAATAGTCTTCATAAAAACCCAAAAGGATTGAGGTCAGAGTGTCTAGGTTGGTGAACACATGATGATTTGGGGAGAGTGGTATGCTGAGAAAGGCATGGAAACTCTGTGTCCTTTCCCCATATCTTGCCCTATGAATTTCTTCCATCTGGATGTTCTTGGGTTATATCCTTTTATAGTAAAGGGGTAGTCTAATGAGTAAAATGATTCCTTCAGGTGTGTGAGCTGCTTTAGTGAATTAATTAAACCCAAGGAGGGGGTCATGGGGACCTCTGATCTACAACAGGCCCATCAGAAGTACAGGTAATAACCTAGGCTTAGGATTGGCATCCTGAGGTGGAGGGAATTATTGGAATCTCCAACTTGTAGCCAGGAGGTCAGAAGCACAGGTGACATTCTAGGATTGTGACTGGTGTCTACAGGGAGAAGCAAACTTAGAGGACTGAACCTTTAACCATGAAATCTGATGATATCTTCAAGTAGATAGGCATTAAAATTGAATGGAGTTGTAGGGACACCCAGAAGGTGTCCAGATAATTGCTTGCTGCTATGGGAAAATTCTCCCATTGGAATTGGTAACAGGAACCTATTTTAAAATGTAGAATTTTGAATGATAATAATAGTAAAATTTGGAGCTTTGACACTGGGGATATGTAACTACATACGATATAAAATCAAATTTAAATTAATAGTCTTAGGTGCTTAACTATCCTTCTCTTGCTCTTCTCTAGAAAAAGAAACTTATTTTCTTTCTGGAAGTCACTGCAGTCTTCCCACAATATTTCTGTGTCATCCTCTTTATGATTAGTTTACCCAAATTACTTCCTAGATTTGCCTTTCAAAAACTGCTTAATGCTTCCCTATGGTGGCTCTCTTGACTGAACTAAAGGGTATGAGTCAAGTGAATTAAACCATACATCCTTGGCAACTGTGAATAGCTAAAATTGGCTGTATATATTTTCTAAATATTACAATGCTTGGTGGGTTTTTCATCGTGTTTTATTTATTTATTTATTTATTTAATTTATTTTACTGTTTTTGTTAGCATTAATTTGTGTTTTACTTTATTAAATTAGTAAATAAATAAATTGCCATTGTAAAAGGTAAATAAATCAAAGCTTATTTTACTTTAAATGTCTCAAGAATAGGTATTTTTGCCAATAATTTCATGCTGGTGTCCTTTTAATGCTCTACTATTTTTTTTCCTATTAACTTACTGACAAATGCTTGAATAAATAGGAGTCAAGAACTAGAATGATAATTTTTTTAATTTTTATTTTTAAAACATAATTTCTAATAATATGGGAAATCAAAATTTGCAGTGATACTATATTTGGATGCAAATATAGTATCATTTATATCTCTGATATTGTAATCCAAAAACCCTTTTACTTGTTTACATGGTAAATGAAACCTGTAATAACTAAATACCAACACTCCAATCTTGTTTTGGGCAGATTATTTGAAACAATACAATTTGATCATTCTAAATTCCCATTCTATGGTCCAATTGCCCTATTACTTTCCCTACTCTCTTTTATTCAAGAATGAGTAACACAATGTAGACAAATCTTTTTTTCAAAAGAGTATCTTCAACATTTTTTAAGTGACTCTTGTCTCTACAACATTTCTTAAACTTTAGCAGACATCAGAATTATCTCAGAAATAAATCTATTTTGGGTTTTCACTGCCCCTTCAGATAATCTATGTGGGGGCAAAATATCTCAATAATTTACAACTTCCACCCATCATATAAATCACAGTTTACTCTCCCATGCTAACTTATTGAAAAATTGGTCACAATTTTTAATTATATAAATGTAATATTCTAAAACTCCAAATGCCAAAAAATTATTAAATTATTTTCTTTCTACAGGTGCTTATTACAGTCCTTCCACCATTATTTTGAGCATTAGCTCACAAAAGAGGAATATGGACGTAGGTAGCATTAAAGTTTTCCAAAGGAAAAAAAAAATTTATATATATATAAAGTTAGTCACTTTTATTGTACTCCTTAGAATTTCAAAGTTTCCTCAGATCTCAAAACGTGGCCAAAATTGTGATTAATATTAGTCTTTGACACAAAGCAGGAGAAGAGAACAAATCAACATTAGTAATTCTAAAAATATTTTAATGACAGTAATGGCATTTACTTCATTAAAATGGTCAAATTATCCTCATAATTTCTCTTAAATCAGTGAAGATATAAGATGTCTCTATGTCAATAGTAGTTCTATTATTATGTAACATTTTAATTCTCTGTATTTTTACAACCATAAAAGCTGCATCCAGTGGTTGTATTTGAAAAGAGACATCTAGATATTAAATCAACTAATTCTTTAACGCATCAAGTGTACTGTATTTATATATTTAATTAGCATCAAGGGTAATGTGCACAGCAGATTTCTTTCCAGACAGTCTTTGAAGTGAGAGGCAAGATAAAATACTGGATAATTAATCAATGTCCAGTTATTTTAGGTAAGTAAATAAGACAATTTTTATCTTTCCCCAAAATTCTGGATATTTAAATTCTAAGGAATATTTTTTTGTACCATCACTAATTTTTTGCTTTTCATCTTTTTCACTTCTATTTTGCTTCTTTTCTATGGTGTAGGTTTTAATGTGATATTCAACAGCTCTAATTTTTACCCTAGGGTCTATAAAAGTATTGTTAAATTGTACTATTTACTCTGTGAATTATAATTCACATATTCAACTATATTCTCATATTTTCCCTCAAGATATTTGATGGTGGTATAATCACATGCAATTTGATTTTTTGTTTCTTCCCTAAGTTGGCTGCATTGTTTTTTCTTGGTGTTGATTGTAACTCTATTATTGCTACAGTCCTTATAATTAATTATTTTACTATGGGTAATAATTCTTCAATTCAACAATAACCAAAAAATTATGCATAAGAGAAAGTACTAAATGTACTCAATATAGTAGATGAAAAAATGCTGTTCATAAAGAAGGTCATGAAGCAAAGGTCATCTAGAAATAGTAAGTGAATGTAGAATTTCTTATTTACTGGATTAGAACAGAATCCCTAAGTGGGGAAACAGGTAGGGGATCAGATTGATGAAGTTAAGTATATAAATTTAGAGACCAAGGGAGTGAGTGTGCACAGGAAGAGGAGGTATATTAAAGAAAATAATAGAAGACTGGGTCAATAGAATGGATTTGCTGATTTTATATGGAATCTCAGGGCAGGTGTAGAGGAGAAAATTGTCAAAAGTTCTTTAAAAAATTTTTTTTAAATGTTTATTTATTTTTGAGACAGAGAGAGACAGAGCATGAATGGGGGAGGATCAGAGAGAGATGGAGACACAGAATACAAAGCAGGCTCCAGGCTCTGAGCTGTCGGCACAGAGCCCAACGCGGGGTTCAAACCCACAGACTGTGAGATCATGGGCTGAGCCGAAGTAAGAGGCTCAACCGACTTAGCCACCCAGGCGCCCTGAAAATTGTCAAAAGTTCTTAAAGGGTGGATTAATGAATAAGGAAAAGAGCATCATAATGAATTTATGGGATATACTTCTAGACCCAAGACATATTCAGTAAATAAGATATAATATTGAGGTTTGATAAGATAGTCAATTTTTGTGTATTTCTTTTTTTTTAAGTTTTTACTTCATTTCCAGTTAATTAACATACATTGGCTTCATGTATACAACACAATGACTCAACACCTCCATACATTACCCTGAACTCATCATAAGTGCACTTCTTAATACTTATTAACCATTCAATCCATCCCCCAATCCCTGCTCTCTGGCAACCATCAATTTGTTCTTTCTCTATAATTAAGGGTCTGTTTCTTGATTTGAAAAAAAATGAGAATTTTTGCCTTTGCTTGTTTTTTTTACTACTTAAATTCCAAATATGAGTGAAATTATATGATATTTGTCTTCTCTGATTTTGTTTAGCATTATATTCTCTACTTTCATTAATGTCATTACAAATGACAAGATTTCATTCTTTTTTATGGCTGAATAATGTTCTCTTGTATATCTATACCACATTTTTATCCAGTCATCAATCGATGGACACTTAGGTGCTTCTGTATCTTGGCAATTATAAATAATGCTGCTATCAACATCAGGGTGCGAGTATCTTTTGAAATAGTGTTCTCGTGTTCTATGGGTAAATACCCATAGTGCAATTGCTGGATCATAGGTAGTTCTATTTTCAACTTTCTGCGGAAACTCCATACTCTTTTCCACAGTGGCTACATCAGTTTGCATTCCCACCAACAGTGCATGAGTGTTTAGGATAGTCCATTTTGAATTGTCTAGAGACTAACCAGGTATGAAAGAACATAAAGAGATAGGTTTAATTTCCAAAGAGAATACTTTGATGTGGAGACAATAAGCAGAGGACATGTTAAAATTGAAATAGCAATGAACTTTGCATGTACCTCTGTGTCTTCTAGTTCTTTTCTCATGCCCAGTAAGACAGATAACAGTAGATATTTTCTGCTTGTAAATTTTGTTTAATCTTACCCACATTTCCTTTCTTAAACCACCAAGTATGGTGGCCCAGAAGGAGGGAGATTAAAGTTAAGCTGAATCAAATGCTCTAATTTAAAAGCCCTCATGTAGTATTATCAGCCTATATTCAAAGCTAATTATATTTGGCTATTGGTTATTTGATTGATTTTTCTGGAGTATTAAAAAAACCACTTACATAGTGAGAATATAATTCAAGACTTCTGACTCTTGAGTGCAACCACTAGAGCACATGCTGATGACCTTTTTATGGCACCAAAGAAATAATTTATAAAGTTTTAAAAACCATAATCTAGTATTTGGGGTTTAGAGCCAGGACACAAGTATATTAGAGAGGTAGCTATTTCATCCAACAAATATAAATTGATTTTAGTTGTAAGTGTGGTCTAATTCACTTAGCTTAAATTATTTAAGCATCGCTTATAAATGCACTCAGTACTAAATTATAGTTGAAACCTTTGTCTTCAAAAATAGAATATTTCATTATCTAAGAGATGGAAACCTAGGTTCACTATGAGAAGTTGACACAGCATGGTTTTCCCAGTTTGGTTGTAAAACTTTATTTAGCATCAGGAAGCTCACATATTTTAGAGGGCAGATATTTAAAGTTCTACAACCCTTAATATTAGAATTTTTTAATGTTCTATTTGCTTTATTTAGTACAATAATACATTTATATAGTGACTGAAACAGTATTTTGAGACTTATTCTCATTTGTACTCACGAGCCTTGATAGAAATGTTGAGCAAGCAAGTTTATCTCAAATGTCTTTTCATCACCTTTGGATAATCCCTCAAATGCAACTGGGTAGAAAATCCATAAGATTTTTGTCAATACTCTGTGGCAGCTCAAAAAATTCTTTATGACATGACATATGATGACCACACTCGAATTATTTCAAGTATGCAACTGGAACTGCATAGATTGAGGCTGTGTTTTTCATAACACTTTACATAAGATTGAGGCTATTTGAATTTTCTATCTCCAAGAATGGGGCTGGAGCTGATGGAGATCAAGCCGTCTTCTGTTGCCACTGCTGTCTATTCAGAGGACTAATCCATTCAGAAGAGAGGGGATGGTGCTTGCACCAAGAAGTTTGCCTTTGAGATGGGAAAACCCCTGGAAAACTCAGTAAAATTTTAGTTAAACATTCATGACATAGATTCAACACCACTTGTTTATAGATTAGATCCCAGTGGGGATTGAACTTAACGTATTCATTAGTCACCAAATATTAAGCAATCATCCCAGGTAAATAGCCGTTACGCAAATTTAGAAGTATTAAACTACTTATATTCTACAGAGAGAATGCATGGGGTAAGTAAAGATGCATGTAAAGGACTCTTTCTGGACACTCTTAGTGTTTTCAGATTAAGTTTCAAATCAAAATCCAAACCAAAAAATCACCCCATAAAAGTATCTGAGGGGTGCCTAGGTATCTCAGTCTGTTGACTGTCCAACTCTTGATTGTGGCTCAGGTCATGATCTCAGCGTTGCTGTCAGCGCAGATCCTGCTTGGACTTCTCCCTCTCTCTCTCTCTCTCTGTCTCTGCCCCACTCCTGCTTATGCACACATGCTCGAGCATGCTCTCTCTTTCTCTCTCTCTCTCTCTCTCAAGATAAATAAGCGTTAAAAATATGTATCTGGAAATGTTTTAAAGTTCAAAGCTGCTAACCTAAAAGCTAAGGGGAAAGGAAAATCTTAATGCTTAATTACTTATTTTTTTTGTACTCTTAAAAAAGGCATTTATTTTCTCCCATTTGGAGATTTGTTTGGGATTTATTTGGCATTTATTTGGAGGGCTTGTGGTCACTACATTTTCAAAAGAGGGCAGATAATTAACCAAATTAGATGACAGTAATAATCCATTTAAATGTGTGCATGACACAAGGCAGAAAGTCAACAAATATTTGTTGAATGAATAAGTAAAGTTAATATGAAGAAAAAATATTTTTCAGACATTCTAAAGTAAGCCATCAAATCCTATGGGAATAATATCATTTGTTTGTAAGGTTTTTTTTTTAACCATCAAAATAATTTTTCTCCCTAAATACCTAATTTACCTTAATTGGGTGTTTGCCTAAAGATCAATCGGAAAAAAAATAAACTTATTGGGATACTATTAACAATTACATAACACAATGGGAAAATCTGATTTTATTTAAGGAAATTGATCAGGTTCTTGGTTGAATTAATTAGTTTAGGTATGCAATGAAACTTTTCATCTTTGTATTTATAAAATACAAACCTGCTTACTTGGTTATAATTTCACTTAATTATATTAAAACCCAGTGTAAATAGAAGAGTGTACTAACTTTATTTTTGAAGCACCAGCATCCTTTCTTCCTGCAGTTGGATTGTTATATTAACATAATTTAAACCAGTCAAATAGATTTACTCTGAAAAATAAAAAGTAATCTATAACAGGCAAAGAAGGATATCACTCAAAGGTGAACACTATATTATCAAACCAAGACAGTACTGATATTTCTGGATGTAGGAAGCATCCTACCCTCTCTGTGTCTGCCTGGGGTCCTTGTTAACCTGTTGCACTTGAGAGCCACTCTCACCCTTCAGAACTACCAGGGCAATAGCCTAAGCACCACCCTAGTGCCCTGCCTCCCACTGGAAAGAAACCCATGGTAGCCCCTATAACCTCCAAACCAAGCCCGTTCTTCAGTTTTATCATCTCCTTTCCTGGTGCTGTAGCAGCATAGAATAAACTCTTCATTACCTTCATAAACTTATATATACATTATATACATATATATGTATGTATGTATATATATATATAATGTTTATTAATAATAATATCAACAAAGCACATTTTCCTTTTACTGTACATAATGTAACACCCTGCTTACTTCACTTCATTGATCCGTGTGAATCATACGTATTTCTGTTTTCATATTTTTCTGTTTTCTGTTACACTACTCTGAAAATACAATATAAAATACTGCAGAATCAGTTTTAAAAAATGGACCATAATTAATCAAATTATACCCTTATCTGTTGTATTCAGGTGTTTCCTCTCTGTTTTGTATAGTATAAGCACAACTATGAGATATTCTTATGACTACTTCTGGCAGTCAGAGGATATTGCCATTTTGAAGATTCTCGATGCATAAGAGAAAATAGCATTCAAAAGAGTTGGACTAAGTCGTCAGTACACCAACAGTGCCTGGAATTGTATTTCTTATGAAAACCTCATTAACGTGGGGAGCTACCATTAAAAGAAAGTCTTTGGGGTGCCTGGGTCGTTCTTGACTTTGGCCCAGGTCATGAATTCAAGGCTCATGAGACTGAGCCTCTCTGGCCTGTCAGTGCGGATCCTGCTTGGGATTTTCTCACTCTACCTCTGTCTCTGGCCCTCCCACCCTCGCACTCACTCTCTCTCTCTCTCTCTCTCAAAATAATTAAAATAAACATTTTTTTTTTAAAGAAAAGAAACTGTTTGATAGACTTCTATCCTTGAAAACATATTGTAATTATGCAGGTAAATCCTCAAGTAATAAGGAATTTGGTCATTTTTACCTGTTTATTTGTCTATACATATTCCCAGTTTTATTGGGACATTATTTATTTTTGCGCTGATTTTAGGGACTTTAAGCATAATATCAATAATTCATTGTCATGACCTATTTCTTAAGCTTGTCATTTGCCTTATACTTTCATATGATAACTTGCAAATATTGGGGTTTTAATTTATATGTTGTTAAGTACATTAATTTCTATGGTTCTTTTTATGTTTAGAAAGCTCTTCACTACCTTGATAATAAATATTCATCAGTATTATAAATTGCTCTATTATTTAGAAATTTACTTTTCCTTTTAACTTTCTGTTCTGTCTGAAATATATATTGTTTTATGGTATATGCTGGACAAGTATATTTTTAATTTTTCAAATTTCGAAATTTCTCATTTACATGATTTGTTGAGTAATTCCTCCATTTTTCAGTGTGTTTTCCCCCCATTATGTTTCAGAAACCAAATACTTTATACTACATATTTAAATGCAATTTTTTCTAGAACTCTTTACTTTATGCATTTATTTGGTACAATTATCGTGTGTTTTTCTTAATGAATCAATAAAAGAATTGAGGCAGAAATACAGCTTTATACATTCGAGCCTTCCAATATAGGAATACAATATGACTTCTTCAAGTCTTCTGTTTTGTCTTTGACTTAAGATTTATAATTTTTGTTCTGTGAGTCTGTACATTTCTTATTCAATTTAGGAGTAACTTTCAAAAGTGAAAAGGATTTTTTGGTTGTTATTTTTCCGTATTCTCTGTAACTTGACAGTTCAAATTAAATTGCACAGTAATTTCTGCAAGTGTCCCTTTCAATTGCATGACACTGAATGGTAGAGCAATATCACAGAGCTTTAAAGATATCTCTTCTCTGAAATTCAGCATATTTGCAAACACATGTCATCACTCCTTACCTGTGTGATCTTGAGCAAGATACTTAAGCTTTTTTTACCTCTGCTTTCTCACTTATCTCAGAATTACTAGCAGAAAAATTTCTTTAGGTGTCTGGTAAAATATAAGTCAGTAACACTCAAATGCTTTTAACACTGCCAAACAACTGGAAGCAGTCAGTTGTAAATCTCTATTTTTTCTAGGTGCTCAAGTGTAGCATTATATCTTACTACTAAAATATAATGAGAATATTGATATGATTGATAAGTTAGTATGGTGAAGAAAAGAAGCTGTAACACAGTCAATGTGTTTAGTCAGATTAATTAACTGAGTCATCTAGACATCAAATACAGTGAGCCATCCAGAAGTGTATCACTTTGTCAAAACAAGCGAGATCATCATTTGATTTTGGAGAAAAGATCTATGAGCGCTGAAGGAACATAAACACTAGCGACAATTATTTTAATACAGTTTAAAAAGTTTATTTATTAACATCATAATGATTTTTTGACTATTAACTTATATTTCTTTGCTATTATTTAATGTAAATTACATGAGTTCTTGGTAATACATCAATTTAGTAAAACCAATGTTTTAATTTATCTTTATAAATCTTATTTTATTAAACCAATAACGTTTTGAATAGTGACACAAACAGCTAAACTTTGAAGTATATGAACTGGCTTTTATTACCTTACTCATAAAAAATTAATAATAACAATATTCATTCCTGATTCTGGAAAAATAGTGGACTAAGAAATTTACAAATTTTTCAGCTCTAAAGACATAGACCTGCTCAATCAAGTAGCAATAAAATTTTAGAAATCAGTAAAAATAAATGTCCATTTATATTTTTATATTTCATCGAGTTAACATGTAAGCTCAATGTGAGAGTAAAAACTTTTTTTTCAGAAAAAAAATTTATCAGTTATACATTCATAGACAAGTGAAAGTGAAACCACATGATTAAAAGAGATGCTTGAAGCAATATTGTGTGAATAAATTGCTAAGTCTATCAGTAAATCTGAGCAATCAAAAAAAATGCTCAGGAAAAGAGTAATGATAATAATTACCTATTTGGGAGTAAATAAATATAATAACAAATAAGATAAAATTGGGTTGATTAAAATTAAAGCATTTGAACTCTGTATTATTCAGAAAGAGCCTAGCAGAGACAGTGATTAACTTGTGAAATTTCCAAAGTAAAAAATGATTGTGAAAATATCAACATACTGTTACAAATATAAATACACAAATTTTAATTGCCAAAGCAGTAGAGGAAATAAAAAAAAATGAAGCAAATATAATAAATAAAATAGCAGGCAGATAAATATATCTAAAAATACATGCTACTTATATTGTATAATCATAAAATATAAGTGTATATTATTCATGTATTTAGAAACAAAGGATAGAATAGAGAATAAAAGTATCAAAATGCATGAAGTTATACATATATATGTGTGAACTTGTGTGTGTGTGTGTGTGTCTGTGTGTGTATACAAACCAGTGTATATTTATGTGTGTGTGCAAATGGGTGACAAAGAAAAGAATTACTTAGATTATTTCTGTGATTTCAGAGAAAGATAACACGGTACTGAAACCGTATATCCCTACAAAAAAATGTTGAAATCACAGAGTAAACATTTTAACAATGACAAGTGGAAATTGAAAACCTCACAGATTTATAGATTTTAATAGAAACAACAGATAGATAAAATTGAGAAAATGTGAGCAATGATACAAAATATTGTAATAATGTAATTAACAACTCTGATCTAAAGAACATATATAAAGCACCTGGGTGGCTCGGTCAGTTGAGTGTCTGACTTCAGCTCAGGTCATGATCTCATGGTTCGTGGGTTCGAGCCCCACATCAGGCTCTGGGCTGACAGCTCAGAGCCTGGAGCCTGCTTCAGATTCTGTGTGTCCCTCTCTCTCTGACCCTCCCCCACTCATGCTCTGTCTCTCTCTGCCTCTCAAAAATAAAGAAACGTAATAAAAAAATTTTTTTAAATAAATAAAAAATAAAGAACATATATAGAATTTTGGATTAAAAAATCAGTAAACACTTTTCTGTAACCATAAATGAAAAACGTATAAACATTGAGCATGTATTACACGGCAAAAGAAATCCTAGCACAGACTAGATGAATGAGTTTATACCAAATAGGATCTCTATCTCAATGGATGGTTATTCATTTTTAATTTTTTTAATGTTTACTTGTTTTAGATAAAAAGAGAGACAGAGCATGACACAGAGAGAGGGAGACAAAGAATATGTAGCAGGCTCCAGGCTCCGAGGTGTCAGCACAGAGCCCAACACGCGGCTCAAATCCATGGACCTGAGCCAAAGTTAGACACTTAACCAACTGAGCCACCCAGGCACCCCATCTATCTCAACGAATTATTACAACTCAATATAAGAGATAGAACTCAATGTCTTAATTTAATGAATTTAAAGATATACTTCAAAATAATTTATTGAAGACAAAATTCATGTGACAAATTAGGTATATAAATACATGAACATAGCATTACAGTACTTCTAGGGTGCAACTAAAATGGCATTTAGAAGGTTACTTATAGATTCATATATTATAAAGGAAGAAAGATTGATATTCATGTATAGGAACTCAAAAAGCTGCAAAAGAATAAGATGATAAAGTGATAGGTAATGAACAAAATTAATATATGTGATTGTTGAACTTAAAGTATAAAAATAAAAGAAAATATACATGACAAGAAAACCAAAACTGTTTATTATTTATTTTTTAGTGAGTTTTTAAAAAATTTTTTTAAGTGTACTTTTTATTTTGAGAGAAAGAATGAGCAGGGAAGGAGCAGAGAGAGAATCTTAAGCAGGCTCCATGCTGCCAGCACCAGGCCTGATGAGAAACTCGAACTCATGAACATTAGATCATGACCTGAGCCGAAATCAAGAGTTGGATGGTTAACCCACTGAGCCACCGAAGTGCCCCAAAACTGTTTCTTTATAAATGGAATTAAATAGAAAAATCTCATCTGGGATGATTGATAAGAAAGATGAGGGAAGTTACAAATAATATATATAATATTAGACATTTAAAATAGGTAATATTATGAACCAATTGCATGATATTAAATTATGTTATATGTGATGTTATATACTAATATGTTATATGTAAATTATATCTCATTTAGAAAAGAAAAAACATTCAAATCCTAAAGGAAAGACAATTGTTACCGAAATTGCTATCTAAATTGATAACAAAAGAACAAAACAGACCAATAAGTATTCACACACATGCAACACACATAATTTTTTTAAAATAATTCTACCAAATTTTTCAGAAACAGATAATCTATATGATACAAATTGTTCAAAATGATAGAACAAGAAGGAATTCATTCACTCATTTTATGTTATGAATAATATTAGTAACAAAGACAAGGAGAATGAAACTGTGTAAGAAGAAAACTATAGGCCAGTTTCAACTATGAATACTGATATCACAAAAGCCTAAACAGACATCATCCTTAAAATAAAACCTTACACGCAAACACACAGATAAACCATCCCTGCCTTTTGTAATAAACAATGTGCTGGAAATTGCAGCCAGTGCACCAGCCAAGGAAAATAAAGGGACAAAAGCAATACTTTTGTTATGAATAAACATACTACCCATCTAGAAAACTCAACATGTTCTGTAGGCACATTATTTCAACTAATAATAATGTTCAGGAAGTTTGTTGCTTGTAAGAACAGCACAAAAAGTGAAAGTGACCAAATACATTCAAATGGTAAGATCCATATTGTCATTGTTTGGGTCCTGCTGTTATAAAAATCCTAAGAAAGGATTCTGTTGTTGTTCTTTAATCTTTAAGTAAACTATGATTTATTTAAATATCTTTCTTTACATTTATATATTATTATTTTTAACATTGTTAGTTCTGTTTAGATTGTAATGCTCTTGATTTTCAAACAAAATAATCCATGTTTGATGTCATGAAAAATAAAACTTAGAGTGTATATTTTTCAAGTAAACCATGAAAATTGGCAACATTTGTTATTCATTATGTATAAAATACATTTCTGATTTTAACTTTTTCAAGATAATGTAATAATTTTATTTATTAAGCATGCAATAATAATCTTGAGCTAAGATTTATTTCTTAATTGGGTAAATCTTAAATCTTACATTTCTCCACTCTTAGAATGAATTTGAAAACATTAAAATCTTCTCAGTTTCTTTAATGAGGCAAAAAACACAAAACATTATTAATCATTTTTAAATGTATAGAACAATAGTATTAACTCTAGGCACATTGTTTGTAACAAAATCACTGGTTTTCCAGTCTTAGAATCTATTTTTTCCTCATCAAGTTTGTAGATTTATGGCTATAATGAAATATTCTCTTTGAATATGTATCTTCGTTTATGTCATTTTTGTAATTTTTATTTTTGAGAGAGACAAAGAAACCATGCACACATGTGAGAGAGGAGCAGAGAGAGAGAGAGAGAGAGAGAGAGAGAGAGAGAATCTTAAGCAGACTCCATACCCAGATGGGGAGCTCGATCTCACCACTGCGAGATCATGACCTGAGCTGAAATCAAGGGTCAGATGCTCAACTGAGTGGGCCATCCGGGCACCCTGCTTATGTCATTTTTTAAAAAGTCTCCTCCATTTGATTTGAAGACTATTTTGATTTTGTTTTCCAAGGAAAACTGGTAAACCATAAAATATATGTATAAATAAAATATTCAAAATATATTATATATATATATATAGGCATATATATTGGCAAAAATGTTGCCTTGTATTGGGTTAGTGTTTGCTGTTACAACTAGTACCCACTTCCTTTACCAAGCAAGCTGACCATTCACTTTGGGGATGCCGCCTGGCCTGGAAATGACAAGATATTGGACTGTGGAGAGCACTGAGTCCAAACCCTAAGGCTAGTATTTGGTAGTTATTTCTGTCTTTTGATGAGTAATTTAAACTCTGAACCCTATTTTTGTTACAGTAAAGAATGAATAATAATGACTACTTTCAAAGATTATTATATGGATTAACTAAGATAAGGTAAGAAGCTATTGTGTATTTTTGAAATGAGAACCATGGTTGTAACTTTTCCAAATGGATCTCCAAAGTACTGATTGAGAGAAACATTCAGAAAGAAGTAGGGTGTGTATTCTTTTATTTTAGTTATATAAAATATTCCTAGATGTAATTTCTTAGTTTTCAAGCATGATTCTTGTTATACCCCCCCAAAATTAGACAAACCAAGGTAATAGTTGGGAGAGATAATCTCTGATTAAAAATAAGCCTTCCACAGGTTCTAACTTATAAACAATTCAAATATAAGCATCTCCTGTGTATAAATGATGCCTGTGTGTCCATTGACTCAAGTTTGTGTTTTCATGTTTCACTGTGAATGATCTACAATATTAATGTAGAAATGGTTTGAGATCAAAATAGGGACTTGTGATAGAAATAGATGGTTAGGAAAAAACTGATGGCATAAAATGTCTTTCAATTGTTATACTATAGTTTTACTCATGAATTAAATGGCAAAATTATAATTTAAAACAATTAGAGATACCTTGGAATGTTGAGAAAAAGGAATTTTCATGGTTTTATGTGTTCACTCCAATGTTTTTGGAAAATGGGACCACTTTTTGGTTTAAAATGGGCTTATTTACCTGCAAGTGGTATCCTGGTAAGATAGCACGCTTCTCAAAAATGTTGCCTATAGCATTAACTGCTCTCTTCATGCCTTTGAAATTTCTTATTGAAAGAAAATTAGCATAAGTGAGCAAATTAGTATTTGTATGGCAATTTTTAGATTGTTAAGCACATAAAAATAGAGGTGAATTAAGTAAATTTCCAGAGGAAATTATGGGAATAGAATTTTCCTGTTAAATGTGGTAGTGAATGATCTAGTGATGTCCATTAACAATCAGCTGATTAGTACATTGCCCCTATAATGACAAGACTCTAATCAACAGGCACATCTAATGTCAGCATTGGGCAAGTCCGGGAACAAAGAGGAAGGATGTAACTATGTTGATCTTTTTAGGATCAACAGGCATTTGACAGGCTTTAAATCATTTTAGTGATAGCAACTATCTTTTAATTGAATTTAAAATAGGACAGCATCTTCAATTTAGATACATCTTGAGACTTTCAGATGGCATTATATTAGATTCACAAGAAAGCTGATGTTTTTATTGAAGAAAACATGATAAAATTTATAGAAGAAAATAGCAAAAAAATGGAAAAATACAAAAGGAAGAAAAATATACAAGGAAAAATCTAGAGTCTCCTGTCTTGTGGTATCCAGGGTTTTACTTTTGAGCTTTTTATTTAGTATTAGCGTCTTGACTATGGGATTTCAATTCACTTTGCATCTTTCAAGAGCATGTCTTTTTTTTAAATAAATTAATTGTGACTGCACAATAGGGGCACAAATTAATTTTTAAAGGAGAAGGCCAACTAAAATGTTGTATTTGCTTACAATGGAACATAATTGCAGAGAAGCAGCTTGTTTTTTTAAAACCAGAAAGACCAGTGCTGTAATTGTAGGCTCTATTGATTATTCCTGTTTGGAACAGTGATCATTAGTAAATGTTTTGGCCCAGAGATTCAAATTATAAAGCTTGGTGCTGAGCAATCAGGCATGGTTTACTGTGGAAATCAACAGGAGATGAGGTTTTCTACAGTGTGGCAGATGGAGACTGGAAAACCATTATAGTCAAGAAATGCAAAACTGTAGCTTCTTATGATAATCATAACTTGCTTACAGCTCCATTCTGTGATAATGGTAGAAATTTCATGATTATTCCCTTTCTGTTTTCCAAGTTTTTCATATTTTCTTTCTATGAAAGTTTCCATCCATGGGTGCCCGGGTGGCTCAGTTGTTTAGCATCTGACTTTGGCTCAGGTTATGATCTCTTAGTTGATAGTTCCAGTCCCACACCAGGTGAGCTTGAGCTCCTCATAGGGTGGGCATAAGACCTGCTTCTGGTAAAACATGAGCCCGACTTGAAGTAAAACAGGAGCCCTGCTTTAAGTGAGCTCCAGTTCTTTCTCTCTCTCTCTCTCTCTTCCTCTCTTTTTCCCTCACTCACTGTGCCGTCTCTCTCTCTCAAAAAAAAAAAAAGTTTCCATTCACATTCATACATGTGATGTGAATACACATGTATCTAAGAAATCTCTATATTGAATACATACTCATGTATATAAACAGTACATTTAAGGTGTTTTTGTGATTAATGATATTCCTTATTTATTATAATAACAAAATTAATTATGTTAGTATTTCAAAATGGGAGGTTGAAGATGCCATGTACAGGTTATATCTTTTCACAAGTGTTCCTCTTTTGTCATCAGGAAAAGAAGCATATTATTTTTTTTTACTACTACAACTCTAATAATAAAAATAACAGTAAGACCCACAGATAAAAGCAGTGTTTAAAGCATTAGGTAATTTATATTTTTGGGTGCAAATCATGAATCCTTAGAAGGAAATTATTTTGAGGTATTGCAGATGAAATTAAATGCTTTTAAAATATGTCTGTATGTCTTTTTCTGTATTTTTTCTATTCTCATATATTCTGGATGATGCTGAATATATACCTGAAGCAATGATTAAATAGATGCAAAAGTAAGGCCTTCTTGGTGGTAAGATTCCCAGGAAGTTCACAGAGTACAGTCTGAGTGATCCGTGAACCTGCACATGAATTCCATGATAGGAAAGGTAAACTCCAGGAGAATCTTGAGTCATAGTGGTGGTAGGTAATGGGAAAGCCAGTGTAGGAGTCAAAAAATATACTTCAGGATAAACTTGCTCTTTGTGGCCTTACATTTTATTTACTGGCATTTGTTTCCTATTTAGAAAAAATAACCATGACAACAAGGAGACACATTCTTTTCCTTTACTTTGTTTTCTCGCACTTACTCCAGAATCTCACCTCTCTGAAGTTCTCTGTGAGAAACCTTGAAGCTCCATGAAACTCCTATTATAAGTTATATCAGTGCAGAACAGCTTGTGTGCTCCTGATTATATCTCATGTAAGTCCCCAGCTTGTCTGACTCAACTCGCACAGTGATTTGCACTGAAGCTACTGAGGCAAGGATGCAAACGTGTGATTCAAGACTGGTAAATATCCCTCCCTTTAACCTGATAAGCAAACCATATGATTTAGAGGGTTTGTATCCATAACCACTCTAAAAATGGAGACAGTACTCTTATTTCTTTTTTTAATTAAAAAGGCATCCCAGAAACATATGCTAGAAAATATATGATTTCTTAGTTGTGAGAGAAAGGTAATTAATAAATGTTGAGGTTGTTACCTCATGCATGCACCCGGGAAAATCAGCTTCATTCGGTCTTCAATCACTCTCATCAAGATCCTAAAATGTCTTCCATTTGAACCTTTCATGTCGAAAACTCAGAAATGTCACTGAGGTTAAATGGAAGACTGGGGAGTCTGACCTCTAAGTGGGAGAGGTTGACAAAGACATGTGGGACTGCTGAGAAAAGTTTTAGAATTCAGGTTTTCAATTCTGAGTAGTACTTGCCTCATTGGATCATTGGAGCAAAATGAGAGTGCATTGTGTATTCCAGTTTCTACATAGCATGGCACACAAAGTTACTTAATATTTGTTTTCTTCTAACTTCCAAAAATCACTTCTTTTCTTCCTCCAAGTCAAATGTCTGCAAAACTCTGTTAAGGAAGAGAAGCATTTGCATATGATCAAGAGAACATCTATAGACAACCCAAGAACAATGAAGTCAAGGGAACTTTTCCTCTTCAGGTGTCAGGCATTCCCCAACCCCTCAACCTTCCCTCTGATTACACATCTACACCACAACTAGATTGAGTATTCTATGACATTGTTCTTATCTTACTAAAATTGCATATTATGTGCCAAATATCTTCAATACTTATTGTAAATTGATTGAATTGATCCACTCTGGAAGACAAATGTAAGTTTAGAAACCCATTCATTATGGTATTGCTCTCAGACAATACACTTTAGAGCCTAAAGATTAAGAAATTAATTTTGGACAGAATATTTATATCCATAATATTTGTTTTCTTTTATTTAAAAGGAATGATTGCTCTAATATACTTGAGAAAATTATTATTTTTTTTTTAAATTTTTTTTTCAATGTTTATTTATTTTTGGGACAGAGAGAGACAGAGCATGAATGGGAGAGGGGCAGAGAGAGAGGGAGACACAGAATCGGAAACAGGCTCCTGGCTCTGAGCCATCAGCCCAGAGCCTGACGCGGGGCTCGAACTCACGGACCGCGAGATCGTGACCTGGTTGAAGTCGGGCGCTTAACCGACTGCGCCACCCAGGCGCCCCTTGAGAAAATTATTTAATGAGATATTTGAACCAATGAGAATAGAGACACAGCTGAAGAGGGATAGAAGTAGAGTTAGGAGGAAAAAGAGAGATTTAGGTATCAGGTTTTGCTAACCTAAAGAATGAAGAGTGGAAATAATTGGCTGAAACAGATACATCATTCCCTTAATTGGTTGTGATTTGGATTTATACATAATGCTTTTGGAGAGAAGACACTTTTTTTCCTTCTTTTTTTCTTGAGACTGGCTACAGTTCCTGGAAACATGGGAGAAGGTAACAAATCTTAGGGAGTTATGATTCTCCACAGGAGAGGTATGCTAAGATGTTACCTTCTCCTTTATCTTCTTATTTATATTACATAGAAATCCAAATCACATCGGATTAGGAGAATGATGTGTCAATTTCAGCCAATTATTTCAGAGTTACAATAGGGCTAGCTCAGGGTTGAAATCTCTCATTGAATAAGACTATTCCTTTTTAACAGCATTATCCCAGCCCCCAAACACTAGAAAACTGGGTCTCCCTCTTTTTAGGTACATCTAACAATCTTTTGGTTAATGCGATATATATAAATGGACTTATGAAAAAAATATGGTGGGTAACTATCAAGAAAGTGGATTTACTATTGAAAATTATGGATTAATCAGTGTTTTTAAGTTTGGAATTTTGAATCCATCTCAGTTTGCAATCCATTTCTTCTTCCATCTTCTACTCATCCTTCTCATATATATCAAGTTCTCTTGACATTCACAGAACTCATAAAAAGCTTATATAGATTGTATTTAACATTAGAATAATCTTCTCTCTAGAACCACATTTAATGAAATGTCTCACCCAACTCTTTCCAGCCCACTTAATTCTCTCAACTAAGAAATTTAACCTACATACTTGTTGGTGTTCCTGACTGGCAATCCTAGTTTCCTGATGATTGTATATACATATTTAGATTTGATTTGACATCTCTCAGAGAGAATTAATTACCTCACGTTAAAAAAAAAAATGGAATCAGGGTGCCTGGGTGGCTCAGTTAGTTGAATGTCCGACTCTCAATGTAGGCGCAGGTCATGATCCCAGGGTCGTGGGATTGGGCTCTATGTGGGGCTCCACACTGAGTGTGGAGCCTGCTTCAGAATCTCTCTCTCTCTGTCTCTCTCTCTCTCTCTCCCTCTCTTTCTCTCCCTCTCCTCCACTCCCCCTCTCCCTTGCTTGCACTCTCTCTCAAATAAATAAATAGAAATTTTAAAAATGGAATAGACCAGAAAACACAGTAAAATAGATTTCTTGAATTACTAATCACACATTGCAGGTCATTTTGTGTTATAATGAATACAATTTTATAAGTACTAAGAACAGAAAAACACAATACAGAAACCGGAACAATTATTAAGCAAGGTAGAATTATTTAAGGAATGCTTCTCAAATCTGTACACCTGAAAAGAAACATTTCAAGTCAGTATCTTGATATTTCAGAATCCTATTCTGCAGTAGTACAATATTTACTCTATGGCCATGGAATTGTGGCCAATACACGATATCCTCAACCTTGATGCAGCAAGACTTTGTTCAATAAGATAAAATTCAATATTGGCTTTTAACATGAGTTGCAATGCAATTGCTTTTATTTATAGTTCCTAGGTTATAGGTTGTAATTTTAATAGATAGAAGAAATGCTTTTATTTTGAAGGAGAATATAATAAAACTAGACAAAACAGTGCATTAGTTGTCTCTTCTTACGCAGCTTCATACAGTAATGAGGGAATCAATACGTTATAGGCCATATGGGTCACCGGGGACTGCAGCATACATTATGCAGGCATCATGTGGTGTTTTAGCAGGGCAGTTTCCATTAATGACAATGAAATTTATACTGCTGAGTTTCAGAATATGATTTAAAAGCATACTTTACAAGAGCATACTTTAAGGAGATGCAGTAAGTCTTTTGTTATAGTATATATGAAAGCATCTTGTGACATCACATCTAGTAAACTTTTAGTTTTTTGTTTGTGTTTTTTCTTTAAGCTCAAAAGTTCAGCAGATGGTGGCAATGAAGATGGTGGCAATAAACCACAAGTACAGCAGTAGGTAGATACATATTGTACTCAGAACAAGTCATGGTCAAAATCATTGTGTAGAAGTGTGTCTTTTCTGACTTCTAGTTTTGAATGTAAAACCAGAAATTAGAGATGTGGCTTAAACCAAAAAATTCAGGTACCTGATCTTAACTGTTTGTCTGATATGGGTCTTAAATTTTAAATGTTATGGAGGGAACATGGTTTAATTAGGCAAAGGGTGCACTATATACTATGTGTAGGGTATGGAACTAGTCATCTTCTTTGTGACACATGAAGTAATTGGTAACTATCACTACAGAAGAATCTACTGCTAACTTTTAGTTCATCTTTACTGTTGTTAATAACTGGGTTATCAGCCAGTTATACAAAATCTTGGGATCTATATCTATTCCCTGGAAATATTTATCCTACGCTCATCTAGATGCATCTGCGTCAAATTGTTCAATTTCATACAGGCATTGGTGTCACAATGCTAGCGTTCATATCCCAACTCTGATACTACATAACTGCGTCATATTGAACAAGTTACTTATTCTCTCTGCCCAAAGTTTCTTATTTGGAAAATGCAATAGCGGCTCCTACAATCCAGATAGAGAATTAAGTGAGTTACTACGTGTTATGTGGTTAAAATAGTGCCTAGATTATTATAAGTAATAAATAAATGCCAAACATTATTACATCAATGTTATATCATTACTAATCTTCCTTTTGCTGTTCCTCATTCCCCTACTGCTTCCAAAGAAGATGCATACTAAAGGGTTTAGTTCCTTTGTGTGATTGAAAGTTTAATCTTTAAAGTACTTTAATGATATTGTAATTGATAGTTCTGATCTAATTTTGTTACTGTTCAACTCCAAGTGGATATGAAAATACTAACTGTGAGACTAATTCCAATACAGTTAAGCTCATGCCATGGTTTTCCAATTCTGATGCCTCACAATGATTCTGAAATATTTCTGTGCAAATCTCTTCCTGTAGCCAGGGGGCAGGGATAGCTTCCTGTAGCTCGGGCTCCAGGGGTCCCAGATACACCAGGTTCAGCCACTAGCTGCCAACAAAAAAACCAAAGGCGGAGAAATGAGTGGTGGTGAAATGAGAAATAAATTTATTTCAGTGAGACTGATATTGGGAAGACAGAGCACTAGTGTCTCAAAGACTATCTCCAAAGTGCTGAAAATACTTACAGGTGTATATAAGGAGAATGGAGAATGGGGAACAAAGGTGGGCGGGTACATGCAGGTGGGCAGAAAGTTAAGTCATCATTGTTTTGGAATCAAACAGGGATGCATTCTTGTTGCTCAAGGCAGTCCTTATTGCTTCAGGGGGTAGTTTCAGTTCCTATCAGGGAATGATTTTCCCTCAGGGTCTTATACCTGAGCCAAGAGACAGCTGGAAAGAAACCAACTAAAAAGTTTGAGGGCAAAATGGAGGTGGCCAAAGTGTCCTATTTCATTAACAATATTATATATGTGTATATGTGTATATATATATATATATATACACACATATATGTGTATATGTGTGTGTGTGTATATATATATATATATATGTATATATATATCTTGTGACTGTGGTAGAGAGGGTGTGTAAATATTCTTAATTCTATGCACACTGAGATTATCTTTGACTGGATTGTTACCAGGAACAGACTACTCCATCATTCTCAAACCACATAGATTAACTTGATGATTAATGTTCTAGTATTTAAGGGAGGTAGATAGCACCTACTTGCTGCCTCACTCAGATTTTATTGCTTATTTTTGAATAATTTAAGTAGGCATAACATAAAAGTTGAATAATTTAAGTAGGCATAACATAACAAAAAATGCTACTGGGTTTGGGATCCCCTCTGGAATATTTTACCTGAGCTGTAAATCAAGAGACAGAGTTACTGTCAGTTTCCTTGAGTAGAGCTGTCCCCAAGGCCAGAAAAGCTGGTAGCAATGACTGTATAATTCTTAAAGATCAAGCTGTTCCATGTTTTTGTAAAATAATTGAAGAACATACATAAAATCAGCGCTTCCTTTGACTTCTCTCTTGATCAACAAGGTGAAACTATCCCACCTGCATAGAACCACGTTACTTTACTTTTGTGATTAATTTTGCCCTAATACCTGTTCACTTTGTCATTATAACCTGACCCTAAGTGTTACAATTGAGAAAATAATACTGTGTTACTTATTGACCCTAAACACCAGAGGTGTTAGTACAGAAGACATTTCTACTACTCTGATAATTATGTCTATCATCATTCTTATCCTTTCTACTCTTTATTTACTATCCTAAGCTTTTTTTTAAGTCATTGGAGTTCACTTTGCTTATCCAAGAGCCTTAGGCCCTATGGTTCTCTGGAATTCTATATAGTTCTCTAATTCCCTCAGTGGATGGGACAGTTTAAAATTCTTTGTGGCCTAGACCATGACTTTGAGTGGAGGAGAGATAAGTCATCTCTCTGCTGATTTTATTGGGTCTTCAGCTTCCTGCCCATGTCTTCATGTGGCAATGATTTTAATGCAATTACAGTAGGAGACTTTATTCTTTTTATAAAGAATGTGGTTATTAAATCCAAAATGTAATCATTGGGACCAACTTCAGATAAAATTCATTTTCATCTTACCCATTTTTCACTTGTTTGATTTTTTGACTGGATACCCAACTGCTTAATATTGTGCACTTGAAACAGTCATTCTCTATAAGAAGATGAATTTTAGATAAATGATTCCTCAGCTAAGCTAACTCAATGCTAAGTATGGGATAGACTCAATCCCTTTATAAAAATGGAATTTCTGAAATAAAGAGATTGTCTTTTGGAAAGACACTGGCACATGAGCAACTGAATAACAAACATTAGTAAACAAGCATATATTATGTTTAAACCCACAACAGAGAGAATAAACTAGAACAGCAGCCTTGTTTCCACAACCCAGCCTAGAAAATAATGGTGCAAAACATTTCACTCTTGGATGAGACATGTTCCTCCCAACAGTATACTTAGAAGCCATGTATCATTCACCCAAAGATCCACAGAGCTGCTTTCATGCTTCAAAGAGTTGGTACAATTGCCTTCTCCCAAGGTGGGTCACTTAGTCTTGTACCATATGATGTTACTTTGGTGTTCCAGTGGAGGTCATAAAAAAGATTGATTCCTATCCTTTGTTGTTTTGCCTTCCTTGCCATATGTAGGGCTGTGTAACATGAGCTCTTTCCTTGGTGGCTAGTCTGATCTATTGCTTGTTGCAGGGCTCCAGAGACCTAGAAAACTAAATTGTTCCCGTAGCAAGCACCCTGCAATTACTCAGGCTGTAACTACACAGACCTAACAAACCACATTGCTCCCCAGGTGGCTTTCTGGCTTTCTTGTGCCTCCTCTTTCTGCTGTTAGGCCTTTTGCTGCTCCAGGGATCCAGGAGATTGAGCATGAACCTTTCCCAAGTCATCTGATCTTGGCAAAGCCGTGTTATGTCCAATGTGTATCCAGAGAAATGAGTATCAAAACTTAAGTACTTCAAGACTGAATAGATCTTATCATTGTCAAAAAAATATGTATTGAACTTTTTACTAAGAAATAAGCAGTATTAAAAAAAATGAAAGAAACAACCAATATCCAGTAGAAATATATTTAACAAAGCAATGTCTATTTTTAGGTTGTAAACATTCTAGGAAGAGGACAGAAAAGCACATATAAAAATGGATATTTTTAAATAAAAAATGCTTATGATTTTTTACATTTGAAATTAGAAGCCATTTCTCACGTCTCCTCACAAACTTTTCTGATGTTTCTTGAGCTATTCTGGGATTATTAAACAAATTCTCATGCAATCAATCCTTTAAGTTTGTGTTGTCCCTTTTGCAAAATTATTCTACACAGAAAATGGAAATATACTATCTTTCTCAATGAGCATGTTTTTTTTTATCTAATTATACTATTTGGCTATTTTAGCAGGCTACATTTAAGAGTTATAAGTTGTAGTAAATTTTGATACTACAATTAATAAACTGAAGTGCTGTGCAGCTATGTGTAGACTAAGCTATTTTGAGAATAAAATCCATATAAGTGTGAGCCAGTTTATGTAAGGAAATGAAGATATTAGTAAACAAGAGAAAATGTTAAAACAGTCACTATTTAATTGCCTTTGATCCTAATCTGTTACATTATTTATTTTCTGTTTAGACCCCTGTTTCTCCAACACTTTGCTTTGTTTTTTCTTTTTAGAAAGTAAAGGAAAAAGAGTTTTTTGAAAACTATATGCAGTTGGTCCAGTCCCTCCCACACATCACAGGCAGTGGCTGGGCCCCGGATGGTAACACCTGGGGTGGGCCCAGGGCCCAGACTCCCTTGGGAGTCATGGAAGCCAAACCCCACCATGGATTTTCATCTGTGAATTTACAACTCTAAATGGCCTGTTGGTGGTGGGCAGGGGACAAGGAATGGGTCCCTGCCCTGACTTCTTCAAAACCTAGATAGGGGAACACTATGCTTAAACTCCAAAAAGGCCCAACTATGCTGTCAGGAAGTCCTGGCTACCTCTCTCCCAGGAGGCATTTCTGGACATGGAGGCAGACAGACCTCCTACCACCCCACCCCATGCTCCAGGCCCATGGGCTTCGCTGATTTGGATGTGGGACATGAGGCACCCTCCCTCCCTAGTTGACTCTGGATCCAGGGCTCTTGGAACACTCCCCAGGCAGACCTGGAGCTGGTTGCGATTTAGTGCCTCTCAATCATGAGGAAGTGGTTGACAGACTTGTCTCCCACCGTGGACTCCACCGTGGCTCCCACCTGCCTCTGACCCAGGAAGGCAGGTGTGTACTCATGGTGGACAAAGCACCCAGCATTGGGGTCCAGGTCCCGCCGGTTGATAAGCAACCACTCTGAGGCTGGGGCTTCTTGATTTCAAAGAGGACAGTGCCTGAATCCGTGTCTCAAATCTTGAACCTGATGAGGTCGATTTTGTAGATATTCTCCTCGCGTAAGCATAGGTAAGTTGCCAGCGGTGATCCGCGGTTGCCCCAGCACATCCTCCTGCCCTATAGCTGTTCCTCCGCAGAGGCCCGGCTCTCTCCCAGACCCAGATTCCCTTTGCTCTGAAGTTGCGGCTTGGGCTGGCGCTCCAGGCTTGGCCAGAGGCCCCTGGAACAGGCTGTGTCCCTATCCCAGCCTCACCACTGCCGCCCCTCTTCTTCACCTTCATGGCCTTGCAGGGCCTCAGCTTGCCAGCTGCCTGCACCTGTTGGAGCGAAGAGAAGGGGACATTTTGCCCTTTTTGAGAGAATGTAAAGATGCCTGTTCAAAGGTGAGTAACATTGGTCAAATTTGCATCACTCATGGTAAGCCACACCACTAAAATGCATTTTTCAGGACAATGAAGAACCTTGAGGGGGAAAATGGAACTACCATTAAAAAATGGTAACTATTCAAGAAATCATAAAGTGATGACTGAGATACATTAATCAGTAATCAACTGATCATTTTAGTCACAGAGGTTCCAAGAGTGAACTAGATAGGTAAGTTGGGGGAAAAGGCAACATTCAGCAGAAAACAGTGTTTGGCAAAGTAAATATTTTGTAACATTATCTATTGCTTATTTTTAATCACATTTGAAATTTCAAAGTTAGACATAAAATAGAGTGAATTTTTGAGATCTCTCCATGATATTCTCATAAAATTATATTCTTCATTTTGTTTCATTTTTATTTTTTAATTTGAGAGAGAGAGAGAGAGAGAGAGAGAGAGAGATGTGAGCAAGGGAGAGGGACAGTAGGAGAGAGACAGGGAGAAGGAGAATCTTAAGCAGGCTCCTGCTCAGCACAGAGCCCTGTGTGTGGCGTCATCCCATGATCCTGGGATAATGATCTGAGTGGAAATCCAGAGTTGGTTATTCAATTGACTCAGCTACCCAGCCATCTCTCATACAAATTATAGTCTATTCACATGCTGTTGGAGTTTAAACTTCTTTAGCTAATATCAACCCAGGTATTAGACTGTAAGAGCTTAAACTGTAGCAGGATTCTTGAACAGAGAGTCTTGACAGGGAGGCTTTTCTTTCCAGGAAACAACTTTATTCATGCAGGCACTGCTCAGTTGGGTTCGTACTCCATGAACTAAGCCCTCACACCATATGGCATAGTTTTTTTTACATTTTCTATTCCTTTGTCTCTCATATATGGTAACACATAAACATACAGTCGGATTAGGTGGTCTCCTGTTACAAGGTCCTGAGGGATGTTGCCACATATGCATATAGCTAGGTTGCCTTGAGATTTCTCTCTCTCTCTCTCTCTCTCTCTCTCTCTCTCTCTCTCTCGAGAGGGTACCCTACCAGAAAACTATTTCTTTTCCCAGTTGAAGGGCAGTTTTCATTAATTGGTTACCAGAAAACACTAAAGTGTTTTTTCCTTATTAGCTTTTATCTTTAAAGCTTTCTTTAAAGACAGTTTGTCTCAGTATTGTGTGAGGGACTCAGTATTGTAACATCTGAGATGATAATTAGAATAATACAACTTTTGATTTAACAAATACATTATTATTTAGCTAAATTTCTGCATAAGTAAGAGACTCATTTACATTTAGATTTATTTAGAAACAAAATTAACAGTATTATGTAGCTTACAATCTATATAGCAAAACATTTCTTCCGTAGGTCTCCAGGCATAAACTCAGAAAAAATTAAATCAATTTATAATATCTGAGAAGGAAAATCTGTTGACTAACCTTTTCGCCCTTTTTGACTTCAGCTGTGTGCTTCCCTGGAAATGAATACTTAATTGGTTAGTTTTGCTCTCCACAATTAATCTGATGGTTGGTCTCAGGCTAATTTCTTTCTCTTTCCCTCCCTTCCTTCCTCCCTTCCTTCCTTCCTCCTTTCTTTCCATCCTTCCTTCCTTCTTTTATTTTCTTTCCCTTTTCTT
Source organism: Lynx rufus (assembly GCF_022079265.1). NCBI lineage: Eukaryota > Metazoa > Chordata > Mammalia > Carnivora > Felidae > Lynx > Lynx rufus. The sequence goes on from NW_025814827.1 coordinate 62,095,611, forward strand.
TTTCCTTCTCTTTCTTCTTCCTTCTCTTTCTTATCTTCTTCCTTTTCTTCCTGCGTACTAGATCTATGTGAAATATACTTCATTTGCATTTTTGAACTGGCAGAGAGCCCTAGTGACTACAGATAATACAGTGATACCCTTTTATCCCAATTTTCTGTTTCTGTGGTGTCAGTTACCCAGGGTCAACCACAGTCTAACAGCAGAATATCCTTGTTTATCCTGAGAAGGTCTTAAGTAGCCTAATGCTAAGTTGTAATGCCTATCTCGTTCTCCCCTCTGTATTCACACCATTACAAGAGGGGTGAGTACAGTACAATAAGATATTGTAAGAAGGACAGAGCTTGATAGGGCACATTCACATAACTTCTATATTATGATAATTATCCTATTTTATGCTAATCTCTTACTGTGCATAGCTCATAAATCAAACTTTATCATAGGTAGGTACCTATAAAAAACAAAGTATATATAGGGTTCAGTACTATATGCAGTTACAGGCATCTACTGGGGCTTTGGAAGCATTTCTCATGGATGGGGGACTACTGTAGATGCAAGTAAGATTAGACTTAAATTGAAGTTTCCCTCCAAATGCAAGAAATTCAGTTTTTAGGACTTATAACGATTTGATGGAACATCTAGACACCTGCTCAGGTGCACAATCTAATCTGAGCAAAATGATATCACTTTCTTTCCTTCAGGAAAGAAAATCTTTTCTTCTCTCTCTCTCTCTCTCTCTCTCTCATTCCTCATTAGTTAGGACCCAATTCCCTCCAAAGGGAAAAAAGATAGAGCCAGAAGATGTAACCCAGGAGTAAGGGGGAAGGTGTGCTTGAGGGTTGGGTGGGCTCAGAACTGAGGAAATCTCCCTCTTCCTTCTCCTACTTCACAGGAACTACCTGGACAAGAGGGCTGGAAAGAAATATTTCCCCTCCCTCTAGGCTGGGCGAGACTCCGGGCCCTGTCTGCGACCCCAGCCCACTGTCCTCTAGCCTGCCTGTGCCCAGAGCCAGAGTGGCTCAGGCCTCTGGAGCCCCGTGGTGGCCCTGGGGAGCCCCGGTGGTGGTTTCTTCCCTCCTACGCACGGTGCTCTCCCCAATTTGCTAGGCCTTAGAGGTTGCCACTCTTGGGATGGGGGGGGCTCTCAAAGGTTTCCCCGCGACCCTGTGGGCCCAAGGGAGGGAAGAGGCTGGCGGTTGGCAGGAGGGCTGAGGTCTGTTTCTGCTTGTTGATTTTGGCCAGGGGGCAGGGCCGGGTTCAGGTTGTGGGAACCCTGGTCTTGGGGCTGGACACTTGGGACAAACGCCCGCTGACCTCCTAGGGAGAGGGTAGCAAGCCCAGGCCTAGATCACCCAGCTGCGGTAGAAGCTGCGTGCCCAGGGGTTGTGCAGGTGTAGGCCCTTGGATCTGCCTTCATTATCCCCGAGAAACAAAGCTCCCTGGGAGATAACCCCTGCAGTCATCATTTCCTCATTCCTCAGAAAACCTCACCTCACTCTCACCTCCCGCTGGGTATTCTCCAGCCTGGGCCCAAAGCCCCTAGAGTAAACTCACCCCTGCCAGCATCTCCAGAAGACCAGCCCTCAGGCCAAGGGTTTTTGACTCTGAAAACAGTGTGAGCCATTCTTACTTTAATTGGAGCATTCTCCTTCAAATGAATTAAATGATAGAAGTTGTGACCTTTTAGCTTTGCTTGTGAATTTGCACTTAATCAAAAGATGTGGCTTTTCTTCCCTAGTGAGCCAATGAGTAAACAGTTTTGGAGAAGAATGATGGCGATTTTCTTTTAGCTCCATTAAAGAAGGTTCTGCTCCCTGAACATGTGGAGAACACGTTGTATCAGGTATGCCTGCTTTATCTCTCATTTTAAGTATCACCTTGGTCTCTCCAATATCTTAGTTAAAACCCATAGGGGCACCTGGGTGGCTCAGTAGTTTGAGCGTCCAACTTCAGCTCAGGTCATGATCTCACAGTCTGTGAGTTCCAGCCCCGTGTCAGGCTCTGTGCTGACAGCTCAGAGCCCGGGGCCTGTTTCAGATTCTGTGTTTCCCTCTGCCTGACCCTCCCCCATTCATGCTCTGTCTCTCTCTGTCTCAAAAATAAATAAACGTTAAAAAAATTAAAAAAAAAAACATAGTATTTTCTAATGGTCAAAATGACTTTTAAAGATTTAGCACGAATACATTTTGAAAGCTACAACATTTGAAACATTATTTGAAAGCAGGTTCCTGCACACATAAAATACATGTTTTTTAAAAAGGGAACATGGGTAGATGAATAGGGCTTTTTCATTTAGTTTAGTTCTACTTGTTAAAGCTTGCTCCCATTAAAAGTCTCCAAAGGAAAAAGGTATGCCCTCTGGACCTTTTACAGAGAAGACCAACCTACCAGCAAATAAACCTGTCCTTTCTTCTCATAATTCTTATGGCCTAAGCTGTTATAAATGGTGAAGGTGCAGTTAGGTCATAAAGTGAGTAATTCAGCCCACAGGATTACCCAGAGTGGAGGTGAAGTGAGGTGATGGTGATAGTCGGGAGGTACACTGAAGAGAGGAGGGAATCGATAATATGTTTTAAATTTATGTGAAATAATGTCCTCTTGAAAGGGAAAGATGGCTCCAGGGTAAATGGATTGAGGGAAAAATTTTAAGATATAGTTACTCATTACTCTTCAAAAATGAGAAAAAAACTATTTTTTGTAGGTGTCGCCATTGTTTTTACAGTGCTTCTGTGCCCTGTGGAAGTACTTAGTATAGATGTCAGCGTAAAAGTAGCTCCTTAAGGCAAGAACAGAGACAAGCAACAAGGGCACATAGCTGCCAAGGCACTGTTATCACATCCATTCTGGCAACGTTGTGTACCTCAAAGAACAGTTACAGTTCTGTAAAGAGAAGCAAAAGAGAATTTCACAACTTGTGTTCCCTGTGAAGCTGACTCTAAGATGGAGGTCTGTTGGGGAGTGCCCATGAGATGACCCTGGGGGAGGGAAAGGAAGGGAAGGGGAAAGGGAAGGGGAAGGATGTTGGGCTGAGGAAGAAATTAAGCTTCTAAACTTCTGAGGATAGCATGACCCTTTAGAGATCTCTCCATCTGAGGCAAGTAGACTGGATGCAGGCCTCCCGGGGAAAGGGGTGTGATGTTTGGCAGGTCCTTCTCTTTCGCTGAAGGAATCCTCAAAGGGGGTTGACAACTTAAAGTTGTCTGCTGGCAGCACTCCTAGCAGATGGGGAAATAAATCCTTCATTCCTCAAGGGGGAGTGAAGAATGGAATATAGTTCTAGATTGGCAAAAGGATTTGAATTTTTCCTGACATCTGTTTCTCCTCTCTCTGCCTCTTCCAATCCATCCTTCAGTTAGCTGCCAAACAAATCTTGACTCATTTATGAAACTAGAAGTTCCCCTGATGGCATTTTGAATCAAATTTTACTATTTAAATTCCATTTCTCTTTTTGTCTGCTCTTTCCCTTATTAAAATAAGTTTTTATTTCATTGTTATGTCCTCCAAAAAGACATTTATAAAAATGAATGTATCTGCTCCCTTCTCCTGGAGCACAGATGCTTGTTATGGATTCTCCATCTCTGTTCGTGTCCTTGCCTTCACCTCAGCCATTGTCTACCCTTGTCTTTCCATCTCACTTTGGGTTTTATTTCTTCCTGAAGCATTTCCTGCCAGGTTCCACTGATCTCTTTTTTGTTGGCCCTAAATGCACCTGCATTCTGTGCTGCATCAAGTCTTTCTCTAGGTGACTAGAGACAAATCATGGAGGCCAGTCACTGTGCTTGTCTTTTTGTTTTATTTTGTTTTCTATCACAGTTGCTAGCATGTTACTGGAGCCAGAGAGGAAACTTCAAAATACTTGTTGCTTATGTGACTGAATTACATTCCTTATTTTCTAAGGCAACCAATAATAGCTTTGATTTGGTGTAGTATTATTGTCCCTCTTCTGAAGTTCAAGACTTTGTCTATTTCTCTTTTTATAAAGACTAGACATTTATCTTCTATCTATTTGCATACATGTCTTATTTCTCTTAATATTTTGTGAGCAACTTTAGGAGGAGGCCACTGCCCATCCCCCCCCTTCCTTTTTTTTTTTTAAACCCGAATGTCTAGTCGAGTGCTTTTCATGTAGAAGGCACCAAATGTGTGTTCACAGAATGGTGTAACATTAGTGAAATTTAAAAATAGACATAAAGGTTAGAAAAGAGTGTATATTCTGGGAGAAATGAAACATGATTCACTATCATGAGCTTGTTGCTTTTACCAGTTATTTCTCTACAGGAGGGAAAATACGTTGTCACTATTATCATCAAGACTCTATTAATTTTTCAGTAGCATATTCTGTGAAATATAGTTTTAAGATTAATGCCAGTGATTTTTCTTAAGACTGACTTAAGTATTTGCATAGACAAAAGCCATATCTCTACCTGACTCTACACCACTTACTAGATTTAGTAATTGATGCTCTATGTGAATACACCATTTCCCTTGTTGACCTACCTTTCTTTCTTTCTTTCTTTCTTTCTTTCTTTCTTTCTTTCTTTCTTTTTCTTTCACTTTATTTACTTTGAGAGAAAGCAAGAGAGAGGGTGAGGATGGGGCAGAGAGAGACAGAGAGAGTGAGTGAGAGAGAGAATCCCAAGCAGGCTCTGTGTTTTCTGTGTGGAACCTGACATGGGGCTTGAACTCGTGAAACATGAGATCATGACCTAAGCTGAAATCAGATGTTAACCCACCGAGCCACCCAGGTGCCCCCCTTGTTGACATTTCTTAACTGATATCACATAAAGCTTTTCCTATCCAGAGATTAAAATGTAATAATTTAATATTTTGTTCTTTTTGCTAAACAGTGAAAATACTGTGATATCTGCAAATACATGTAAAACTCTTTCCTCATCTAGGGTTTTCCTCACAAACACAATTTTCTTTAAACACCACCATTTAGTCACAAAATTTGTTGTCTCTTACACTGTTAATATGCTCTACAAATTAATATATGTGAAGACAGAGAAGATACAATGAAAGATCATTCACTTTAAGAAATTCACCAAGAGAAGGGTGCCTGGGTGACTCAGTTGGTTGTGTCCGACTTTGGCTCAGGTCATGATCTCGCAATTTGTGGGTTTGAGACCTGTGTCAGGCTCTGTGCTGACAGCTCAGAGCCTGGAGCCTGCTTCGGATTCTGTGTCTCCCTCTCTCTCTGCCCCTCCCCTGCTCATGCTCTATCTCTGTCTGTCTCTCAAAAATAAATAAACGTTTAAAAAATTAAAAAAGAAACAAAATAAAACAAAGAAATTCACAAAGAGAAATGAAGACTCTGGTTCAGTGTTAAAACTAATTTATTTTTATCTTCTGATTATTGACCCATGATTTTTCTATCTATTACAGCTATAATACGTGATCATTATATTAATAGACAAGTAGAGAAAAAAGTACCGTATATAAGAGGAAGGTACTAAATACAGCAAATATAAAAAGCCCGGAGAATAATCAGATTGACCCTTGGCCCTACCTACACTGTGAAGTCTTTCCTTTACCTCTTTTATAAACATAATAGTACATGTTTTAGTTCTCCTGTACATTGAAATATATGGCTTGGAAATTCTGATTCTATATAAAGTGTGTTTTTTTTTCCCCATACATGAGACTTTGCAGAAAATGGTCACTTTACCTCAAAACTGTTAAAAATGTCTCCAAGCTAACATCTAGGCAAACAGATTTCACTGTTCTGAAAAAATAATAAGGAAAAACGATGTAATCCAGTATGTATATTTCTGAGCCTAATGGCAAAAATTGCTCTGATTACAATTTTTTTTTTTTACTTCTCGTTGTAACCATGACCTTTGCTGTATAACCTTATAGTGTTCTATATGGGGTTTGGTCATTTGACTAGCTTTGGTCAATGAAATGAGCTAGAAGTATTTTTCTACCAATTCTAAGCCAAGGCCTCAGGAAGCCTTGAGTGTCTCTACTTGCTTTCTTATTTAAAAAAATTTTTTTTCAATATTTATTTTTGAGAGAGAGCAAGAGAGAGAATGAGAGAGAGAGCAGGGAGGGGCAAAGAGAGAGGAAGATACAGAATCCAAAGCAGGTTCCAGTCTCTGAGCTCTCAGCACAGAGCCCAATGCAAGGCTTGAACCCACGAACCATGAGATCATGACCTGAGCTAAAGTTGGACACTTAGCCAACTGAGCCACTCAGTTGCCCCTCTACTTGCTCTCTTATATTTCTCCTATTGCTATGAGGGATGCCCTGGTTGCTACTGGAAGATGAGAGGCCCATAGAGTGGAGGTGAGTCTTCTAGTTTTCCCAGTTGATTAGTCTGTTGCTAATCAACAGACTCATGAGTAAACAAATGCTTATGGATGTACAACACAGAGCTTTTGTGAATGTTATAGGACATTGTGGTAACAAAAATATTCCATCAATGCTACAGAGAAAGATTTGTATCAACCATTGCCATACTAAGAGATATTATTTAATTCCCAGCAAGACTGATTACTATGGAATGTTTACAGTGGCCTATTAGAGTATGTTTTTTAAACTTCTAGTATTTCATGTCTTTTAATATACATGTTCAGCTTAAACAGTGGAAATTCACTTATAAAATTTTACTGTAGATTCACAGGAACTCTGTTCTTGGAGAGCTTAAATAGTAGTAGCTTTCTTTAGGCTCTCTTCAATTTTTTCTCTTCATATTTGTTTTACTACTTATTTATGAAATAGTTTGGGAAACAATAATTTGACACAGTGAAAGAATAACTTATACTTGCCTCCATATTTTAAGTGTACATCTTAGGTTTTTTTTTTAATTGTAAGGTGAAATAAGTATATTTCTTCCAATTAAGAGATAGATAATCTATGCTTCATTTTTAAATGTGAAAAAAACTTAAAAATTCATTAACATAGTAAGAAATATTTCATATATTTATAAAGTCAGTTTAAACTACATAATTTAATAAAACATCTGAAAAAAACATGTTTTTTCTAATAAACTTGCAGAATTTAATACTCCTGCAGAAAGTGTAAAATATTGACATTTTAAAAGAGCATCAGTAACTTATGCTTTGGCTATTCTGAATGTAGTCTTTAGTCATAGGTCAGAATATTCATTTTAAATATAAAACTCTATGTATGTGCATTTGTATTGATATTGTATGCCTATGTGTGTGTCAGTGTATAAAAAGAAAGATTTTTAAAGTTTAAGACAGCTTTAAATAATGATTAAAGGAAAATTTTCTGTAATTAATATGTAAATGTATCCCTTTGTTTAGCATCCTAGAGTTTTTTAAAGCTTTGGTTAATCTACCATATTAAAATTAGGGGTGAGAAAGGAATGTGCCTGTAACTGTATGAAGCAGGAACATACTATATGAATTTAGATTGTTCTCAGATAAATTTTAAGAAGGACATATAAGAATATGAGAATTTAGAAATCAATTCCATTGAAACCGTGCATGGTAGCCTCTTGTAGTCTTTATATAACCTAGGACCTGGGGTTGAAGACATCTGGTTGAAAAAAGGACAAAGATAATGTCACTATAATTCCTTATACAATATAGGCATTCAATGAATTGTCCAACTGAGTGACCCTGCCCACAACAGGAACAAGTAGATGATTAGGTGCCAAAATACACAATCCAGGCCACTTCATACCAAGGAATTCAGAGAAGGGAGTTGGAAATATGTAGATCTGCACATCAGATAAAAAGATAATTTGGCATGCCAAAAATCTGTGCATACATTTCTAAGTGTTCAATATTTATGAACATCTATGAGACTGAAAGCTGCTACAGGGCAGAAGCTTTGTGTTACATGTCTTTCCTTCCTTCACAGTATAGCGCCAGTAGCTGCTGACCCCCAAAATTGTTTCAATTCAAATAGATCTAATCCAACGCAAGGCAGTTTGCCTAATTGTTAAAAGCCTGGGCTCCAGAGTAGATTGTTTAGGTCTGAATGTCAGTTCAAGTTGCTTAATTTGTCTGTACGTCAGTTTCCTCATCTGTGAAATGGACTGCATAATGGTATTAGCCTCACTCAGTTGTTGTGGGGTTAATGTAAATCACATAAATTAGTGCCTGGCATATACTCAAGACTTTACAAATGTCAGCTCTTTTATTCAATTCATCCAATTTTCCTGAAGTCAAGGATATAAATCTTACCTTAACAAAGTAGGAAGTTTATTTCCCTTCTCTACTTACTGAGCATTACCTAATTAATGCCCATCCTCTAGGTGCCTTAATCCATTAGCTGAGTGAAGACACAATGAAAATCAGCATATGTTGTTTGAATATTTATGCTTATTTTAACATATCATTTAAAGAAGTTTAGAATCTTCTTAAGAGTTTCAGATAAATTTATAACAGTTTTCCTTGCATGTTTTTCCAGTGAAGACTGAAGTTCTGATATCTATCATATGTTGCTTTAAGACTGTTTAGAATAAAATAGATTTGTAGGAAAGATTAAGGAAAGAAAGATTTGATTATTCTTTAGACAATTTAAAATCGTATCATCATTATCACTACTACAAATAACAACAATAAAAAATACACACCAAGCATTATACTGTTTTGGGGGTGACCAGGAAATTTGTGGAAATATTTTGAATGCTTCTGATTTCTTAGAAAATAATTCAAAACAAATTTATTCTGACATCACTTTATAGTAACCTAGAACATTCTGGTAAACATCATGAAATTTTAATTTTAAATCACAACAATTATTTTCTAAATAATTAATCTTCTTTTAGGTTAAATGTTTAACAAACAAATGAAAACAATTGTTTCATGTGCTGAGTATATACTTATACATCTATTATTTTAGGAGGTGCATGTGTAAAATATATTACGTGTTCTGTTTAAGATCTAGAGTCTATTTTTACTATTACATTTATTGCAGAAGTTTGCACTAAGTAACCTTTTATTGAGTGGTTTTAAAATATACACTGTTTTTTTTGTCAATAATATAATTATACCATTTGTCCTTGGGAAATATCAAATTTATGAGGCTCCGCTTTATATGACACACTTTATAATGTGCTTTATAAAATGAAAACACCAATATTTAAAGAGCACTTTGTAAAATTTATATAATTAACTTGCACTTACCTGGCTTCATTTAAACCACAATGTATAGAGACGACTGAAAAAACCATCATTGATAATAACTCACTTTTTTCATAGCATTTATGCTTACAACATTTTAAAATTGCATCATTTTAAAATTGACTCTAATCCTAAATGCCTTACCCCCTCTCCCACAGCACTGTTGGCAGTATGCTTTGGTGGTTCTCTAAGAATGCGCATTTGCTAGAATATAGCATATCTACCACAGGACCCTGGAAAAATCGTCTTTGTATTTAATCTGGTTAATCTTTATTTGTTCCTGTAAAATCTGTTCATTAAGGAGAAAAAGATCTCGTAATCTAGCCATTCAGTTCTTCATTCAGCAAATATTTACTGAGTGCCTTCCATGTAAAATGCAAGGAGTTAGGTTTGATAAAGCCCTTGTTTTCTGGGGCAGATGGTACAGTGGTGGTTATAGATACACAAAATCACGTACAATATAGTGTTATGCATGCCACAGTTTGTACCGGTGCCTTTTTTATGTAAAAATAAGTTCATTTTCCTGTCCCTCAGAGCTACTGGCATTGCCTTTAGTCTTAATTACCATTAACATCAAAATTCCTGCTTCTGTAACTTCCTGATCAATTGTATAGTCACTGGAGGAATGTCACATCAGACACAGAACCTATGAGTAAGCGATAAGCGATAGACAATTTTGCAATTTTCTCTAAAGCGGTCACCCTTACATCAAACACTAAAATGCAAATTAACTACATATCTGTTCTTTTTCTCTGTCAGAACAACATTTTCCTGAGGATTATCAAATCTCCATTTCAACAATTCACAAGTAACTGAAATCATGTAGCATCTCTAATTAAATTCCAAAATTCCATACCATGCAGAGAATAACTTGCCCGTGGTGGTAGTCAGAACAGTGTCAACTTCATGAGCTGGAGCATACAAATCTAACTTTCAAGTTAAATTTCACATCAGGAAGTGCTTGGGAAATGTGTTGCTATGCAATCTAAAGATATCAAATTATATACACAGCTAACTTTCTGTGGTACTCAGGAGGAAATGCTCTCCAATCCCATCCATAAAGTAGAATATACAATCCATATGCAGTACACTAACAAAATACAGATTTTTGCACTGGATAGAAATTGCAATCAATATGCTACTAATATTTGGCCTATGATATTAGATTGCTTTAGACTCCCTGAGTATTTGCATCTTGCTCTGTCCCTGCTGGATTTGGGTAGAATCAATTCCTGTAGTTCTTACGTTAGTAAAATGTAAAGTAACATTCGTTTTCTAGGCTAGAGGATATTCAGTGCTCTGGAGATGATATTTGGGAAATTGCTATTATTCGAAGTAGAGACTTTACCAGTATTTATTTTATATTACAATTGTCTCAAACATTTTTTTCCAGCTAGTGGCTTTTATTTTCATTTTCTTTGAGGTATCTATTAATTGAGAGAGGTTCGTAATTTTATAGTGTCAAAATGTTCACTCTTTGCGTCTGCTTTACGTATCTTAAGATATCCTTCTATTTCCAAAATTGAGCAACAAATCTATATTCTCTTTAAAAAATTTTTCCTTTCTAATCGATGAATTTACATATTGACAAAATTTTGTAAATGGCATTTCATAGGTTTTTAGCTTTTTTATATCAATACTTATTTTTTCTATCACTACTTAGTAAATAATCCATCTTTTCTCCAAAGGCCTGTAATGACATTTCTGTCATACATCAATATTTTCATGTGGGTGGGTATTCTTCTTAGTTTCCTGTTCTATGCCATTTGTTTATTTCTCCATGACCATGTTAGTATCATACCACTTAATATCTTAATGTCTTCTTCCTTTGGTAAGATCCTTATTTCTTCTAGGTCAAATATATATTCACCAAATATACTTTTGTTTTCTCAAAAAGGAATATTCTTTTGCCTTTTGAATTCCATGTACATTTTAGTTGAACATGTGAAGTCAATGAAAATTTTGTTGCACTGTGTGTTGGCACTACAATGAGTCTTCATATAGATTGGGAAGTACTGACATCTTTATAAATTGGTACAATATCTTTAAAAATATAATTATTTTGTATACTTTCTTAGTATCTTTGAATTAAAAGTTTTATAATTTTCTTCTTTGGTGTGTTTATTACTATGGAGGTAGTTATTTCTTTGTTGCTATTTAAATGATGATATATAATACTATTTTAAATTCTAGAAATTTCATATCTATCACTGGTATATATAAACATAGAATAAATTTCATTTTTAATCTTACAGGTAAGAAGGCTGGTCATATCTATTGATTCCAATAATTTTTATAGGTTATTTGAAGTTTTCCAAGTAGATAATGTTACTATTTGAAAATAATAACAAATTTGTTTTTCCACCCTAATTTTTACCTTTTTCTTGCTTGTTTGTTTTTAATTTGTCAACTTGTGCTGGCTAGAACCTCTGATACTATATTGAACAGAAGTGATAATAGGGTGATTTTAATGGAACTATACCTGCTATTTTTTGGTCAGGATTTTTTAAATGAAAATCTGTTTTCAACTGAAAAGATTATAATATTTACATTTATTTGGATTATTGACTTATTTTGATTTATTTATATCATATGATTTGGAGATTATAATTTTCTGGCTTTTTGTAACTTAGGTATTTATTGTTATTATTGACTGAATTCCATTTTTTCCCTTTTAATTGTTTTAAAGGTATACATTTTATTTCTATACTTTTCCATTAACTTTCAACATGCATAAGTAAACATTTAAAATTAAGTAATATTGTTACATTAATTTGGAATACACAATGATAAAATTCTGTTCACCTTTATTATTGCTCTTCAACCTTTTAGCTGTATCAGTTTTTTGTTTTATAAATTAAATATTATCAATATATAGTAAAGGTTTGCTTATCTTTAATTTCATGTCCACAGTTTTTTTTCATTTACTTGTCTTTTTTGCTTCTCAAAACTTTACGTTTTTAATGTTTACTTATTTTTGAGAGAGAGAGAGAGAGAGAAAGAAAGAAAGAGAGAGCACAAGCAGGGTAGAGGCAGAGAAAGAGGGAGACACAGAATCTGAAGCAAGCAGGCTGTGGGCTCTGAGCTGTCAGCACAGAGCCAGATGTGGGGCTTGAACTTACAAACCATGAGATCATGGCCTGAGCTGAAGTCAGACACTTAACTGACTAAGCTACCCAGGCACCCCTCAAAACTTTATTTATAAAGTACATTCTTAGGAGGTTTCATTAGTGACAGTTTGTTGATAGTAATCTATCTGTTTTACCTCAAATGTTTATTTACCTCAAATGTTTTATTTTGCAATCATTCTCATAAAATAATTTACTTGGCATTCTAGTTTGACATTTTCTCACATGGCCTTGAGGAAATAGCTCTGGCTTCCCTATTAGTGTTTAGATGGCTGCCAATGTCAATGGAGTTCTTTTGAAGTAGTCTCTCTCTCTCTCTCTTTTCCTGTATGTAAGATTCTTCTCTATGACTGCTGTTTTACAGTTTGGCTATGGTATAGGTTTATTTGGATTTCATAATTACTACAGTGTTTTAATTACTATAGATTTATAAGCTAGAGTAAGTTTTATAGGAAGTCTTGACATTAGATAGTGTCAGTCAATACTCCAACTTGATTCTTCTTTAGTTTTCTATTGGCTCTGCTAGTTCCTTGCCTTTCCGTATACAATTTTGACCCAATTTGTATATAGATACAAAATATCTTTCTGGTTTTTTTATTGGAACTTCATTGATTTCATAGATGAAGTGGGAATAATTGACATTCTAAAAGTATTGAATCTTCTAATTCGCGAACATGACAGATATATTTATTTTGATCTTCTATGATTTATTAAATCAGTGTTTTGTAGTTTTCTTCATGTAGATCCTATATGTATATTGCTAAATTTAGATCTCTGTATTTACATATGTTTGTGGTATTGTAAATGGTATATTTAAAACATTCAAATTCCATATTTCTGCTGCTATGTAGGGTATTAAGTAACTTTGATGTATTCATTTTGCATTTTGCAACCATGTTCTACTTATTTATTAGTACCAGAAGTTTCTTGTTGTAGATTCTTTTGGGTTTTCAACATAGACTATATTTATTGGGCAAACAGTATAGTTTTATTTCTCTTTTTATTTTTCTTATTTCATCACCTAAGACGTCCAATATGATTTTATATACCAGGAGCAAGAGAGGATGTCCTAGCCTTGTCTGAATCTTGGAGATTCATTCTATAACTCACCATTACATATGATTTTAGCAGTAGGATTTTAACATATTCTCTTTAGGTTAAGGAAGATCACTTCCATTCCTAGTATTTTTTTTCATTAATGTGTGTTGATTTTTTTCAAGTGCTTTTTTATGAATCCACTAATAAGACACACACACAAATTCAGTGTGTTTATATGTCTAGTGCATTGATTGATCTTTGAGGATTGAGTCAGCCTTGAATTCTTCTGTAATAGATATTTTATTATTGTATTTGATTTGCTAGTGTAAAGATTTTTGTGTCTATGCTCATGAGAGAGAGTGGCATAGTTTTCCTGTCATTTTTTATCTGTTTTTGCTACTAGGGTAATACTGGTCTCATAAAATGAGTTGGGATGTGTTCTCTTAAGAAAATTATTTTCTGGAAGATTGTAGAGATTTGGTATCATTTCTTTCTTAAATATTTGGTAGAATTCACTACTGAATTTGCTTGTACCTAGTGCTTTATATTTTCTAGTGATTTTAATTATAGATTAATTTTTTAATAGGTAGAGTGTTATTCAGATTATCTATTTCTCATTTTGTGAGTTTTGGTAGCCTGTGTCCTTTGAAGCATTCATCCATTTTATCTATGTTATAAAAACTTTTGCCTATAGTTGTCTATTATGTTACTTATTATCCCTATTTATCAGTATTATGGCCATACTTTTATTTTTTTATTGATAATATGTCTGTCCTCTCTCTCTCTCTTTTTCCTAGTTAGTCTGGCTGGATGTTTATCAATTTTATAGAGGTTTTTTTTGTGTGTGTTTTCCTTTTTTTCTTTCTTTCTTTCTTTCTTTCTTTCTTTCTTTCTTTCTTTCTTTCCTTCCTTCTTTTTTTACCCTGTAAGCTCTAGGCCCAAAATGGGGCATGGGGCTTGATCTCACAACCCCAAGATCAAGAGTTGCATGCTCCACTGACTGATCCAACCAGGCACCCCCATAAAGGCCACTTATTGTTGCCTTTTTTTTTCTCTGTTATTTCCCTGTTTTAAATTTGTATTAGTTTCCCATGGCTTACAGTAACAAATTACCACACATTTGATGGTTTAAAACAACAGTTTTGGAGGTCACTGTCACTGACCTAAGGTCAAAGTGTCAGCCAGGCTGGTTCATCCTGAACATTCTAGGAGATAATGGGTTTTCTTAACTTTTCTTGAATCTGAAGCAGCCTGCAGTCCTCCGCCTTGTGACCCCTTCATTGCTTCATTCCAACTTCTTGCTTTCAGCTTCGTATCTCAAATCTCCCCTTTCTTCCTCTTCTATGACACTTGTGATTACATTTAGGGCAGACAAGATAATCTAGGACAAATTCCGCATTAGGTATCCTTAAATTGGTGACATGTGCACAGTCCTATTTGCAATATGAGATAACATTTATAGGTTCCAATAATTAGGGCCTGAATTTCTGGTGGTCATTTTTCATCCTACCAACAATTTAATTGATTTCTCCTCTCATTCATAGTCTTCTGTTTGTTTGTGTGTGCTTTAGGCTTAATTTTCTCTACTTGGTATAGTTTTCAAGAGGGGAAATGAAGTTATTGGTTTTAAATACATCTTCTCTTGTAATATGTGCATTTAATAATGTAAATTTCCCTCTAAGCACTATTTTTACTAAATCCCACAGATTTTGATCACTTGTATTTTCTTTCTTTTTTTTTTTAATGTTTATTTTGGGAGAGAGCGAGAGAGAGAGTGAGTGGGGAGGGGCAGAGGGGGCAGGCTCTATGCTCAGTGTGGAGCCTAATACAGGGTTTGATATCACAGCTGTGAAATTATGAACTGAGCTGAAATCAAGAGTTGGATGCTTAACCAACTGAGTCACCCAGGCACCTTGATCATGTGTTTTCATTTTCATTTTTTCAATTTTATTTTCTCTTGACACTTCTTTGACTCATATGCTGTTAAGAAATGTGTTTTTTTAAAACAAGATATTTTAAAAAATTTCAACTATTATTCTGTTATGGATTTCTAGTTTAATTCTACTGTCATCTGAGGATGTACTTATATGATATATATTCTTTTGAATTTGTTAGGATGTGTTTTATAGTCGAGTATATTGGTTATCTTGATGAATGTTCCATTGTGCTGTTGAATGGAGCATTCTATAATGTCAATTAGATCAAGTTGATTGATACTGTTATTTGGGTCATCTATATTCTTACTGATTCTTTTTCTGGTTCATCTACTAATTAGTGACAGAGGGTTGTTGAATTTCAACTTTAATAGTAGATTCTTCTAATTCTTCTGTGTGTTTTATCAGTTTTTGTATCATGCGTTTTTGACATTTTTGTAGTCAGGTTATGTTAGATATATTTAGGATTATGTTTCTTTTTATAGGATTGACTCTTTATTATTTTGTAGTGCTTCTCTTTATCTCTCACAATATTCCTTGTTTGGAAAACTTCTTTGCCTGAGATTAATGTAGTTACTACAGCTTTCTTTAGATTATGTTAGCATGGTTTATCTTTCACTACCCCCTTATTGTCAACCTGCGACTTTATATGTAAAGTGGGTTTCTTTTAGACAACATATAGTTGGATTTTCTTTTTAATTCCCCTAGACAATATCTGTGTTTTAACTGGTATTTAGGATCTCATATTTATATGATTTAAATATGATTACACTCATGTTTAAGGTCATTGTTAGTTTCATTGGATTCATATTAACTGTTTGTGAAAGTTTTTCCATCCATTTCATGTGTGTTTACTATTTTCTCCTCTTTTCTGCCTTCTCTGGTTTTAATTGAGCATTTGATATTATATTATAATGAATTATATATTATATTAATTATATTATATTATTATTTGATATTATTTTCTCTTCTTTTTTGTATCAATTATACTTCTCCTTAATGGTTGACCTACCGAGTATTATAATATGCATTTTTCACTTTCTTCAGTCTCAGTCCAATCTTTCATCTGAGTTAGAAGGTGGGAAGTCTAGGATACTTTTTCCTAGGATAACATAGGATAGTTCTTTCCAAGTGCCAGAGGTAATATTGACTCACCCATCCTGCTTCTGAAGGTTGCAGGTAGGGTTCAGAG
Source organism: Lynx rufus (assembly GCF_022079265.1). NCBI lineage: Eukaryota > Metazoa > Chordata > Mammalia > Carnivora > Felidae > Lynx > Lynx rufus. The sequence goes on from NW_025814827.1 coordinate 62,112,001, forward strand.
CCACACTGAGTCTCACTCATTTTCATTAGAACCTTCTCTTTGTTACTTTTGCAACTATCTTATGAAGGTTTTGAATGAAGATATTTATAAATTATATTGTTTGATTTATACTGCTGAAATTTTTGCTGGTATTTACTGTGCTTCTTCATTTTGTTAAATATTAAGTGGAGTGATATTGTGATATGGGTTGATTTTTCCACTGCTAGAAGTTTAGAAGAGTAAACTTTTACTGAATTTATTATGCAGTAAAAATACTCCTAGTGTGTTTTGTTTTGTTTTTACTGAAATGATTAGTTGGTAATATTTTAAACTTGTATAAATCCAGATAATTTTCTTACTCTTATCTTAATGCTAGAATAATGGGCAGAACACAGGTTACAGGTGGTTGTTCTCTCTTCTGCATTTGTATCTTTAGTAGTATGGTAACCAACTTCCTTTACTTAGATTAGAACCGTTATAATGATTTATTACATCCAATGTCAATTACCCTCATGTTTTAAGCAAAACCACATCTATAATTGTACCCTGTATCATATGTTTCTTCTCTTTTACTTGCTGCTGCTGTTCTAAGCCAGACCCCCAGTTTTTCTTATTTTAACTTCTTTAAAGTGTCCTAGTAAAGTGAAGGGTGTCAAAATATACCACCTCAAAATATGCTCCTTTAGCATAAGGATTATTTTGAGCTAAAGGCACTTCAACAACAGCAGGTATAAGAAGAGTGTTCTGACCCTCTCTTTTCTTCCTGAAAGCAGGAGATAAAATTCCCATGTGAAAGATGTCCTCCCTCTCTGAGGATGAAAGAACATTCTTATCACCAGAGACGGGAATAGAGAACAAGAGAATTCTGTACAAACAAATCTCGTTAAAATAACTCTTATCTTCTTTTAGCTTTTCATGTATTTTAGTAACTTTTGCACAATTGCTTCCCTGTTCAACTTAATATAAAACCTTTAGGTTTTGCTACTTCTTTGGAAGTAAATTTCCTTGTGAAAACTCCTGTGTCACTGAAAACATATATCAAATAAACTTCTATGCTTCTCTTCTGTTAATCTGTTTTATGTCAATTTAATCCTCAGGCTCAGCTGAAGACCCTCAGAAACTAGAGGTAAAATTTTGTTTCCTATGCAAAAGTAAGGGTTTCTTAAGGAATCTTGCTGTTACATCTCTATTACATCTCTAGCCTATCCTTTGTACGGCTGGTGATTTTATTTCTCAAAAAGAAGAGAAAATGAAGTCTTCTTTATCTGTATAGTTAAATTCAAATCAATTATCATGAATTTTATAATTTTTTAATTATTTAGGATCCACTGACCTAAGCTATCTCCACGTACCTCTATACCCCTAACTTATAGTCATTAATTGATGCCTCCATGTCCTAAACCACCACGAGCTATCTTTTATCTATATTTTTGCCTGTGCTCCCCTTTTAGCCTATGATATCAGTTTAATTTAAACTATGAAAATATTCTACTAACATATATACATATTTTAGTCTGTATCTGATTAAGTGAAGGATGGAGATATCAATGCATATAAGGTTAGCAATGTGAAGAAAGCTTATTACTGCAGAGTTGCAGTTTATAGTGCTTTAATAAAGGATGAAGAAATAGAATTGAGTGAAACATCATGAAATAGGTTCATATTATTATCTTTATTGTTCATAAGGACAATAACATTTAAGACTGGTATTAAATACATTTACGTCTTTACACAAAAACAGATATTAAGATGTAGCATCATCATTGAATTGCATGTTTAAATATAATGTGCTTTGGAAATAATACACCTTAATAAGTGCATAAAATGTTGAATTTGTTACAAAGGTACATACATATGTCTACATAAAGGAAAAGCTAAATTAATTTTGGAAAAAAAAAGTATTTGAAACATAAGGAAAACATTTTGAGAGTATCACTTCTCAAACAAATGAAAGGTATCCAAGAAAAACTTTCCTCTGTGCAGCTATAAAATAAGGTACTAAAAGAAGCCAAACAGATGTTTTAATTCTAATTTTCTTAGTGAATAGCATGAAAAATGACAATTTGAGGATTTTTCTACCTCTATGAATGTTTGCTAAACTTTATTTTATTATCATCTCTAGTAATATTTGTAAACATTAGAAGGGCAAGACAATAGTTGAAAAGATACGTATGTATACACACACACACACACACACACACACACACATACACCATTGGCAAATCACTTGAACTAATTATAAACTTTAAGACAAAAAATATTATTCTTAGAAGTAAGGGGATCTTCCATGACTCTAGTAAAAGATTAATTGGGAGTATTCAGTTTCACAGTATTTTACTTCTATATTCATAAGCCACCTCCTTTGTAAAGGATAAATATTGAATGAAGACATTTTCTAGTAAGCAGTAAGAATAAGTTATCACTTGTGTCTGGAATCCCCATGATAGCTTTTCATCCCACATTCCCATTTCAGTTTTCTGCTGTGAGACAGAAGCTTCATAAAGTAGACTACAAGACCAGAAAACATGACAAGTCAGTCCATTTAAATAAGTCTACTTGACTAAAGCTCTTTTATTTTATAGCATATTATATGTTTTCACTTCTTTACAGAAAGTGTGCCATGTCCTGCATTAAGATAAATTATGACAAAGAAGCAGAGTCTTCATAGGTTCAATTAGCCATCTAGTCCTAACCTATGATGTAAGAGTTAGATTATAGCCTGGTACAGACATCGTTTAGACAGTGAGGAATTCACAAAGATTTTTGAGTTGCAGTATATGAAAACTTTACTAAAACCTATTCCATGTCCTCATTCTCATTCCAACTGTACCTTAACGATGTGTGGCAATTAGGATGCAAAATGGCAGAAATATTATGTTCTCAAGACAAATGGTAGCAAATACTGAATAGTTTCTATAATGACCTCTCTTTTCTTTCTTTCTGTTGCACCTTACTGGAGTGCCACATTTGAGAAGCAAATCTCCAGTCTGAACTTTACACTCAGCTCCAGAATCATACTTTCAACTTGGCTATAAAGATGAGAATACAGCATGTATCCTTATTCTATATGGAGTAAAAATGTGAAATCTTCCAGGCTGAATTCTTAGGGGATACAATATGTATGATAAAATCTGAATTCTCTGAAATTATTGAATGCTTGCCAAACATCACAAAAAAGCCAGGGTATATGAAAAGGGTTGACCGGGAACTGTCAAGACAAAAGGTAGTAATGCAAATATTAAAAATGCTGGGATGTGAAAGTATCTTAAAAAAATCTTGAATATATAAAATTAAGGATAGTAGTAGGGGAAATTCATATTAAGAAAAGGTAAATTGATTTGCCCAAGGTATCTTAGGTTAAAAAAAAAAAAAAGAAATGAAGTCTCCAAACAACCAATCTCATGCCCAATTTGATCTATCATTGATGTTGGAGTAGGTGAGCCAATGTGTAACTCAAGGTCATTGAAAATTTCAGAGTATATGTCTTATGAAACAATTTTAATGAAATGGGCTTTTCCAGTACAGTCACAGGTGTGTAATAGCATTTTCCTTTGATCTTTAATTCATTTATTTCACTTTCTCCTGAATTGATTTAAAGTAGAACTTTAATAGTTAGTTGCAAGCTCTTTGAGGTAACTGTTCATTACGTAATTTTGTATTCCCTAGAGCAAGTGGCCTTGCCTAAGAAAAAGCATAAGTACAGATGTAGATGAAATTGGATCAGCCTTGATAGGCAGAATTGATTGTGACCATAAATTTTTTATGATTTATTTCTAATAATATTAAAAGGGAATCCAAAAAATAGATATATTGATCAGATTACAGCTATGTCTCATATGAGCATAGATGTAAAAGAGAAATCTATTATTCACTATCTGATTGTAGATCACTTCTATTGAAGTTAATCAAAGTTCCATCATTTCAATTTTTCTATTTATATAGTAATATTTTAAAATATAGACAAGTGATAGTGATATATAAAATATTATATAGTATATGGTATATTATTATATTGATTATATACAAATACATATAGTTATAACAAAAATGTGATATAAGAAAGATTATTGAATATTAAAATAATCTACTTAGTGATTACATTTAATTGAAAAATTCAAGTGACTATCAGTTTTGAAAAATAGTTTTCTGAATTTATGAGTGCTTTGCTCATGAAGATGTTAGCCCCACCCAACCAATGAGTATAAAGTTACAGGACTTCTAAAATAGAATAGGAAAATAAGATCTCTGAGAGTCCTTGAATGCTTAATACTATTAGGATATACAACAATGAAGACACATAAAACTTAAAATTATTGGGTAAATATATGTGATTATAAAGAAAAAGTTTAATGAGAAGGAAATTCTAAAAAAATGTAAACAATAAATATGGAGAATTAAGTCCTAAGAATTTTAATGGCAAAACAACTGTTTTCATATATGATTCTATCCTCCAGTTTGGTTTTAATAGGAAAAGTAAAAATAATACTTATTAATGATATAGTACTGCAAGCTGAACAATTCAGTTTAATAAATTGCAATTAGATGTTTCTTTGCCAAAAATGTTATATTTTATTAATATATGTGTGTATATATATGTATGTATATATATATATACATATATATATGCATAATTTTTTTAGAATAAAAAATACTTAATTCTGGCTTTTCCTTCTGGAAATTTAATATAAAAAAGTAAGGCAAGCCCTTTGAGTTAAAAAAATTCGCATAAGTTTCCTACACTGAATTTTACTAGTGTATACTTTGTTTCGTGTGAGTTTGGCTTTTGGCTTTGTCCAGCAAAGGCGGGCGTGGCAGAAAGGATTACTTGAGACTCCATGCAAGTCAAGAGAGGTGAGAGGGAGTCTAAGGTAAGTCTCCTGAGCTGCTCTTATGCTCCCATATTTATTACGCATACATTATAGGGAAAATGTTGCATAATATGTCCCGGGCTACATGCCAATAAGAACATATAGAAAGGTATTCCTAAGGCTACAAAAGAGCAGATGCAGAAATCAGGGTTGAGAACAAGGCAAGATATTCCATAGATAATCTGGTCTAAGGAATTCATGAGCACAGGCCAACCCCTATATACGCACTAATTAGATACTGACCGCTGTTTTCAGCAAGGCCAGAAGGCAATGTTCTGCTTTGCAATGCATTCCCTATAATCTCCTAACACAGGACATAACTATTTGATTTCCCACAGTTTCACTTCCTTCAAGTAAAACATTTCCTCGGGATCCAAATCAAGGAAAACAATGAATGGATGGTGAAATGATGGGTCGTGTCATGTATGTAAAAGAGCAGTGTTTTAAAAGTTAGAAAACAGATTTTCATCTAGCTTTTTCTAATAACCAACTAGCCAACATAGCTATATTTTGCCCCAGAGGTTCATATTTTTTCTTGGTATTTACATGTGTTCTCATTAATCCTTTATATAAACCCCATATTTAATGACTTGAAAGAAGATCTAATGGCTCCCTTGTGATCCGATCAGTCTCTTCAGTTCAAACTAAGGCAGATCTATAACATCAGAGCAATATTCTTTTCCTACATATCTTTCTGGCCACCCTTGTGAAACTTTTTTAATTCCATTTTCATCAGCACTGTCAAGATGCTCTTACCCTTGTTTGCCTTCTGTTATACTGTTGCCTTGCTCCATTATTTTCACCTTCAGTAAATAACTACATGAGAATCAATTTTTCGCCTTACCTTCAAGGCTTTTAAAGTTGATGAAGAGTTTTTGTCAATGATGTTTTTAGAGACCTCATCACAATTCCAAAAGTGTCTGAATATCCATATATATGTGAATGGGATTCTGACCAACATGAATCCTGAAATCTGCTTCTAGATGCTTATTGTGACTCCCTCGACCTCTGAGGCTGTCATTGCTCTGGCTTGGTGTCATCATTAACCTTACTGCGGTCACAACTATGTCCAAGTCTCTAGTATTGAGGGGAGAGTCACTACAGTTGCTAATTTTCCTGCTGTTGTTGATGTTGTATCTGCCATGACCCATGTGGGTATTCACTCATGGTCACTATCACCCATACTGTTGCAGTCACTCTTTGAGGGAGTCATTGTTAGTTTTGTCTACTTTGGGGAAAAAAAAGGGGATGCTTTCCAACCATCCTATTCTAGAAACTAATTTTGAATCAACTGACCCTCTAAATTTGATATACCTGTGAATTGTTGAGATTAAATTTTAGTTTTTATGGAAATTCAACTCTCTGAGATCTTTATGTGAAATCACTGAAGCTTTAATGGTAATATTCCCTTTTCCAGGCCCCTGACATTGGACAGAACCCATTGCTAGATGTAATCTTTGAATAATGAGTTCCATTTGTGTTACTTTTAGGGTAGACACATTCCTATGTGTGTTTCCTATGTGTGTCTATATGAATGCTTATGAATATGAAAAATAGTGCCTTTTATAATTTTCAGTTATTATTTCTGATAGTTATTTTTTCCCAAAAGTTTTGAAGATAGTATAAAAGAAGGCTATTAATATCTGGTTAGAATCTCCTCCAAGGTAGGGAGTTATATTAGGTACTGTCGGGACTCTAGTCATGCTCATTATGGCTAGATGATGTTTGGCTACATAGTGTGTGTAGCAGATGCTATCAGTGCTCTACTCAGATGCCCTCAGGTCTCTTTCACTGTGTCTATGCATTCCTCGCCTGGTTTCTGTGTTCTTTTGCCGCTAAGAACTATACCTGTGACTCTCTTCCAGGAGCTACTTGAACCACTTTGCATACATGCACAGAGAGTCAGAAGTGCCTGTGAGAGTTGTAACACCAATGGGTACCTTTAGCCACTGACTGACTGGTGGACTGATTTGAGAATATAAAAGGCCAGCATTGCACAATGAAGTATAATTTACACTCTAAAGTTTCCCTGCAAGATCAGAGTGAGTCTTCAACTTTTTCCATGTTAAGATTCTCCAGATGCAGCATTGCTATCCACAAGGCTTTGTAGAAGGACAAAAAAAAAAAATACAGAAGGAACACCTGTCTCTTTATAAAATTAGAGATTAACACATGTCGATTCTATTTGTATTCTGTTGGCAAGAATCAGTAACAATGCCAGACCTAAATGTCAAAGGCTGGGAAACCACTTCCTGCACTAACTCTCTACTGTGGAAAGGGAGCAAAAAGTGTCTTCCTAGCTATCTAAAACACTGTAGATTTATATGAATCTGTTATCATCATAATCAGTCCCAGTGGTAAAGTCCATATAGATTTGTTTTAACATCTAATATGAAAAACATGGATCATGAATTAAATTCTGGTCTGAATGCATATGTATATGTACGGGTAGGTGTGCTTAACATGTTTTTAAGTGTTTCTCATGGAAAAATTCTGTTAAGCATTATGGGCTACAGGAAATAAATATTTTGAGTCTTTAAGTTTATAACACACAAACCCCCAGCTGAATTGGTGAACTGAATTAGCAAGTATTATATTAGTTGTATATGTAAGTGTATACACATACACACAAATAGATAAATGAAAGTATATAGATACATTTCACATCAAAGGAGGTAATTAATAATAACTTAGGGGAAAGGGAATTTTTACAATATAGGTGACATTAGAAGTGAAACTTTACAGAAAGTGTAATTTTCATAAATTGTCATAATTTAAGAAAAATATTCGAGACAGAGTGAACATTTTGGGCAAATTCTTAAAGATGTTTAGAAGTTTAATGAAATTTTGAATACATTATTTATTGACTGTTCCAGAGTGTATGTGATGATGGTTTACAGGTAAACAAAATTTAGGTTTCGGAGGGGTTTGTATGCCACGGAGTGAGGATTGCACTGGATTCTTTAGAGGGACTCAAAATTCTTCACTGATGAAACAAAACCTTCAAAAAATTAAACTGAGATGTGAATATTTTATTTTTTCAACTATACATTACTTACGCTGGCTTTCAAAGTCAATCATAATTTGATAATCTGAGTGAGGCTTTGATCAATTCATTACCTGAGTTTTGTTTTGTTTTTTTCTCTTTTACAACATATAAGCTTTTCCCAATGTCGATCTCTACCACAAATTTTTTTCTCGATGTTCCAGTTATCTTTTGAAGTTCCTCCACTGAACTTTCCTGGAATTGATTTTACCTGCTTCTCATCTGCATTTATATACAAACTTATTGTTTCAACTAAATTTAAGACATTTCCCACCTAAGCTTGCATTGTGTTTGTTCTGTAGTTGCTGAAAGAGAAAAAATAGGGTCAAACACAAAGTCCAAAGCACAACTACTTTGTTCTTTGATTGGCAGAGAACCTTCTGCTATACAAATGACATTGTTTAACTCAGGAAGTGGGAACTTTTGTTAACACAACAGTAGAAAGTAACTGAAGACATTTTCCTTAAAGATCACATTTGCTCTTTGTAAAGGAATTTTATGGAAATGTGGTTTTATAAGGATTTTCTAAGCAGTTCAGAGGTTATTATTTTTTTAAATGAACATCTTTATTCTATGAGATATGAATGGCTAGGCTCCTACTGTGTTGTCTGCATGCACAGCCTCAGACCAGCTCCATAGCAGTTGGACATTTTCTAATTAATCATTATAGATTGAAAAATAAATGTTTCTGAAGTATTAAGCTGATACGGGAAAGTTTCAGGATAAATTAGTTCTAATAGAAAAATATCTGCTCTTCTCATGCCTGATCTGTAAAGTGAAAAAAAATAAAAAGGATTCTGTAGGCTGTCCACAAAAATTCATTGAATTTCTGCCCTAAGAAAAGCTCATGATATTGCTTTGACCTAAATCTGATAGTAATTTAGTGCCAATTTCTTCCATGGTAACCCTAGGGTAGGCCTGAGTCTGAGCAAAACAAATTACCTGTCTTGTCATCTGTTTCAATCTGTAACTTAAATAAAGACCTGCACTTTATTACCATTATTATATCAGCATTGTCTCCACGAAAGAAACCAAAGATTAGTTGCCTCTTCTGTTATCAATCCCACTGTGCAAGTGTTTAATAATAATATCATCAACTTTATACATTGATGTATACGTTCATATTTTTTGTAGGGCTTTCCATTGTTTTTTTTCATATATTTTCCATGGGTGATTGCAATAACATGCGTCGTTTTTTTTTCCAACGTTTTTTTTTTTTTTTATTTTTGGGACAGAGAGAGACAGAGCATGAACGGGGGAGGGGCAGAGAGAGAGGGAGACACAGAATCGGAAACAGGCTCCAGGCTCCGAGCCATCAGCCCAGAGCCCGACGCGGGGCTCGAACTCACGGACCGCGAGATCGCGACCTGGCTGATGTCGGACGCCCAACCGACTGCGCCACCCAGGCGCCCCAACATGCGTCGTTTTTAATTACCAACCATATATGCAAAAATACTGGTTTTGTCTATCCTCTGAGTGCCAGATTCATATATTCAGATTGCTCATGGATGACACAAGGCCCCTCAAACTCCATTACTGAGTGTGTATTTTCTCTTTTTCTCACCAAAACAATTGTTTGCTCTGTATTTAAAATTTTGTTTAGCTGCACCGCTATCCCTGTAGTTATCCAACCAAGATATCTTATTTTGTGGTATGACCCACCGTTCCTTTAATTACTCAAGCAAGGCCTTCTAGACCTCCTTAAATTTCCTCAACTTCTGTTCTCTCCATCTTTACTACATATTTGAGTTCAGGCCCTCAAAACCTCATAGAGACTATAGCAGCATAGCCTCCTAACTGTTCTTACTACTGCTAGCTGTTCTCCCTGATCCTACCTCCAGCTCAAATTCCCCACTACCACCAGAATAATCCACACATCATTCTCCCCTTTGGGATGCTACTTGGATCCTTGCTGGATAAAGGACAGAGTATTAGTACCTCCTTACTCGTTGCCTCCTCTTCAAATATCTTCAGACTCATGCCCCACATCACTCTGACCCTCATTCTTTACTCCCTTACTGAACTACATACATATAGTTTCCATTGCCCACTCAGCTGTTTTATTCTTTCATGTTTTGTAAACACAGTCCCTCCTTCCTATTGTGCATGAAGTCTCTGTTGGTTTCTAAACCCATATCCATTTTTCAAAAGCTTACTCAGCTGACATACTGCTGAGGTTTCACTGGACCATTTCCCAGTGCAGTGCCTGGCGTGCCCTCCCCAAAACAGTCTGTTCTATTCCTACACTTTTATATAAGTATAGCATATATAACATTGATTTGTAATATTTTTACAACTTTTATCTCCCCAAATAGTATGGTTCTTGTAGGAAGAGACCTTATAGTATTCTTGTGGAACATTCTCTAGCATATAATGTAGCGCCTAGCATATTGTAAGGATTTGTGTATTTGTGTTAAGCATAGCTGAACTCATTAGATTTTTGTAAAATAGGTTAGTAGAGATAATGCTCATTATACACATGAGAGTTCCATATTATATGGCTAAATAAATAAAGGCATTAGGAGATAAACTTAAGTTTAAAATATAAAACAAAATATTTAGCACTTACCTGAAATAAATTATATTATTAAAATTACATATATTACATATTTAGACTTTTTACATGCTCACCCAGTGAAAACTAAAATTCAAAAAGTAAGACATTTATATTTAAGTTATTTGTTATTTTAATTACTGTGGCAGATGATTATGAGAGGCAGCATCCTTAGTAGTTAAGAGTATGTACTTAGCAGTAAGACTTCTTAGTTTTAATTGTGTTTAGGCACTCTCTATTTGTGTGGTTTTGGACAAGTAATTCAATGTTTCTATGACTCAGTCACTTCATCTGTAAAATCTGCCCTATGGGATTGTTGTGAGGATTAAATATCTTATGAATAGAATTATAGTACCTGGCACATATTAAATTATCTATAAGCATTGTAATTATTATCTATAATTAGAAAGCATTAGGGAATCCTAGTGAATACACACACATATACATTTATGTGAAGTACATATGTATAAATACAAACATGGACTACATAATTTCTCTGACCAAAGTTCTGAAGTCTGTGAGCTTACATTGTGCTTTCTTAATTTTTGTTTTCAGTTAGTAGTGAATCAACATTAGTGTAGTTACTTGACTCTAGTTGAATGGGATTCTTTGTTTAGTTATGAGAGATTCACAAAATCTTCAAAGAACCACAGCTTTATGGAAATACTTTGAACACACTAAAGGAAACATTGCATTTGTAAAGATGATAATTTAGGAGAAAGGTATTTTTAGTAGAATTCATTAAATATCAAATGGTTTTTCATCCCATGACTGAACATTTCCAATGTTTTTAAAACACATTGCCTTTTCAGCTGGCTCATTTTACCCATGGGCCCATCTGACAGAAAAACTTTCTATAATAAGAAAAGGGTTAATTGGAATTATCAAAGACTTTGGATATGGTCAAATCTGAGTTTGAAAACTCAATCGAGCATTCACTTTCTGTGTCCAATAGGCAAAGTAACAACTGTTCTGAAATTCAGTTGCACAGCACTTGGCACATAAACATTCTACATTCTGCAAACATTATTTACTCATTACCTTTTTACTTCATAAGAAGTTGAAATCAGTAATTTTCAGCTTTATCAGTACCTTAAGATTGTACAATATTCATACCTTATCCACATAAGTGCCTGCAGATACGTTAAAGATTTAAAGATTTTCAACTATTTTTATAAATTTTTTTCAATATTTATAAGTTTATTAACTGATCATACTCACCTGGATGGGTTTCCTTCTATCTTTAATTCTTTTTAAAAAGCAGATTGAATAACTACAGAAAAAAATCTAGGTGTGGTTTGACCATAATAGTTATCAAGTTGTAGATGTATAGTTTTAATCAATTAAAATGAAGATGAAACTTGCTTTTATGTTCCTCTCATTACATTGGCAATTAATACTGAGAGAACATTGAGAGAGACAATATCAGTCAAAACTCCTAAGCTGCTTCATAATTTTCTACCATAGTTTTTGCTGGTAAGCCACATTTCTTTCCAATCATTTTTGTGCAATTAGGGTTTTTGGACATAAGATATCCCTTGTGTAACCTTATAATTATTTTGATTAAATACGTCTTGTTAAATTTGGCCCATCACTTGAGCCTGTCAAGATCTTGGACTTGATCATCATGCCTCCCAAATTCACATAATTCACACATTTTCTGAGCTTCCCATGAATATTTTAATGCAAGTCATTAATGGGCTAGAAGAAGATGAAGCTCTGTGACTTTCCACATCATCAAAATGGGCAGTAATTCCATGTCAATATTTAGGTATGGTCAGTCAAGCAGTCAATTTACCAGATGTCACAAGTGTCATTTGAAATCGGGAATATAGAGACTTAAAAAATGCCTTGTGTTTACTTAATATTGGGATTTGGGAAAATGGTAAAGTGCTTTGTATGAGATGTTTCTTCCATTTATATAAATGGAGACTAAGGCTATCCTAATATTGAGCTTAAGTAATAGAAGATTCTAATGGTTTTGAGACTTCTATCTTGTAACGTATTTGGGAGGAAATAAGCTAATTCAGAGAAGCTATTTTCTTCTGAACTACCTGCACACTTCTATGTCCTACACTGGTTTCTCTTTGTCTCTCTTACACACATACAAACACACTCACACACTACTGAAATAACACCTTTGTGAAGAGGGACTAGTAAGAACTCAATTCTGATGTGATGAAGAAAAATTTGTGACAGTCACGATAAATTTCTGAGTTCTGGTAATCCTTAAACGGTTGCTATCTGCCTAAAGGCACCCTCTGGTTGGAGACTTGATCTGGTTCTGCTGCTTTTGGTCTTTCTGGTAAAGGAGAGAGGCAGTAAATAGTGGTGCTATAACAAAGGATTAGTAAACCGTGTTGATCCAACAGCAAAACAAGCCCAGAGCAATGAGTTTTCTCCTCAAATCTCAAGAATATGTTAATAGAAGAATTGGATTCACTCTTATCTTTTTTTGTCTACCCATCTAATAAGTAGTCAGATCTTAATTTTATATTAAAGACCTTAAAGAGTGATGAGTAAATAGCTTATAAGACTATAAATTTCTGATGCTAACATAAGTTAATTTTCATTAGGCAGACATGAAAAGTGAGATGAGTGCACATTCAACACATAAAATAGTGTTTATCTTGGGGAATTAATCTTTTTTCTCTTTTTTTCTGACTTTATTGAGGTATAATGCACAAATTATAAGATATTTCAGGTGTACATTGTGGTGAATGTATGTATACTTTGTGAAAGGAATCCCCCTATCTAGTTGATGAACACATTAACTAGATGAACGTATCCATCATCTCACACATTGATCTCTCTTTTTCCATTTTCTTTTCTTTTTTTTTCTCATCATAAAAAATGTGCTCCTCAGTCCCCATCCCCTATTTACCCTATCCTCCCACCCCCCATCCTCCACTCTGATAAACCATCTGTTTGTTCCCTGTAGTTAATTAAGATCCTGTTTCTTAGTTTCACTCTCTCTCGTTCTTTTTCCTTCTGCTCATTTGTTTCTTAAACAAATCACATGAGTGATATATAGTATTTGTCTTTCTCTGACTTATTTCAGTTAGCATTATACTAACTTTATGTTGTTGCAAAAGGCAAGATTTCATTATTTTTTAAATGCTGAAATATATATATATATATATATATATATATATATACACATATATGTGTATAGATAGATAGATAGATGCCACCTTCTCTTTATCCATTCATCTACCCATGGACACTTGGGCTACTTACATAATTTGGCTATTATAAATAATGTTGCCATAAACATAGGGGTGCATGTATCCCTTTGAATTAATGTTTTTGCATTTCTGGGTCGATACCCATCAATGTGGTTCTTGGATCATAGGATAGTTTTATTTTTAATTTTTTGAGGAACCTCCATACTGTTTTCCACAGTAGCTGCATCAATTTGCATTTCCACCAATTATTCAAGAAGGTTCCTTTTTCTGCACATCTTTGCCAACACTTGTTTCTTGTGTTGTTGATTCTTGTGTTGTTGATTTTTTTGTGTTGACCATCTGGATGTCTTCTTTGGAGTAATGTCTATTCATATCTTCTGCCCATTTTTAAATTTGATTATTTTGGGGATATTGAGTTGTATAAGTTCTTTATGTATTTTGGATACTAACCCTTTATCAGATAAGTCATTTGCAAATATCTACTCTCATTCAGTAGGTTGCCTTTTAGTTTTGATTTTTTCCCTTGATGTGCAGAAGCTTTTTTTTAATGTAGTCCCAATGTTTGCTTTTTTGTTTCTTGTTTTTTTGTTTTTGGCTTTTGTTTGCCTTGCCTCAGAAGACACTTCTAGAAACATGCTATGGCTGAGGTCAGAGAGATTACTGCCTGTGACCTCTTCTAGGATTTTATGGTTTCAGGTCTCACATTTAAGTTCTTAATCCATTGTTAGTTCACTCCTGTATATGGTGAAAGAAAGTGGTCCAATTTCATTTTTTTGCACTGACTATTCAGTTTTCCTAGTATCATTTGTGGAAGATGCTTTTCACATTGCATATTCATTCCTCCTTTGTCAAAGATTAATTGGTTATATAATTGTGGGTTTATTTCTAGGTTTTCTGTTCTATTCATCTATGTGTCTATATTTTTTTGCCAGTACCACACTATTTTAATGACTACCACTTTGTATTATAACTGCAGATCCGTAGTTGTGATGCTTCCAATTTTGTTTTTCTTTTTCAAGATTGATTTGGCTGCTTGAGGTCTTTTGTGGTTCTATACAAATTTTAGGATTGTTTGTTCTAATTCTGTGAAAACTTCCATTGGTATTTTGAAAGGGATTTTATTGTCTGTAGATTGCTTTGGGTAGTATAGAAATTTTAACAATATTTGTTCTTCCAGTTCATGAGCATGGAATGATTTTACATTCTTTGTGTTGTCTTCAGTTTCTTTCATCAGTGGTTCATAGTTTTCAGAGTACAGGTCTTTCACCTCTTTGGTTAAGTTTATTCCATATATATACACGTGTGTGTGTTTGTGTGTGTGTGTGTGTGTGTGTATGTGTGTGTATGTACAATTATCAATGGGATTGTTTTCTTAATTGCATGTTCTGCTACTTCATTATTAGTGTGTAGGAATACATCAGAGTTCTGTACATTGATTTTGTATCCTTTGACTTTACTGAATTAATTGATCAGATGTAGTAGTTTTTTGGTGGGGTCTTTTGGGTTTTCTATATATGGGGTCTTAGGATACCTGGGTGGCTCAGTTGGTTAAGCCCCACCAACTCTTGATTTCAGATCAGGTCATTATCTCACAGTTGTGAGTTTGAGCCCTGCATAGGGCTCTGCACTGACAGCATGGAGCCTGCTTGGAATTCTTTTTCAACCTCTGTCTCCTTCTCTCTCTGTTCCTCTGTCATTTGCTCTCTCTCTCTCTCTCAAAACATATGAATAAAAACTTAAACATATATATGGAGTTTTTAGTATTTTCCATATATAGTATCATGTGTCTACATATAGTGAGTTTTACTTCTTTCTTACCAATTTGGATACCTTTTTATTCATTTTTCTTGTCTTATTGCTGTGGCTAGGACTTCAAGTAGTATGTTTAATAAAAGTGGTGAGAGTAGGGTCACTTGACTGGCTCAATCAGAAGAGCATGTGGCTCCTGATCTTGGGGTTGTGAGTTCAAGTCCCGGTTTGGATGTAGACATTACATAAAAAGGAAAAAAAAAAGTGCTGAGAGTGGATATCCCTGTCTTGTCCCTGGCCTTAAGGGAAAAACTCTCAGTTTTTCCCTGTTGAGTATAATATGATGTTGGCTGCTGGTTTTCATATAATGTCTTTATTGTGTTGATATATATTTTGTCTAGACCTACTTTGCAGACGTTTTTTTTTTTTTTTAATTTTTTTTTCAACGTTTATTTATTTTTGGGACAGAGAGAGACAGAGCATGAACGGGGGAGGGGCAGAGAGAGAGGGAGACACAGAATCGGAAACAGGCTCCAGGCTCTGAGCCATCAGCCCAGAGCCTGACGCGGGGCTCGAACTCACGGACCGTGAGATCGTGACCTGGCTGAAATCGGACGCTTAACCGACTGCGCCACCCAGGTGCCCCTGCAGACGTTTTTTTTTAAATCAAATGCTCTTTCTGCATCTATTGAAATGATCATATAGCTTTAACACTTTCTTCTATTGGGGTGACATGTCATATTTATTGTTTTGTGAATATTAAACCATCCTTGCATTCCAGGAAGAAATTCCACTTGATCATGATGTCTGATTTTTAAAAAAAATATTTTGTTGGATTCAGTTTGCTAATATTTTGTCGAGGATTTTTGCATCTGTATTCATGAGAGATATTGGTCTGTAGTTCTTTTTTATGGTATGTTTATCTGTTTTTGGTATCAGGATGATACCATAGAATAAATGTGGAAATTTTTCTTTCTCATGTGTTTTTGGAAATAGTTTGAGAATAATAGGTGTTAACTCTTCTTTAGATATTTGATAAAATCCACCTATGAAGCCACATGGTCCTGGACTCTTGTTTTTTGCGGAGTGTTTGATTATTGATTCAATTTCATTGCTGGTAATTGGGCTGTTCAAATTTTCTATTTTTTCTGCTTCAGTTTTGGTAGGTTATATGTTTCTAGAATTGATCCATTTCTTCTAAGTTGTCCAATTTGTTAGCATACAGATTTTCATAATATCCCTTATAGTTGTTCATATTTCTGTGGTATTGGTTGTTATTTCTCCTCATTCATTAGTAATTTTATTTACTGGATTCTCTATCTTTTTTAAAATGTGTCTTGCTAGAGATTTATCATTTTGTTGATCTTTTCAAAGAACCAGCCCCTGGTTTCATTGATCTGTTCTATTGTTTTTTTAGTTTCTACATCATGTGTTTCGGCTCTAATCTTATTACTTTCTTTCTTTTGCTGGGTTTGGGGAATTCATCTGGATTTTAACTTTAGTACTCAGCATTATAAGCACAGATTTTTTTTAAATCCTTCTTAAACATAAGTGAGATTAGGTTTGTTTCCCAAGAATGGGCTCTCACTAACCAGGCTCTCACAACACTGATATACATAACAATTGACAGAAAGAACTATATACAAAATATCCAAAAATTTAAACATACTGATCCATATATACTTTCAATAAATCAGACTAGTCAGCAATCTAAATTATAATCAGACAGTTGTTTAGTGGGCTTGGAATATTAACAAAGAGATTTGAGTTGTCAAAATAGAATTTGTTGAGCATCTTGATAATATCTATATGTGATAAATGTACCATATTTTCTTAATATTCAAGTCTAGTAAGAATGCACATCAAGTCTACACATTTTTTATGCTTGATTTAGCAATTTCATTGTAGTTTTTGATATTCACTAATTTTCTTTATATATTTGCAAGCTTCCTCTTCAACAAATTTCTTTCCCCAACTTAATTCAATGCTTACCATTATGTATTTCTTAGTATCCCACAATTTAAATTGAGGTTTTATTTACACTTCTTACTTCATGTTATTCATAATCCTTCTAAAATTACTAGTAGCATATCAGAGATTTTATGTGAGAGTTTTCTCAGTACCTTGTAATATAATTCTTTAAGCCCCCAAAAGTTGAACTCATTTATTAAGAACTTAGACATCCTCTTCATTTGATTATCAGTTCTTTTACTACACATTTCAATCAGTAAAACAATATTCTCAGGGAAGAAGACAACATAAAAATAGGGATTACATGTCTTTTTCACTGTTTCTCAATATACATTCCACCTTTTTTTTTTTTTTGAAAATCTAGGTTAATTTTGGCCACTTGTATATTTGTATTCTTGAATGTTTCTTGAGAGATCTGTGCTCTTCATTTACATTAGTCTTTAGATATTTGCCTATAGATATTTTAAGTGAGGGGTGTGTTGGATCATCAGCATGTCAACAAGAAAGCTTGGCTACTAGAATATTTATTGAGTTAGCATCTATTGTTGACTTTTTTTAGGTTTCAAGGTCTTATACTCACTTGTATAGGTCCATTAAGTTATTTGGGTTGCTCATATGTGAGCAGTCACACAAAGAAAGATCACTGATAGCATAATGTATGTGAGACCAGTACCTAGGATGCCAATTTGTTAAATGTCCGAGGTAGACAGATAATCCTATTTAATGACTCAATTTTTCAGTATACATAGCAACTGCTTCCCTAGCATTATGATATTGAAAGAAGCTGAGTTAGTAAGCATTGGGGTGGGCATTGATTTGGATCAAAAGATGAATTGAAGTATTGAAGAATATTTGTCCTAAGTGTTGGTGAAGCCTAATCAATCCCTTTGCCTTTCAAGAGAATACCCAATCAGACACTTTTGGTTTCGTAGATCAGTGTTGCTTATGTCTGCTCAGTTCTTGATATAACCTACCTGTTCTACCTCATGGACTTCTGGATTTTTTATTTCTCATTAAGTATGATTGTCCTTTCTCACAGTGCCTTTTCCCCCCTTTACATGTGCTCATATTGGTAATAAGGCTAAATTGCTATTTTTTGGGCTAGGGAGTTACTCTTTTTCCAATCTTTCTTTGTTACTAATGGTATTCTTCAATTGCTTAATTGAAACATTATTATCATGCTAAAAATTCATTTCATGTTTTGTTCAGATCCTTTTGAAAATATTAGGTCATTGAAGGGATTCCTAAATAGCTATATTAATTTGGTAAGGTAATACATTCTTTTTAACCTTTTTGGATGATTTCTTTTAGTCTGGTTTTGAGGCTATAGTTAACGTTTTTTGTATCCCAGTCTCCCAGGATAACTAGTGTTATCTTGTAATTCCAGCATTTTCAGAGTTGGCTTCTATCTTAAATGTAGCAGAATAGCAGAAGATTCAGGCACAGAAAATGAAAATAAATGGAGATCTTTAGATAATCAGGTATCAGTAAATTATTTAAAGAAGCCATGGGCTGATTTCTGCCAATGTCACTATACCAAAAATACTTTCCTTATCTTCAGGGATGATTTTCTGTCACTAAATTGTATATCCTTAATAATTTTTTGCCTACTTGTTCAATTATTTTTTTAAAAGTATTTAATTCTACACCTTTCACATCATGTGTATTTCTCTATTTCTCCTTTCAGATAAATTTTGACTATATATTTTGAAGTTCTATTACTTGTGCACACATTTGGTATTTCTCTTTTTTTTCTGCATTATGAAATATGTTCCTCTTGCATGCCACAACAGCACCCTGAGTTCAGTGCCAGAAAACCTAGGAGTCAATTCTGATACTTCAGTCATAATTATTGCATATCCAGCTCCATCACTATGTGAATTTAACCTAAATTATCTTGATTCTGTCTACTCTTGAAATTGATTCCTCCCATCATATCTCCTAACTGGTCTACCTTCACCAGCCTTGCTTCCCTTAGAGTGGTTTTCATCAAATAAAAAATCCGATTATGTTCATAAACCACTTCCGTTGTTTCCCATTGGTTTTAAATGATCTAAATCTTTAATGTAGCCTACATGGTCCTGACTATGTGGCTCTTTCTCTTCTCTTCTGGATTATCTAGTCATCCCCCCCTTTTTTTATTTTTCTCTGCTTAAGACACAGTGACTTTCTTGTGTTTTTTCTAATAATCAAGTTCCTGGAGTCAAAGCCTTTTCATATTTCATTTCTTCTTCAGAGAAAAAATGTACCATTTCTTTTTACCTAGAAAACACAATCTGCAAATTACAATTCAAAAGCTACTTCCTTAGGGAAGCCTTGCCTAACTATCCAGACCAGATAGAAAACATTCTCCTAATTTATATTTTCCATAGTGCCATGTATTTTTCATTCAGAATGCTTGTCATGTTTATAATTTTATATTTATTTTAGTATTTAGTTCATGCCTATCTATTCTTACTAGACAATAGGCTGTTTGAATAAGGACAGTTCTGTTTGCTCACTAAAGTGTGTATCTCTTTCCATGGATCTGGCAGACATTTCCTGCCCAATAAATACTTGTTGAATCAACAAACTGAGTGAATGAACAAGAAGTATTTATAAGCATTTCTATATTAACTAACATAATAAGTTTGAAGTGTATTTCAAAATTTTCCAGAAAAAAATCATAGCATGCTTTCTCACAAACACCTCTTCTTTCCTTCTCTCCTTAAAGGAATTAAGTTCCATTTAGTACTTAAATGATTGTTCTTTTTAAAATAATGCAAATAATGGCAGTTATACAAATTAAAGCATTTTCCTATAACCTATACCTGGATGTATTTTGTAATCATTGTGTAAGAATAAACTTACTGTATTGGTATTCTTTCCAGGTAATGGCATTAGCAATGAAAATGCCAATTTAGGGACTTTTTTTGATGACCTTTGTCCTTTACCTGTTGTCACCTACTATCAAAATTTTAAAAGTTCAAAATTTCAGTGAGGTATATGATTTGATTGAATACCATTAGAATCCTCTGTGCATCCTAAATTATTAATGTCCAATTCTGAAACAGAGACCACTTATTTAGAAAGTGTAATGTTTAAGCTGATTAAAAATGTTAGGTTTTTTTTTTAATGTTTATTCATTTTTGAGAGAGAGAGACAGAGACAGAGCATGAGTGGGGGAGGAGCAGAGAGAGAGAGGGAGACACAGAATCAGAAGTAGGCTCCAGGCTCTGAGCTGTCAGCACAGAGCCTGATGCGGGGTTTGAACCCATGGACCATGCGATCATGACCTGAGCTGAAGTAGGACACTTAACTGACTGAGCCACCCAGGTGCCCCAAAATGTTAGTTTTTAATGGAAAAAGTGTATATAAGGAAGAAAATGATGATATGGTAAACAGAGAATGCACAATGAACATAGGTTTTCTATATATGTGTGTTTAAGTGTAAAATTAATTAATTAATTTTTAAATATGAAATGAGAAGTTAGGTTATTATCAAGTGAGATAATTCATATATTTTTATTAGCTCCTTCTTTGCACTAAGTAAGCACTTGGTAAATATTGATATTGATAATCTTATTATTGCTATAATTACCAGAGCTGTTATTATTTAACCTTAAATTTGTACCTCATCCTTCTCTTATAAATGTTTGATATTATAAAGACTTTTAATGGCCCAGAAATTTTAATGGACCAGCAATAGACGATTACAGAAAGCAACCCTTTCTTGCTTGTGTAATCCATCATGCTAAGTCTTTCGATGTTAAGGTTTTTTTTTCAATTTTTAATTAATTTATTTTTTAAAATTTTTTCTTATGTTTATTTATTTTTGAGACAGATAGAAACAGAGCATGAGTGGGGGAGGAGCAGAGAGAGAGGGAGACACAGGATCGGAAGCAGGCTCCAGGCTCTGAGCTGTCTGTGCAGAGCCCGACGTGGGGATCGAACTCACCAACCGTGAGATCATGACCCGAGCCGAAGTCAGACACTTAACTGACTGAGCCACCCAGGCACCCCTGACGTTAAGGTTTTTTAATCCACGTTAAGAAAAATTGAAGAGGGTTGATTGAATAACAAGTTTTTAATACAATATTAATAAGTAAAAAGTGATATTGAGGTACTAATTTATTTTGCACTAATTGATTATTTGTTCTAAAGCTCCTTTATTTTTATCATAAACAAAAATATTTCCTCAACTTCTAGCATGGTGTATAGCATAAAGCAAATAGGTGGTAAATCAACATTTGCTTTGAAATTAATGTTACTTAGTTAATGAGATCAAGCTAAATTTTTATGATAGAGAACACACTGATTATTCAATTTGATAGGAAACCATGAAGCATACATTCCACTACACATGGTTAAGTTTATTTTTTTCTTTGTTTAGCCGTTAATCTTATCAACTCATTATGATTACCTCATACGATATACCAGGTGGTATCAAATTGAATCTTCAACAAAGAATAGGATGTAGCCTAACAGTTGAGGGGTGGGATGGATAGAACCAGTGAGGAGGGAGAGTGTAGGCCGTGAGTAGAAGTGGGAACCAAATCTGCACATGCTTAGAAATGAGGTTGTATTTACACGCTCTTTGCATGAATAGTCTTCAGCACCCTCAACCGTGAAATGAGGTTTATGGAAAAAAAAAAGTTCAAATATGCTGCTCTTTGACAGTTCTACAATTCTGTAATTCTGTAACAGTTTCTTCTTTTTTAAAAAGAATAATTTTTAAATGTGAAAAATTACCACTTCATAATAGATTTTTAAATATTATAAGTCTTATAATATTCAGGAGAAATAATAATACTAGACCAAGCTTTTTTATTGCTTGTGTGAAACAAGTAAAAACATTTTTTAATGTTTATTTTTGAGAGAGAGAGAGACATGTTGAGCAAGTGTGGGAAGTGCAAGATGAGAGAGAGAGAGAATGCGAAGCAGGCTATCTGCTGTCAGTGCAAAGCCCAATGTGGGGCTCAAACCCACGAACCATGAGATCATGATCTGAGCCAAAGTCGGACACTCAACTGACTGAGCCACCCAGGGGCCCCTAAAATAAGTTTTTATTTTTATTTATTTATTTTTTTTAATTTTTTAAATTATTTTTTTAATGTTTATTTATTTTTGAGAGAGAGAGAGAGAGAGACAGTGTGAATGGAGGAGGGGCAGAGAGAGATGGAGACACAGAATCCGAAGCAGGATCCAGGCTCTGAGCTGTCAGCACAGAGCCGGAGGTGGGCAAACTTACAAATGGTGAGGTCATGACCTGAGCCAAAGTCAGGTACTTAACAGACTGAGCCACCCAGGTGCCCCCTGAAATAAGTTTTTAAATAAATGCATTCCTCATTCCTCCTGAGGCTGGCTAACATTCCATTCTTGTGTTGGAACCCAGGGTGATGTTCTGAATCTTTTACTGGACCTCCTTGCTTTTCTTGTAGACTTACAATTTATACACTTGACACATGAGTACATTACAGGGATAAGAATTCTGTATGATTTTCACATTTTGAGGTGCTTGACATATTTAAAAAACATTAAGTTGCTATAACACTGTGAATGTTTCCATACTACATATAATACTTAACAAACACAAAAAGATTGTGTGTATAATCCCCCTAATATATAATACTGAGAATTTAACATATATGCCCTCAGAGAATTTGAGACCTTGCACAAGCATTTTGCATGCCCATCCTCCCTTTGGTCACCCTACTCTTTACTTAAGATATTCTATGTCTATTTATAATGATAGAACTTATCATTATCATTAAAAATAGAAATTATGTAATACTGTAGTTATCCAATTTAATATAATGCCAATTTATTTTTTTAATTTTTTTAATTTTTATTTATTTTTGAGAGAGAGAGTACAAGTTGGGGAGGGGCAAAGAAAGGGGGACAAGAGGATCCAAAGCAGGCTCCATGCTGATAGCAGTGAGCCTGATGTGGGGCTAGAACTCATGAACTGCGAGATCATAACCTGAACTGAAGTTGGATGCTCAACCGACTGAGCCACCCAGGCACCCTTCTACTGCCAATATATTTATCATGCATTTCCAGTGTACGTTGGCTTTTCAAATAATAGGTTATACCTAAGTACACATTCTTCTTGAACTTGCTTTTACAAAGTATATACCTCAAGTTAAAAATTAGTCTCCTAAGCTTATGACTGGGCTATAAATAATTCTGGTCATAAATCACACACATATCTAATGAAATAGAAAACTGCAGTATAGGGATACATGAAATGACAACCTTTGCTAATCATTTAAAAACTTAAAGATCTCTAAGGATGTTTATCATGATCTGAAAATTGAATTTTTTTTAAAGTTGCAATAGATTTCATTTAGGAACAAAAACTGGATTGTGACAAATTAAGTATATTTCTAATAGAGTAGAGAAAAAGTGAAAAGTCAAGTTTATTTCTATTAAAGAGTTTCCCATGAAAGAATGAGTAATCTCAAAGTAATGGTTATGATCGATAAAAGAATGTCATTATGTGGATGCTATAAAAGATAAAGAAAAAAACTAAGTCCTAAGAAAGGAAAAAAAAGTATAAAATACAGAACTAAATTTAACTATAAGGAATTTCAACTGTGGTTTTTCGTACAGTTTCCCCTCCAAATTCGATATATGTATTGAACCCCCGGTATTGTATATTTTGACTGTATTTAGAGACTAGGTATTTTTTTTTACTTCATTTATTTATTTTGAGAGACAGAGAGAGCATAAACAGGAGAGGGGCAGAGAGAAGATAAGACAGAATCCCAAGTAGGCTTCGCACCAACAGCACACAGCCTGATTCAGAGCTTGAACTCACGAACCCGTGAGATCACGACCTGTGCCGAAATCAAAAGTCGGATGCTTAACCGACTGTGCCACCCAGGCACCCCAAGAGACCAGGTCTTTAAAGAGGTAATTAAGTTAAAAATGAGGTCATTGGTGTGTGCCCTATTTCAATATACCTGATGTCCTTATAAAAAAGAGGAAATTAAGACACTGACCAAGAGAAGATCATGTGAGGACACAAGTAGAAGATGGCCATCTACAATCCAAGGAGGAAGCCCTAGAAAAAACTCACCCTTCTGACACCTTGATTTCAGACTTCTAGCCTCCAGAACTGTAAGAAAATAAAATTCTCACAGTTGATTGGGAAATTTATTGATTGAGTTGTGTTACTCTGTGATAGTTGCTCTAACAAATACACCAATTAAAAACTTAAAGTATGGGGCGCCTGGGTGGCGCAGTCGGTTAAAAGCGTCCGACTTCAGCCAGGTCACGATCTCGCGGTCCGGGAGTTCGAGCCCCGCGTCGGGCTCTGGGCTGATGGCTCAGAGCCTGGAGCCTGTTTCTGATTCTGTGTCTCCCTCTCTCTCTGCCCCTCCCCTGTTCATGCTCTGTCTCTCTCTGTCCCAAAAATAAATTAAAAAAAAACGTTGAAAAAAAAATAAAAAAAAAAACTTAAAGTATAATTATTTTTTCTGTAATAGTATATTGTATAATAGTATATTCTAGTATATTGTAAGCATTAGGAGAACTCTCTCAAATAAACAATTACTTTCCATAAAACTGTATCTATCATCAGTATGCTAAAAATTCCTAAAGTATGGAGGTAAAATGAACACAAATCTGTAGGAAATGAAACAGAATAAAACGCTAATATTTAATAAGCAGCTAACTAGTGATATCTTTATGTTAATCTAATTCTCATCCAATGAATTATAGGGGCTTAAAGAAACATGATCACTGCCTTCACAGAACTTTTGGTGATGATGAAGATGGTGATAATAACCATAGTTTGGAACACCTGTCATGTGTTAAGAAGTGTACCAAGCACTTTATTTTCTCATTTAAAGAGAAAAGTATTTTTTCCTTGCTTTAAAAATTGGGATCAGAGCATTTAAATGATTTATCTAAAATGACACTGTTAGCAATTAAATTGCCTCCAGATTCTCTACTCTTAATCACTAGTATTTGCTCACTTAATAAAGATGATGAGAAATTCCCCAAGAGAAACAGTATAGGCATATGACAATGAATATACATAACAGCTGCATATTGAAGTATATATGTCACACGAATTTCAGTGTTTCAATTTTTTTTGTCATACAGGAACAATAATGAAATTGGAAAGACTGCTACTATTTTAATATGTATGTGTTTGTGTACATATATGTGTAATATATATATATAATTTTATAAATTTAGTAAAATATATGTAATCAATCATCTTCATCTTTCATTTACATAACTACCATTTTTTAAATTTTTATGATATATGTTACTTTTTAATGTTACTTACTAGTATAAAAATAATTACTATTTGATCAAAATTTTAAATGGTGAATATATGTAGCTGTATATATTTGGTAAAGTATTCAGTGTTCTTTTTTAGGAATTGCCATATTGCAGGCATATTTTAGCTTTTACTAAACAGTCTTCTTTTAGAACATAAGATTAGCCTTCCTTCTTCATTTCTAACAATTTTTTAAATTAGTCTTTTTTTGTTTCCTTTTCATTTTCCTTTTTTCCCTTTCTTTCTAGTCCAGTAGTTTTCAGATTTATCTCTACAACATCTTTTATAGCCAGATAAAGTTTATGTTTTATTACTGCCAAGGTAAAATATCATAAGAAGCCAATCCCCTAATTTACAAAAGAAAAAAAATGTTTATTATTTTTAACTCAAGTAGAGAATTTCTGCAATAAGAGTAAGTGAAAGCTAGACTGTGACCAAATTTCACCTAAGTCTGAAACAGTGATATTTTTTATGTCAGTGACTATGTACATATTACTGCAAATATTTTGAAAGGAATTTTTACAATGCACAACCATGGAGATATGCGTGTAACATAATCGTACTATTATATGAATAACAACATTAAGATAATAGCTAATATTGCGTGTTTACTCTGTGAAGTATGTTGCATTAAGTACTTTACATGCATTTTCTCAATTGTAATTACATGATTGGGTGCATTTTATGATTGTTCTTACCTTTGGGATAAAAACATGGAGAAATGGCACATGGTGGTTATGTAACACAGTCAATGCAAGGTTAACTGGAAATTCTACTATCCTCAGTCTGGCATGATTTCAGAACCAGACCTTATAAACTCTCTTATGGTAGCTTTTAAGATTAGATTTCTCTGGATAGGAGTGTAGCATATGGCTGGAATTTAATTGCCTAGGTGGGTCTTTTTTTCGAAGAATGCTCCAGGACAAGCATTCTTTCTAGCAGATAGCTACAAGATAGGGAGAACAAGGGAAGGGCAGGTCTTTGCGTTAAAGCAGGACTTGTGTAGAGTTTGACTTTTCATATAATTTTTCACGGAGAGATCTTCTCTAAAGATGGGGACTGCATGTTAGCAATCAAGGGGGTCTGTCCTACACAGCCAGAAACAAAGAATTGGTAAAGTGAGAGGTCCTTATCACATCTTCCTTATCATTCCTGACTCCATAGAAACTTTTCCAATTCTAAGGAATGCATATATAGCACATCTGATTTCAAAGGGTAGATCAAAAATTTTCTTTTGTTTTCATGGACTCATTTCACCTGGAAATTCATAGAAAAAGGAGGCATTTTATGTTCCTGAATTAAGATTTAATAATACACCAACTCCTGAAAATGTTTGCACAAATTATAACAATAGGATTTTTATGAAATATATTTCTGTACTTATCCTGAGAGTCAATAGATTAAGATTTTGTGTAAAGGTAGAACTTTATTTTTTTCTTTCAGTGAACACAAATTTGTGCACATTGAAGTTTGGTGAATATTAACTGTAATGTATATTAGGAAGAAGAAGTGTTAATAGCAGTCAATATTTTCAAATATGATATGACCCCAACTTAATTATATCTTACCTGGAAAAGAACAATGACTTACATTTTAAGGAAGACAAAAGGCAAATTGAAGATAAATGTTAGCCAGAAGGTTACACTTTAGAGTCAGTACCTCAAAGGATGAACTCATAGTTGGAAGTAAATGAAACATTTTTCACTATCTCTGACAGAACTTGATTAATTCAAGAAATGCTTTCTCTGCTGCTTAGCTTCTCAATACGCATGCCATCTGCCCATAGTCAGCTTTGGTTTCTGTTTGGTTTCACTTGTGAAGTAACATAAAATGAGAAACTCATTAAAAACTTTTGAGACACATCACATGTAGACCCACAGAAATCACTCAATAGCTGCCAGTTTTATAGACTCAGATATAAATGGTCTGTGTGGAATAGTCTTTTTAAAATTCAGGATTTTAGAATGGGTACCTATGGTTAGTAATGGAAGCCACATTCGGAACACATAAAATGCTCTGGAGTAGCACATCCTTGTGAAGCCTGCTTTAATGATTCCAACTCAAAGTCTTTTCTCTGCATTTCTATAGCATGTGTAGTTTTTAAATACTATTTATTGCTTATTGATTTTCATTAATTTACTAAGCATTAACATTTTCTGTTCCTTACTAACTGAAGGCAGTTATCATGTCTTTTAAAAAAGAGATAAACATTGTGGTAAAGACTACCCCTTCTTGATTACTTCATTATTACTAGCCTATTGTTGAATTTGTAAATGTTACCTTCCTATTTTACATTTGAATATCACAGGAAGGTACAATAGGTTTAAACTTAATGGATTTTTTTCCCATTACTATTCAGTGATAGATTTTATGCGACATGTTTTTACCATTTATATCTCATTCTACCCTCAACAAGATTATGGATAACTGGGGATTACAGTATTCCCATTTAACAGAGATTAAGATAAATTAAATGATTTGCCTGAGATTACAAGTAGTAGTATTCAGTATGGAATTGTTGAATCACTATATTATAACCTGAAACTAATATAATACTGTATGTTAACCATACTGGAATTCAAATAAAACAATAACAAATAGCATTCATTCTCAATACATCACAGCTGTATTGACACAGTATTAGAATAAGTGAGACCACGTTAGGATGTAATGGACTATTAAAGAAAAGAGATTCATGAGATATCTCCCAATATATTGCATCGGTACTCTTGTGACCCCAAAAAATATCCAGTTGTATATGCTTTTTCAAAAATCAATGTTCCTTCTATATGTGTGGAATAGTATTTAACATTAACTAACTGAATTTAGGCAGTCTATCTTAATATCTTTTAGAAAAGAACTCAATATGATCTATTTTATGGGTTCTCAATGTTTATACCTTTCAGAAGAGTTTGGAGTGTGTGTGTGTGTGTGTGTGTGTGTGTGTGCATAGTTTGTTCTATTTCAGTATATTTTTATTTTGTATCTCCCTTGATAGTAATTATTGTGGTTTGAACATAAATTACCATATAAGATACTGCTATGTGTTCTGTGTTTA
This sequence comes from Lynx rufus, assembly GCF_022079265.1. NCBI lineage: Eukaryota > Metazoa > Chordata > Mammalia > Carnivora > Felidae > Lynx > Lynx rufus. The sequence goes on from NW_025814827.1 coordinate 62,140,692, forward strand.
CTTTTTTGTGTGTGATGGGGGAAGTTTTCTGGCATGTTATATCTCCAGTTATCTTCCCAGTATAAGTTAAAAAATAAAAGAATAATTGCATAGTAATTTTTAGACACTGTTCATCTTTTCATCTCCACATAAAGGTCAGCAATTTTATATCCCTAATTCAAATGTTTCAGTGACAAGTAAAATGATAAAAATGATACCTTATTATACTTGACATACAAATGTTGATATAACCATGCCTGTATAGCAAAGTTAGGCAATGCTGCTAGATGTTGGCAAATATTAAAAACTCATTTCAAGACATTGCACTCTTCATGTTAGTCTTCGATTATATGATCTATGCTACTTTTGTGTATGTTGAGCTGTTATATTTGTGAAACCCCTCCATGATCTCAATTCTCCATCATGCCTCTACCATTTTTGGGGTGTGCACAGAAATATTCTGTAACTGTACAAAGCAGATCTGGTTAGACATCACTTGCTACTCTCCATAATGTCATGTGTCTGAGACCTCCATGGGACTTAAATGACCCTTAGGATATTCAGTCATAGATAAGTTCATGGGGCTTTCTGTTCTTGCTTATTCTTAGCTTTGAGAACTTAGTTGGCATGGTAGGATAGAAGGAATTCTGGGTAGGCATTCTGTGTTCCATGTCTTTCGTGTCCTGGACCTTGATCAAAGCTTTTGAAATCAAAACCACAAATTAAAGATTGTTTACAGGTACTATTAAAATAGAAAGTGAGTTCTATCACTAGAAATTTAAACTCCCATATAATTATTATCTTGATTTTGGTGGTAGGTGACGAGCGAGGAGGACTTTAAGAATATGATTTTGATAAATTTTAAAACAAAAGAAGTTGAATTGACTTTTCTTGATTTTTGAATGGAATCAGGATTTTTCTGTCTTAAGTTTTGCTGCTGGAATTTTTGGAAATTTTCTTATAAGTGAAATTTATTCTGGTTTCAAATATATCCAGAGTTTTTGAGGAAGAAAAATATGAATCTCCTGAAATTTCAGTGACAAGGCTTTACATTAAACTTTTATTGTCATCTTTCTTGAACCAAGAGCAGGAAAACACAATCCTGAGGGAGTTTCATCTGCATGTTGCTGAACAGCTTGATGTCCTCAATTGGAACATAGCAAAGTGCACAATGGGCCACCTGATTTTTCATAGCAGAGAATGAAATGGGAAATTGAAAAGAAACAAGGATTTCATTTCACTCCACTTATTTGGTTTAAATTCACTTTAAAAAATATGAAATGTCTCATTTAGTTTAATGCATGCAAATGAAGCCTATGAAGGATGACAGAAATCATATGGCAAGAACTTTCCCAAATGCTGTGACTGAGAGTGAAACAGTTTTATACCATTTGTGAGGGGCATACTACAAAATGTTGTTGAAATGGCTGGAGATTGTATTGAAAACCTTCGTAGATTGGAGGAGATTTGTAATTTAGGATTCAAATTATAAAGAAATTAAGTAATTTAACACAACATTGGAGGGCTTTCATCTCTTTTAAATTAATTTCCTTTTTCTTTTCCATTTAAGCTGGAAAAGGGACTTCACGACTGTATATTATATTGATAAATAAGTTTGTATCTATAAAGACAATATCCAGATTATTTAGTCTACAGAAGTCCTTTGTTTTGAAACACCCAGATATTTGAAGCAAAAGAAGAATGCTGACTGTCTTTGGCTCTGTTTGACTATTGTTACATTATTAGCTTATTTTTCTCTTTATATTTTTTATTGCATTTTACACAGTAAAGTAACAGATGTGGCTGTTCCTTGAAAACTGTAGTGTATACAATTTTAGTTGCTATCTTTAGTATTGTTATTCTACCACTACATACATTCTATATTTCCAGTGCACATGTGTTATATTTCAGTCATGAACAGTCATTGACTATTCTGTTTTGTTACTATTTTGTCTTAGAGTGTTCCCTTCGCTTGTTTGTAGGTTTCTTGTGCCCTCTGACAGGCTTTCAATAGTGCATTCTCTGAAAATACCACTATTTAATGCAATGACATTAATGAATTGATCTCCTAAAATTTGACTTACTTTGAATATTTTTTCCTTTTTTTTTTATTTTACTACTCAATAAGCCGTAGGTTGATACACATGAGCTTTAGTTGTGGAAAATTTGTTCCTATTATACCTTTGAAATGTTCTCTCTTTTTCTCCTTCTTTATTAATTACGCTCTGTGTCAGCTGTTGAATTTGTTGAAATATTCCTCTCATTTTTTCATATTTCCCCCCTATTTTCCTTGTTTCATCACTCTGTTTTAACTTCCTACTTTTTTCCCCTCACTTATTTTCAATGCTTTTATTGAATTTATAATTCTAGTTATAATATTTTAATTTGTAAGAGCTCATTACTTTTGCTGAATATTCATAGTTATAGTAGCATGTTCTTGTTTTACTTATGCAATATTATAGCTTTCAGAGTTAATAATTATAGTTTCTTTGCGTGAGGATGTCTTCCTCTTTTCTCTGTCTTATTTTTCCTCTGGGTTCTTTGTTATATTTTGCATTATTTTTTTTCTTTCTTCCACGTAATAAGCTTTCTCAAAAGTCTGCTCATATTGAAGAGTGAGGTATGAAAGAAATAATGAGTCTTAGTGTTTGTAGTCAAGTTTGCCAGTATCTGGAGATCATTATTCCTTGGTCATTCTTTTTCTCTTGAAAATATGTACCTGGTCAGCCCTAAAAAAATTTGTGACGCCCAATGCAAACTGGATATACAGAGCTCATTACTGAAAAATTTAGAATCTCAAGACAGCAACCACAGAGCTTTAAACTAAGAGTGTGATCATTCTAAGTGTGGGTCCCCATGAGACAACAGAAGTTGCATACCCATAAATCTGGCCCTGTCTCTAGTCAACGTTTGCCTGAAATGCAGTGTTCTCGGAACAGCAGTCCTCTCCAGTGAACAGAACTTGGTTATTTATACCCTAAGTTAATTCTCCAGTTTTCATCCTGTGCCTCACTTATACCTTCTGCTTTTTCCTTTGTTCTCTCTTTCATTTCTATTTATTTATTTTTCATACCTTTATTTATTTTTATTTTGTAATTTAAATCAAAATTAGTTAACATATACTGTAATAATGGTTTCAGGAGTAGAATTTAGTGATTCATCACTTACATATAACACCCAGTGCTCATCCCAAGTGCCGTCCGTAATGCCCATCACTCATTTAGCCCATCTCCACACCCAGCACCCCTCCAGCAGCTCTCAGTTTGTTTTCTGTATTTAAGAGTCTCTTATGGTTTGCCTCCCTCTCTGTTTTTATCTTATTTTTCCTTCCCTTCCCCTATGTTCATCTGTTGTGTTTCTTAAATTCCACATATGAGTGAAATCATATAATATTTACCTTTCACTGACTGACTTATTTCGCTTAACATTCTAATTCCATTCATATTGTTGGCAATATCCTCTCTTTTAAATACCCTCTTTAGGAGCACCTGGATGGTCAGTCAGTTGAGCGTCTGACTTTGGTTCAGGTCATGATCTTGCGGTCTGTGAGTTCGAGCCCTACGTTGGACTCTATGCTGACAGCTCAGAGCCTGGAACCTGCTTTGGATTCTGTGTCTCCATCTCTTTCTGTCCCTCCCCTGTTCATGCTCTGTCTCTCTCTCTCTCTCTGTCAAGAATAAATAAAACAATAAGAAAAATTTTAAACCCTATTTAATTTCTATTGAGAATAAGGACTACATTTTCTGGGGGTAGAGTGATGTGTTGCCCAACACAATGGCCAGAGGCTGGAAGCATAGTATTCATCCTCTGTGTATAGATGTTTAACCCACTACCTTAATGTTAGCCTATGTCTTATATCTTCATTCTGGAACCTGTAAATCCAGGGGCCCATGAGTATATTTTCTTTTAGATTTCTTCCTTTTAAGGACTTAAGTAGTAGATTTTTCCACCCTCTTAACTAAAACTCATCCTATTCTATTCCTTTTAATTTTTCAAGGGTTTGTTGGAATCTCTCTCCCTCTCTCTTTCTCTCTCTCTCTCTTTTTGGTTGCTTTCTCTCCTATTCTCTTTTTTTATACCTGGTTTTCCTGGCTTATCTCATTTACTGTAGTGTAGTATAGAATATAAGATTCATTTGTGTCCAATCTGCTATAAGTGAGTAATAATCTTCAAAATGTTATTTTAAAATTTAAAATAAAGTCATAAAAATAAGGACATTTCTTACCTTCTTAATGATCCATTTAAGAGTAACATAATATACATTTGACACTTGAACAACTTGAGGCTTATGGGTATTAACCCTAGTGTAATTGAAAATCTATATGTAAATTTTGAGTCCCTCAAAACTTAACTAATAATAGCCTAGTGTTGACTGGAAGCCTTACCAATAACACAACTAGTTGACTTATAAATATAGTATATGTTATGTGTATTATATACGGTGTTCTTACAATAAAGTACTTTAAAGAAAAGAACATTTTAAGAAAAACAAAAGGAAGAGAAAATACATTTACTATACTATATCGTGTTAAAAAAATCCTCATGTAAAGTGGACACGCACATTTTAAATCTGTGCTGTTCGAGGGTCAATAGCATACTAAAAATAAGACGGTGATCAAAAAAAGATCATCATATTTTATTGACATTTCTTTTGTTATTATGAACAGTAAGATGGAATTTGAGGAGAAAACGAATTTAAGATTTAGGAGATATATTAAAAATGAATTGAACTAAATATGTCTTTTTTATATATTATTTTAAAAATTTACATCCAAGTTAGTTAGCATATAGTGCAACAATGATTTGAGAAGTAGATTCGTTAATGCCCATTACCCATTTAGCCCATCCCTCTTCCCACAACCCCTCCAGTAACCCTCTGTTTGTTCTTCATATTTGAGAGTCTCTTATATTTTATCCCCTTCCCTGTTTTTATATTATTTTTGCTTCCCTTCCCTTGTGTTCATCTGTTCTGTGTCTTAAAGTCCTCATATGTGTGAAGTCATCTGATATTTACCTTTGTCTAATTTTGCTTAGCATAATACCCTCTAGTTCCATCCACATAGTTGCAACTGGCAAGATTTCATTCTTTTTGATTGCCAAGTAATACTCCAGTGTGTGTGTGTGTGTGTGTGTGTGTGTGTGTGTGTGTGTGGTGTGTACACACCACATCTTCTTTATCCATTCATCCACTGATGGACATTTGGGCTCTTTCCCTACTTTGGCTGTTATTGACAGTGCTGCTATAAATATTGGAGTGCATGTGCACCTTAAAAACAGCACACCTGTATCCCTTGGATAAATACCTACTAGTGCAATTGCTAGGTCATACAGTAGTTCTATTTTTAATTTTTTGAGGAACCTCCATACTGTTTTCCAGAGTGGCTGCACCAGTTTGCATTCCCACCAGCAGTGCAAATGAGATCCTCTTTCTCCACATCCTTGTCAACATCTGTTGTTACCTGAGTTGTTAATGTTACCAATTTTGACAGGTGTGAGGTGACATCTCATTGTGGTTTTCATTTGTATTTCCCTGATGATGAGTGATGTTGAGCATTTTTTCATGTGTCGGTTGGCTATCTGGATGTCTTCTTTGGAGAAGTGTCTATTCATGTCTGTCGCCCATTTCTTCACTGGATTATTTATTTTTGGGGTGCTGAGTTTGATAAGTTCTTTATAGATTTTGGATACTAACCCTTTATCTGATAGGTCGTTTGCAGATATCTTCTCCCATTCTGTTGGTTGACTGTTAGTTTTGCTGATTGTTTCCTTTACTGTACTGAAGTTTTTATTTTGATGAGGTCCCAATAGTTCATTTTTGCTTTTGTTCCCCTTGCCTCCAGAGACTTATTACAAAGTTGCTGCAGCCAAGTTCAAAGAGGTTTTTGCCTGCTTTCTCCTCAAGGATTTTGCTGGCTTCCTGTCTTACATTTAGGTCTTTCATCCATTTTGAGTTTGTTTTTATGTATGGTGTAAGAAAGGGGTCTAGCTTCATTTTTCTGCATGTCGCTGTTCAGTTTTCCCAGCACCACTTGCTGAAGAGACTGTCTTTATTCCATTGGATATTCTTTCTTGCTTTGTCAAAGATTAGTTGGCCATATGTTTGTGGGTCTTTTTCTGCATTCTCTATTCTGTTCCATTGATCTGAGTGTCTGTTTTTGTGCCAGTACCATACTGTCTGGATGATTACAGCTTTGTAATAGAGCTTGAAGTCCAGGATTGTGATGTCTCCCACTTTGGTTTTCTTTTTCAAGTTTGCTTTTGCTATTCAGGGTCTTTACGGTTCCATACAAATTTTAGGATTCTTTGTTCTAGCTCTGTGATGATTCCTGGTGTTATTTTGATAGGGATTGCATTGAACATGTAGATTGCCTTGGGTAGTATTGACATTTTAACAATATTTGTTCATCCTATCCAGGAGCATGGAATCTTTTTCCATTTTTTTGTGTCTTCTTCAATTTCTTTCATAAGCTTTCTATAGTTTTCAGTGTATAGATTTTTCACCTCTTTGGTTAGATTTATTCCTAAGTATTTTATGGTTTTTTTGTGCAACTGTAAACGGGATCGATTCCTTGATTTCTCTTTCTGTTGCTTCATTGTTGGTGTATGGGAATGCAACCGATTTCTGTGCATTGATTTTATATCCTGCAACTTTGCTGAATTCATGAATCAGTTCTAGCAGTTTTTTGGTGGAAAACTTTTGGGTTTTCCATATAGAGTATCATGTCATCTGCAAAGAGTGAAAGTTTGACCTCCTCCTGGCCAAATTGGATGCCTTTTATTTCTTTGTGTTGTCAATTGCTGAGGCTAAGACTTCCAATACTATGTTGAATAAAAGTGATGAGAGTGGACATTCCTGTCTTGTTCCTGACCTTAGGGGGAAAGCTCTCAGTTTTTTCCCCATGTGGATGATATTAGTGTTGGGTCTTTCATATATGGCTTTTATGATCTCGAGGTATGATCCTTATTTCTTGAGGGTTTTTATCATGCTTTCTCTGCATCTGTTGAGAGGATCATATGGTTATTGTCCTTTATTCTATTGATGTGATGAATCACATTGATTGTTTTGTGGATATTGTACAAGCCCTGCATCCCAGGTATAAATCCCACTTGGTCGTGGTGAATAATTCTTTTAATGTATTGTTGGAGCTGGTTGGCTAATATCTTGTGGAGGATTTTTGCATCCATGTTCATAAGGGAAATTGGTCTATAGTTCTCCTTTTTAGTGGGGTCTCTGTCTGGTTTTGGAATCAGGGTAATGCTGGCTTCATAGAAAGAGTTTGGAAGTTTTCCTTCCATTTCTATTTTTTGGAATAGCTTCAAGAGAATAGGTGTTAACTCTTCCTTAAATCTTTGGTAGAATTCCCCTGGAAAGCCATCTGGCCCTGGACTCTTGTTTATTGGGAAATTTTTGACTACTAATTTTATTTTTTTACTGATTATGGGTCTATTCAAATTTTCTATATCTTCCTGTTTCAGTTTTGGTAGTTTATATATTTCTAGGAGCTTGTCCATTTCTTCCAGATTGCTCATTTTATTGGTGCATAATTGCTCATAATATTCTCTTATTATCTTTTAAAATTTCTGTTGTGTTGGTTGTGATCTCTCCTCTTTCCTTCTTGATTTTGTTTATATGAGTCCTTTCCTTTTCCTTTTTGATCAAACTGGCTAGGGGGTTATTAATTTTGTTAATTCTTTCAAAGAACCAGCTTCTGGTTTCATTGATCTGTTTTACTGTTTTTTGGGGGATTTAATAGCATTGGTTTCTGCACTAGAGAAGGTTCCATGTGCACTGGAGAAGAATGTATTTTCCGTTGCTTTAGGATGAAATGTTGTGAATATATCTGTTATGTCCATCTGGTCCAGTGTGTCATTCAAAGCCATTGTTTCCTTGTTGGTTTTTTGATTAGATAATCTGTCCATTGTTGTAAGTGAGGTGTTGAAGTCTCCTACTATTATGGTATTATGATCAATGAGTTTATGTTTGTGATTAATTGGTTTATATGTTTGGTGCTTTCACATTTGTAACATAAATGTTTACAATTGGCAGGTGTTCTTGGTGGATAGACCCCTTAAATATGATATAATGTCCTTCTTCATCCTTGTTACAGTCTTTATTTTAAAGTCCAGATTGTCTGATATAAGTATGGCTACTCTGGCTTTCTTTTGTTGACCATTAGCATGATAGATGGTTCTCCATCCCCTTATTTTCCATATGAAGGTGTCTTTAGGTCTAAAGTGGGTCTCTTATAAAGAACACATAAATGGATCTTGTATTCTTATCCATTCTGTTACACTATTTCTTTTGATTGCAGCATTTAGTCCACTGACATTTAGACTGAGTACTTAAAGTATGAATTTATTGCCATTATGTTTCTTTTAGAGTTGGAATGTCTGGTGGTATTCTGTGGTCCTTTCTAGTCTTTGTTGCTTTTGATCTTTTTTTTTTTTCATCTTTTCTCCCCTTGGAGAGTCCCCCTTAAAATTTCTTGCAGGGCTGGTTTAGTTGTCACAAACTCCTTTAATTTTTGTGTCTGGGAAGCTTTTAATCTTTCCTTCTATTTTGAATGATAGCCTTGCTGGATAAAGAATTCTTGGCTGCATATTTTTCTGATTCAGCACACTGAATATATCCTGCCACTCCTTTCTTGCTTGCCAAGTTTCTGTGGATAGCTCTGCTGCCAAACTGATCTGTCTTCCCTTGTAGATTAAGGACATTTTTTCCCTTGCTGCTTTCATGATTTTTTCCTTGCCTGATAATTTTGTGAATTTGACTATGATATGCCTTGTTGATGGTCCTTTTTTGTTGAACCTAATGGGAGTCCTCTGTGCTTCCTGGATTTTGATATCCATGTCTTTCCCCAGGTTAGGAAAGTTTTCTGCTATGATTTGCTCACATAACCTTTCTATCCCTTTTTCTCTCTCTTCATCTTCTAGGACCCCTATGATTCTGATGTTGTTCGCTTTTAATGAGTCACTGATTTCTCTAACTTTTAAATCGTGCTCTTTTGCCATAGTCTCCCTCTTTTTTTCTGTTTCATTATTTTCCCTAAGGTTGTCCTCTATATCACTGATTCACTGCTCTGTCTTATCCATCCTTGCCTCTGTGGCATCCATTTGAGATTGCAGCTCAGTGATAGCACTTTTTATTTCATCCTGACTAGCTTTTCCTTCTTTTATCTCTGCAGAAAGGGATTCTAATCTATTTTAGACTCCAGTTAGTATTGTTATCGTGGTTCTAAATTATGGTTAAGACATCCTGTTTGTATCTGTGTTGATTAAGTCCCTGACAGTTGTTTCTTCCTGCTCTTTCTTTTGGGGTGAATTCCTTTGTTTCATCATTTTGAAGGAAGAAAATGAATTAATGAAGTAAAAAAAATTGAAATAAAAAAAATTAGAAACAACACACACACACACACACACACACACAAATCAAATAAATGATGCTAGATCCTAGGTGTTTTTTGGTTTCGGTGTTGAATGGGGCTTGATAGATTAGAGAAAAACAGGGAAAAAGAAAAACAAATGTTTGAAAATTTGAAAAAATGAATACAATGAAATAGAATGAAACGAAATTATGGAAGTAAAATAGAATTTGAAAAATTTACAAAAAAGTAAAAAATATAGTTAAAAAAATTAAAGAAAATATTTTTAACAAAAGTTGAAAGTAAAAATAATTTTTTCTCTCTCTGAATTCAAGAAAAATAAAAGAAATGGAAAAGAGAAAGAAAATTGAATAAATGGACCAGTAAACAGACTGAAATAAAATTGAGATTATGTCATTTTCCCCTAGAAGTCAAACTATGAAGTACTTTATAATCTGTAAACTGAGCAGGCAGAGAAACTTGTGGTGTTCCTGAAGAGCAAGGTTGGCCCAGTTGAGTGGCGCTTCATGTAATGGCTCTATTGTCCACTAGATAGTGCTGCTTATCTTACTGGGGTAGATTGTTGTGGTGCGCACATGCGTGGGAGGGGTGAAAATGGCATCACCTAGCTACCCAGTCTCTAGTATGGTAACTCTGTTCTCCCCCATCAGGAATTGCACACCTGACCTTTTTCTCTGGCTTCCTTCCACTCACTGCTTTTACACTGTCCATGACCAAGCCATCAGGTTGCCAGGTGGCACCTCCCTCCTGACTTTTATCTCAGATGTGTCTGTTTTTCCAGACCCCTTACTTCTGAGGGGCTGCGGCTTTGACCTATTCTGCCTCTCTGCGGGAGGGTCTCACCGAGCAATGGCTGGTGCTGTCCGCACCCAGGAATGTTTGTGGGACTGTGCTGTTGCTGATGCCCAGAGACTATCGCTGGGTGCTAGCTCATCCAGAAAAACTTCACGTGATCATGTAGCAGCAGTGTTTCAGGGTTTATGGAAAACCACAGCACACATCTGGCACCAGGCTTCAGCCTTAATGAGCTTGTTCCAGTACCAGCGAATGTAGTTTTCTCCAGGGTTCACTGGGGCCTTTACCTACTGGGGGGCTGCATAGCCTCTACCAAATGTCCTCCCGGCAGTGGTACTACCTCTCCCTGTGTGGCCAAACGACCCCTGGACTTCACTCTGCTCGTGGGGATTTGCCCTTCTCACTACAGCACTGCCAGGTATTGAGCAGCAGAGCTTCAGACTCTGTGTTCCCTCTGTATAAAATCTTAATGGAATTTAAACCCTCTGCTTTCTCCTTTTTCCCTTTTTAGTTCAGTCCCTGTGGCTCTTTCCACTTTTCCACTTTCTCTCCAGCTGCTTTTGGGGGAGGGGGTGCTTTTCCCATACTCTCCCCCACATCTCCATCTTCTGTCCACAAGCAAAAACAGCTCCCAGCCCTCCACAGCTTCATTCTCCCCCAGTTCACCTCTCTGCACAGCATACATGCTGAATTCTGTGGTTCAGGTTGTGCAGATTGTTGTGTTAATCCTCAAATCAGTTTTCTAGGGGTGCAGGATGGTTTAGTGTTGATCTAGCTGTATTTCATGGACATGAGACACACAAAAAACTTCCATGCTGTTACGCCATCTTGGCTCCTCCCCTAAATATAAGTCTTGAACTATGTCTCAAACAACATGGAAGCCTGCCTCAAAGTTCACACACAAAATGACTGTCTTCCCTTAGTGAAGGAAGTAAATGAATGAATTTTTACAGGTATTTCAGCTGACTAACTTGATTCTTTAATTTCCATTTTACTAAAGATTTATTCCGTTACGGTTAGTGATAAAATGAGGTAAAACCAAAACCTTTGCAATATTTTAACATGGAAGAGAATATGAGAGAAATGACATTGTTCAAAATGGATGCTACTCTTTTTTGCTGGTTTTCTTCTCTAAGATCTCATTAAGCTAAACTTTACTCTTTTATATAGCAGAAATAGCTTTGTGTCTTGATATTTTAAAATATATTCCTGTCAAAAAGACTGGAATTATTTCTTTTTAAATAATACCTTGGTGCATTTATTATATTACCATTAGATTGCTGTAGTATATTTCAATCATGGATTTCTTGAAAATCACTTGGAAATGTATCAATTGGAAATTTTCACTTAACATCCAGGAAGGATGGAGGGCATTGAGTGTATTACAGTATCCAATTGGATGGGGGAGAGGGATAGTGGCCATAGAGTGCCTCTTGTGTCTGGAGTTTTTTTGTCATGAAGGAAGCAGGTTATTGTGCAGAAATGCTAGCCTAATTTTTTTTGAGACTCTTCATAGAAACCAGAAGAAATATATTATTCTTATACTTAACATATCTTTTTTTGAATACCATTTTGAATACCATTTTTTTTCAATAATTCAACTTATCACGGATCTTTAGACCATTAATAGGTGTGTGTTTCAATGAACAATCTATGGTGTTCTATTCTTGATATTTTTTGATGTTAGCATAGGACATAGCAAGGGATTACGGGTGTAACAGCTGTGGTATCAGAAAGACTTGGACCTTGAGTCCTGGATTATCACTTACTAATAAAATAAATTTGGGTAAATTATAAACTCCACCTAAGCCAAAAGTTTTCAAAATTGTGTGAATATTGGAATTATTAGAAGTTTAAAAATATATACAGTTAACCCTTGAATGACATAGGTTTGAAATGCATTGGTCCACTTATATGAAGATTTGTTTCAATAAATACAGTATAGTGCTATACATGTACTTTCTCTTCCTTATAATTATAACATTTTCTTTCCTCTAGTTTACTTTATTATAAGAGTATAGTATATAATATGCATAACACTCAAAATATGTGTCAATTGACTGTTTATGTTATTGGGAAAGGTTCCAGTCAACTGTAGGATATTACTGGTTAAGTTTGGGGAGAGTCAAAAGTTACATGTGGATTTTTGACTACATGGGGGTTGATGTTCCTAACTACATGGGGGGGGGGTGTAGCTTAAGGATCAGCTACATTCATCAAGAGTACACATTCTAGGTCAAATTAATCATAACCTTTGGTTTTGGAGTCTGGCCTCACAGAGCTCCCTTGGTGATTCTAATGTGTAGCAAGGGCTGAAAATGGCTTCCTTTAAGCCTTATTTTCCTCATCTTTAAAATGGGTACAATAATAACACCCCTATTATAGGGTTATTTTAAGAATTAAATGAAAAATGCATGCAAGGTACACAGCACAATGCCTGGAGCATTATAAATAATTCATATCTCCTATTCCCTGGCTAAGCTATAAATACAGTTAAGGAAAAGAGTGTATCCTTCTTGTTCACTGTTTCTTGCATGGAATATAGAAAGAATTTGGGGGGATTCAATGAATCATTTGCACTGTCTTTGAGAAGGGGAGAGAGACATTGTAGTGTTGACTTTTGTTCAGCATCAGAGATGCCTACAAGAGAAGAAATATATATATTGACTAGGTTCTGCTGTAGAGTAACTTCTTTCTAAAATGATTACACTAGTTATATTTCTTGCAGGCTAATACATTACCTTATCCTAATAGCTCCATGTATCTGCCTTTGAATGTATCCATAGAACTTTCTTTTTAATTTCTCTGTCCTGCCTCTCTTCATGCCCTCCCTCTCTCCTTTCTTCTCCTCTTTTTCCTTGTTTCTTTCCTCTCCCTTCTTTCCTTTCCTTCTCTTTGTCCCCCCACTCACCTTTCTATTTCTGTCACTATAATAGACAATCTCTCTTAAAACTTTTGGTTCCATTGAGGTGCCTGGGTGGCTCAGTCAGTTGAGTGTCCGACTCTTGATTTTGGCTCAGGTCATGATCCCAGGGTTGTGGGATAGAGCCCTGCATTGGGCTCTGCTTTGAGTATGAAGCCTGCCCTCCCCCTGATTGCTCTCTTTCTCTAAAATATAAATACATAAATAAATGAATGAATGAATGAATAAATAAATAATAAAAAACACCACAACAACCAAAAACTTTTGGTTCCAGGATAAATTGGTTGGTTAGCCTTTCCTGGCAGCATCCCATCTACTCTGCTTACTACCACAGGTGGTGACTGTGAACTTACCTTCTGAGTTACAATACCCTCCTTCCTTGTACTTTACTTGTACTTTACTTGTACTGCTACTTATCAATAACTATACAGCTTTGCAAATTACAAAAAAAAATGAAGGTTGTAGTTCCAACATTCATATTGTTGTTCTTCCATAGAGCCAGTATAACATTATTTATTAAATAATTTATTGCACATTAATTTATTCCACAGAAATATTTTGAGTCATTATCATGTGTCAGGCTTTTTACTGATACTACACAGAACAGACATACCCCAGAGAAGGGGACAAGCTTGTGGGAGTTTCAACAAATAAGCAGATTATCGTACAGTGTGATGCATGCTGTAGAGGAAATATTAAGTGCCTTCCCCATACGTTGTGAAATGCACATAGCAGGCGTCTTCACTCAGTCCTGGCTACATGGGAGACAGGGCCAGGGGTCATGCCATCTGAGCTGTTGTTCAAAGAAGGAAGACAGGAATCAGCTTTGAGGAGTAAGGTTTTTTTAAGGACATGGCTGGGCATTCTGGAGTAAGGAGATTGAAGTTGGAGAAGTTGGGGGAAACCAGGTGTTAAGGAGCTTGGGCTTTGTCTTTGGGACACAAGACAACCCTTAAAAACTGCTTAAATAACTTGGCTAATGCATGATGAAATTTCTTTGAAAAATCACATTTACCTGTCAGTTTGAAGGAAAGTAAGAACACAGCTGAAAACATGCAAAATAATATATATGCAGAGAAGTAGGTACAAAATGATATATTTTTAAACCAACCCAAACAAATCTCAGCCTTAATATTAATTATAATAACAAAAATCATTGAAATGCCAGATAGTTTTCTAAGAACCATACTCATAGCAACCATCATATAGGTAGATTATATTATTATAAATGATAATAACGATGATGGAGAAACAATAACTATCAGTAGTTAGCTGCAAAGAATTGGAGGCCATGCCACCTGTAGTCAAAGCTTCACTTAACTAGTTTGTTACCATGTGACTTTGGATTAAATGCTTGATACACAAAGTACACACACATAATCAATAATTTTTTGGGTCAGTTAAGGGTTCCTTCAACTCATATCTGCCACTTCTTTGTTTAGTGGATATTGATAAGACAGTGAAAATAAGAAATAATAGCAAAAGAAATGATGTTCACATCTGAATGAAGTCAAACTCTATACTTCCATCAAAGAAACAAACATCAAACAAAAAAAGAGATGAAATAAATTGCCCTTAAGCAGGGACTCTGCAGTTTGGATCAAGTTCAGTAGTAGAATGGCATAGGAAGAAGGGGACATAAGTAGACAGTTTCCCTGATGTTCTTTGAGGAATGGGAGGGCTCATCTGGATTATAAATAAACTTCATAGAAAATGAAAGTGCCTTTTTGGAATCATGTCTTTATTGCTTCTCAACTGTGTAGCCTTGGGCAGATGACCCAACCTCTCTTTTCCTCCAATTTCCTACACGAAACTTATATAAACAATAGTATTGAACTCATAAGATGTTGTGAAGATTAAATGAACTAATGAATATGAAATACTTAAATAGTACTGACACACAGTGTCATCATATTTGTTATCTATTATTATTATTATTATTAATGAAACATCCTTTGGATTTCACACATTGAATTGTGTATAATCCTAATCTTAAACTTTTAAAACTTAAGGTCCATAGGCAAGTGTTTGCTGTCTTTGCTTCCTGTGTGCATTATCTGCCTTGTTATGATCAAAGTATACTTTTTAAAAAATTATTTTCAATGTTTACTTATTTATTTTGAGAGAGAGAGTGTGTGAGAGAATGAGCATGAGTGGGGTAGAGTCAGAGAGAGAGGGAGACACAGAGTCTGAAGCAGGCTCCAGGCTCTGAGCTGTCAGCACAGAGCCTGATGTGGGGCTCAAACCCACAAACCGTGAGATCATGACCTGAGCTGAAGTCAGACGCTTATCTGACTGAGACACCCAAGCACCCAAAATCAAAGTACACTTTTAGTGCCAATCAAGGAGAGCTTCTAAACTGTGAGTAGTGCTCATGAGAAGGAGCCATAGAGAACAAGTTGCAATTGCAATGGACATCCCTTTTCTATGGAAAATGGTGGCCATCTCTAGTGGGGCCACTTGGATGATGTGATGTCAAACATGTATGTTTCAAGCATGGCGCACTACGTACGTAGTGTTAGAAACAAGTTTTATGCAGGAATTTTCAAGAAATAGTGCTCATGGAAGGCGATTCATGTACTCCTTTGTCTAACATGAAATGTGAAATGAATGCTGGTTGGTTTGTTTGTTGTTTACTGAGGAAGGGAAGATCTCTGAGTGATATGATTACAATATGACAAAAATTTCAGACATTTTTCAGATGGCTAAGAAGTGTGCTTGGGAAAGAAGAATTTGGACCATACACTGAACACCCGTGGGGAAAGATGAAAAGAATCGAATGCCTTAGAGATTGAGATACACAGCTGGATAATGCAGAGATAGATCCTTTAAGTTGGAACATGGGGTGAAAGTTGGGAAAGGATTTCGCATCAGTGTTTGACTGGTTGCTGAATTTAGAACAAGTTTTCTGCAGGGCAGAAATTTCTATGGAAGCATAAGTTTTTCAGCACCCAGCAGGGAAAGGATAAAAAACCTGCGGTTTTATGAGATTAGATTTTTTTTTCTAGTATTATGGCCTGTACTGGAAATACATGACACAAAATCAAAGATCAAACATGTGATTACATGAGCAGCCAAGGGCCAGGGAAATGGTAGCCAACTTTAACACACAAAGGCCTAATCTTAATCAAATTTAAGTGCAGGAGAAGCAAGTTGAGATAAAAACAGCACAAAACAGAAGAATAAGATTGTGTGGCTGATGTGAGATCTATGATCCACATTTGCATCTTCATGCATAGGAAAGAATTACACATTAAGAGATGATTTGAAGTAATTGCAGTCCTGGTAAATACAGTAGGTATCAGAAAATTATGAGTTTCAAACTGGAGTGGAATTGGGTGTAGGTCTCAGGAAATCACCACCTGTGTTGAACATTTTCTTTTTATTTCTGTTTTTTTTAAGTGTTTGTTGATTTCTGAGAGAGAGAAAGAGAGCACAAGCAGGGAGAGGGGCAGAGAGAAGGGGACCGAGGATCCGAAGCAGGCTCTGCACTAATAGCCGCAAGTGCCACGTGGGGCTCAAACTCACCAACTGAACCACCAGATCATGACCTGAGCTGAAGCTGGATGTTCAACTGACTGAGCCATCCAGGCACCCCTGTTTTGTTTTTGTTATTTGTTTTTGACCATTACTTCTAGAATAGGTAGAATGAGTGAGTGCTCAGGAAACCACCCAACCAAGAGATCTCTTCTTATTCTAAAAAAAAGGTGAATACCCACAGAACTATGGTACTGGGAAATTGGCAAAGGCTCTAGACCAAAGCGATGGAAGTCCAGGAAATGAGGCTAAACAGAGTCTGAGGTGTGTCAGAAGTTTCAACACTTTTAAGTAGGCTGGTGAAGTCTTGGTAAAGATGCATGAACAAGAATTCGGAGTAATTAAAAAAAAATTAACGTTTATTTGTCTTTGAGAGACAGAGAGGGACAGAGGGCAAGCAGGGGTGGGGCAGAGAGAGAAGGAGACACAGAATCCAAAGCAGGCTCCTGGCTCTGTGCTGACAGAGGGGCTTGAACTCACGAACTGTGAGATAATGATTTGAGCCAAAGTCAGATGCTTATCTGAATGAGCTACCCAGGCACCCCAGCAATTAGGAGTGATTAGTGACAAGTGCTACTGGATAGTGACTAACAAGTTAATACCCCTTTTAGCCATTGGAATGGGTGCTTGATCATTGACTCTGGCCATAATTCACAAAGTTATAGTTCTTTATACTGACCATTAACAGATTCCAACAGCCTGGGGAATAGTGTGCTGAAAATGGATTTTTGCGGAAGAGACTGGAGGCTACCCAATAATGTCACTTCTACAAAGTTGTAGAATTCAAAGGCATGGTTGAGTAAGTTTTCTATTTGAAATCAAATAAAATTTGTTGTTCATGTTGCATACTATTGTTGACAATAGATTGGGTAATGTTATTACATACCTGCTAAAAGAGTCCTGTGAAAAATATTGGGAAGCACTGAACACGGTTTTTGAGACACTCAAGGTAGATTTGGTTCTAATAATTCCTGAGCCACTAAGTGTTTTCTAAAGGATAGTCACAAGATAGGAGTATTTTTCTATCTTTATAAGTGAGACATGCATGATCTACTTTAAAAGGAAATAGTGCTTAATGGGTAAAAATAACCCAGAACTTTTGGGAGTGCTGTAGAATGATTGCTTTCTCCAAGATCAATTTTTCTCAAGAGAGCATAATAAAGAACTTTTAATTAATGCCATTAGCATCTAGTTTGGCAGGTATTATGGGTCACTGGATGTAGGAATACATAATAATCTTGTAAAATAAGGATATATGTGGGTTAAAGAACACTGAGAACATAGACTACGAGTGATCGCTGTCTCATTCCAAGCCCAATATGCACCACACTGTCTGCAGCATGAATGGTCTGTTCAGTTTCGGATTTAGAGTAGGCAGAACCAGATAGCCATCGTAGAAGGGGCCTCGCTTCAGAAACCATTACCTGTGTAGAACCAAAATGCAGAGTATGGTTCTCAAAATTAACTTGCACAAAACTGAATTTTTGATATTACCTCTCAAAATGGCTCTTTCTGTATCCTCCTCATATCTATAAATGGCACCTCTGTCCTGTTTGTTCAGGTCAAAATGTTAAATCAATTCTGGACTTCTTACTTTTCTCTCAAACACCCCATTCCATTAGTAAAAACCATTAGACCTGTCTTCAAAACGTACTGAAATTTGGATGGCTTCTGATCACAACACCCCCCAATCTATGCCACAACCATCTTCTGCCTGAGTTACTCCAGTACCTTTCTGTATGGTCTCCCTTGTCCTATCCCTATCCACGTGTTCGTTAGGATCTTTTGCTGACATCACTTTTCTCACGTTGGCCACATAGTAGAAATCTACTTTTCTCCCCACTTAAACCCATGTTTGGTCATTTGACTTAATTGGGCAATGAAATGTGGAAGAATTTATATGTATCCTTTCTGGGCAGTAGCTTTGAGAATCAGTGTGACTCATGGAATTGACCTAATCCATTCACAAGGGTTCCTATTACAAGCTCCACACCCTTGCAGACTATAGATACATGTGTAGGATAAGAGAAAAATCCTACATTTTTAGGATTTTAGCTTTGCCTATCCTAAATGGTAAGTTGTTCCAGGAGATGCCAGAACCACAAGAACAAAACCCAAGAATATTTGTCATTGGTTATGGCAATGAGTGGTAGGTGTCAAGGAAATATTATCGGAGGCCAGATGGATGGTGATTCATGTTATGTAGTGGTAAAATTCTAACCTGTGGCCACATGGAAAGTGACTGTTGTACCAATTGGCTTGTAGCTTTGCAGAAGAGAATACGCAAACATCAATAACAAGTTTCTCACTTTTAACTTCATTTAGGCATGTTACCACAGAAAAAGATAAAAGAATTGGTTGGTTTGCAAGAGAGAATGAAAGATATTAAAGAGATGTGGGTATTTGGCAGAATAAAGATGCAACTAACTTCTGTTTCCATATAGTAAAAATAAAACTGTTAAGGCCTTTAAAAAACAAAGACTAAAATTCCGCCTAGTAGCAGTAAGGGCCAAAACAAAAGAATGGCCCTCAGACGCATGCAAAAGTCTCTGAATTAATTCTTCACCTCATAAATCTTTTCAGTTGAAGCAAAAGGTCTAGATAAAAATACTAGGGATGGGGCTTTCCAAGGATATCTGTTAAATTTATATCCATAATAAAGTCCAGAGAGCAGGGCACATTTCCAAAAGAATTGTGAGGAAGATTATTGGCATATGAGGATGACCGTAAACATGAGGGATGAGTATAGGTTTGCAATAATGGTACTCTCAAACAACAACAAACAAAAACAAATCCCCAGCCTGTGAAACTGTGACTATTAAAGACTTCAAATAGACCCTGGGTCCCTAATCTTTTGGTGGTAAAGAAAGTTTAGCAAGATGCTCAGGTCTGAGGAGGCTACAGTTTATTATATCCTCTTCAGATGTATCCTGTGCGGATAGGGTATAGAGGTTAAAGCCCAGGACCCTTGAGAACTGTAAGTTTGAGAACCACTCTCAGGAAGATAATCCACACACTATAGCTCCTCAAGGGGAATGCAGAATTTCTATGGTTCTGTGACTTCTAGGTTCCATCTCCTCATGTCCATTGTTCCTGTTCTTTCCCAGGAATGTTTATTCCAGTCATTCCATTTCTCTTTTGTGAATCCAATGGGGGTAGAGTAGAGGGCCAGATCATAGAACTTTTTGTGAATGTATTTTTTTTTAAATCCTAGTCCTTAGAACAAGAAGTGGCACATCTGGACTTTCATAGTTACACTTAATGGATCTTATCCCTTTAAATATGGTGCTATTATTGGAAAGAATGTTGGAACTCTCTTGAGGAGGGTTTGAGGGTATTTTGCATGTGAGGAAGGGAGTGAACTAGATATTTGTGATCATACAGGAAGAATGTCGGTCAGTCAGGGTGTTCAAAATGTGTTCTGCTTTGAACACATTTTAGTATGGAAATTCTTTACCCATATGAATACAGTCAGGGTTATATGATTTGCATGGGTCAGTGAAATGTGAGCAGAAGTGATGTGGCATTCAGTAGCAGAAGCTTAAAGAGCCATTGTATGGTTTGTCATGCCTTTGTATGAAAACACATCCATTGGTTCACGTCTCTGAGTAACTGCAATGAACATAATCCTTTTTCTGAGCAACAATGTAGATGTAGAACAAATGAGAACTAGTTTTATGGTTGCATATCATTTGCTTTTAGGATATTTATCACTGTAGCACAACTTATTCATTCTATCCTAATCACTCTAGACCCAAATTCTACCCAGAAGGCAGAATCTAGAATGATCATTTTAAAATGTCATATTATCCACTCCTCTTCATGAACCTCTCCAATGACTCCAAATAAAAGTCCTAATATGAACTTTCTTCCTTCTAACTTTCTCACCTAATTTCCTTTGACTCTCCATTTCATTCTTTCTACTGTAGCCACACATTTGTGACCTTTCTCTTCTTAGAATGTGGCAGGCACATTCTCACACTTTCCTTTGCTATTTCTTTTGCCTAGAACACTCTTATCCTAATTGTACACATGACTTTCTCTCTCACTTCTTTTATATGTGTTCAAGTGTCACTTTATCTGTAATGCTTTCCTGACCACCTTTTATAAAATAAAGCAATAACACCTGGTCTTCCATCTCTATCTTAATATTCTTCCCCTTCCTCTAAAACATTTAATACTTTTTGGCATATTGTATGTTTACTAATACCTCTCCCCATCCCTTCCACATATTGTGCACACACTAGTATCTAAGCTCTGTGATACAAGAGGCATAGTTTTCCTTACTGTTGTTGTATCTCTAGTTCCCATAACAATATGTGAATGAAAGCAGTCAATAAATACTGAATGAATGAAAACTAAAAGAGATAAATTAGATATATGTCTTTTTGGGGGGTGTTGGTGTATTTAGAAAATATAATTTTGTTTGGAGGAACTAGGGACTTTTAAGGAGATAAAGAAGAACCACATTAAGGTTCTGGTCATCCAGAGAAGACAGAAATGACACTGACACTTAATGTACTATAGTTGACTATCTTCCATTAAAATATCTAAAAACAGTTATTAGCCAGTTAGGGAAAAACATAAAAGCAGACCATTTTTCTGCCTTCATTCCCTGCACCTGGGAGTGCAAAGAGAGTGAAAAGACATTAGATGAATTAACATGCATTTGTATACAGCTGCCTATCAGCCAGCTGAGCTGCCAAATTAGATGGCTTAGAAGAGGAGCTAT
This sequence comes from Lynx rufus, assembly GCF_022079265.1. Lineage (NCBI taxonomy): Eukaryota > Metazoa > Chordata > Mammalia > Carnivora > Felidae > Lynx > Lynx rufus. The sequence continues at coordinate 62,162,041 of NW_025814827.1, forward strand.
ATATAAGAATTTAGGAAAAAAATAAGACTATGCCTTTTATTGATTGATAGGGTAATTGTCGATTGACCTATCTATAAACTTTAGTTTTTTTATTCAAAGGCTTTCAAAAATACATATAAGTAGTATACGTACTTTTTCTAAGTGAATTGATAATAAGTCTCTGCAGCATGTAATTCCCAGATTCTAAGAGATAACAATATTTTTTCTCTTTAGTGAACTAAAATTTTAGTCCTTATTTGTCACACCTGAAATCTATGGGTGTTGATTTTCTATTGCCCAAATTTCTCAGCTCACTGATTCCTTCTCTGGTGAATAGATGTGAACTACTGTGAATGATAGAGTCATAATCTCTCTCAAAGAGAAAAGTAAGACTCAGGCCTATTCCTAACATTTCTGGGGCTCATGGCAAGAGTACAAATGGAGGTGCAAATAGTAATGTATTGATATCAAAAGTTTCCAATCAAGCAAAATATAAAATGTGCTTTTCATTTTGACCCTGACCCCTTCTCTTCACACTTCTAGTTCTGTATTGCACACAGAAGGCCGTTTATGTGTTTTTATGGATACTTTAGCTTGAACATCTAAGCTCTGTATGCAAACCTTATACACTTCTGATTCCCTGGATATTCCTTGGGATTAGGGAATAAAGATCCAGGGTAGAGGCCAGAACAGGTCATAGAAACAAGGTTTGGGTCATGTGTGCAAAGAATTCTGAGGCCTTCAGTATACATGATCTAGAAGCGGGGAGTATGTTCTCAGACCTGATGCATCCCTTGACCTCACAACTCATTTTTGCCTTGGGAATAGGGCTGGGGAGTTGGTCAGAGAAAGTCCAAAATAGGACTTTTTATACTGCAAAACCCAGGATAGTTGCCTCTTGCTCACATCTAAGGGCAGTGTCATACTGGTGAGATTGATGTCTAGAGGCTCCTCCTCCAGATGGATCAACAAGAGCTGTGTGTTCTATAACCCTGAACTCCTACTGAGCATGGAGCTCGGTGGGCATATTCGGAGCTCTAGACACAGGTGGAAAGCAACAATTTGGCTGTTAAGAGAGTTGTATAAGCGTTCACTAAAGACAGTTCTTCTTAGGAAGAATAGAATATTTAATTCATTTAATGGAGTATTTTATGAAGTAATTTGGAACCTCATAAAGGTGCAGTTAAAGCAAATGATGATTCAAAGAATATTTCTTATATAATGGCTTTGTTTCCTTGGGGAGAGAAAGGAGGCTATCATTAAAAAGGGTGTGGTTTTTCTGGCTCATGGTGGTGGCACATGGTCAACAGTGTTAGTTGTATAGGAACTATTCAGTGCAAAATATTGCACATCATAGTGTTCTAGCTACATATGATACAGATCTGCCTGCAAATCTCTCAAATTAGTATGCATTCACTTTTGTTCATTAAAACCAGATATTCTAATGCTGGGAAGTTTACTGGTATTAAAAAAATAATTTCATCCTCTGTATGCTTGAAATCTTCCAGAGTAGCAGGGCTGATGTGGGAAAAGTGCTCTTTTTAAAGATATAGTCTGACCAAGGAGGAGAAATTGATTACTTATTGCTATGGGAAGCATTTAAAAGTGTTTTGAACTGAGGTGCTTGTGTGGCTCAGTTGGTTAAGCGTCCGACTTCAGCTCAGGTCATGATCTCATGGTTTGTGAGTTTGAGTCCCGTGTTGGGCTCTATGCTGACAGCTCAGAGCTTGGGGCCTGCTTTGGATTCCGTGTCTCCCTCTCTCTCTGCCCCTCCCCAGCTCACACTGTCTCTGTCTCTCTCAAAAATAAATAAACATTAAAAAAAAAAGTGTTTTGGACTACTTTTAATCATCATCAAAGGACCATTCAATGCAAAAGATTCTCAAAACTTTGTTCAACATTCAAGGAATTTTCCTCTCAAGAGAGGCAGTGAAATTATTGGGTTGCTTCCTCCAGCAATGCTCAAATTTTCTTGACAATTTTTGTGGGCCCCACAAAATTCTTGACAATTATTGTGGGCCCCAAAGGGATTTGCTTATGTGAGCTATAGCTACTGATATTTACCATATTAGAAATTAGAAGTGATAATTTTAAACATATATTTAATTGTATTAAAATTACATGAATCATGTTAACAGATACTTTTTTAAATATAACTACATAAAATATAAAATATAATTTATAAAATATTTATACAATATAAAATATAATATAAAATACAATTTTTTTGAAAAAATAGAAACTACCATTGTTTTGTATTTTTTCTTTTTTTTTATGTCTGGCTTAAGAAAAGACAGTTGGATTCTCAAATCTATCATGGTATTCAGTCCATTGCATACCATATGTTATGTAGCCTCTGGAAAATGCCACTGTGAAAGCATGGAAGTAAAAAAGCAAGTAACCTCTTAGTAACTTTATAGAAAATAGTTTTGATCGTATGTCTCCCTAAAAGGTTATCAGACATCCCTAGACCACATTTAGGGAATCATGTTTTTATGTATTTAATATCCTTAGAACTGCACTGCCCAATAGGGTAACTAATAGTTATGTCAGCTATTTGAATGCAAACTGATAAAAATTAAATAAAGTTAAAAGTTCAGATTCTTATTCTCATTCGTCACCTTAAGGGTCCAATAGCCACATGTGGTTAGTAACTGCTGTGTTGGGCAGCACGAAGTTTGAACATTTTCATCATCATAGAAAAGTTTGGCAGTATTGCTCTACTCTTTGTTTTTCTTTCTATGCCCTCCCCTCACAGTGGAGAGAATGTTAGTTCCTGATGGTCCTCACTTTTGAGTAGACAACAAGAGTACAATTCCTACTGTTCCCTGCCCTGATGAACAACATCCAAACGTATGATGGGCAGTCAGCCTGTACTGCATGACAGGAAGGGAATAGCACCCTTGGAAATGGTACTAAGAGCTACCCAGGTTAGGGGACTGCTCACAATACCCTGATAGATGTAAATTAGAATACAAGCATGTTTAGCAGTGGTCAAGTTAGTTAAGTTCCTCTCTGGTTACAGCAAACAGTTGATAGGGATTGTATACTTTCATATGTGAAAAATGATTACCTGTAAGACTGCCACTTTTCTTATATTGAAGTAAAACACAGACATTGGTTATTGTATTAAAGAGGGCTTAAAACATAACAGAGTGCTTGCTAATATATCTGATATTGCTTCCCTTTTTTGGATGCCTTGCTTTTAATGCTTTGATAATTTGGTTTGTACACACATAATTTGCTCTTCAAATGCTTCTAAAAATAATTTATGTTAGAAATATTTTCTCCCAATCTTTTTTTTTTTGTTCACTATGTTAAAATGTCCGATAGTATTATGACTGATTATATCTCTGGGTTCTTTGGATTTCTATTGTACTGTAAATTATGAGAGGGTAGGACCCTAGCACAGAGCTTGGCACAAAGTATACCCTCATTGTGTTGCTTCACAGATACACTTAGGCTTCTCAAGCCTTCTCAAGGCTTCTCAAGACTTCTCAAGCCCCACTGTTTCAGACTCATTGACTCATTATTAATTTTGTTTTTCCCTTTCCTGGCCTTTCTCTCTACATGTGTTTATACTCAGTTAAGTATCTCTTGCTCACCATTCCCCATATGAAATCATAGATACTTTGAAAATTATCGAGGACCTGATTGGCAGTTATTTGTGGTATTTCAAGCCCTAATGCTCTAACATTTGGCTGTGCACACTTAGGCAAGAATCTGGGTCTAATTTTTTTACCTCACTTGAATTTAAATCCTGGTATAAAATTTTATCATTTTTTCATCTCCTTTGCATTATAATATTTATCATATCACATAATAATTCCCATTTATCATGTTTGCTAGTTTTATAGGGGAAAAATCCAGGAAAAAAATTGTTTCTGATTGATTGATTAATTATTAGGCATTGTATATTTATAATTTATTTTCATAAATTACATAGTGCAATTGCATCTATTAATAAAGAAGATACGTCACATCCCAGCAATGTGTTTTGTTATCAAAACTTCAACACCGAAAGTAGAAATAATCAAGAAAAGAAAGAAATTATGTTTCTGCAACTTAGAAAGAGGGAGAGGATGTTTAAAAATCATAGAAAAATGATCTATGTCCAAAAGAGGAGACGGCAAGGTACCTACATATTGACCAGCAAAACAAAAAGATGTGATGGCACGAGAAAGTCTGTACGAAGTGAATTTTCCAGACACACCCATGTGAGGTAGACCGGGTAGGGAATATCCTGGCATTTAAAGAGGTTGTAACTTAGGCCCTTTGGCTGCTGTGGTGGCCAAGATGGTCTTTCTGAAGTCCAAGCTAAGTTATTTCTGGGTGTGTGTCTATTGGCTTGCAATACCTTGGAAGAACCTTTTCTAATACCTTCCTCTGGCTGTCAGGAATGCTTAAAAGGGTTCTATCAGACTTACCGCTTAGAGATGAAACATTTGAAGTGCACTGTCTGGTTTAGGTAATACATTGGCAGCAACTATTTTATTTCAAAGAAAAATCCATCAATTAACAAGTGAACATGACAGATAGAGTGACAGTGTTTCTCTTTGTTCAAAAGAGGTAGCTAAAGAAAAGGGAACACTGGGTATCTGAAGAGGAAAAATCACCCCTGGGGAAGAAAAAAAGAGCCCCCTGAGAATGCAAAAGGCTCACAAAATAGATCTGTCAGATCCTTTCAGCCTTTGATGAAAGACACAGTGCTTGATATTAGGAAGACTCTGGGCAAAACAATTCTTCACCTTAGATGAATTCTAAGCTCAACTAAAGAGAGAGATTACCATGAAAGGAAAAATGAACCAAGAGTTGGAAAAGATCAGTGCAGTAAAGAATAATTTTGCCTACTCCATAATTTGCTTAGGAGAAGACTTACCTACCTCCAAATCAGTGTTGAAGCGACAAAATCCAGGCATTGAGATATTGTTTGTATTTATATCTGTGTAGGCATGCTATCAAATGCCAACACATCTTAGCAAGACCAGCATGAATGTTAATGTATTTGTTCTCAGAAAATGCATACTAAAACTTGAATATGATTTAACATTTATGGTGTGTCTTCTGAGTATAACAATATGTAGGTGCTACTGGTAATGCACTGATAAAAGACAACTTGCCTTCATAGAAGTTCTAATCAAGTAGGGAAGCTATGGTATAGAGGCAATGTGTGTGTATTTCAGTGGGCAAAATTTTTATTCCTAGAGCTGTATATTTTTATAAACAGTAGACTCCTAAATGTACAATTAATTGAAATAGAAATCTTGTAAATTACTTTATTATCTCTTACCATGTTACTATTTCAGAAAACACACTATATTATTAAGCATGTGATCAGTGGTTATCTACTTTTAATTAAAACAATAATGAAAAGTTATTTAAAAAAAAAGAAAAGTTATTGTTTTGGGGTTTTTAAATTTTTCTCCTATGATGAATAGAGAAATTTTATAATGACACTGATTTCTTGAAGACTCAGGCTGAAGAAGGTAATTTCCAAGACCCCCATTGATCCTTCCCCGCTACTATTCACACCATTGTGTAGTCCCCACTACTTTGGATAGTTCTCACCTGTATAACTAATGGAATATTGAAGAAATGAAAGACAAGAGGCAAGGTCAAAGTAGCCCTTAGTGGCTTCCGCCCTGCTGTCTTAGAGTGGACCACTCGCTCTGAAGAAGCCAGTTGATATATTGTGAAAACACTCAAGTAGCCCAGCAGAAAGGTCCACATGACAGTAGCTAATGTTTCTCAAGGACAGCCAGCATCAATTTCCTAACCATTTTAGTAAGCCGTTTTGAAAGTGGATCCTTCACGTTCAATCAAGCTTTCACATGAATATAGCCCAGGATTGTCCGTATCTTTTTTTTTCATATCTTTTTTTTAATGCTTATTTATTTTGAAGAGATGGGGTAGGGACAGAGAGAGAGAGAGAGAGAGAGAGAATCCCAAGCAGACTCGAATCTGTCAGTGCAGAGCCCAATGCAGGGCTAGATTTCACAATCGTGAGATAATGACCTGAGCCAAAATCAAGAGTGAGACACTTAACTGACAGTCACTGAGGCACCCTAGGCTTGTCTATATCTTGACAACAATCTGTTAAAAACTAGACAACAGGTCCAAAATGGAGTTACTTATGCTAAATTCCACATCAGCAAACCAAGACTTAATCACAATTTTGGCTTTCCCAGGATGGAATCTTAAACCAGATTATCAGGAATCGCCTTATCAGCATTAGTTGGATAATCTGCCTGATAACCTCCTGTCATTCCCTAAAAGAAAGTCACATTGCTACAAGGAGCCCACTTTTTTGCCTAGTATAACTTCCTGTGCTTACTCCTTTCTGCCTATATGTCTTTCATTTTGTACAGCTCCTTAAAGCTCCTTTCTATTTGTTAGATTGGGTGTTGCCCAATTCTAATTGAGTTTTGCTCAAATAAACTCTTAAAATTTTTAATTTTTAAAAATTTAAATGTTTATTCATTTTTTGAGACAGAAAGAGACAGAGCACAAGCAAGGGAAAGGCAGAGAGAGAGGGAGACACAGAATCCAAAGTAGGCTCCAGGCTCTGAACTGCTGGCACAGAGCCTGACGCGGGGCTTGAACACACAAACTGAGATTATGACCTGAGTCGAAGTCAAATGCTTAACCGACTGAGCCACCCAGGAGCCCCAAGATTTTGAGTATTTTCTCTTTTAGTATACCTCATGAGAGAACCTATGCCAGAACCACTGAGCTAAGCTGTGGAATTCCTGTCCTAAAGGAACTGTGTGATGAGAAAGGTTTGTTGTTGCTTTAGGTGCTTAATTTGGGGGATAATTTTTATATGTAGCACTAGATAACTAACACACAGCCTTTAAGCAGTATGTTACATCTTAAAACCTAAAGCAGACTCTGATATCGACTTCAAGTGAAATACCATGGTTTTATTAGAATACCAGCTTGTTTCTCCATGCATGCAACTTGGTTGCCTCTAATCAAGCAGAGGTATGTGGCAAATATCAATCTTTTCTTTTGGTTCAGCAGTAGCAAGTAGACAACCTGACAACTGTTTTCAACCTCTTTAATAGTGAGTGAAAGGGGTCACTATCAGCCATAGTTGTTTTTTTCCTTAGGCTAACATCAATTCATTATAAGCAAAACACTTATCTCTTAAATTGTTAAGCGTCTCAGACTCAGTGAAATCTATTTTCCTTTCATCTATTCCTTGCTCAAAACATAATGCATGATAAAGTAATACATATTCTTGATTACAATAAAACAAAAGTGATGCAAGGGCATATCTGACTATAAAAAAAACATCCAAACAATTTAGTTGCACAAGAAATGTAATTCTGACTTGGCAGAATATATTATGTTTGGAGAAGATATGTGAACATACTTTATTTTCAAAGTGTCAAAATTGGCTTTTAAAAGGAAGGTTTTCTATATTTCAAATGTAATAATACAATTGAGATGAATAATAAATACCATTTTCAAATTCTTCTAAGTCTATCCCAATTTTGACTTTCTAAAGCTTGACTACCTCCAATCTAATCTCTGAAATTATATAACATATCTAAAAGCCAAAATATAAATTCATACCTAATATATAAATATATCAATTCTTTGAAAATAAAATATTGGTCACTTACTCTTTCTTATAAATAAAGTATTTAATTATATATTATTTTAAAATGTTGAAGGGGCCCCTGGATGGCTCCTTTGGTTTAGCATCTGACTCTTGGTTTTGGCTCAGGTTCAAGCCCCACATTGGGCTCTGTGCTGACAGTGTGGAGCCCGCTTGGGATTCTCTCTCTTTCTCTCCCTCTGCCCCTTTCCCTCTCTTTCTCTGTCTCTCTCAAAATAAATTAAAAAAAATAGTCAAAAACATTTTTGGGGCATCTGGGTCATCAGTTAGTTAAACGTCTGACTCTTGATTTCAGCTCAGGTCATCATCTCATGGTTCATGAGTTCGAGCCCCACATCAGGCTCCATGCTGACAGTGTGAAGCCTGCTTGGGATTCTCTCTCTCTCTCTCTCTCTGCCCCTTTCCTGCTCTCTCATTCTCTCAAAATAAATTTAAAAACTTAAAAACTTAAAAAAATAAAAAAAAACATTTTTTTTTTTTTGTAACTTTTATCTTACCCATCTGGGTTGCATGTTCCTAAAGACTGAGGAGAATGTGAAATTTAACTTGCTACTCTGAGCTGATTTAAGCCTGGAAATGACAGAGTAATTTTAATTTATAATACACAAGTAAAATTAATATTATCTTCCCCTGAATATATTTTAGTAAATTCAGTGTATTTTAATTGGTGTAAATACCAGCAACAATTCCAACAACAATAAAAACAAAATATATAAGCCAGTATTAAAGATTTAACTTATAAAATTAACCAACTACACAAACATATTCTGTGATTTTATGTTTGCAAGTGCTAAATCAAATAGAGCTAAGGCAGTTACCCATAGATTTTACCAAAAACCCTCTTAGAATATTCTTTTGTTTAAGGTAACATTTCTTTTTCATTTAAATTATCCAGATATTTGCTTAATTCCTTCAGTTTGCATGTGCAGACATGGCCTTAATCCCTAACGTTGGATGGCGAAAACATAATTTGGTCCCACTGAATCTAATGAAGTGAGAGTGTTATGCTCTATTATTCTCCAAAAGGTCCATTTATATGCATTGTGCTCCAGTCTAAAAAATAAATCTTGCAGTTCAAATTGCCATATGCTCAGAATTTTAGCACAGGTGAGCACAGTAAGACCAGCTGCTGTTGCTCTAAATAATGATATCATGTAAACAAGAGAAAATATCTTCTGAAAATGAATACACATCACTCTTTCAGATTAGAAACAGGGAGGCATTTGAAAAAAATATGAATACAGAAAGAAGTCCATTGTTAACATATTCTTAACACTGTTTTAATATATCATTACCTAAGTTTAGAAAAACAGTTGTTCTCTGGCTTTTGTTAGTTGGTTGGGTTGGCTTTCAAAATTAGTTCCATTTTTAATTAAATATATGTTGTATAATATATGTATATATATGTAATTTTAAAATAATAGTAACAGAACAGTACTTATACTAAAGCTACAAATATATGTACAGAATAGAAAAAAAAAAACTAAAAAGGCATAGTTCTCAGTACAAATGGAAATTTAGCATATGATGAAGTTAACTCAAATCCTCAAATCACTGGGACAAAAATGGGCTTTGTAGTAAATGGTATTGGGGCAACTGGGTAGCTATTTGGAAAAAAAAAAGATAAAATAGTTTTGTGAATCACATCATGCACAGGGATTAATTATGAATTTATTAGGGAGCTAAATGTTAAAAAAATAAATCCATACAGCTACTAGAAGAAAATATAGGTGAATGCTTATGTATGTGTCAAATCCAAAGATTTTGAGAATAATTGATTAATTTGATGACACAAAAATATGCATGGAAAAACAACAGCAGCATAACTCTCATAAACAAAGACAAAAAACATCTCATATATTGAGAGAGAATCTTTGCAACATATGGCACAGAAAGAGGACTAATATTACTAACAAATAAAGAACTCTTAAAAATTAAAGAAAGAGGATCAAAAACAGAAAAATGATCAAAATATATGAAAATACAATTCAATGAAAGGTATTAGAGTGATAACATGAAAAAAATTTTCAAATTTACAGAGAAATGCATATCAAACTAGTAAAATATGATATCTCATCTACAAAAATGAAAAATTTAAAATTATGACAATACATTTTACTGGAGAAACAGACTCTTATACATTGCTTGTTAGAATACAAAGCAGTATTACCCTCTCAAGTGGAATTTGACAATAGGTAAGAAACCTACATATGCACTTCTTCCCAACAGACCATTTCCACCTCTAGGAATCTACCATGATGATATATCTCCCAAAATATGAAAATAAACATTGTCAATGAAAGATTATTCATTGCAGCATATTTTTGGGAGGAGATTTCAAATTATTTAAATAACCTAAGTGTTCATATTGGATAGTATTTTGATAAACTATGACATAGCCACACAATGGACTATGCACCTATAGTAAGGAATGAGGAAGATCTCTAGGAACTGATGTGGAGTGATTTCCAGAATATATTGTTAAGGCATAAAAAGCTGGGGTATATATAGAATGCTTCCCTTCTTAAATGAAAAAAAAATAGAATATAAGAAAAAATGAGCAGAACAAATTCAAGAAGAGTAAACCAGCAAATAACAATATTGGTTACCTACAAAGTGAGGTGGTATGGAGTGGAAAGAATGAAGGAATGAAAACAGTGCATCAGGAATGAGAGTAGTGATTTATCTGACTATTCCTTTTTATATACCTCTGCTTCTTAGAAATGTGTTAATGTTTCCCATACTTCCCCAAATAAATAAATGATTAAAATCAGCCAGGATGGGGTGGGAACCTAAAATGGAATATAAACAAAACATAAATGAACCTAATGTACTACAAATGAGTGCCATACACACTAAAGGGAGCAGTGAAGAAAAGAATAAGCCTAAGAAAGGTAGGCAAGTAGTATTTTGAGTAGACTACATGACTAAAGACAAAAATAAGTATAAAAATATTATGATCTACTTGTTAAATTTATTCCTCATGGTGTATGGGTTAACAATTCTAAAACTAGTTTATGTGTGTATTAGAATGAATAGATGAAGTTCTAGATAATGAGAGTCATGTTGCAGAAAACGTAACAAATAGGGAAAGAGGAAGGCTAGAATGAACCCTGTGGTTTGGGCTTGTAATTGGAGATATTCATAGAAATTCATGCTCTGTCTCCATCTCTCTGTCTCCAGCTACAGATTGATCTATAAATGTAGATGTGTATACATGCATGTGTTAATGTGTTATACATACATATGTTTCCTAGTTGTGTTCACTGAGGGGCCTAGAGGGCAAGAAAAACCAGTAGCAATGAACATGCACAGTGCCTAATGCCATTCTCAAATAACTGATGAGGATTCTTTGGAGAAAACACTTATCTCCAGGGCTGGGTCAATGAAACACATGATGAGATTAAAATATTTTACAGTGCTAGCAAGTAATGCTGTGTTCCAAAAATGATGGAAACATGTATAAAGGATTCCTTTTGTAGCAACGTGGATGGAACTGGAGAGTGTGATGCTAAGTGAAATAAGCCATACAGAGAAAGACAGATACCATATGGTTTCACTCTTATGTGGATCCTGAGAAACTTAACAGGAACCCATGGGGGAGGGGAAGGAAAAAAGAAAAAAAAAGGACGTTAGAGTGGGAGAGAGCCAAAGCATAAGAGACTGTTAAAAACTGAGAACAAACTGAGGGTTGATGGGGGGTGGGAGGGAGGGGCGGGTGGGTGATGAGTATTGAGGAGGGCACCTTTTGGGATGAGCACTGGGTGTTGTATGGAAACCAATTTGTCAATAAATTTCATATATAAAAAAAAAAAAAGGATTCAGGATCAAATTTGAAGGGGGTAACAAATGACCAAACCTGGAACAATTTTGGCAACAAAATAATGATAGAATTGAAATGGAATCTGAGGCGCCTGCGTGCTTTAGTCGGTAGGGCGTCCAACTTCAGCTCAGGTCATGATCTCGCAGTCTGTGGGTTCGAGCCCCGCATGGGGCTGTGCTGATAGCTCAGAGCCTGGAGCCTGCTTCAGATTCTGTGTCTCCCTGTCTCTCTGCCCTTCTCCTACTCACAATCTGTGTCTCTATCTCTCAAAAATAAATAAACATTAAAAATTTTTTAAAAAAAGAATTGAAATGGAACCCAGAAAGTAATTATTCCAATATTAAAAAATTGAGTCAATCAATAAATAAATTGTGAAGTAGAAATATGTTTTCCTTATAATAAAATTCCAATTAATAAATGTAGAAATAATTACACATAGAAAACCATCATTAGCCAAATATCATAGTAATAATCGTTGCAGGCAAAATCCATCATTGTATGATAAAACTGTTGTCAAAAGTAAGAAAGAAAAAAGATATTTACATAGAACCTAAGTATCTTCTCACAAGATAATTAAATACAAAAAGAAAATAATAACACTTTAGATAAATCTCACAGATACCACCTTAACCAAGTGATTAAATTTGACATTACCAAAAATAGAACATATCGATATCATGTATTTATGCACTGAGAAGAGTGCATTGACTCTAAAGTTCTTGCTCAAAGTAAAGAATCCCATACTAACCATCAGAAAACACACATATCAAAATTAAAGAATATTCTACAAAATAACTGACTAATTCCCTTCAAAACTGTCAAAGCCATGAAAGAAAAGGAAAGATAGAAAAACTGTTCCCTAAGGGAGTTTCTACATATCTATCTACTTTCTTTTTTTTTTTTTTCATATTGTGTTTTTCTTAAGTTTATTTATTTATTTTGAGAGAGTGACAGTGAGCATGTGCAGATCAGAGAAGGGCAGAGAGAGAAGGAGAGAGAAAATTCAAAGCAAGCTCCGAGCTATCACCATGGAGCTGAAAGTGGGGCTCAGTCTCACAAACTGGGACATCATGACCTAAGCCAAAATCAAGAGTCCAATGATTAACCCACTAAGCCAGCCAGGCACCCTCATATCTATCTGCTTTCTAAATTTCATCGTTTTATTGCTATTTCATCCTCTTCTGTTCTCTATATTTGTTGGTTAATGCCTTAATTTGTGCACATTGTTAACATTTTTGTAGTTTCAAGAGAAAACTGAGGCTTATATCTGAATGCTGTATCAAGAACATTTTAAGCAAATCTAGCATTTAATATTTACTGCAGTGTATTGTAGTGAAGAATACAATGGCTTCTGGAACAATTTGGTGCCAATTTCTTGATTTTTGCCAAGTATCCCCATCATTGTTTTTGCACCATCAGTGCAAATGATGGCATAGTAAGAAAGCATGAAAATGCCAGAAAACAGTTGAGAAGCCCTCCTAAAATGGTCTCAGCGATTCCATATGCTCAGAACCCACTTTAAAAAAGAAACTGTTCTAAAGGATGTATTTTCAGACGAAAATACTAAAATAACTTCTAGAGGATATACTTAAAAAGAAATAAAATTAAGAAATACCTGACATTTGGGCGCCTAGGTGGCTCAGTCGGTTAAGCCACCAACTTCGGCTCAGGTCATGATATCACGGTCCGTGAGTTCGAGCCCCGCGTCGAGCTCTGTGCTGACAGCTCAGAGCCTGGAGCCTGTTTCAGATTCTGTGTCTCCCTCTCTCTGACCCTCCCCCGTTCATGGTCTGTCTCTCTCTGTCTCAAAAATAAATAAACGTTAAAAAAATTTAAAAAAAAATGCGTGCTGGAATATCTAGATCCTGATATAGAAAAATCTCAATTCATATTTCACACCATATACAAAAAGTAACTTCAAGTGGGATATATACCTAAGCATAAAGCCAATGATAAAGATTACATAAGAAACAATTCATATGACTTGATTATATAAGCACAGATTTCATAAACAGGACACCAAAAACACTAATCATAAAAGAAAAAGAATGATGGGGCGCCTGGGTGGCGCAGTCAGTTAAGTGTCCGACTTCAGCCAGGTCACGATCTCGCGGTCCGTGAGTTCGAGCCCCGCGTCAGGCTCTGGGCTGATGGCTCAGAGCCTGGAGCCTGTTTCCGATTCTGTGTCTCCCTCTCTCTCTCTGCCCCTCCCCCGTTCATGCTCTGTCTCTCTCTGTCCCAAAAATAAAATAAAACGTTGAAAAAAAAAATTTTTTTTTAAAGAAAAAGAATGTTATGTTGAACTTGATCAATACAAAAAATATTTTATTTGAAAGATACCCTTAGTATGAAAATGCATGTATATTTCACATTTCATACCTTCACATACCATACTGTAAATTTAATATTTGTTGTATATTTAATATATTTAATATTTATTTTGTAATTATATTAATTTAATATTTAATATTTAACATATAGGCATATATATCAGAGAATTTCTATTCAATATGATAAGAATTTGCAGCTAAATAAGAAAAAGACATGACACAATTAAAAATGTATAAAGGTTTGTACATATGTTTCATAAAATATAAAAAATAGCCATTAAACACAGAAATGATAATTACCATCATTAGTCTTTAGAGAAATGCAAATTAAAACTAAAATGCTTGTACACACTTACTAGATTCCTTAAAATTAAAAAAAGACTGATGATAGCAAGTGTTGATGAGACTATGGCGCAACTGGGACTCAGACATTTTTTGTAAAACATTTTGGTAGTTATATAAAGTAACATGAACTTACTGTATGACTCACAATTCTACTCTTAAGACAATTGAATACCTAAGACAAAGTATTTGTCCAGAAAATGTCCTGCAAAATGATTTTTTTCTAGCAGCCCTATTTATTTATAAGACCTCAAAACTAGGAAGACATCAAATATCCATCAACAGGTGCATGGATAAACAAACCATGGTATACTCAATGGAATATATGTTAATTTTTTTTTTTTTAATTTCACTACTGATATAGGCTGCTATAAGTGAGGTATTTAAAAAAATACAATACTGGGGCGCCTGGGTGGCGCAGTCGGTTAAGCGTCCGACTTCAGCCAGGTCACGATCTCTCGGTCCGGGAGTTCGAGCCCCGCGTCGGGCTCTGGGCTGATGGCTCAGAGCCTGGAGCCTGTTTCCGATTCTGTGTCTCCCTCTCTCACTGCCCCTCGCCCGTTCATGCTCTGTCTCTCTCTGTCCCAAAAATAAATACACGTTGAAAAAAAAAAAATTAAAAAAAAAAATACAATACTGAGTGAAAAAATTCACACACAAAAGATTATATGTTTATTTATTTATTTTTAATATTTATTTATTTTTCAGAGACAGAGCGCAAGCGGAGGAGGAGCAGAGAGAGAGAGGGAGACACAGAATCCGAAGCAGGTTCCAGGCTCTGAGCTGTCAGCACAGATAGCTGGGGCTCAAACTCATGAACTGTGAGATCTTGACCTGAGCTGAAGTCCGACACTCAATCAACTGAGCCACCCAGGCACCCCATCTTTTGTGATCAATTTAGATGGAATTCTAGAAGGTAACCTTTGGAGAGAAAAAAACATCAGTGATGTCCTGTGATCAGAGATAGGGAAAGGTCCAACTAAAGGGAACATGAAGAAATATTTTGATGAGATGGAAATAGAAGTCTTCTTTAGGGTAGAATTTAAATAGACATTTACATTCATCAAATTATAAAACAACAATGGGCACATTTAAAGTGAAGCTTTAATAAATTAATCAAAAATGTAAGATAGTACCATCTTTAATTTCATTATTCATAGGTTATGTTTCTACTCCTTTTTTTTTAAGAATATTTTTATCTACACGAATAGCTATTAAAGTAGGTGCATGCTCAATACATTTTCTCGTTATTTTTGGAGCTAAGGAATTTCACCTGGATGAACCAAAATAAGGATAATTTATGAATATTTATATTTGATATATTTTAAAAATTTTTATTGCTTATTTATTTATTTAGAGAGGACAAGTAGGGGAGAGCAGTAGAGGGAGAGAGAGAGAATCTTAAGCAAACTCCATGCTCAGCATGGAGCCCAACTGAGACTCAATTCCACGATTTTGGGATCATGACCTGAGCTGAAATCAAGAGTTGGTCACTCAGCTGGCTGAGACACCCAGGCACCCCCATATTTGATATTTGATGGGGTTTTTTGGTCTTTGTGTAGCATACCATTGTTTTCTTCCTACATTACTACTTTATTTTCTCTCTTCTATCTCATGTGTTTCCTTCAAGAACTACTAAAAGGGTATTTGTTGGAATTTTAGGCTCTATGTCTCTGTGTCTGTTTATAAACATTTATGTCATACTTCAATTTCCTTCTTCTTTTATTCTGCATCATTAGAAAATTCCTTAGTTTGATTTTTACTTTTCCTACTCATTTTAGTTTTAAATGATGTCCAGCTGTATTAATTATTATTGTCAGGACATTTTTAAAGTAATGTTACTGTCTTAATTTCAACAATCAGATCTTTAGTTTCCAAAAACTGCTGCATTTCTTCTTTTGAGAAGACTTTTCCATTTCTGTGTATGATAGCTACTCAGAAGTCTCTGAGAGTATTAATTACTAATTATAATTATTTTAGAATTGTCTCCTGTTTTCTGGTTTATTCTTTTGCTTTAGGAGTTAAGACTTTATTGAATTCATGGGCTTTCCTTCTAGCTGTTTGATTTTTATCATATGTATTGCAATTTTTGACTTTTCAGATCTGTAATTTGAACAATACAGTAGTCCCACCTTTTCCATGGTCTCACTTTTCATGGTTTTAGCTACATACAGTCAATTGCAGCCCAGAAGCAGATGATCTTCCTTTTAATGTGCTACCAGATGGTCAATGGTAGTCTAGTGCTATATCATAATGCCTGTGTCGTTCACACCACTTCATCTCATCACATAGGCATTTTATCATCTCACATCACTACAAGAAAAAGGATAAGTATAGTACAGTAAGATATTTTGAGAGACCACATTCACATAACCTTCATTACAGTATATTATTATAATTTTTTTATTTTATTATGTTACTGTTATTAGTTTCTTACTCTACCTAATTTATAAGATAAACTTTACATAGGTATGTATGTATAGGGGAAAAAAAAACATAGTATACATAGGGTTCAGTACTATCTGTCATTTCAAGCATCCACTAAGGGTCTTGGAATAGATTCCCTGTGGATAAGGGAAGGTTACTATATAAGGAAATGGAGACCATAGTACTTCCTTAGCTCACTTGGGAATGCCTAGGAGTGCTGGGTTTGATGATCATGCCCCTATCTCCAGTGTTTTAGCAAGGAAAAGGCCTGCAGACTAGTTGTTTTTCTTTAGTGCGTTTGAGTTTTTTTTTTTTTTTTTTCTGGATGAGCAATCTTATTTTTTGCTAGTGGCATTGGTTTTGCTTCCAATGTTATGACTTTTTGTTTGTGTTCATTTTAGAAAGAACATTCAACATATTTAATTAATCATATAGAACCAGAATTACTAATTCTTACACTGGCAACTTTCATTAACCATTTAAGTTTAGGGGCGCCTGGTTGGCTCAGTCAATTAAGCGACAGACTCTTGATTTTGACTCAGGTCATGATCTCATGGTTTGTGAAATCAAGCCCCACATCTGGCTATTCACTGACATCAGGGAGCCTGCTTGGGAGGCTCTCTCTCCGTCTCTCTCTGCCCCTCCCCTGCTTGTCCTCTCTCTCTCTCTCTCTCTCAAAATAAGTAATTAAACATTTAAAAAAATAATATAAGTTCAATGTTTTTACCTCAAATAGTATTCTCTGCATTATTCAAATAGGTGTATGTCCTCACATTTTATCAGTGTAACTGCCGTAATGATTTCACTAATCCCTTTCCATCTTTCCATACTATCACCAAATCCCTGAAGTAGAATGTAAATTATGCATTTTTAACATTAAAACCTACAACTCTAAGAAATTCTGAGAAACCATTTTTAACCACACATATATATGTACTTCATCTTGTCTTTATTCACGGTTCTGAAACTTAGACAAGTTGGTCCCAGATTGTATACACAGTTCCCTTTCTGTTGGGAAAAATATTTGATATATTTGAAACAACCATTAGTATAAGTTATAATCAAAATTATTTTTAAAAACCATGGCCAATAAAAGAATAAAATTGAGTTCAACACTTCAATGCATCTGCTTTGAAGTTCCACTATACATGATGCTGGCTAATTTTCACATCTATTTTTCTCTGAACTGACTTCCAACAACATTAGAGAAATGCTTGGAAAAACATACAGAGAAAATTCTTTAAAACATCAATTCTCAGAGTAAGATGAACAAAACTATAATGCGAGAGGTGAGCAAATGAAGTTTTCTTGATTCATGAGTTGGAGTTAAAACCTTGACACACTTCCATATAAAAATCTTCAAAAGTTTATCATTTCTGGATTTTATGATAAATTTTTATTATTTGCTCTGGGTTTGCGTGAGTCATAATAAACAAGATCTGGGACCTTAGCTCTTTTTTTTTTGCCAGTGAGTGTGTGTGTGTGTGTGTTATTTCCAGTTCATCTTGTTGAATTCCAAATCCAAATGCAAGAATTAGTTTAAAAAGTCAATATAATGATGTCCCAATATCATTTTTCTAAAGTATAACAGGGCCTTGGATTCATAAATAATAACGTTTAAAAGGTAAATGTTTATGTTATTTGAGTTCAAAATAACTTCACGTGACAATACCTCTGGCATGTGTATTAGAACTAAAACACTTTGTGTAGCCGAGAATTGATTGATGTCTAAATTAATCACCATTAGTATGACTTAAAGAACTTCAAAGCCTCCATTTGAAGCAGAGGCTGAAATAGTTCAGTTAGTTGTTCTTTTTGTCCTTAGGCCTTGTCTTTTTTCTCATAAATCTACCCATGTGAGATTTTATCTAGTCTCATGACTTTAACTGTCACCCCTTTACAGATGGCTTTCATCTCAGAGTCACTAGGTAGGAACTGTGGATCTGTTTCCAATTGCACAATTTGACAGAAGTACACTTTGTTCAAGTGGTGCTTCAGACTCTAGAAAACTTGTTCTTTCCCAAGTGTTTCCACCATAATCAACTGTACTACCATTCTTTTAATCATCTGGATTATAAAATACAATTTAAATTATCTTTAACTTTTCCACCTTTTCTACGTTGAGTCTATTTAAAAATTCTATTTTCCCACACAGTTGATTCTACACCCACACTTTTTATTCCCTGTGGTCTTTGCCTTAACCTAGACGTTCATCACATTCCACCTAGAATATAATGTAATAGCCTTTTAATTTACCTGCCTTCTTTCATGACTCCTACCTTCCTTCCTGTTTCTGTATTTTGCCTCTAGTCTCTTTGTCATAATTAACCAGATATATTAGTCTTAAAACATAAGTATTATGATATTGATATATTCTGAAAAACCTTTAGTATCTTCTCCATTAATATCTCTCGCCCTTTTTCAGAAGTGTTTACACAGTAGTATCTTTCCTGACACATGCTCTTCTGCTATTGACTTTGGCTCTCTCCACCAAGAATCCGTTTCCTTCTTCACCTACTTGAATCTGGCACACATTACAGCTTTGGCCCATTGAAGAAAGTAGACTTGATGTTGTGCTACTTCCTGGTGAAGCCCTTAACTGGCTTACAATTATATACTTTTTGGCTCTTGAAAACAAGTTGCTATGTAAAAAGTGTGAATGAACATGCTTTATGAAGCCTGAGACACATGAAAAGACCCTGAAGGAAGAATACCATGAGAAAGAGAGCATCTAGTCTCCAGAAGGGTGAGTAAAGGAGAGACTTGGGAAGTGCACCCTGCAGTCCAAGCTCCTCCACCTGACCCTATGTTGATTAGATATGAACAAACACATCACATCCTTCCCAAATTCTTGACTCATTAAATTGTGAACAAAATAAAATGGCTGTATAAAATTTTAGCATAGTTTGTTTTGTAGCAACAGATAAGCAATGGCAAAGAATTTTTAAAAAATAATTTAATATTTTTGTTGTGATCTGGACAAATTGTGATTTCCAGCCAAATATTTTTGCTTTATTGAACTTCTCTCAATTGTACAGACCAATATTGGTGTACTTGTTATTTCTTCCTCCTACGATGAACCTGCATGCTTTATATCCTTTACGAAGCTGTTGCCTTGAACTAAAACCCTCTCCAGAGGCAAGAAGTCCAAAGGCTAATTATTCTGTAAGCTGTAACTCAAATATCACCAAGTGTGTATAGTGTCCCTTTGTCCCTTTAGTCCAAAATTTCTCTGCTCTGTGTTTATCATCATAAAAGTATTTTCATTTAATATTTCTGCCTCTTGCTTTTATCATATTATTTCCTTACAGGGTTTTCTCTCCCGTGCCCATGTTTATTAAGTAGGCTAGGCTGTTCAGGGGTAACAATATCCTAAATGTTATTGACTCAGATAACTCACGCTACAGTCTAGATGATTGTTGGTGAGTGGCTTTGCACCCCAGTGGTGGTGATTTCCTCTAGCAGGTCTTTAAAGTCCTTCTAGTAGCTATTATAGCTAGTAGATCTTCATATCCTTCACTGGATCTTCTGCATCTGTCCTATAGATGAGGGAAGAAATAGCTCAGAGAATTTCATGCATACTTTAGAAGCCAGGTCAATAAGTGAAATATAGCACTTTTGCCTGCATTCCAGTGGTTAGAATAAACCACGTAGTCCCATTTCAATGCAAGGTGGGCCAAAACTATGTAATAAGAATATTAAACATGTTCTCTTAAGGTTCCACGTAGGAGTTCTTTCAGCAAAAATATGTCTTGGTACAGAGTTGCTGGGCCATCTGATATACTTGTATTCAATTTGATCAAGTATGTCCAGATGGCTCTTCAGAATGGCTACTCAGTGTCCCTGGGCAGCAGATCATGATGGTTCCTGTAGGCTTTTTATCCTGCCAACACCAGGCATTATAGTGTTTTTACTTTAACAAGTCCATTCGGTATAGTCCCATTGTTGCTCCATTATTTACCATTCATTTATCTATTAAGTTTGCACTTATTTTCATATATCATTATTATTATTTTTAAGAGATCATTTTTTGTACTTGTCTTTTTGTAACTTTATCCTATTTTTCTCACTGATAATGCTGCCTTTTCCTTGTGATTGGCACACTATTCTTACATAATTCGTGTGTGTGTGTGTGTATGTGTGCATGTGCTATATAAAATATTGAAAGTAATTTCTTTATCATCTTCTATAAGTTTGGTAGTGGTATTTTATAGAACAGAAATTATCATGATTTAATGAAATTTATCTATTTTCTAATAATTTATATATTTGAAAAATTTTTGAAAAGTTCTCTTCCAGATACTATTTTCTCACATTTTCTGCAAATATACTTTTCTTTCACATTAGGTCTTTGGCCCATTTACCGTGCACTCTTATATATGATAATAGATAGCGATTCAGCTCTGTCCCTATGTAATGAGTCAGTATTTCAAGCACCAATGTCCTGAGCAGTCTGTATTTTCACCACTGAATTGCTGGGTCTTTTTATATCATATAATTGCTGGGTCATGTATATCATATATATCGTGTAATTATATTAAGGATCATTCTGTCAGGCCTCTCTTTGCTCCATTAGATTTTTTTTTCTTTTTGTACAACAATACTATGCAATATCTTTTATTATGGCTTTGTCTTGTGTGTTTTTTTTACATTTTTTGTAACGTTTATTTATTTTTGAGAACGAGACAGAGCATGAACGGGGGAGGGTCAGAGAGACAGGGAGACACAGAATCTGAAACAGGCTCCAGGCTCTGAGCTGTCAGCACTGAGCCCGATATGGGGCTCGAACTCACGGACCACGAGATCATGACCTGAGCTGAAGTCGGACACTTAACTGACTGAGCCACCCAGGCGCTCCTGTTTTGTGTTTTAGTCACCTCACAGAGCCTTAAAGAATAGGCATTATGAATTTCAATTTATAGCTGATGAAGTTGAAGGTCAGAACTATTATAATTTTCTCAAAGGCCCATGGCAAAGCAAAAATTTTAACCAAGATCTATATGATCCTAAAGTCTAATGAACTTCCCTATAGTTTCCTATAACTTATCAATATTCAATAAATATGTGTGGGGATGTACTCAAAGCAAGATAGAAGGCCTGACCCTGGTCAGAAGCTAAGCTGCCCATGTCTCCATCCTGACTGTGCCATTTGCAGCCTGAGTGGGCTTGATTACTGTATCAGATTGAGCCATGTGAAATTGCTGATATTTGGATTTTTTAATTTACAAAATACCAGTATCATATGGCTTAACCTAATGTTTAATCATTTGTATTCCTCAATTTCCTCATCTTTACTAGTATATTAATAGCATACATCTTATTTTTTAAAGGATATTCAAAAAAGAAATGCAGGTAGGTTTTAAAGCAGTACTTGAAATATAGTAAGAGCCTGAGACATGACAGCTTATTATAATTAACATTTATTTTGAAAAGTATATATCCAAATGTGTCACCTTTGTGTTAAATTTATATATGTCATATGAAGTTATAATTTTCAAAAAACGAGGGTGGATGGAGATTCACATTAGTGTAGTGAATTTTGCTTCAACATTAAACCTTCAGTTTCTAAAAGGAAATGAAATTTTCATACAAAATTTTGAATTTGAAGGTAGGTAATTTGTTTTTAATTCTCGCTTTTATACAGTGAGGGTTTTTTTTTTACCCATAATGTGCATTGTTTTAATCATCTAATTCATCTTTACTTGTTTAAAAAGACGAAGTGTTAATTATAATTGTGCCAGAGTACCAGCTTTGCATAGATACTTCAAATGCATTTTAGTATTTTATAGCTGAAAGTGTTTATTTCTAATTTAGAAGATTAATGTTTTGCAGTCAGGATGCAGGAATGACAAACACAGTGAGATGGCTGCAGAGGGAGATTTATAGCGAAGTTTGGCAAATAGAGCAACAGACAGAATCCCTCTGCTGGTTATTTTGTTGGTACTATAGAACGAGATCATAATCACTATAATTAAGTTAGAAAAAATGTCCTACTTCACATCAAAATTGGGGATAAAGAGTATTTATCCTTACCACAATGGGAATCCAAATTCATATGCACTCTGTTAACCTTCAATAGCAGCATGTTTTTTTTTTTATTTTTTATTTTTCAGCTTAACCAGGGCTTTAAAAGGATGTCATATATATTGTCTTTTGTCACTTAAGACAATTTCAAAATCTACAAACTCATTTTTAATATTTAGATATGTATAATATCCATTCAGGATTTACTCTGGCCTAAGAATAAATGACAGTCATAAAAGCAGCAAAGTTAGAATTCAGAGTCTGACACAAAGATGCTGAACATGTATAAACACCCCCTTGTCTCTTTTTAGAGAGCTTACTTTTTCTGCAACTGAGAAGTATTCTGTAAGTGGAGTAGGTGGCCAACTGTGTGGCCGGCTTTCAGAGACAGTTGTAAGTATTTTGCCAATTGGCCAAAAACATTGTTTTGATAAAGTCCCTTCTTCTGTATAAAGCATTGTCTCCAGAAGACACCTGTTAAAATCAGAAATGAATTATTTGAAAGGAGAACTATGTTGAACAGTCAGCACTGAGATGTTGGTTAAACTGATGCATATTGCTCCCCAGAGAGCTCATCAGATCCTCAGATGCAGACATGAGGATACTACACAGTGAAGTTTTTGTCTGAGGAATTTACCAGACCCAGACACTGTAAGCTCAGAATGAAGTTCTGAGGAAGAGAATGCTCATATTTCAAACATGGAAAAGAATTATTTATTTGTGTTTGTTCCAAGGGATTTTTGTCCTGCATCACACAATTTCTCTTCTAACTCTTTTCCTGGATGGGCTATATGGTTCCATTAGTAAGTTGAAATATAGCATGGAGCCGTGGGTCTAAAAACTCAAAGCACTGAACTGGAGGAAGAAATGGGGAAAAAGTGACTTCCTTTGTATACCTTCCAAAGCAGGAGATTTATTTCCACTTTTAAAGTTCTCTGGGCACGAATTATTAAATACTTAATAGTATAATACCAGAAAGATAGCCACTAAATATAACAATGGTCCTTCTTTTACCACTATTTTTTAAACACTGAGAGTACAAGCCAATAAAATTAGGCGAAAAACAAAATGAAAGTTATAATCTTATTTTTGTATGTTACCAATCTACTACATGATTGCTAAATAATTATAAATAATTATTTTTGTTTTCCATACTATATTTGTGGCCCTTGCAAATATATAAATAGATCTTGAGATATATAAATTCATCTCAGAGGTTTTACTTTCCAAATAATCTAATTATTTCCATGGAAAACCATTATATTAGTATCTGAATATTATGAAACAATTCCTTATTTGATCATATTGAAATTCAAGTGAGAATATGACACTGATCTTGAATTGTATGAAATTATTACATAGTATTGCTTACATAACTCAAAGCGTAATCAGAATGAATTTGGCCATATTCCTTCACGATACCATTTTCAGATGACAGAATTTACTTTTGGTAGTCCTATTAACCAAAATAAAAAAAAAATTCAGAAAGGTTTCATACCCTTACATTGAATGAAGACAATTTCACTTTAGTCAATGATAAAGCCATAACTTTAAAAATTATGACATAATACTTTGTTGAAAATATATTGCCTTTAAAACATGCTTTCTTTCTGCATTGGCAGTCATCATTCCAAAGTTAAAGAAACATGACAAAATAAACAGAAAACATAAATAAGGATATTAAGTCAGAGCATTATCATTATTTTCATCCTCTCAAAAGTAGAATGCTATTTATTGTAGCTTCTTGTCAAAGTGAATGGTTTGAAACACAAATCTGTAATATTTCTCTAAATAATTCAAAAGGAAATAAGTATCCTTTAATGAGTAATTGTCACAATACAAATAGTGTGGGTTTTTTTTTGTTTTGTTTTGTTTTAAGTTTATATATTTATTTTGAGTGAGAGAGAGAGAGAAAGAGGGAACAAGCAAGGGAGGCGGGCAGAGTGAGAGAGAGAGAAATTGGGATTTTCTCTGCAGGCTCTGTAGTGTAAGTTCAGAGCCCAACATGGGGCTCCAACTCAGGAACTGTGAGATCATGACCTGAGCTGAAGTTGAGAGTCAGATGCTCAACCAACTGAGCCACCCAGGTGCCCCCAAATAGTGTTTTTTAAAACTATGAATGTTTACTAAGACCAGAGAAATTTTCTAATAATACGATGACAAAATAAAAAAAAATTAATACTGTGTATTTATTGATCATTCATTATGCACCAGGTTATCTTTTCCTGTCTGTCTCAAGAGCATACTTGGAAATGTCTCCTCTTATCTTCTGTTTCTATTTTTTTCTCTTTGTCTCTATGTCTTCGTCTATCTTTTCTTCCTTTGCTCCCTTTTATCTTTGCAATATTAATACATAACAGAATCATATGAGAAGATACGTAGCAATTTATATCATAGGTAATCTTTCAGCTATTATAAAATGGAATAAATATTTTATTAATTTTTATCTGCTACTAGGGTTAGTATATATTTACATCTGTGAAACTGATACCATGTTCATGTTTGGTCATTCACTCATCTATTACATTTTTTTTTTAACTATACAGGGTTTTTATGATTTTAAATATTTATTTATTTATTTAGAGGGAAAGAGCAAGCGAGCAGAGGAGTGGCGGGGGGCGGGGAGAGGATCTCAAGTAGGCTCCGCACTCAGGGCTCAATCTCAGGACCCATGAAATCATGACCTGAGCCAAAATCAAGAGTCAGCCGCTTAATCAATTGAGCCATCCAGGCTCCCCTAACCTGTACAGTGTCTTTTATCTCTACAGTAATCTCATGAGGCACATCTTATTAGTGCTATTTTGTTTTATTTTTTAAATAATGAAACCAAACATCTTAGTGCCTGAGTCACTTGCTCAAGTTTCTATAGTAAGGAAATATCTAAACAGACTCTCTGTCTTCTGATTCTCCCCTCCTCTCCCTGGAGAGCAGATGGACTAATTCCAATCTATGAATATACTTTTTTCATCTTTTTTCTTGGAATTTACCTGAGTAGAAGTGAACTCATTGAAATGTTTTGCTTGTATAGCATTTTGTATTCTTTGACATATGATAGATAAATGTAGATATACATACATGAAATCTATAAATATACATATATAGATATATACATGTCATATATAATATAATTTATTCATTAATTATTCATTTATACTTCCTTTTATGACCATAATCTTCCTACCAAACTTTTAGATAATCTTCAGTTGCAGAAAACTCTGTGAAACTCCAATTTACTCAATCCCAAAGATCCCTCCATTTTTTGATGACATTAATGATAATGATAATCATAAATATAATAATTTAATGTTAATAATATCTGAGAATAATATCTGATACTTATGTAGAGGTCTTATTAATTCCAGTGACTGTTCCATATGCTTCACATATAAAACTGTACCTGTTTCTCAAAATTCCATGAGGTAATTACTATTAATATCTCACTTTCACAGATGAGGAAACAAAATCAGAGGGAAATTCATTAATCTGTTCCAGGTCACAGCTAATGGTAACAGCTCTAGAATTCTGAAACCCAGGCAGTCTGGCTCTAGAGCCCACACCCCTAACCAAACTTCTGCATTTATATTAATTATAACATTTTGCCTCACATTATTATATTTTATATAGGATCTTTATTCTACATCATATTTTTATTTAATATTTACTGAGTATTAATCTCACAACAGGAGCTGAACTTCTTTATGTTCTGAGAACACAGCACTGAAAAAGATAGAAATAGGAAATTGAAGAGACATAATTAAAGAAATTAAACACTAAATGAAAAAAATGATTTAAAATACAATGTGGATGCAACTAGAATATATGATCCTAAGCAAAATTAGAGAAAGACAAATATGATATGATTTCATATGGAATTTAAGAAACACAACATATGATCATAGGGGAAGGGAAGGGAAGGGAAGGGAAAATAAGATAAAAACAGAAAGGGAGGCAAACCATAAGAGACTCTTAAATGCAGAGAACAAACTGAAGTTTGTTGAAAGGGAGATGGGTGAAAGAATGGGCTAAATGGGTGATGGGCATTAAGGAGGGCACTTGGTGGGATGAGCACTTGATGCTATATGTAAGTGATGAATCACTGGGTTCTACTTCTTAAACCAGTACTACACTGTATGTTAACGAACTTGAATTTAAATAAATAAATAAAAATAATAAAATTAAAAAAATAAAATGCTGATAACTGTTATAAATACACAAGCATTTTATGCTGTAGAAGATAACTTAAAGGGCCTAATTAGATTAAATGTTTATGGAAGGCGTCGCTAAAAAGAAAAGTATTTGAGGTGAGATGACCCCTGAATGGAAGAAGTTGCCAGGAATGCAAATATCAGAGGTTAGAGTGTTCCAAGCAGAGGAAACAGCAGATTTAAAGGATCTTTAAAAGTGAAAGGACTTTCCATGTGAGAGAAATAAAAAGGGAGGGGATAATGTTAAGAAATTATTTCTAAGAGAAAGGCAAGATCCAGTTTGTGGGTGCTTCATTAGTTCGAAGGTAGTGATTGTTTTTTTTTTTTTATATATGAAATTTATTGACAAATTGGTTTCCATACAACACCCAGTGCTCATCCCAAAAGGTGCCCTCCTCAATACCCATCACCCACCCTCCCCTCCCTCCCACCCCCCATCAACCCTCAGTTTGTTCTCAGTTTTTAACAGTCTCTTATGCTTTGGCTCTCTCCCACTCTAACCTCTTTTTTTTTTTTTTTTCCTTCCCCTCCCCCATGGGTTCCTGCTAAGTTTCTCAGGATCCACATAAGAGTGAAACCATATGGTATCTGTCTTTCTCTGTATGGCTTATTTCACTTAGCATCACACTCTCCAGTTCCATCCACGTTGCTACAAAAGGCCATATTTCATTTTTTCTCATTGCCACATAGTATTCCATTGTGTATATAAACCACAATTTCTTTATCCATTCATCAGTTGATGGACATTTAGGCTCTTTCCATAATTTGGCTATTGTTGAGAGTGCTGCTATGAACATTGGGGTACAAGTGCCCCTATGCATCAGTACTCCTGTATCCCTTGGATAAATTCCTAGCAGTGCTATTGCTGGGTCATAGGGTAGGTCTATTTTTAATTTTCTGAGGAACCTCCACACTGCTTTCCAGAGCGGCTGCACCAATTTGCATTCCCACCAACAGTGCAAGAGGGTTCCCGTTTCTCCACATCCTCGCCAGCATCTATAGTCTCCTGATTTGTTCATTTTGGCCACTCTGACTGGCGTGAGGTGATACCTGAGTATGGTTTTGATTTGTATTTCCCTGATAAGGAGCGACGCTGAACATCTTTTCATGTGCCTGTTGGCCATCTGGATGTCTTCTTTAGAGAAGTGTCTATTCATGTTTTCTGCCCATTTCTGTTAGTGTATTAGAATGCAACTGATTTCTGTACATTGATTTTGTATCCTGCAACTTTGCTGAACCAGCCCTGCATCCCAGGAATGAATCCCACTTGATCATGGTGAATAATTCTTTTTATATGCCTTTGAATTCGATTTGCTAGTATCTTATTGAGAATTTTTGCATCCATATTCATCAGGGATATTGGCCTGTAGTTCTCTTTTTTTACTGGTTTAGGAATCAAAGTAATACTGGCTTCATAGAATGAGTCTGGAAGTTTTCCTTCCCTTTCTATTTCTTGGAATAGCTTGAGAAGGATAGGTATTATCTCTGCTTTAAACGTCTGGTAGAACTCCCCTGGGAAGCCATCTGGTCCTGGATTCTTATTTGTTGGGAGATTTTTGATAACCGATTCAATTTCTTCGCGTGATTGGTTTTTATCTTAAATGTATGAAGTCATCGACAAGATTAAGGCAGAGAAATGACATAACTCAACTTCCCCCTCTGTCCCGCCCCCTTTTTTTAAGAACACTGTCACTGCTCTGTGGGCAATAGACAATAGGGAAGCAGTGGAAACCATTAAAAAGCTATTATAGATTTTTATGTGAGTGATATTGATAGAGAAATGAATGAATGTAGTTTGGAGGTGAACAAACCAGAGTTAATATAGTCTCTTAAAGGCAGAAACAATTATTATGTGTTCAAGGATGTTCTGAATATAGTAGGCATTCTTTCATATTTTGATATGTTGAGTGTACTTAAATGGAAGTTTCATCAGCTAATCTATTTTGAAGTTCTATTTTATTTCTAAAATATAATAGCAATCTTAGAATGTTGATGTTTAAAATTTGAAAGAGTTTGAAAATCTTTCTAAAAAATGAAATAACTCTTGCCTGCTTTATCTCTATTGGCTAAAAGGAAAATGTATAGCATTAAATCCTCATATTATAATAAGTGTCTCAAATCTATAATCTAAGCTTTCATCTCAAGAAAGTAGAAAAAGAAGAGCAAGGGAATGATAAAAAGCGTAAACAATTAAATGAAATGAAAAATAGGAAAATAGAAAAAATGAGTGAAAAAAACATATGGTTCTTTAAAGGTATCAATAAAATTAATAGATTTCTAGCAAGACTGACAAAAAAAGTGGAAAATCCAAAATCCCAATATAATAAATGAAACATATGACATCATTACAGACTTGCAGACATGAAAATGTGAATGGCTGAATACTGAAAGAGTCTCTATACAAATAATTTGTCAATTTTGATGAGACAGATAATTTCCTACAGAAGCACAAACTACCGTAATTTACCCAACATGAAAAAGATATTTTGAATAATGCCATAACCATTAAAGAAATTAAAGTCATAATTAAAAACTCCTTAAGAAGAATTTTCCAGATTGAGATATTATCACTGGGTAATTCTACAAAATATTTAAAGAAGAATTAACACCAAATGTCCATAGTCTCTTCTAGAAAATCCAAGAGAGGGGAACCATTCCCACATCATTTTATGAGACCATTATTACCCTGATCCTTAAACCTGATAAAACAGTAAACCTACAGCTCAATTTTCCTGAATAATACAGTGCAGAAGTCCTCAAAGATACAAACCATTGAATTCAGTAACATATATTATTACATGTTATATAGTAATATCAAAAAATTATAATACACCATGACCAAATGGGATTTATTCCAGGGATGCAAGACTGGTTCAATATTAACACATCTATGTAATCTACCATATTAACAAAATAGAGAAAAATCATATGATTATATCAACCCCTGCAAACAAAAGCACTTGACAAAATTCAACATTCATTCATTATAAAAATTCGCAGAAATTTAAGATTATATATGGAAAGTTTTACAGTTTGATAAATTTGATAAGGAATATTGATAAACAACATACTGAACTCTATTCCTTGTCTCCCCTCTCTCCCGACCCTACCCCCCAGTACCAAAAACTCCCAACATTTTTGCTTTGCTCTTCTAAGACTTTTCATTTGGCTTCTTAGCTTGGTGGATCATACAGTTTCAGAACTCAGTAGAAATCCTGAAGGGACAATCAGATAACATTGGGCTTAGGTATTTTTCTCTCCTTTTCCACCATGATCCTAACACTTCCAGTCTCATATTTTTATGTCCTTAGTTCTGTGATACTGCCAAAGTCCTGCTGTTTTCTCTGCCTCTTAGTATAATCTTTCTTCCTGGGCTCACTGCCCAGATCCTCAGACTCTTGCCTCACGTCCAGATTTGGTGAATGCGTTGAAGAAAACAAATGGCTGCAAATTGATTCACATCTTCATGGCTCCTTCTTCTTTAAGAGTCAGTCTTCTCAATTTTTGGCAGCCTCAAAGACAATCTCATATAATCCGAAATTCATTTCTAATTATTTTTATCACAGATTTTTCAGTAGTTTTCTGGGTGTTTTCCTAGTGCTCATTGTTTTTGTTGTTGTTGTTGTTGTTGTTGTTTTGCCTCTTGCTTTCTGTTTGTTTTTAGTTTCCAATAAAATTGTTTTCAGTCTTGCAGTACTGGGGGCACTGGAATAAAGTTCACTAAGTTATTTGTAGATGTTCTTTATCAAATTGCAAAAGTTCCCCTATACTCCTGGAGCCTTGGCTTGCTGCAAGCTACATTATCTTAGCTGGAAGTGCAAGTCTTGAGGCAGAAGTTTCTAAAAGGGTAGAAAAGTAATCATCTAGAAGTGACACAGAAGTTAAGACACTGATGTTGCAGTCTGATCCTGAAGAATGTGAAATGTTGGAGAAGGAGTAGTTTCAAAAAAAAGTGTCGCTCTCTTCAGCAACTGGTGTTGGGAAAACTGGATAGTGACATACAGAAGAATGAATCTGGACCACTTTCTTACACCATACACAAAAGTAAATTCAAAATAGATGAAAGACCTAAATGTGAGATAGGAAACCATCAAAATCCTAGAGGAGAACACAGGAAACAACCTCTTTAACCTCGGCCACCGCAAATGTTCACTAGAGGTGTCTCCAGAAGCAAAAGAAACAAAAGTAAAGATGAACTATTTGGACCTCATCAAGATAAAAATATTCCGCACAGAGAAGGAAACAATCAGCAAAACTAAAAGGCAGCCTACAGAATGGAAAAAGATATTTGCAAATTACATCATAAACAGGGCTACTATCCAAAATCTATAAAAAACTAATCAAACTCAACACACAAAGAAAAAATAATCCAGTGAAGAAATGGGCAGAAGACATGAATAGACACTTTTCCAAAGAAGACATTCAGATGGCTAACAGACACTCAAAAGGTGTTCACCATCACTCATCATCAGGTACATACAAATCAAATCTACAATGAGATACCACCTCACACCTATCAGAATGGCTACAATTAAATCAGGAATCAACAGATGTTGACAAGGATGCAGAGAAAGGGAAACACTTTTGCACTGTTGATGGGAATGCAAGCTAGTGCAGCCACTGGAGAACAGTATGGAGGTTCCTCAAAACAATTAAAAATAGAACTACCCTATTACCCAGCAATTGCACTACTAGGTATTTATCCAAAGGATACAAAAATGCTGATTCAAGTAGGTCACATGCACCCAATGTTTATAGCAGCACTACTGACAATAGTCAAATTATAGAAAGAGCCCATTGATTATGGAATGGATAAAGAATATTTGATATATAAATACAATTGAATATTACTTGGTGAGCCAAACTATATAATGCACAGTTTAGATCCAGTCATGGTCTTCATCAGAAGTTCTGAATGCTGGGGGTGCCTGGGTGGGTCAGTTGGTTAAGTGTTCTTTCAGCTCAGGTCATGATCTCACGGTTTTGTGAGTTCGAGCCCTGCGTGGGGCTCTGTGCTGCTATTGGAAATCATTCATTCTCACCTATGAACAGTATAATTCTTAAACTTTTCTTCCTTTATTTTCAAACAGTGAATTCTTTTCATTGAACATAATCTTTTTGAATAAGGAGAGTATTCAGAACTTTTTTTTAAGTTTACTTATTAATTTTGAGAGAGACAGAGACAGGTTGTGGGGGAGGGGTAGAGAGAGGGAAAAAGAGAGAATCCCAAGAAGGCTCCAGTCTCTAAGTTGTCAGCACAGAGCCTGATGCAGGGCCCAAAATCCCAGACCATGAGATCATGACCTGAGCCCAAGTCGGAAGCTCAACCGACTGAGCCACCCAGGTGCCCCGGGATTTTGTACTTTTAAAGAAGTAATTAATTTATGTAATTAATGTAACTGTAATTATGTAATTAATGTAACCATTAATGTAAACTGAACCTACTTAAAACACATAGACGTTTTTCAACAGTTTTAATATACTACTATTTTAAGGATTCAGGCTAATGAAAATCCTAGTACTATGTTTATGCTATCTCTTTAAGTGAAGGCTACTAAAATCTGTTATTTATGTAGGGATATAGCCTAATTTTCATGTATATTGTGTATATTTTTGCTAATATACTATTTTACTTTAGATGTTTGTGGTTTTAGGTTGGCAGAATTATATTCCACTTAAGACTGTCTTAATAAAATAGGAAATGTGTTGTTTTACACAACTGAAAGTAGAAGGTGGTACAATTAATTATGTCATTAAGTCCCAAGTTCCTTCCATTTATCCATTTTGGCAACTGCAACAGAAATTCCATCAAAAGATGTATCCTCCTGTGTTTGCAATGTTACTACCCAAAAAATCAAGGCATTTCCTACTGAATCAACACTACTCAGAGGTATGCATTCCCAATGTTTCCTTTTTAAGACTGAATAAACTTTTCCTAGAATTACATTAACCGCAATTTTATTCCTTATTTCTAGCTATTCCAATCACTGCTGGGGAAATAGAACTCCATGAAAACATTAGATCAGAAGTTACCCATCAGGTTAAAGATGGAACTGGTCACCTCAAAAGAAATTAATCAAAGATAGGGAGTGAAGTGTGGACTGCCCTATTAAAGCCAGATGTCTGATAGGGAGGATGAAAAGGGATTGGGTAGATGTTGACAATTACATTAAATGGTAAGTAAATAGCCATTATTTTATATCATGTATTGTTCTAAACACTTGTACATGTTTTTTGTTTATATTTATTTTAAAATACCCTATATATTATTATTTTGTAGATTAGAAAGGAGGTGGAATAGAGAAAATGCATTTTACAGGTAACTTTATCTTTTCTCAAATCCTTTATAGTGCAGCTGGAAAACTAATCTGTATCTTCCCTCCTATTACTGCTTGATTTTTCTGTTCACTTTTCTATATGGTTCTTGAAAGGAACCAGGCTTTATTCACAAAAGCTTTTCAGTATTATTCCTGTACCAGGATAGATACTTCAACTCTTTTCTCATGATAATTTCTCTGTATTACTGGGTAAAAGGAAGCAAGCTACCATCATTTGAGCTAGTATTTGTGGAAAGGATTTTCTCACTTACCTCAGCTATTTACTGAAAACCTATGTAGCTGACTCAAATCAAATAAAGAAAGATAATTTATGTTTTATGCAGTTTCTGTACATTAATATACTGTTCCCAAAAAATATTTTTTCTCAAACAGAAATGAGATGGTTTTGGAAGATGGTGGTTTCATAATATTTCCAGGTGTATCTCATTTTTACCATTATATGAATTTATTAGCAGTTGTATGTATAGTCACTTTGGTCAATGAATCATTTAATATGTAGTTGGGTACCTCACTGATGTAAAAAAATACCAAGTAATTTTTGAGATGTACATAAATTACCCCTATTTTTTTTGTTCTGAAATTTCTAAATTTCTTTTTTTTTCCTAGGAAAAAAATTATTTCCTTTCAAATCATGACAACAGATTTATTGTAGAAATGACCTGGTGTTTTACATATGTAATTTTGTTTTTTCCTTGTGATGAAAAGTTGTAAGATCCACTCTCTGAGCAACTTTCAAATATGCATTACATTATTATTATTATTATTATTATTATTGTAATTTTTATTTTTTATTTAATTTTATTATATATATGTGTATATACACACATATATATACTTAATATACTTAATAGATACGTGTGTGTGTGTATATATATGTATATATATATACATATATGTATATATATATATAAAATTTATTGTCAAGTTGGTTTCCATTCAACACCCAGTGCTCATCCCAACAGGTACCCTCCTCAATGCCCATCACCCACTTTCCCATCTCCCCCACCCCCCATCAACCCTCAGTTTGTTCTCAGTGTGTAAGAGTCTCTTACGGTTTGCCTCCTTCCCTTTATGGAACTTTCTCCCCCTTCCCTGCCCCACCCTGGTCTTCTATTGAGTTTCTCAGGATCCGCATAAGAGTGAACACATACAGTACCTGTCTTTCTCTGCCTGACTTATTTCACTTAGCATAAACTCTCCAGTTCCATCCACGTTGCTACAAAAGGCCAGATTTCATTCTTTCTCATTGCCAAATAGTATTCCATTGTATATATAAACCACATCTTCTTTATCCATTCGTCAGTTGATGGACATTTAGGCTCTTTCCATAATTTGGCTATTGTTGAGAGTGCTGCTATGAACATTGAGGTACAAGTGCCCCTATGCATCAGCACTCCTGTATCCCTTGGGTAAATTCCTAGCAGTGCTACTGCTGGGTCATAGGGTAGATCTATTTTTAATTTTTTGAGGCACCTCCACACTGTTTTCCAGAGTGGCTGCACCAGTTTTCATTTCCACCAAGAGTGCAAAAGGGTTCCCATTTCTCCACATCCTCGCTAGCATCTATAGTCTCCTGATTTGTTCATTTTAGCCACTCTGACTGGCGTGAGGTGGTATCTGAGTGTAGTTTCGATTTGTATTTCCCTGATGAGGAGCGACGTTGAGCATCTTTGCATGTGCCTGTTGGCCATCTGGATGTCTTCATTGGAAAAATGTCTATTCATGTCTTCTGTCCATTTCTTCATTGGGTTATTTGTGTTTTGGGTGTGGAGTTTGGTGAGTTCTTAATAGATTTTGGATACTACCCCTTTATCTGATATGTCGTTTGCAAAAATCTTTTCCCATTCTGTCAGTTGACTTTTAGTTTTGTTGATTGTTTCCTTTGCAATGCAGAAGCTATTTATCTTCATGAGGTCCCAATAGTTAATTTTTGCTTCTAATTCCCTTGCCTTTGGAAATGTGTCGAGTAAGAAATTGCTGTGGCTGAGGTCAGAGAGGTTTTTTCCTACTTTCTTCTCTAGGGTTTTGATGGTTTCCTGTCTCACAGTCAGGTTCTTTATCCATTTTGAGTTTATTTTTGTGTATGGTGTAAGAAAGTGGTCCAGGTTCATTCTTCTACATGTTGCTGTCCAGTTCTCCCAGCACCACTTGCTGAAGAGACTGTCTTTATTCTACTGGATATTCTTTCCTGCTTTATCAAAGATTAGTTGGCCATATATTTGTGGGTCCAATTCTGGGGTCTCTATTCTGTTCCATTGATCTGAGTGTCTGCTCTTGTCCCAGTACCATACTGTCTTGATTATTACAACTTTGTAGTAGAGGCTAAAGTCTGGGATTGTGATGCCTCCTGCTTTGGTCTTCTTCTTCAATATTTCTTTGGCAATTCGGGGCCTTTTGTGGTTCCATATGAATTTTAGGATTGCTTGTTCTAGTTTCAAGAAGAATGCTGGTGCAATTTTGATTGGGATTGCATTGAATGTGTAGATTGCTTTGGGTGGTATTGACATTTTAAAACTATTTATTCTTCCAATCCATGAGCATGGAATGTTTTTCCATTTCATTATATCTTCTTCAATTTCCTTCATATGTTTTCTATAGTTTTCAGCATACCAATCTTCTACATCTTTGGTGGGGTTTATTCCTAGGTATTTTATGGTTCTTGGTGCAATTGTGAATGGGATCAGTTTCTTTATTTGTCTTTCTGTTGCTTCATTATTGGTGTATAAAAATGCCACTGTATTATGTACATTAATTTTGTATCCTGTGACTTTTCTGAATTCATGTATCAGTTCTAGCTAAGTAGAGTCTATCTACTTTGGTAGAGTCTATCCGGTTTTCCATGTAGAGTATCATGTCATCCGCAAAAAGTGAAAGCTTGACTTCATCTTTGCCAATTTTGATGCCTTTGATTTCATTGTTTGATTGCTGATGCTAGAACTTCCAACACTATGTTAAAACAACAGCAGTGAGAGTGGACATCCCTGTGGTGTTCCTGATCTCAGGGGGAAAGCTCTCAGTTTTTCCCATTGAAGATGATATTAGCTGTTGTCTTTTCATAAATGGCTTTTATGATGTTTAAGTATGTTCCTTCTATCCCGACTCTCTGGAGGGTTTTTATTAAGAAAGGATGCTGAATTTTGTGAAATGGTGTTTCTGGATCGATTGAAAGGATCATATGGTTCTTATCTTTTATTTTATTATTGTGATGTATCACTTTGATTGATTTGCAAATATTGAACCAGCCCTGTAGCCCAGGAATGAATCCCACTTGATCATGGTGAATAATTCTTTTTATATGCTGTTGAATTCGATCTGCTAGTATCTTATTGAGAATTGCTGCATCCATATTTATCAGGGATATTGGCCTGTAGTTCTCTTTTTTTGCTGGGTCTCTGTCTGGTTTAGGAATTAAAGTAATGCTGGCTTCATAGAATGAGTCTGGAAGTTTTCCTTCCCTTTCTATTTTTGGAACAGCTTGAGAAGGATAGGTATTATCTCTGCTTTAAATGTCTGGTAGAATTCTGGGGCACCTGGGTGGCTCAGTCAGCTGAGCATCCGTCTTCGGCTCAGGTCATGATCTCATGGTTTGTGAGACAGCTCAGAGCCTGGAGCCTGCTTCAGATTCTGTGTCTCCCTCTCTCTCTGCCCCTCCCCTGCTCATGCTCTGTCTCTCCCTCTCTCTCAAAAATAAATAAACATAAAAAAATTTTAAACATATTAAAAAAAAATAAATAAATGTGTTGTAGAATTCCCCAGGGAAGCCATCTGGTCCTGGACTCTTATTTGTTGGGAGATTTTTGATGACTGATTCAACTTCTTCACTGGTTTTGGTCTGTTCAAAGTTTCTATTTATTCCTGTTGCGTTTTGGACATGTGTGGTTGTTTATAAATTTGTTCATTTCTTCCAGTTTGTTGGCATATAATTTGTCATAGTATTTCCTGATAATTGCTTGTATTTCTGAGGGATTGGTTGTAATAATTCCATTTTCACTAATGATTTTATATATTTGGGTCCTCTCCTTTTTCTTTTTGAGGAGCCTGACTACAGGTTTATCAATTTGGCTTATTTTTTCAAAAAATGAACTCTTGGTTTCATTGACCTGCTCTACTGTTTTTTTTTTTTTTTTAGATTTTATATTGTTTATTTATGCTCTGATCCTACTTTTTTCTTCTTCTGCTGTGTTTGGGGTGTCTTCGCTGTTCTGCTTCTAGTTCCTTAGGTGTGCTGTTAGATTTTGTATTTGGGATTTTTCTTGTTTCTTGAGATAGGCTTGGATTGCAATGTATTTTCCTCTCAGGACTGCCTTCGCTGCATCTCAAAGTGTCTGGATTGTTGTATTTTCATTTTCATTTGTTTCCATATATTTTTTAATTTCTTCTCTAATTGCCTGGTTGACCCATTCATTCTTAAGTTGGGTGTTCTTTAACCTCCATGATTTTGGAGGTTTTACAGACTTTTTCCTGTGATTGATTTCAAGTTTTATAGCATTGTGATCTGAAAGTGTGCATGGTACGATCTCAATTCTTTTATACTTATGAAGGGCTGTTTTGTAACCCAGTATGTTATCTATCTTGGAGAATGTTCCATGTGTACTCAAGAAGAAAATATATTCTGTTGCTTTGGATGCAGAGTTCAAAATATATCTGTCAAGTCAATCTGATCCAATGTATCATTCAGAGCCTTTGTTTCTTTATTGATTCTCTGTCTAGATGATCTATCCATTGTTGTAAGTGGAGTATTAAAGTCCCCTGCAATTACCACATTCTTGTCAATAAGATTGCTTATTTTTGTGATTAGTTGTTTTATATGTTTGGGGTCTCCTGTATTTGGTGCATAGACATTATCATTGTTAGCTCTTCCTGATGGATAGACTCTGTAATTATTATATAATGCCCTTCTTCATCTCTTATTACAGCCTTTAATTTAAAGTCTAGTTTGTCTGATATAAGTATGGCTACTCCAGCTTTCTTTTGAGTTCCAGTAGCATGATAGATAGTTTTCCATCCCCTCACTTTCAATCTGAAGGTGTCCTCAGGTCTAAAATAAGTCTCTTGTAGACAGCAAATAGATGGGTCTTGTTTTTGTATCCATTCCAATACCCTATGTCTTTTGGTTGGAGCATTCAGTGCATTTACATTCAGTGTTATTATGGAAAGATATGGGTTTAGAGTCATTGTGATGTCTGTAGGTTTCCATGCTTGTACTCATATCTCTGGTACTTTGTGGTCCTTGCAACATTTCACTCACAGAATCCCCCTTAGGGTCTCTTGTAGGGCTGGTTTAGTGGTGATGAATTCCTTCAGTTTTTGTTTGTTTGGGAAGACCTTTATCTCTCCTTCTATTCTGAATGACAGACTTGCTGGATAAAGGATTCTTGGCTGCATATTTTTTTCTGTTCATCACATTGAAGATTTCCTGCCCTTCCTTTCTGGCCTGCCAAGTTTCAGTAGATAGGTCTGTCACTAGTCTTATCAGTCTCCCTTTATAAGTTAGAGCGTGTTTATCCCTAGCTGCTTTCAGAACTTTCTCTTTATCCTTGTATTTTGCCAGTTTCACTGTGATATGTCGTGCAGAAGATCGATTCAAGTTATGTCTTAAGGGAGTTCTCTGTGACTCTTGGATTTCAATGTCTTTTTCCTTCCCCAGATTGGGGAAGTTCTCAACTATGATTTGTTCAAGTACACCTTCAGCCCCTCTCTCTCTTGCTTCCTCTTCTGGAATTCCTATTATACGAATATTGTTCCATTTGATGGCATCACTTAGTTCTCTAATTCTCCCTTCATACTCCTGGATTTTTTTTATCTCTTTCTCAGCTTCTTCTTTTTCCATAACTTTATCTTCTAATTCACCTATTCTCTCCTCTGCCTCTCCAGTCTGAGCTGTGGTCACCTCCATTTTATTTTGCACCTCATTTATAGCATTTTTTAATTCATCATGACTATTTTTAGTCCCTTGATCTCTGTAGCAATAGATACCCTGCTGTCTATGCTTTTTTCCAGCCCAGCAATTAATTTTATGACTATTATTCTAAGTTCTTATTCAGTTATATTGCTTAAATCAGTTTTGATCAATTTGTTAGTTGTCGCTACTTCCTGGAATTTCTTTTGAGGAGAATTCTTCTGTTTCATCACCTTCGCTAGTTTTCTATCACTTATGCATTTTAAAAGCTTGTTTTGTGCTGTGCACCTGTGAACACTGCTATATTAAAGGAGTGTCATAGGGCCTGGACCTCCAGGATGTATTTTTTTGGAGATTGTTACTTGCTCTCTGTTGTTGTGTTTGGTTATTTTACTACCCTACTCGTAGTGATATTTTGGGCCCTCCACCATGTGTGCTTTGATTTGTTCCTTGGAGTAGCCCTGTAAAGGAAAACAGATAGACAAACAGGAGATAAGCACACACAAACACAAAAATAACACAAACAACCAAAAACAAAAACTAAAGACCAAAAACAAAAACCAAATACTAAAAACAAAAAACCCCAAAACAGGGACTACAAGTAATGAACAGGGTGGAGGCAGTGCTGATGGAAGAGCACGTACAATGAGAGAAATGACAGGAGTGGGGGATGGTCGGGGGAGGGTGGGGAGAAAAAATAAGCATTGACTAGGCAGAGAGACTAAAAGGCTTAATCCAGAGAGAGAGAGGAAGGAAAATAAAGAAGGAGGCAGGGAAAATGAGTTGAAATGAAGATCAAATTACCCAGACAGAGAAACTATATGGCTTGATTATTTCAGAGAGAGAGAAAGGAGTATAAAGAAGGAGGTGTAGAACATGTATCAAGACAATGGATTAAATATGTCTGTTTAAACAGACCAGTAACCAGAGTAACCAGCCTAGGAGAGGGAAGATATAAGGAGGAGAAATGGGGGGGGGGGTAGAATATATCTATATATCCAGAATTGACCTAGAGTTAATCCAGGCAATGATGCATTGCTTGTAGGTAGTAGCTGTCCAAACGGTCTGTGCCGCTCAGGTGGATACACAGTTACCCTGTGCAAGGGGTGTGGGGGCTGTGGTTTGGCGTAATCTGAACTAATCTCCACTATGGTCCCTGAGACTTGGTGGTGGTGGTGTGTGTGGCAGGGGGGAATGGTGACCCACCAGTCTCTTCTCAATGGAGCTGATCTGGTGGACTCCCTTTGAGTTGTCCTCACTGTGCCACAGGCAGAGACAGGGCTGTCCTTCTTGCTTCACCAGCTCTGACCCTGTGTCTGGCTAGGATTCAAAGTCCAGCTCCACGCACTCTGGCCCTGGAGAAGCACCTCTCAGTGTGGAGATATGTGGTTCTGGCTGGCTTTGTCTGTGCCACTGCACTTCAGGGAGAACCGACTTCTACTGTGGACTCAGCCGCTGACCTCACCTCCAGCCCCACGGTGGCAGATGCAGGCAGGCTTTGTCTTTTCCAACAGCCCTCCAGGGAAATGGTGGCCCTATCCTCCTGAAGACTGTGCCCTGGGCCCAGCCACTGTGCCTGGGGGTGGCGGACGCAGGCAGCTCTGTACTGTCGCGCAGCCCTCCAGGGAGGGAACCACTTTTTCCAGCTGCTGGGACTAAGCCCCCGACCTACCACCGCACCCAGGGCTGGCTCCCTTTCTCCCCAGGTGCACGAACAGGGAGCCAGTTCCAGTCAGAAGAAAGCCCTGCAGTTAGAGATCAGATCCCTCTCAGTCTCATTCTGAGGTCTTTCTCCTGTCCTGATACGGTCCTGCACTTCCCTTGCCGCTCTTTCTCTTCCCTTTTTCTCTCCCTTTTTCTCTCCTCCATGTCCACACAGCCATTTTTTATCTCCCCCAGTTTGCAGTTACCCACCTATCTTCTTTCCAGCTTCCCCATTTTTCTCCTATTAGATTCAGTCTCTTTTCCTCCCAGGTTCTGCTGTTCACAGTACTTTTTGGCTTGTGCACTTCTTTGTTTGAGAGTCGCTGGAAGTATGGAGCCCCCTACTTCTCTGCCATGTTGGCCCCTTCTGCAATACATTATTAACTATAGACAGACACCATGCTTGACATCACATCCCAATGACTATTTTTGTTTTGTAACTGGACATTTGTACCTTATGACCCCCTTCACCCTTTGCATCCACTCTGACCCCTGTTGCCTCTGGCAACCACCAATCTGTTCTCTGTATCTGTGAACTGCTTGGTGTGTTTTTGTTTTTATATTTTTGTGGGGTTTTGCTTTAGCTTTTGTTTTTGTTTTTAGAATCCAAAATAAGTGAGATCATATATTTGTCTTTCTGTGTTATTATTTCATTTAGCATAATGCTTTCAAGTTCCATTCATGTTGTCTTAAATGGCAAGATTTCCTTCTGTGTTATGGATGAATAATATTCCACTGTGTGTGTGTGTGTGTGTGTGTGTGTTTATCACATTTTTAATCCATTCATTCATCATTGAAATTTAGGCTGTGTCATGCCTTGGATATTGTAAATAATGAACATGAGAGTACATATATCTTTTTGAATTAGTGTGTTTGTTTTCTTTGGATAGATTCTCAGTATTGGATTTGCTGGATCATATGGAGTTCTGCTTTTAATTTTTTGAGGGATAACTATATTGTTTTCCATAGTGCCTGCACCAATTTGCACACCGACCAACAGTGCATGAGTGTTCCCTTTTCTCCACATCCTTGCCAACACTTTTCTTTTTTTAATCTTTTTGGCAATAGCTATTCTAACAGGTGTGAAGTGATATCTCATTGTGGTTTTGACTTACATTTTCCTGATGATGATTAGTGATACTGAGCACCTTTTCACATACCTTTTGGCCATCTGTATGTCTTCCTTGGAAAAGTGTCCATTCAGATCCTCCGCCTATTTTTTAATTATGTTGTTTATTTGGTTTTGCTATTGAGTTCTATGAGTTCTTTATATATTTTGGATATTAGCTCCTTATTAGGTATATGATTTGCAAATATTTTCTCCCATTCAGTCGGTTGCCTTTTCATTTTGATAAGTTTTTCTTTGATTTGCAGAAGCTTTTCAGTTTGGTATAGTCCCATTTATTAATTTGCTTTTCTTATCTTTACTTTTGGTGTGGAATCCAAAAAAAAATCATTGAACAGGCCAATGGCAAGGAGCTTACTACCTATATTTTATTCTAGGGATTTTATGTTTTCAGGTCAAATTTATTTGTTAATTGGTATAAACATGTTTGTTTTCTTAGTTATTATTTTTTTTTCCTTTTTACTAATACCATCTACTTCCCTAAAGGGATATTTAGAAGGCTTTATGTAGTTCTCTCTTTCCTACTGGACCATAAGATTAATGAAGGAAGGAAACCTGTGAATCTTGATCATCAGGGTATTCCCCAGGCATAGGCACTTAACAGAAGTGTGAATTCGATGTTTACTAAAACTAAGAGCCCGAAAAACATTGCCTCTTTGCACCACAAATAGTTTTGATGTAGTCATATACTTGCCAATTATCTTATACCAATCGTCCTTACTCAATTCTTTGTTTAATTTTTTTTTTAATTTTTATGTTTTAAAATCATATCTAACAAGTTAGATCATTTTTGGAGAAATCAGTTTTAAAGTACAATATTTTTATTTCAGATTTTATTTTCAATGCTTTCTTATTGTTTAGAAAGTAAGCCCGCTTTTAATCAATTTTAGGAGAGATGTATTTATTTAACTGATCTAGGCAGCATCCATCTAACAAATGGCTTAAAGCAATGCATTTCATTTGTCTTTAGGTGACAGTGGTGCGGGGTGGGTGTTTGTGTATATACCAAATGTGTATATGTGTGTGTGTTGTGTGTGTATGTGTGTGTGTGTGTGTGATCCATATACAGTAATGATATTTGTAAATTTTCCATGTTGGTGCTGAGACAGATGAAGCAATCTCCCATTAATAAGTTCAAGTGTATCTCAGGCTGGTATACTTAGTGTTATTTTTGTAAGTATGTTGACTACATTAACTCTTTTGAATATATATAATCTATTTAAGTAGATTATAGGGTAGGTTTTGTTGATAGCTCATTTTAAAACATGAATCTTTGGAAAATGATTTGTATTGCATTTCTATGAGTATTAAAGTTGATAGCAAGTAGCTCAATTAAATTTATTTAATGAGAAAAGCTGAAAATTAATACATTCCATGACAGATATGAACTTTCAAATAATCTAGCAAGGCCTGACATCGTATAATATTCAGTCTATCCAAATTGGCAGTGAAGTATTTTAGAAAGAAATAAAATCAGTACCTTTGTGTTATCCTGAATTTCCCTGAAGGCCTACTGTCTCTATCAGCCAACTCCTCTTGTCTGAAGGTGTAGGGGATTTAAAACTTGGTCACTTAATGGGTGGACATGCAGAAATTATATGTGTGGTGAAGAAGAAAAGGGGTTTGTGATAAATAAATGTTAGATAACAGTAAAAATACTCTTCATAGAAAACAATTTACAGTGTATTTCCCATTAGAAATAGAGGGGAGGGGCGCCTGGGTGGCTCAGTCGGTTAAGCGGCCGACTTCGGCTCAGGTCATGATCTCGAGGTCCGTGAGTTCGAGCCCCGCGTCGGGCTCTGTGCTGACAGCTCAGAACCTGGAGCCTGTTTCAGATTCTGTGTCTCCCTCTCTCTGACCCTCCCCCATTCATGCTCTGTCTCTCTCTGTCTCAAAAATAAATAAACTTAGAAATAGAGGGGAAAAGCCTCTCAAATATCTTTAGACCTTGTTACTCTGAGTGAAATGGACTGTGTGCCTTTGGGATGTTGAGGTTATTTTTGTTAGAGATGTGACATGTTGAAGGATTGCTGATTGGTGGGATCAGGTAGAGCAAAGATAATGCAGCAAACTTTCAAAATATCATAGCAGATCTAAGGGGATAGAAAATCCTTACAAAATCAAATACATAGATGCAGTAGGTATACCAGCTGAGATATGCTTGAATTTACTGGTGGGA
The DNA here is from genome assembly GCF_022079265.1 of Lynx rufus. Classification (NCBI taxonomy): domain Eukaryota; kingdom Metazoa; phylum Chordata; class Mammalia; order Carnivora; family Felidae; genus Lynx; species Lynx rufus. The sequence continues at coordinate 62,206,044 of NW_025814827.1, forward strand.
GATCCCTTCATCTGTCTCAGCACCAACTTGGAAAATTTATACATATCATCACTGTGTGGACCACACACACACACACACACACACACACACACACAAACAAACACATATTTGATATATACACAAACTCCCATCTCATACCCAAAGACAGACTAGATGCATTTTTTCAAGCCATTTGTGGGATAAGATATTGCCTAACTTAGTTAAATAAATTTCCTCCAAAATTAGTTAAATTTACTTTCTAAACAATAAGAAAGCACTGAACACAAAATCTGAAATAAAAATATTGTACTTTAAAATTGATTTTTCCAAAAAGTGACCTAACCTTTTAGATACGATTTTAAAACATAAAAATTAAAAAAAAATTAAACATTTTTTATTTAATAAAAGTAAACTGGATGATTTTTTGGCATTCTTTTGACAACAATGATAAAATATTTTATTAGGCATTTTAAATGAATTATACATCAATATCATTTATAATTATTTTCAGACTCAAGATGACAGTGATCTGTCCTTTTGTTTACAATTTACAGTGCCTAGTTGTTACTGAGAAATAGACAAATATGGGTTCAAATTCTGGCACGTTGATTCTTGTTTAAGCTTTTATTTTCAAGGTCTATCTTAAATTTAGACATAAAATCCTGTACTGTATTTGTGATACATAAGGTCGTTATAACATTGATTTAAGAGAAAGTTAATTACATTCTATTGCATCATTTAGTAAAGACATACTGGTTAAGACCAGCACTGAGCTTCAAGGGCTCTGTGTATCAGAAGTGAAACATTCTATCATTTTTCTTATCATTTATAAGGCTAACTTCATTCTACTTTCCAAGGATGGATCAGATCACCTGTTCCCATAATCTTGTAATTGACCTGCTTGATTAACTTGAAATTCAACTAATTTTATCATAATAGAAATCTGGTGCTTCAAGGAGAGCCACAAAATCATAGAAGTCTTGTTGGATCTGGATATTTACTTGATTTCACTCTGCCTCAGAATTCAGGCTTCAAAAATGCATATGCAGGTATTCCTTTCCAATTCTTCAACATTCTCAAGAACAGTGTCCTTTCAAATGCCAGCTGATAACTGTGAGCAAGTCTTTCTAGTTTTTCCGCATTCAGTACTGAAGCACATAACTTTCATGCTTCTTGGAAGAAAACAAAAAACAAGAGTTGGAACCCGAAATTAAATGTTTAACCTTATCTGTTCAGGTTAGGATAAATCACCTATAAGGATACAAAGTTTTTTCCTCAGAATTCCCAGTGGCTAAAGAGAGAAAAACAAATTAATAAAATTAACATGTGGTGTTATCATTCATCTCAGTTAATTAAACACAAGTGATTTTATCTGTTTTATATTACTGTATTATTTTCTTAATCTCATTTATATTATTATGTTACATAAGTTTTAAATTTTTACTTACTATTTAAAATCATTCGTATGCTTTTATTGTGCATACGTATTTATTAAAAGCCTGGTTCTAGGCCACCATTTCTTAAATTTTGGCATGTATTAGAATGATTTGGAGGGCTTGGAACAGCAGGCATTGATTACTCAGTCACTTCCCTAGAGGTTCTGATTTAGTAGAGCTGGAGTGGTGCCCAAGAATTTGCATTTTTAACAAGTTCCAGGTGATGCTATGCTGCTGGTCAGGAGAATCACTGGTCTAGGCATTGCAGGTGTAGCAGTGGTCAAGAAAGAGTCCTCACCCTCATGAATATTATGTTACTTTGGGAGATACAGATGACAAATAACTAAATAAATCAGAAAGATATAGACGGTCATTGCTATGGTCTGAATATGTGTGTCTTCCTCAAAGTCGTATGTTTAAGTCCTAATGCCCAATGTGATGGTATTAGTAGGGGGATTCTTTGGGAGGTGATAAGGTCATCAGGGCGGAGCATAAGATTAATATCCTTATAAAAGAGAGATTCAGCTGCATCTTTGCTTCTTCTACCAGGTGAGGGTAAGAAAAGACTGGCTCAGAGGAGGGTCTTGACCTGAATCGGCTGGCACCCTGATCTCAGACTTAAAGCCTCCAGGACTGTGAGTAATGAATTTCTGTTGTTTATCAATTACTCAGTTTGAGATGTTTTGTTATAAAACTCCAAAAGAGTAAGGTGTGGTGAACATTATGAAAGGAACCATGGTCATTGGTAGAGATTGTATTAACCAGTGTGGCCAGAGAGGGTCTCTCTGACTAGGTGGCAATTATCTTAAAAGTCTGAAAGATCGAAGACCAGGCATGTTAAGAACTGTACAAAAGAGGTTTGACGTGATTTTGACGAGGGATCTTATCCTGGCTCTGCTAGTCATTAGTTGTGTGACATGGATATAATTGCCCTTTTCCATATATGCAAAAGGATAGAAAATACCCATTACATAGTATTTTTGTGGGGATCCAATTAGACAATAATATCAGGCCTCTTTTAGTATCTGGCATGATACCTAATACATCTTTTTTCCCTACCCCTACAATATGTGACATGGCTTGTACACATACCTGTTATTAAAATTTGATATATGTATAATTTGGTCATGATTTTAAGTTTGTTTAAATTCTCATTCCTCTGTTACTCTGGTCCCTTCAGGGAGAAATACATTCTGCATCCATTTTGGCTAGCCTACATTATCTCTTATTCTACTTTTAGTACAGTAATATCTTCAAATTTATTTAGCTTTTGAACTAAATTCATAGGAAAACATTTATGTAGAGGCTGTGTGTAAGGAGACTACACTTCTAATACAAAATCTACCAATTTATAGGTGTTTATGTAAATGTTTTTTGTCCACAATAAAATACTACACAAAACAGCAATACACAAAAAGACTTCATGCTAAGGAACTCGGAACCCGTATTCAATTTCCATTCTTCTGTTTACCCTCAGATTAAGGGTGGCATTCTAGAATACAAGCCCTTCTGTTAGTGAGGCTAAACACTTATTACTGACTTTTGAGTAAAAGCAAACCACTGCACTAGCCCTTATGAGATGCAAACCTATGTAAGCCATGATAACTTTGTTCAAGGAGCTTATGGTCTAGTTGGGATAAACTAATGTAATTACATTGATAAAAGAAGAAAATATGAGACGTGGTTTAAAAGAGAGAAATACTGGAGTAAAAAGGAGAGGGGTTATTGATAGTTGGCAATGGGTCAAAAGGCAAAAAATAGCTTTTGAAAGAAATAATAAGATGCAGCTGCAGAGATAAGTAGGGTTAGGTACAGAGGGTAATCATCCCATTGAGTAATTCCCCATATGAAGATTAAAAAGCTGAAATAAATAGGGTATGACCATTGCATAATAAGTAAATGAAATCTAACAGTGGGGATGAGATTGCAATAGCAGTTTGTAGTTGTCCAGAGTAGTGAATGTTTGGTTGCAGAGTTCACTCAAAGGAACACACAATGGATAGTCATTGAGTTGTGTCAGTGGGTAACATTTTTTAATATTGATTATAATATATGGGAAATATGGGGAAGGAGACTTAGATTCTCTTCAACTTTAAATTACTTTAAAAAATCAAATGTGACCTTTAATAGTGTTGTGTCTTTTAGGTAATTAATCATTAGTAGGCAACTGGGTTAAGTGAGTTCGTGAGTATTGTGGAAAATTGTATTTCAGCATAAACCTTTCTGTTATATGTATTTTGCAATGAAATCAACAACCTAAACAAGACATGTGATACTACATCTTGCTAATTATTTCAGTATCATGTTAATTAAACAATAATATGTCAGACTGATATCTTCAGAATCCAATCATCTTCTGTCTTCCTGAGTTGTAGAAACAATCAGGTTGTCACTTAAGTATATGGAGAATTTGTTGAGTTGGAGTTAAGGCAAATGCATATTCAAAATAGTATATGACTTCTCAAATGATAATCCAGTTTCCTTGAGAAATCTATGTGTATGTGTGAACATAAGACATTTTTAAAGATAAATTCATTGAATTTGACATATCTAAGGAGTTACATGTGTGACTTAAAAAACACACAGAGGAAGTGACTACAGAGGTCATTTGATGCATGTAGTAAGGTCCTACTTAAGCTGAAGCATTTTTACAATTCAGAATTGAGGGTTATAAAACTAGATCCATCTCCTTGAAATAATGAAATACACTCTCTGGAATAAAATTATATATTCTGTAAAAATTATATAAACTATATTTTATGTGTGTATAATAACAACATGTCTGGGTGAGATTAAGCACTATCAGCTTTTATGTATTACAATATTGATGAACACTTTATGAAATGTGGTGTCTGAATACTTACACTCTGTCCTCATGCTGAGTCTGTATCGTTGTCTGTTGGTTTCATAGTGTTTTATATACTTTCATGTACTCTTAGCCCCTGTTTCAAATTGATCTTTGCAATCTGTTCATTTTTATTTATTTAGAACATTTGATCAAGAGGAATACTTTATTATTTTATTTTTTTAATATGAAATTTATTGTCAAATTGGTTTCCATACAACACCCAGTGCTCATCCCAACAGGTGTCCTCCTCAATGCCCATCATCCACTTTCCCTTCCCTCCCCACCCCCCATCAACCCTCAGTTTATTCTCAGTATTTAAGAGTCTCTTAGGGTTTGCCCCCTTCCCACTCTGTACCTCCCCCGTGGTCTTCTACAGCCACTCTGGAAAACAGTGTGGAGGTTCCTCAAAAAATTAAAAATAGATCATCTACCCTATGACCCAGCAATAGCACTGCTAGGAGTTTACCCAAGGGATACAGGAGTGCTGATGCATAGGGGCACTTGTACCCCAATGTTTATAGCAGAACTTTCAACAATAGCCAAACTATGGAAAGAGTCTAAATGTCCATCAACTGATGAAAGGATAAAGGAATTGTGGTTTGTATACACAATGGAATACTACTTGGCAATGAGAAAGAATGAAATCTGGCCTTTTGTAGCAACCTGAATGGAACTGGAGAGTGTTCCGCTAAATGAAATAAATCAGGCAGAGAAAGACAGATACCATATGTTTTCACTTGTATGTAGATCAAGAGGAATACTTTAAACAGTGGGGAAGATCATCTGGTAACACCTAATAATTGATAATACTTCCTTTTTATTTCTAAGCCTAATTTTCCCCTTGTGTTTTAAATTTTTACTTTAAAACGTCATACACAGGCTCCTGGGTGGCTTAGTCCATTGGACATCCAACTCTTGATTTTGGCTGAGATCATGATCTTATGGTTTGTGGGTTCGAGCCCTGTGTCAGCCCTGTGCTGTCAGTGTGAGGCCTGCTTGGGATTCTCTCTCTGCCTCTCTCTCTGACCCTTCTCTGCTCGTGCATGTGCTCTCTCTCTCAAATAAATAACTTAAATGTCATACAAATAGACATACTTGTGCTTAGAAAAATGGATCCATAAAATCATACTATACATGCTGTGTTTGGGTATATTTTCCCCCTTATTTTCCCTTTATTCTCTTTACTTTCCACCTTATTAGCAATCCATTTTCCTTAGTAACTCCAAATAATCCTGTGTAACCCATGTTAATCTAATATGTATACTTCCCTAATAACTCCATGCTTATATAATGCTACCTAATGTGTGGTGTATATAAAATACAATAAAATATCATATATGCCAAATATATATAATACCTATATATACAAGTATATGTATATACACAGTCAAATAGGATTTTTGGCCATTAATTTACCAAACTGGAATCATGTATTTTACATCTTACATTTTTTTTAACTCAATAAAACCTCATGAAAACTCTACCAAGTCAATTTAAACAATAAGTCACTTCTCTTAATGGCTGTAGAATATCCTCTAGTGTAGAACTACCAAAATGTATTTACATATTCGCTTATTAATGGTATTTACTTTTTTCCTGGTTTATTCTCCAAAACTAGCAATGCACATGAATACATGTTAATAAAGCTCTGCAAAAGGATTTTACTTCTGTGGGATGGAGTTAGGTTGTTTCTGGACTATATTGCCTTTGTGTTTCATAGGTTTTTTGTTTGTCTTAACCTATGAGTTACCTATAACATCTGTCCATTCCCTATTGGAAAAAAGCCTTTATTTTGAAAGTTAACTTTGCAAATTGTGGTTATAAATACTTCCTCTATAACTTGTGTAAAAAGTCTAATGTATCTTAATTTAGCTTATGGAATCTGTCATATAATCTTTAATACTTATGATGCCTAAGTTGTTTTCTTTTATAACTTGAGGTTTAAAGTTTAATAATCCCATGACCTCTTTTCCTAGAGCATATAGAGATAGAGATGTACTATTTTTTTTTTACATTTCTTTTTAAAATTTACATGGATTTTAGTTTTCCAACAGTAAACATGGGTACAAGTATAATATGTAGAGGCAGACATGCAGTTCTAAACTGGGTTATTTTAATAGACCTCCCTGAATAAGCAACATTGGTCAAAACCTTAAGGGAGTGAGCCACGTTCATAGCTGGAGGAAGAGAACCCATGACAGAAAATAGTTGAATGGCTATGAGATTTGAGGTGTCCCAGTATAGATTAAACATGAAGTGATAAAATCAGGATGATAATGAAGAAAAAGAAAACCAGATCACCTAAGATCTTCTATAACCTTGCCTTTTACCCTGAGCAAAAAGATGGTTATGAGAAGAATGATATAATTGATAGATTGAAAATAGACTGGAGAGGTCTCTGGATGGCTCAGACGGTTAAGTGTTCAACTCTTGATTTTGGCTCAGATCATATCACTCTCATGCTATGGAGCCCACCATATCGGAGTTCCGTGATGGACATGGAGCCTGCTTAAGATTCTCCCTCTGCCCCCCCCCTCAAAAAACAAAACAATAGACTCTAAAGGGAGGAGTCAGAAGGAATTCTTGTATCTGCTCTGAGTACCCAGGAAAGAGAGGATTGTGGTTTGGACAAGCATGGTAGCATTTGAGGTGGTAAAACATGGGAATCTAAATATAAACCAACAGAATATGATAGATTGTATGTAAAAGAAAAAAAAAAAACATGATGACTTCAAATTTTTGTCCTAAGCAACTGATAGGATGCAGTTGCCTTTAACTGAAATGTGCAAATCTGAGGAATGAGTTGGGTTTGATTTTGTTTTTGTTTGTTTGTTTTGTTTTAGAGGAGGGCTATCAGAAGTTCAATTGTGGACATGATATTTCTTAAAGGTATCTGAGTGTAGATATAAACAGTCAGTTGGATTAAAGTTTGGATGTCAGAGGGGCACCTGGATGGATCTGTCAGTTAAGCCTCCAACTTTTCCCTGAGGACACGATCTCATGGCTCCTGTGTGAATTTGAGTCCAGCATTAGGCTCTGCGATGACAGCTCAGAGCCCAGAGCTGCTTAGGTTTGTGTGTCTCCCTCTTTCTCTGCCCCTCCCCTGCTCATGCTCTGTCTCTGTCTGTCTGTGTCTCTCTCAAAAATAATCATTAAAAATAATTAAAAAAAAGTTTTGAAGGTCAGAAAAGGGTCATGCTGCAGATACAATAAAAGATTAGCATGGTGTTAGCATTTAAAGTTATTTAACAAGATGAACGTATCTACCCTATTCACTAGGATTGCCACAGCTCACTCTCTCAGATGTAGTTTGGATGTCTATATAGAGATGGCCATAAATCAATCTCTTGATTTGATAATGAAATCTCCACCTAACTGAATATATACTTAGAATTCTGTTCAATTTACAGATGGAAGAACTTTATTTAGGAGGCTGAATGATATATTTAAATGGAACAAAATAAAAATATTGAGACTCAGACTAAGGAATATGAAACTCAATTGTCTTAAAAGTTTGTGTACTTAGATTGGCTTTACTATAAACATGCTGAAAGATGAGTCAGTACTCTTTCTGGCTTTTATCCATTATTGGTTTTATAAATGGTACCATGAAAATGTTTCTGGAATTTTTGGGGGAGGGTAATTTTTAATGCTCACAGAAGAAAACAATAAATATCACTAAGTATTTAATGTTTGGAAAGTCTATACTCTCTACTTACCTTTTTTTTTATTTACTAGAAATGAGCACTAAATGATTCTTTATAGTCTCATGATGATGATTGCTAAAAACTAGTTGAAGTATGTGTTCAATATTAATAACTTCTCTTACATTATTTCTTTCAAGTTATGTTTTATGACATGTTATAATAGCATTAGAGTTTTAAATTACCTGTTAAAATAGACTTGTAGTTAAAAGTAGCAGTATAAAGTAAAGCAGAGGAATTCAAAGGAAAGAAAAGTCGTCGTCTTCTTTTTTTTTTTTTTTAAGAGGTACTGGTTTTATCTTGATATTTAAGTGTAGGGGGAGAGTTTTATTCCTACATCATTAAAATAATGAAACCACTTAATAGTAAATTAAAACATTTAGCTTAATTGTAAGTCTGATTCATCTACAATGAAAATATCTTCGTATATCCTGATTACATAATATATTCATTAAAAATATATAAATGAAGGGTCACCTGGGTGGCTCAGTCGGTTGAGCGTCCGACTTCAGCCCAGGTCATGATCTCACAGTCTGAGTTCAAGCCCCGCATCGGGCTCCGTGCTGACAGCTCAGAGCCTGGAGCCTGTTTCAGATTCTGTGTCTCCCTCTCTCTCTGACCCTCCCCCGTTCATGCTCTGTCTCTGTCTCAAAAATAAAAAATAAAACGTTAATAAAAAAAAAAAAATATATATATATATATATATATATATATATATATATATATAAATGAAATATAAAAATTTTAGGCACAGGTTAGGTAACATCCTGGAATGGCAACATAAATATTTTGGTATGATACTGTCACACATCTATTTATCCATAAAAATACATGTATGTATAATGTACATATAAAGGACCATGACATGTTTTTATGCATTATGCCATGTTTACCAGTCTACTAAATGCACTTTTCATATGTCTCTTCCTTATTCCATTTTTAGATATACCACATACATCCCCTCATTGTTTTAAAAAAAAAATGTTTAAAAAAATAAGTGTGCCTGGGTGGCTTAGTCAGTTAAGCATCCAACTCTTGATATTGGTTCAGGTCATGATCTCAGTTTGTGGGATTGAGTCATGCTTGGGATTCTCTCTCCTTCTCTCTCTCTCTCCCCTTCCCCTACCCATGTGTCTACATGTACTCTCACTCTCTCAAGAATAAATTAAAAAATATTTTTAAAAAGTGGGGTAAAAAGGGCATAATTTAAGCACATTTTATGCATCTTTTATCAACATAACACTGTTAGACATAATACATCTGTAAACTCCATGGATTCTTTTACATAAATATATAGTAGTTCATTCCCTGGATAGATCACAATACGGTTAGCCAATCATCCATTGTTTCCTGTTCTTGTCTAAGGCTAGTGCTGTAATATCCATTCTCCATATGTGTACACAAGAATTGACACTTTATTCTTATGCTGCATGCAGCTGCTTAGTGTTGGAATGGCTGTGTATTATGGTTTAAGAGTTTTAAATTTTAATAGATATTTTCTGATAGTCTTAAAGAGACTTTGACATGGAACATTTCTATCAGTGATGTACAAAATTCATCTGCATTTTAAGCAACTTGTTGCATAGCTATTTAAAAATTTTGCCAGTCTGATAGACATAAATTGATAATTCACTTTTAATTTGTATGTCCCTGACTATTGATTGAGCATCTTCATACATTTTTGACCATTTGAATTTGCTCTTTTATTCATAGCATTTTTTCATCTAGTGAAGGCTTTTTCTCCACAAAGTATACAAATTACTTTTTCTCCTTTCTGTATTAAAAATATTTTCCAATGCAGAAATTGTATATTTCCTACAACTAAACATTTTAAAAGAACATTTACAAATATTCATTTTGCAGTTTACAATTTTGTCATCTTGAAGTGAGGTATTCGTCTTTATATAATAAATTTAGTCTTCTAAATTTCCATGCTAGATTTTTATTCAATTATTGACATCTAAGTTGTTAATCATATTGGAATATATTTTTCTATGTGATCTAAGATTGAAATATTCAGTCGTTTTTTTCCCTGTAGTTACTGAGTAACATTATCATCAAGAAGTGCCATCCTTTCCCTCGTGTTTAATTTACTATGCTTTTGCCATTATCAAGACATTAAAGTGGCTTCATAAGGTGACAAACTGACTCTCACTGTTGCATTTACTGTAATGTGTAAAGCTATATGGGGGCTAAACTCTTGAACTTAACATTCACTTTATCTAATTCTAAGAAACTATTGTAATTCAAATGAAATTTTTACTAAAACTGTGTAATAACCTGATGTTCTTAAATTTAGATTTTTCCCATCCAAAAACATATACTTTTCCATTTATTCAGATTCTCTGTTGTCTCTTAATGTCATTCTTCATATAGGTCCCCTGTATATTTGTAAAATTGATACCAGGTTATTTTAACTTTGGTTACAATTTAAAGTAGAATATTTTCCATTGCCATTTTTGTGTATTTTTCCAGAATATTTTTTTTAAACTTTGATCTTTTTTAAGCATTTGTCTTGGAGCCAGATACTCTATAAAATTTTTGGTTAATGTTAAAGCTATCAGTGTTTTCTCATTTAAGATACTTGATTTTTATTACATTTACTGAATCAGTTTCTTTATTTGTATATTGCATATAATTTTTCTTAGTATGGGTCTTGGGTTTTGTCAAGTGGCCTTTAATCATCTATTAATACTAAATACAGAAAAATTATTTTTAAAAACTAAAAACTAACTGCTGGACAGCACTGCCTTTGAACATTTGATGACTGTCAAACAACTAAATTGTGCCAAATAATTCCTTATAAAATGACTCGAATGAAAAGCAGTATGTGTTGCTGTGGAAGACACATGCACACAGCTGCATGATTATGATGGAGTTTAAGGAGGAAACAACCATAACCGAAACCAGAGCAAAGTCGGTATTTCAGCTATAGCGGCAACCATGACCAATACGTACTTCAAAGTGTAAATCAGAGGTTGCAGTCATGAATAAATTTAAGGTCTTTAAATCAAGTTACTTCTGGTTACAAAATGGGGGAAGAAAAGGAAGAGAAGATTTGTGTCCAAGTTTTAAGACTTGTGTACTTGGTTTAAAATGCAAAGTTAGAGGCAATGTTACAGAAAATTGTATTTGCTGTGTGTATGTTAGTGAGAGCGTTTGATAATATCTAGAGCTCTGTCTGGAAAACTCATTCAAAATGAAGCAAAGAGCTCAGAGAATGAGATTCACCCTCCAGTGATGTTCAGAGTAAAGGTTGTTTTTCTCATATTAGAAAGCAGTTTACTCCATGCTGTTTTTGAGAAGGTGTCTTTTCAAATGCTCAGTGATACAGTCCTGAGCAGCAACAGCAGGAGGTAGAATTGGTTTTCAATCTTCAGTTTGGCAGACATGGCTATTGAAAGTACATGAAACTACAGGGTCAAGGATCATATGATCCAAAGGACTAAGTGGGGTCTTTTTTTTTCAAGGCTGAATGTGAGTTTTTCAGTTTGGTATTTGTATCCAAAAGTTTGGAAAAGGGAAACTCTACCATGGAAAGATAAATAAAACAGTATATTTATGACATAAACTAGAAATTATACAGTTGTAATTTTGTATTAATAAAAAGGAAAAACCAGTTATAATATGAAATATGTGCAAAGTGTATTTATTGGAAAATAAAAAGTTAAACTTTTGAAATATCTGACAAGTATAATTGGTATATTTAAGATTAAAAGGACTATACTTGATTCAAATGTACTTTCTCAATAAAGTGAAGTTATCTGAAAACAATTCTTTATCCTACTTTTATTAAGACATTCTCTATTTCAGAAATGATTCCAATATGACGCTACATTGTTTTAGTATCCCACCTTTTAAAATTCATTCATCTAATACTGGTAGAACACCTAATTATGCCAGGCATGATCCAGATCCTGGGCTATGTCAAGGGAACAAACAAGAATCCTTGCCCTTAAGAAGCTTACATTCGAATTGATACATACAATAATTATGATAAGTAAATTATACATCTCCTAGTACATAACAAAATGCTAAAGAGATAGGAGAAATAGAATGGGAGATAGATGAAATGTTACATAGGAGGATTAAAATGTTGATATTTGAGTAAAGATTTGAAAGAGGTGAGGAAATTGGCATCGGTTATCAGTGAGAAAAGTAGTACAAGGCAGAACTAGAATGGGTACAAAGACCCCAATGTGGGAGGATATTTGACTGGTCCCAGGAAATGTAAGAAAGCCATTACGGCTGCAACAGTGAACCATTGGGAGAGTGGTAGGAAATGCTATCAGAAGTAGTGGGAGGAACGATCAGGGCCTTGAAGTAGTTTTTATCTTGACTGAATTAGGGAGTTGAGTTTGGTTGTATGCAGAGAAATGTCCCAATCTCAGTAGATTTTTTTTAAGGATCCCTGTTGTTGTGATATTGAGGATAAACTATGGTGGGGGACCAGGGTTGTGAGATGTGTTTAGATTGATACATTTTGAATATAGAGTCTCCACAATTTTCTGGTAGAAAGAATACAAGGTATGTGATAAAGAGACAATCAAGGTCGACTCAAATTTTGGCCTAAGCAAGTGAAGGAATTGCCTAGTAACCAAGACAAGAAAAACTGGGTGGCTCAGGTGTGGGGGAGAAAATGAATTCAGTTTTGTATAAGTTTTTACTTTTATAGTTTTCAACTGGAAATGTTTAGATCTAAAATTTGTGTGTTTATAGTATATTACATGTATATCCAGTATTTAATGTTAAATGGATATGTAATGTAATTCCTCAAGGAACAAGTATTTAGGTACAGCTATATACTTGGGAATTGTAAACAAAATAAAGTGGGAAAAAAACTAATATTAAGAGTGGTGGTAATGGTTCAATATAAATGCATAAATTACTCCAATTTTTATGTAACCTTGGTCATAGTATCCAATTCCTTAATCCACAATTACCTCATTTGTAAAGCTGCAGTGGTATCTGTTTTCTTTGGTTTAATTCCAAGAAATGCTCATTTCATGTTAAAGATATCAAGACAGATAATTGGCAAATCATTCTATATAACATCATTAAGGACAGAATGATTTTTAAGCATTCAATTTATTGCAATTATAAACACTCAATGATTTATAAAATATTACTTAGGCTTTGTTTCAGGGAACTTATTACAATACAATTTTACTGTCTGTTAATGAATCCTTTTACTGTGGAGAGTACAGATGACACATACAAATTTGAACTGAATAGATTAAAGAAGAAGTTTTCCTATAAACTTCTTGCCCTCCTACTGCCCTGGGTTAGAACCATATTCTGAGATGCATTCTCAGTAACATGGATCACGGCAATCTGGACTGTGACTGTCAAGTATTCTGAATTCCCTGAAAGTGATAGTTATTTTATCTGAATAATTTTTGGACAGTCATTGGCTTTTGATCTGAGCTCCGTAAATGTTTGTTGAATAAAATAGTCCTCATTCCTCCACCCTCTGAGCTCATATTTGAAATATAACAACACTTAAAATTGAAAATAAATTTCAAATATATAAATATTTTGCAGTAGGAATGAATGTCCATAAAGGAGTTTACATACAAGTGCTATAAATAACGCCCTTGCTTTCATTATTAGTTTAAAAACACAAAACTTCAGCGCACTCAGGTGGCTCAAAGTGTCCGACTTTGGCTCAAGTCATGATCTTGCAGTTCATGGGTTCGAGCCCTGCATCAGGCTCTGTGCTGACAGCCCAGAGCCTGGAGTCTGCTTTGGATTCTCTCTCTCTCTCTCTCTCTCTCTGCCCCTCTCCCACTTGCACTGTGTCTCTCTCAAAAATGAATAAACATAAAAAAAATAGTAAAACTCTGATGACCCAAACTTTAAAAAAATAAAAATTCCTCTAAAACAGCCATAAATGATTTTACTTGAATAACTGTAACATATGTAGTTTAATGTAAAATGAAGGTTCAGGAAAATGTGACCCTACATTTGTAATTCAGCAAATGACTAGTTCCTAAATAGTTCCTGTAGACTGGATATAATCTTTCATGGTGGAAAACTGAAATGGAAATATGATCACTTGGAGATTTCTTCTGTGCCAGAGAAACCCCAAGCAGAATACAAGACTAGCACACAATAACATTGCCAAGGGCAGCAAAAACTTTCTTAGTAATGAAAGAGCAAGAGACACTGTTGTAGTAATATATGTGGGAAAAGTTTACATGAGTTCATTTTTTATAGTCTCCCTAATTTAAAACAAAAGTCAAATCAGTGAAAACATTGGGAAGGCCCCAAATGTACCTTGTAATTACAAAGCTTTATGATGGTCTTATTTGCCCTAATGATAAAACTTAGGGTCTATACAGAATCTTTGAAATGTTCCTCTCTAAATATTTTGTAGCGATCACCTCTTTGGAAAACATTTGAAATGGTACACGTTAGTAATACTTCAGGATGAATAATACAAATTTGAAATAAAATTATAAAAGACCTCCTTCACAGGATCAATAAAAAACCCTATCAATTCATGCAATAGTTCTTGCTTCCAATGTGTAATTTACTAGGCATTGAAAATACAATAGGGAATGAAGATCTTGCTTCAAAAGGCTTACCATTACCATAAAACAGACTCTTAACTACAGAGAACAAAATGAGGGTTGCTGGAGGGGAGGTGGGCAGCTATAGCAGTGGGAGTGGGGGAGGGTGGATGAGTTAGACGGGTGATGGGTAGTAAGGAGGGCACTTGTTGAGATGGCACAGTGTGTTGGTTGTTTGTAAGTGATGAATCAGTAAATTCTACTCCTGAAACTAATATTACACTATATGTTAACAAACCAGAATTTAAATAAAAACCTGAAACAATATAAAAAAAAGGCTTATTGCTTTTCTTGTGGTTGGGAGTTGGGTGCATTGAAAAGCAAATAGCAATTAACATTTGTTGTACTAATTGCCAATGATGGGAGAAGCATAGTGTGCCTTCAAAACCCTTAGGCAGTACTGGTTAATGGAATGGAATTAGCAATGCCGAGTGTTAGTTTCATATTGTGGCTGTAAAAGAAATTTTCACAAATTTACTGACTTAAAACGAGGCAAACTTTTTCACAGTTCCAGAGTTAAGTCTAGAATGGATTAGCGGGGTGCATTCCTTCTGGAGGCTCTAGGAGAGCATCTTTATCTTGTCTCCTCTAGATTCTAGAGGATGCTTGTAATCCTTGACTCATGGCTCCTACTTCCATTTTCAAATCCAATGCTGCAACCTCTTCCAACCCCACCTGCCACATTTATAGCTTTCTCTATGACTCACCTTCCTCTTATTTGGACTGTTGTGATTACATTGGGCCAACCTGAACAGTCCATGATGATCTTCTCTCTAAATTGTTAACTGAATCAGCAAGACCCCTTTTATCATGTAAAGTAACATATTCCTGGGTTCTAGTGATTAAAGGCACAGGCATCTTTGGGGATCATTTCTGCTTACTCATCCAGGAAAGATCCTATTTTTTTTTTCTGTAAGTTAAGTAAAAAAAGAGACCAAGTTCTATTAGGCAAGAGAAATATTCAATAGATGATTCTATGACATTTGATTATCTATTTAGAAAGAAATCTTCAATTTAGGTGTTCACTTCACAAATTGATCTGATAAATTCTATGTGGGAATTTTCTGTCTGCAGGGGAATCCATTGATACAGACTGTGATGGGAATGGCTCCACTAGAGTTTTGTAATGTCACATTACAAAGTGACCACAGCAGCACTTTGTTAGGGTGGTAGTGGAACTGACAAAATTCTTAGGAAGAAATTTGGCAATATATATCAAAATTCAATTATGCATGTCCTCCTGGTACCTTCACTTTGTATTTTTTTAAACCTACAGTGTGCTTTGTTTTATAAGAGAACTTTTATGTAAAAAAAAAAAAACAAACTTGTTCTGTATGATAGTCATTTTAATGTCTAATTTAATGGAAGATTTTGGAAACAGTATAAAATTTCTAATATCAGTAGCTTAAGTAAAATATTTAAATCCATTTGTAATATTAAATCTTACAATGAGTTTTTATTCATAACAGAATATACTTAATCAGGATAGAAGTTTCAAATATTGGAGAGTTTAATCATAGTTGATTTCCCATACATATTTATCTCCTCTGTCTACCAGTACCCCCACCAAAATGCAATGAAATATGTTAATCTATACAGAAGGATACAGCTGGTAGGAGTGTGCTAAAATTTCATAAATAGAAGACAGGAAGTAGAAATGTGGTTACTAACTCAGAAGAGTAGAAGGAAATACAATTCAATCATACGGATTTTAAAACGATTCTTTGTTCCTTGCATGGTTTCATTCTGGATTCAAATTCTTCAAATGGGTCTCTGTTTCTAAGATTTAGGACATAAAACTTAGGAATCGCTGAAGGGGAGGAGGAAGGTCTAATATCTGACTTCCTATGAGTTCTGTAATAAGTGCTGTTGTCCCTGCCCCAGCTACCACCAGTCTTGGGCACTCAAAAATAAGAGAACTGTAGTCTACGGGTGAGTCAGTTTTCTGTTTTTCTCCACTTAAGTACTATCACTGGCAGACCTTCAAATCCACCTCTGCTTCTCAGAGTCCAATACTTCCTTTTAATCTAAAGAAATTTATCTGATGCATATTTTTTCTAAAGTTAAAATTCACTAATTTTCTAAAACTTTCTAAAATTGAATTCACTAAATTGATTTATCACATGGCTCTTTGTAAAACTTCTATGAGATTCTATATTCTTTGAAAATGTCATTTTGTTTAGCTCTGGTTTCAATACTTCTGGAAGTGAATATATGCTTTTTGTTTTTCCTCAGTATACCATGTTTGTTCTGGTTAAATCTAAAGCTAATCTATATATCTGCAATTTAAGAGTGTAGCTGAGTGAATTCATTGGGAATATATTTCCTCATTATTTCATTTGAATTAGCAAACAGTATTTCATATTTGACTATTCACAGCATATATTTATATAACAAAAGCATTGTTAAATGAATAAGATACTGTGTTCGGACAGAATGCAATTGCATGAGGCAAATACTGAAATCCAATGTTGAATAAATGACATATACTTTAACAGAAATATGCACAAATGGTCTTGAGCGCAAAAAATGAATAATTCACCTTGAAAGTGTCTTCACAAAGTATAGGTCATTGAGTCAATCTAGAAAACTTGAATAAATGCCAGCAGATCAGGAAAGCTTAACATCAGTACCAGAAGAATTAGGATGTGCAAAATCAGACATCAAAGAAAAGACCGTCTCCGGAAACCTAATAACTAAAGGAAACTTGATTAGTGTTTTGGGGACCTTAGTGTAATAGTGGTTATAAAAATATTTTGAAAAACTGCTGGGCTCAGTTTCACTTTCATGCCAGTCATTTAACCTCCCTGTTGTTCATTGACTACTATTTTTTTTTTTTTCTGGTTTCTATCGCTGCATGCACCTCTGATAGCCATATCTAAGCCCACATGGGTGAGTGCACTAATAAAGAGAATGACTAAGTTTATGAGCATCTGACAAATCTCTTCACGGAAGTTCACTCCTATAATTCAGTGGACAGGTGGTTATTTGAGTTAAAGAAAATGAAGAGGCTATGTCTAAAATAAATTTATTCAATTAAAACCTCAGAGAAAGGAAAACGCATTCTTTAGCAAGTACTGTTTCAGAATAAAAGGTGATCTCCCTGCTCTGAAAATGTCAGTAAAATGTCTTTGCTCACATAATTGAAAAATGACTTGTTTCCAAGTGTTCTCCCTATACTCCAATGTGATAGTTAACAGGGTATAATTATTTTATTAATAAAACGAGTCAGCTGATTTTATTTACCATTGTCTATCAAATTCTGTTGCCTTTCTTCCTCCATTGTAAATTCCTTCCTTTCACCTGAATCTTTTCCTTCAGCGAACTTTGTGTAATAATTCCCATATTAAAACACATATACAGTTTCCTCATAAGTAGTAAAAGATATCCAAATGAAAGTATTTTGTATGTTGCCCAAAGTTGGTAGATCACAGCAATCAGTTTCCCTTGTTGTCCATTTTCCATGTTCCACGGAAGGTCAGTCTTGCATCTTTGTTCCAACTGTACAAGTCATTTGTGTCAGTAGTGGTATATAAGTTTGGTATGGGTGCATGTGTGTTCAGTAGAAAAGCTTGTGGATGCGTACATTTTGGGCTATATCTCTCTACAGAAGATAACTTTATACAGAATGATGCTACTGTGACAAGCAGGTAAAATAATTGAGTAATACTCCGGCTCACAAATTGCCTATGTTACCTGAAAAAATTACTTCTGATAAACTGTAAGCCTATGTACATTTAACTTAATTGATCAAAAGCCAGTGCAATGAGAATATCCTAAATATGTAAAACTAAAGTGCGTATTCATTAGAATTATTAGCAGAGATTTAAAGAATACCTTTTAATGTGCTACTTATTATTCCAGACTATAACATATCGGAAAGTGCTTAGCACAGGAAGGCAGATACTTATTGTATTCTCAGAGCCAAAGTTTCTTGAGACATTACAATATGGATATAAAAAAAAAACGTGCAATTTCTAAATAATGGACAACAATGTAATGTCTATAAAAAGGTATGAACATGATTCTTGTCATTTACAAAATAAAGGTCAGATAATAAAACACTTTTCATTCTCCCTAGATTCTCCCACTAAGGCTACCATGACAGAATACCCCAGACTGGGTGAGTTAAATGATAGAAATTAATTTTCTCCCTCTTTAGAGGGTAGAAGTCCAAGATTAAGATGTCTTCAGGTTTGTTTTCTCCACAGGTCTCTTTCCTTACTTTGTAGAAGATCACAATCTTGCTGTGCCCTCACATGAACTTTGCTCTGTTCACAACTCTCCTAGTGCCTCTTTATATGGGGTCACTAGTCATATTGGGTTAGGACCCACCCTTATGACCTCATTTAACTTTACCTCTTTAAAAGGCCCCATCTCCAGATATAGTCACATGAGTTTCATTACTTTAGGGGATATAATTCAATCATAACACTGCCCTTTTAGGGTAATTTATTTTCACCCTGTACCTATTTTCATAGCTTTAGACCTGGTTACTCTACAAGATGTGATCAACTTCAATGCAATAATAGATTCTTTGTTGAAGGCCTTAAATATCTCGTGGAAATAGCAACTTCTGTGATTTCAGGTTGAAGACTGGTGTGATACTCCTTTCTAATGCTGAAAAGATTGTTTCAGATAATAAGAAATTAGGCTGGCAAATCAATTATTATGTCATTAGTCTATACCTACATTTCTATTTTAGGGATGGTGTTTAAGAAAATAAGCATTTCTGATTTTGGACTGAATATTCAAACTGGATAAATCATGTAGTTTTGTATACTATTACAGCTTATCTAGTGCTGAAAATAAAAATATTTAAAACACATAGATAATATCCCTTATACTTTTTTTTTCCTAATGTTTTTAAGTGTTCAATACTTTAATGCTTTCAAAAAACAAAATACGTATATCTCTCAGGAACAAATTTTATGACAAATTTACATGAAGAAAATCCATTAAAGTTCAAGGAATATATTTCAAATAAACCAATTTAGTTTCTTGCTAATAAATCTAATCTTTTATTTAACAAATATTTACCAAGTGCCTACTGATCTGCCAGATACAGTTCTAAGTTCTAAAGTCCTATCAGTAATTGGCATAACAGGATCATGGACCATGGTGAGTTTACAATCTGGCAGGATGAGACAGATAAATAACAATAAACACAATGAATAAGTAAACACATGAGAAGTTAAAATGTGAGGAGTACTAAGGTAAATCAACATGGTGGAATGAAAAATGTAGCATTGGGAAAAGTTGGAATTTTAAATATGGAGGTCAGAGTTGGTCTTATTGAGGGGAGGTATATTAGAGCAAAGTTTGAAGTAAATGTTAAATTAGACATGCTGTATTCTGGCATAGGGAATAACCCATGAAAATGTCTGGCATATTTGAGAAAAAGGGAGTAGGTTTGACAGAATTATGTGAAGAGATGGAAAAGTAGTAAAAGATGAAATTAGAAAATTTCGGTATATACCAGCTAGTAAATGCTGTATTTTTAGAAATGTTATTGATCAATTCCATTGAGTGAACAGGAGATTTGCAGATCTGGAGTGAACAGAAAATTTGAATTTTTCATTTTTTTGCATTTTGTTAAGTTACATAGGCTACATGGCAAGCAGAATAATGTATTTGCAAATAAGGTCTAAGTACATTAAGAATAAGCATCTTAATAAACATATACTGTCAAAATATTGGACTTTCAGGTTTTTTGTATGTTTGCAGGTTTGCATGTTTCTCACCAAGTCATTCTTTTACTTAGACCCAAAAAAGTATGACACTGATAATATAGTAGACATGTGGTATATTCAGCTAACGTTGAGAACAATATCATTAGCCTTTGGACTACAGGCTCTATAGTAGGCCGTATTTTGCCTCATTCCACATAATTTAGATACTAGCAACACTAAGCTCCATGTCCTATGTCTCAATATGGCTGAGTATTTTTGTCCCCCCCCCTTTTTTTGATTGGACCTCAGGTGCAGAGGATTGGCTTAATTATTCTATTCATGGCACATTATTCTCATGGTTCTGTGCAAGGCCCCACTTTTTTTTTTTTTTTTTACCACTCTTTGTTTCTGTATTAGGTGTTATGTCCTCAACATTATGTATTTTTCATTTAATACAAAGTGAAGAGCAATTATAAAATTATAACTCGGTTGTGTACCTATTCAAATTGAGTAATTAAAGGATCTGATTTCCAAAGATCCATATTTTCCTCTGAAATATGTGGTGAATTAAAATCAGTTCAATAGTTTAATGAAAGGGAGCTGAAAAGTATTGCAAATGTATTATGCCCTCTGTCCAAATAAGCAAAATGATAAGGCCAATTCTATCTAGTACTATGCCAGAGAGGTATTGAAACTGTAATTGTACAGGGAAGAAAAGATACTGGTATTTGAGTAACTTGCCAGTTGATTTTACTAATGTATATGTGTAAAATTATTGAGTTACTTTCCATTCTCCACATCAATGCTGTTATCTGCTTTGAATTTTCCAGATGACTGATGAAATAATGGTATCATTTAAACTTTATTTAGATCGTTCCTTTCTTAACACCAAAAACAAAACAAGACAAAAATGAATAGAAGTTTGCTTATTTACGCATGGTTTATAAAGTACAAAATTCAGGTTATGTACTGTTCTATTAAAAATCATTCTTTTAGAAAGTAGATTTCAATACAGACAATGAAGCAATTGCTTGCTTAAACAAGTATTGGTAATTATCTGAGGACTGTTCCTTTGTACAACATGAAGAAATGCATAAATCATAATGCCATCCAGTTACATAACATTTAGTGAACTGAATTAAAACAAGCATTTATTTATTTGGCAAAGAGGATTTGCCATGTAAGGAGGTTGAGTTACACTATTTCATACACATAGTCCTACACAACACATACACACACACACACACACAATGTTTTTCTAAAGTGCAATCAGCTTCATACTTAAGGTTTAATCTTTATATGAAAAGTGAGAATGGTATTAGGAACAGATGATTTATAAATCATTTACTTGTGTTTTTAAAGCAGGAAAAAATTCAGATATCAGCTGGCTCAACCTTCTCCTTTTACAATTGTGAGAATGGGTTAAATGATTTGTTCAATGACATTATTTTTAAAAATGCAGCATCATTTACTTGTAAGACTCATAACACCAATTTGGATCCCTGGGTTTTGGACTGTTTATTTTTTTTTATCATTGATCTTAAATATATAATAGAATTATTGAAATCCCATAGGAAAACTAGTGTGACAGGGTATACAGGATGGTTTGGAAAAACATAAAGAGATAAACACACAGATGACATTAGATGGGGAAATGAAAAGAAATGAATGGATATAGAAGATGCTAAAACCCAGGACTCGTTAGCATGTTGGAATTAAGAATATAGAAAGTCAAAAACGTGATTTTAAAAAAAATAAATCAAAAAAAGACTGGCTATGTTTGCAAAAGGAAAATTTTAATAGGACTGACAACTACTCTCAAAACAAGAGCATGAATAATGAGATCCATTTGTTGACAGGAAACTGTGTGCATATATGCCTTGCATATGTAAGAGGTAATATGCTAGAACTGAATTAAAATTAGCGCTTCCCGATAATTTCAAAACTTTACTGCCTTCAGTAAATGCCCAGATTCTCCAAAACTTTTGTTTTTATTTTTTTTTAACATTTATTCATTTTTTGATAGAGACAGGGTGTGAATTTGGGACGGGCAGAGAGAGAGGGAGACACAGAATCCAAAGCAAGCTCCAGGTTCTGAACTGTCAGCACAGAGCCTGACGCGGGGCTCGAACTCATGGGCCGTGACATCATGACCTGAGCCGAAGTTGGACGCTCAACCGACTGAGCCACCCAGGTGCCCCTCTCCAAAACTTTTAAGATAAAAACTGTGAAATATATTTCATGATTTCAACAAGAGTAAGGTTGTGCAAGGTGTGGAATCCCAAGGATTTTCAAGCTTTTGAAAATCCAAAGAAATTGAGGCCAATACTAGTAATTTTCCAGACTATAGTGAATGCAAGCCAATCCTGTACAAATAACTTAGTTTACCATAGTAAAATTTATGATTATATCATTCTAAACAATATACATAGAACTCTTCAATTTTTAAATAGCTTTAGAAAGCTGAACAGGAATTGTTCTTTTGTAAGAAGAACAAAGACTTTTTCTTATGTTTAGAATTAGGGTCATAAGTATTTTTGAATTAACATTTTATTTTAAAATATGTTTTGATTCATAGATAAGTTGCAAAGATAATGCAGGGAGTATTATAAAGTATTGCCCCTCACATAGCTTCTTCTTTTTAACATTTTACACTTTGTAGTATATTTGTCTAAACCAAGAAACTGCTACTAGTATGTTACTATTGGATTTTAACTTCAGATTTTACTTGGAATTTGGCAATGTCTTCGTCAATTTCCTCTTTCTGTTCAAGGATCCAATCCACTGTGACAGTTTCTCTGCCTTTATTTTTCATGACCTTGGTAGTCTTGAAGAGTAATGGCCAAATATTCTGTGGCATGTCCTGTAATCTGTGCTCCTGTGATATTTTTCTCATGATTAGATTTAAGTTGCAGATTTTGGGGGGAGGAAAGACTATTGGAATTGAAATACCGTGTTGCTCACTTTATATCAGAGATTGCATGGTATCCACATACTGTGGTTGGTAATGTTAAGCTTCATCACTTGGATAATATAGTGTTGCCAGCTCTCTACACTAACAAGTATAATAATGTTCCTTATAGCTACTGTATTCTTAGAAATAGAGCCTAGCTTACCCTCAAAGGATGAAAGGGGCTTAAACTCCACTTTCACCTCTTACAGGGGGAACTACCACATGTTTTTGGAATTCTTCTGTAAAACAGATTACATAAATAATTTTTAGAACAACTCAGAAATACAAATTTTATTCCAACAACTCATGTATTACAAATAATGAATATTAACATATTTTCACAATTACATTGTATCTCTTGTCAAAATATAAAACAATACAGATAAGGTTGAATTTCCCTTATATTCATTCATATTTTCAAAATTTCTCCATCCTACTGCCTCTGAGTCAACTACATTAAAGAAATGGTGGTATGTACAATATTCCATGATTTAATTCCTATATGTAGTCATGAAAGAAACATATTTTGTGTATCTAACTTTTAATGCAAACTTTAACATTTTTCTTTAACCTTGTAATCTTTTTATTCTTTAACATTATTTTGAGATTTATCTGTATTTATTTGAATAGATTAGCTTATTTTGCCTGTTTTGTGTTTTGAATATAACATTTCCCCCCCCCCCCTTAATTATAAGGGACTTTCAGTTGTCTTCCATTTTGAGGCCATTAATTACAAACATTACCTAGTGAATAGGCTTGTAAATCTCTCCTTGGGCACTTGGAAAAATTTATTATAGATAAGGTTTTTAACTATAGTTGTATGTTAGAATTACCTAAAGAGTTAAAAAAAAAATCATTGCCAAGGCTGGGTCAAGGATTCTTCCCCAAGTGGCAGATCCTATGTATATGTCTATGTATCTCCTTATAACTCCTAAGATGTCCAATGTACAGTGAGCAGTGGAAACCATTATTTGTAGATATATGTGTGGAAATAGAATGCTGTAGTATTTGTTTTGTCTATATCAGAGGTTTCTATTGAAAATGATTGTGGGGCGCCTGGGTGGCTTCAGCCAGGTCACGATCTCGCGGTCCGTGAGTTCGAGCCCCGCGTCGGGCTCTGGGCTGATGGCTCAGAGCCTGGAGCCTGTTTCCGATTCTGTGTCTCCCTCTCTCTCTGCCCCTCCCCCGTTCATGCTCTGTCTCTCTCTGTCCCCAAAATAAAAAATAAAAAAAAAAGAAAAAAAAAAAAAAGAAAATGATTGTACCATAACTATATGTGAGTTTAATCTTCCCCAGATCCCTAACACTTGAAAGTGACTGATGTCTTCAAGAGTTTATTCCATTGTTATAGTATGTTGTGATTCCTAGCTGTGTGATGAATGGCCATTGATTCAATGTAATTTTGTCTCCAGTTTATGATAGAAATACTATCAGTATGAACCCAACACTGGTTTTACTGTCTTCAAAGGACACAAAATGGCAACTCGGCACTTAGCCAGATAGCAGTTGTATCCAGACATGTTGCAACATCTCTAGTATAGTTGTAAGGCATTTCTTCACTATTACAGGATGCCTTAGTTATAAAAAATATTCCTGATATAGGCACTTAGCCTTCTGGGGTGCTTACTCATTGTTGCTAGTACAGAGGCAAATTTTATCAGGAATTTCACAGTAAACCATCTTAATAAACAGAATGATTATTCTGAAGAGTTAACATTGCACATCTACTTTAAATTGCTGTATTTTGAAGGACAGTATTGGGAAAGGTGAAGGGTTATATTCTAGACCCCATGAGTCTGGGGTAAGAGTTCATAACAGTTGTTAACATCTCACCCAAATTAACGAAATTGCATTTTCTGGGTTGTTTTTGTTTTTGTTTTTTTGATATATTTAGTCCTTCACATTTATCTTCTGTAAATTACTTATTCACAGGCTTTTCCTGTGTAATCTGTCTTCATCTTACTAGTTTGTGGAGGTTCAAAAAATTCTGAATGCTAACTTCTGTTACAGATGTTAAAATTATTTTTCCCTCTTTTTTTTGTTAACATATTTTATTTTTTAATGGTTATTTGTTTTTGAGAGAGAGAGAGAGAGCGAGAGAGAGAGCAAGAGAGGGGCAGAGAGAGAGGGAGACACAGAATCTGAAGCAGGCTCCAGGCTCTGAGCTGTCAGCACACAGCCCAATGCAGGGCTTGAACTCACCAACCATGAGATCATGACCTGAACTGAAGTCACTTAACCAATTGAGCTACCTAGGAACCCCTTAGTTAACATATTTTAAACCTAGGAGGTGTGGAATATACTTAAACATAAGCGTGAAACATACATATGTATGTGCATGCACAAAAACATGTAGATATGTACATGGCATGTTTATGTACCCTGAAATGGGTTCTTCTACAGTTAAGCAAACTTAGGAATCTGTAATGTCTAGAGATCCACAATAGCTAAAAGGATGGTATTAACAAAATTAAATTTATCCTCAACAAAATCAGCTTAGGGAATGAATTGTAAATGGTAGTCACTGAAGACAAACATTTAATACGTTTACTGAAAGGTTTTAAAAAATCTGATATCCCACGTTTCCTATATTTATTTCCATTAGTTTATTCCTTTTACTATCCCATCATAAAATATATAAAGCCAGAGACCAAAAGGTAATGGCAAGCATGATTTTTAGGTATCTAGAGAAGAACAGGACTCACTTTTTGTCTCTCTCTTTTTTTTTCCACTTTATGTCTTAATTGCACAACGTAGAGTTTTCAATCTTCATCAGATGCCTGATTTGAAAATGGGCTATAACTTTTCTTTGTATGTTTTGCATGATTTTACTGAGGCATTGGTATAACGTTTAGACAGCCAACTGGTCTCTGTCACCAAACGATAGGGATTAATGGTGTCTTCAAAACTCTCCAGTGCAATCTCTACCTCTTCCTTAGTCTCTTTAAAGATGAGAAAAATGAGACCAAGCTGTGTGCATTGCTGAACATCACACATAAGTTTTAAAATAGTACTAAGGACAACACTTTTAAATACAAAATTGTTGAAGAGACTTGCAGATACATTTTACTTAGACTTTGGTATCTCTATGCTTTTCACGGTGGTTAAAAACTACCTTTAACTATGATGCGTTGCAGCTATTTGGGGTTTAAAGTTAATTTTTTAGTCACTTTGAAATCTGTGGCAAATTTAAAACAGATTGCCAAGGCATTTAGCACCTGTTTTGATTCACTACATTAATCAAAGCCCCATGAATACACGATCTCTTTTTTTCTAATTTTCTAAATTTATCTCTTAATTTACTCATGCTAAGTGTAAGCTGTTCCAAACTATTTGAAATTCTGATTTTGAGTAAAATTATAACAATTTTGATATTTTAAATAGTTAATTACAATATCGCTTGAGATATATATATATATATAATGTTATATAGAAATTAAAGGTAATTAATGGATAGATAATTACATTTAGATAACAAACCATAAAACTTTAAAAAATCTACATGGGTTTACATGAAGAATGCAAAAGTATAATCAGTACAAAGGTAAATTTTTAAAATGTAGATCATTTACATAAGTGAACAAAAATGTTTTATGGCATGTCTAGTATACATATATAAATATGGACTTATAATAATGTAATACATTGAAAAAATAGGTTTCTAAACTTATAATGATGTCTCTATACTTGGTAGAGTATGAGGCTCAGGTCAGGAGGGAAAATGGAAGTTGAAGGATAATCTGGATTTATATATAATGCCCATATTCTTAAGAAAGAAAGCAAAATCTTGTACTAATTAGGTATATTAAATGCATACTACATGTTTGTAAAATCAAATATGCCAAATGTTAACAACGCTTATCTATGATCTATGTTCTATGCATCGCATTTTGTTACCATATGAATTTTTTGTATTTAAACTTGTGAAATTTTAAAATTTAAGGCCTATAAGTCTTCACAGAATTTGTTAGAAATAATGCAAATCTGGACACTGGTAAGCACATAGGCCAACTACAAATGAAACTACCCTCTGAATGTTTACCTGTAAAACAGACACTTGACTGTATGTTTATTCCCATGGATATAAACACGTTAGAAGGTTATTATTGTCGTATAATATTTTAGGAATACTCCCAATTCTATTGATGTTATCACAGAAATGTAATTCTTTGTTTATTCAATAAATTATTCTAAACCTACTATGAATCAAAAGTTAGACAAGCACTTTGATATTGAATAAAAGTGGTGACAGTGGGTATCTCTTATTCCTGATCTTAGGAGAAGCTTTCAGTTTTTTACTATTAAGAGGTTAGCTGTGGGTTTGTCAGATATGGCCTCAATCATTATAAAAGGATGTTGAATTGGTCAAATGCTTTTGCTGCATCTACTGAAATATTTTAATTCTTCATTTTGTTAATGTGTAGTAATTTCTATGGATATTAAAACATGCTTTCATCCCTGGAATAAATCGTATCTCGGTTTATGATCCTTTCAATATATTGTTGAATTTGGTTTGTTAGTATTTTGTTGATCATTTCTGCATCTATGTTCAATAGGGATATTGGCCTATAATTCTCTTTTGTGGCATTCTTGAACTAGTATCAGGGCCATGCTAGCTTGCATTATTTCTAACAAATTCTGAACTATTCTGTTTTCTAGCCTTTGGAAAATGTCCGACGAGGATTGATATTAATTTTTAAATGTTAGAATTCCAGTGAAGGCCTCTGGTTCTGTACTTTTGCTGTTGGCAGTTTTGACTGCTTACCTTATAGTCTTACGAGTTGTCTTCAGTAACTCCCAAATGATGTGATAATCCTATCAGTCCAGAAACAATGCTGAGTGCAGCTTAATAGCACAGGCCAAGAGCATACAGATGGCTGTGTGAGATCAACAAAGTTAGGAAAGAGGCTGAAGTAAAATCAGAGTATATTTTTAAAAATAAGGCAAAACTAAACAAAATGTATGGAGCAATTTTGCAAGAGAGTAATCAGACAATAGATCACAGCATTTGGGAGGTTTCTTTATCCTTTCTTTAGTGGCACTTTGGAACATTTTCTTTTTTTTTTTTTTAATTTTTTTAATGTTTATTTATTTTTGAGACAGAGAGAGACAGAGCATGAATGGGGGAGGGGCAGAGAGAGAGGGAGACACAGAATCAGAAGCAGGCTCCAGGCTCTGAGCCATCAGCCCAGAGCCTGACGCGGGGCTCGAACTCATGAACCGTGAGATCGTGACCTGAGCTGAAGTCGGACGCTCAACCGACTGAGCCACCCAGGCGCCCCTGGAACATTTTATTTCAACTAGCATTTTTTTAGTTTTTTAATTTTTACAATATCATTTGATTATTATTTTCTTGAGTAGAGGAAGAGGTGGCCAAGAGGCCAAGATAAAAGCCAAAGTCTTTATATCCTAATTTCAAAAGCAAATATATATCACTTCTGTTATATACAGTTGATCATGCAGGTTAATCCTGGCACAATATGAAGAAACTACAAAAGAGTATGAATAGTCAGGAAGGGGAGAAATTGGGGGGTCATTCTGCATACACACACACACACATGTACACGTACATACACATACACCATACATACATTATATATAATATACAGTATATAATACACAGTATATAATATACAGTATATAATGTACAATACATAATATACAGTATATAATATATTACTGCAGATTCACTGTAAATTTGAATAAACATAATTCATTGTTGTTACTATATACAGAAACCCATGGTTTCATTAGATTCTTCTGTCAGATCAGTTAAGTGAGGACCAGAGTTTTTAAGTTTCATTTGCGGTCACAAAGTTAGTGTTAATTAATTATAGTCTAGCTGTTTTGATGTCAAAGCCCATGATTTTTCTTCTGAATGCAAAAAGAAAACAAAAACCACACTTTTCTCTCTTGTATATGTCTGCATGTGTTTTTTTGTATGTACACATAATGTGGCTAATATTAGGCTCATAATCTTCTCCTTGCTCCAACTACCTATCCTAAGTTAATGGCAACTTCACATTCACTTAAGTCAAAATTTGGGGTCAGTCTTACTCTCCTACCCACATACAATCTGTCAGCCAATCTTGGCTAGACTTTCCAATCACTTCTTTTTAACTCTGTTTATCTAAACTCCTTCTGGTCCAAGATATCCTCAGCACTCAGATGATTACAGTATACTGCTTCAGCATATTCTCCATTCAACACTGAAAACTGTATTAAGAGTTTAATCATCTCATCCCATTTCCCTACTGAAATATTTCCAGTGACTTCTCCTGTCATTCTCACCTAAACACAAAGGCTTTTCCAGGCCCCACACTCTGATGAATCCCATCTCTGATGAATCTCTGATGTATCTTCTCACTATCTTCTATGTTCTGTCCCTTCATTCATTCCAGGCTCACTTAACTTGTTGGGACTCCTATTAATTTATCAAACACTCAGGGTCTTTCATCTGCTTTTCCCTCTAAGTGTTCCCTTATCTGAAGTTTTCATTCCTTCATTAAAATCTTTACTTCAAATACAATTTCTCAGTGATGCCTTTTCTAGCAACATTGTTTAAATTGCATATGCTTTCCTCTCCAGAATTCTTCCCTTCTTTCTTACCGTACCTTTTGCCTTAGTAACTAGTAGCATCCAATATATTTTTTTTAGTCTCTTAAGCATATCATAGTTATACTTTAAAACTCTGTGAGGCTAGAACTTTTACTGTTGATATAAAATTGTAGGAACGCTATTAATAAGGAGAAAGATCTACATGATGAAAGAAATCCACCACAAATAATCACAATCATAAACTTTAATGCATCAAATGATATAGCCTATGAATATATCAAGCAAAATCATAGAACTATGAAACAAATTTTAATTGACACTTATGACAAGAGATTAATACCAAACAATAACAAATGTAAAGATTTGGAACAACATAATTTATAAGTTTGATTTGCTACTCATAGAGCTCTGTAAACTTCCCCACTCAGTGGAGAGAAGATACACGCTTTGCAAACTCACATTTAGAAAGCTCACATTTGTAAACTTTATAAACTATTTATAAAGCTTAACAGACACCTACCACTGGACCTAGCAATGCTGCTTTTAAGGTATTTACTCAAGAGAAATGAAACCATATTTCCACACAAACACCTTGTGCTCAAATACCCGGAACATCTGTTCATGATCATTGCACACTGAAAACAACCCAGTGTTCATCAGTAGGTTATTGCATTGGCAAACTGTGGTACAGCCACGAAATCCAATTCAGCAATGAAAAGGAACAGATTATTGCTATACTTAATCACATCACTGGATCCCAAAAGCCTGCTATGCTAAATGAAAGAAGGTAGGTGTAAAAATGCAGTATGATTCCATTGATAGGAAATACTAGACAAGTCAAAACTACAATGACAGGAAGTAGATTACTGGTTGTCAAGAGCCAAGAGAGGAAATTGACAGAGTTTCAAAGGAAATTTGAAAGTTATGGGAATGTTCAATGTCATGATTACTGTGATGGTTTCTCCACTCTACTGGCAAAACTGAAATGGGCACTTAACATTGTTGAATCTTTATGTAAAGTGTACCTCATATATTTGTTTAAAAATCAATTCAGGGGCGCCTGGGTGGCGCAGTCGGTTAAGCGCCCGACTTCAGCCAGGTCACGATCTCGCGGTCCGTGAGTTCGAGCCCCGCGTCAGGCTCTGGGCTGATGGCTCGGCGCCTGGAGCCTGTTTCCGATTCTGTGTCTCCCTCTCTCTCTGCCCCTCCCCCGTTCATGCTCTGTCTCTCTCTGTCCCAAAAATAAATAAACGTTAAAAATCAATTCGAAGAAAAGTCAAAAGGTCAAACCAACAATAAAAAAAATTTACCCAACTAAATTGTTAATCATAGAAATATTTCACCATTTATGAAACATCTTAAAAGTTGAATAAATTCTGTATTCAGAAAGATCATGTAATGAGAAACAACATGCTGTTTTCAAATGTTCCCATATCTAGAAAAGTTCAAAGTGTTTTGCATTTCCATTTCAGGTGATAAACCATTTTGGCTTGAACTTAAGATTGTGTATACCTCATCTCATAACACTCACATTACTCAGCTGCTTTCATTTGATCATACAACTTCCAAATCTAACTTTGAGTTTCCTCACTGCCAAAAGCAGTTGAGAAGTACTTGGTAGTCTTGTTAGGAATAGGGCTAATGTAACTTACCCTTACTGTTAGTTTAATAGGCAGTACAAAAGGGAGGGGTGAAGCAAAATTCACGCACACACACACACACACACACACACACACCCCACACTGGACTCCACTTATTGCACTGGTCACAGCAGGCTCTGATTTGAGGCTGCTTTATTCTATACCATGTGCTTTCTTACATGTAGCAGTGAACAGAGGGCAGTGCAGTTTTATCACTTTTACTTTTATAGGCAAATAAAACACTCTATTTTGAAGTTGGAAAAATATGGCAGAAAAAGGATCAGGTAACATGAAACATGTGCTTTGGCAACATTTGAAAAGTTGATATATTACCACCTACAGAAGAAATCCTAAAACTATTTCCACTGGACATCAGTTACTGACTCAACAAAATGAATGTACTGTCTGTAATCATGTGTACAGTGGTTTTAAAAAAGAGTAAAGGTAAATCAAACAAGAATGGAGTGTAGTGTCAACTGTCAAGAGGAATTTAAGGGCGGATTGGATTCCTGGGATGATAGGAAAAGGAACCAATGCTTCTATGGATTGCGGGCGACGAGAGGAAGAATGCAAGAAGGAACATGACCATTAAATAGTTTTTCTTCAATGTATTATTATTATTTTTTTTTTATTTTTTTTTCAACGTTTATTTATTTTGGGGACAGAGAGAGACAGAGCATGAACGGGGGAGGGGCAGAGAGAGAGGGAGACACAGAATCGGAAACAGGCTCCAGACTCTGAGCCATCAGCCCAGAGCCCGACGCGGGGCTCGAACTCCCGGACCACGAGATCGTGACCTGGCTGAAGTCGGACGCTTAACCGACTGCGCCACCCAGGCGCCCCTTCAATGTATTATTGATCCGTTTTAATTATGCTTCTAAAATTCAATATCTGATACTAAAATTCAAGACACTGATAAATCATAAGCAAAATAGATGCCATATTGCTTAATACTATGGTTATTGACTGTTTAAAAAAATTAAATTAGACAATTGTTGATGAATTTACATTCCTCTTGTAATCCCTTATTGTTGAATTCATGTTCTTCATCCCTTGCTAGAATGTTGCACGGAAAGAGAAGGGAGGAAATACCATAGGAGGGTAATGTTTTGGATAACTGCTGTATCTTATGTTATTATACATAATAAACTTAATATCCTCAAAAAAAAAAACCTCTCAAAGATGGTTATTATTTTAATGATTGAGACATGGAGGTTTAAACCATTTATATAATTTGCCTAAGGCTAGTAAGCAGTCAGAATTTGATAAACTTTGTTGAATTCCAAAAACATTCTACTCAAACTATATCATCTTCCATTTGAGTTAAAATAACAGGAACTGTATATTATTTGACCTAATCTATTGTTTGTATCCATATCTGTAATCTGTAGATTGGGTGAAATGCATGAAAACAAAATTCCTAATTTGTCTAAGAACTATAAAGTAGGAATCCATCTTTTTATACATCTTTTTCCCCCCAAGTTAATTATGGAGTCTAATGCACACTATATATTTAATATCTAAATAAATAGATGTAAACATAAATAATTATATGCTTAATGAATCCATAATCATTAAAAAGTAATATAATCCTTTAAAAAATTTTTTTTAACGTTTATTTATTTTTGAGACAGAGAGAGACAGAGCATGAACGGGGGAGGGTCAGAGAGAGAGGGAGACACAGAATCTGAAACAGGCTCCAGGCTCTGAGCGGTCAGCACAGAGCCCGACGCGGGGCTCGAACTCACGGACTGTGAGATCGTGACCTGAGCCGAAGTAGGCCACTTAACCGACTGAGCCACCCAGGCGCCCCAAAAAATAATATAATCCTTTAAAATTGAAAGAAAAAATCCATGTACATAAAAAGCCTTTCTCATTTACGCTAAACCCCAAATCTTAATATGTATGGCTTCTGTGAATTAACACTTTACTACCAAGTAGATATGAGTTGAGAAAATCCAAAATTCAAATTTAAATAAGGTATAGATTTTGTTCTTCGCATTTTATTAAAACTAATGGAAATAACCTCAAAATTCATCCTTAGAAATATTAAAAAATATAAAAAAAGAATAAATGGGTTATAGTGATATAACAAAACACTCATTCAAGTAAATAGAAAAACAGGAAAAAAATAAGATAATTGGGAAAATTGAGTAAATGTGAATAAGTTCAACATCAAATCAATACAGTTTAAAATACATATAATGTCAAAATACTGAACTAATGACTTTTTAAAATTCTAATCATTAAGGGAAAATAATGGTTAGAAAGAACTCCTGTGGGTTGTGTAACAGGAGGTTACTTCCAGGAAAAATATAGCTGTGTCTATGCCAAGCCTCATTTGTGTTTAACTCTTTGTCTGGATAATTTGACTTCTAGGAATTCATCTTTAATCTTGAATCTTAGTGTTGAATGTAAAGCTTTATGTACCAGATTCTCCTCACTGGTACTGTTAGAATGAGAACCTAGTTTATTGAGCAGGCATGGTTGCCAAGACTCATTGTGGCCATGCTTAAATAAGTAAATAAACATGATACATGTTGCTACAAGGCTTTGTATTTAAAAGTTATATACTAATAGACTGATTAAACATGTTAACCAAAGTTACATACTAGAGAATAGCTGGATTGGATATGTTAGCCATTGTGACTTTTTTGGGGGGAGTCAGGTTATGATTCTTTTCCATTTTATATTATATATATTCAACATCAGACAAGTGATTTTTATAATCAGAAGAAAACTATCCAAATGCAATTCCGTAATCTTGTCCTGACTTTTGGCAAGCATGCTTTTATATTTTTTCTTCTGTTAACGGACTAAGTGGGAAACCTCAGATCTCTTTTAATCTTCTTTTGCTGCTCAACCCCATCATTCAGTCAGTTGCCAGGACACTCGATTTCAAGCTCTAAATACCTTTTAAAGCCTATGTTCCCTGCTTTCTACTCCCACTGCTATTGCTTTGGTTCAGAGTATTCTTGGTTTTCTGTGGGAATGTTAAAATAGCTGTCCAACTGGTTTCCTTTCTTCCAGTGCAGCCCTACCTTCTGCTTTCCCTCAATTCCTTCCTAGCTGCTGCCAGAAGGATCTTTCTACAACATAATTCTGGTCATGTAATTTCCCTGATTAAAAACAAAACAAAACAATGCATAACTTCCCATTTCTTACCAGATTGGTTACTTTATCATGCCACTCAAACTTTCAAACAAGGGGCTTCATTTTGCTTCTACTGATTGCTTTTAACCATAACCCCAATACACGTGTGCACAGGCCCATGTGCATATACACACATACATCGTATGCCTCACAGAGGGTCTAGTTACACTGTTGGCCATTTTAAAACACTCAATGCATTTTTATTTGTGTACACTTTTTTTTTCTTCTTAACATGTTCTAAGCCTGGCAAAAATCTTACACATTCTTCAAAGAACATTGTTACACATCTTCTGTTTTAACACATTTCTTAAAAGTGACTTTTTCATACCACACACAAATATTAAGCACATTGTTCAATGCTCCTGGAGTGTTCTCTGTGTGGCTATTATTTCACACTGTATAATCTGCTCTTTGCTCATCTTTATCATTAATGGCTAGCTATATGATTAGTACCCAGGAAGCAGAGCCTGTATCTCATTGACTTCTGTATCTTCATGTCCTGAACTGTATGTACATGAACATGTACATGAACAGCATGTAGTGGTTGCTCAACAATTTGGAAGTTAAATCTAAACAGGTAGCATTAAGGGATAACTCATTGATGTGTAAAGATTTTATAAAAATTCTTTATTCTGGGGAACTGAATGATGCCATACATTGGTTATGTGAATTGATACTTTATGCTCTTAGCCTCTCATTCTGCTTTCAGCCTTTCAGTCTGCCTTTCAGTCCCACAACGTGACTGAAGACATTCTTCCTAGGGTTTCCAATAAGATGTTACTGGATTCAATGATCCTGTTTACTTTGTTTTTGATGAGTTAATTTCTATTTCATAGCCATTTTTTTCTTACTCAACATGCTTCAGGGTTTGAGTCTCTTCAACACTCATTTTTGAAACTTTACCTCCCCTTGGTGATTCCCTGCCCCTCTGGTGCTGGTATTTTTCTAATGCTCTGGCCATTACATCTCTGTCTGGAGGATTCTATTTTTCATTTCTGTTGTTCAGTGTTGGCTATTATTTGCACTTCTCTTCTGTGTGCTCATTTCTCATATTCAATATAGCCCCTTTCTAGCCCTTAGTTTTACAGATCTAACAATTTTTGTAAGATACAAATTTTATTTGTTCAGTTCCCTACTTATATACCTTAATGGTGACCATAATTTTGCTTATGTAAACACTTCTAAGAAATGTGTTAAAACAGAAGATGTATAATAATCAAGCATCAGCACTTAAGAGTTAGACCAGTATTCAGTCAGAGAATTCATTCAATTCACAATCACATGAACCCCCAACATTCCTTCTCTTCCTTTTTTTTTCTTTTTTACTTTACAGCATCTACTATGCTCTGGATTTTTTACTCTTCTCCCCTTTTCTATCTCCAATCAGTATAATTTCCATGAAGGCAGGAGTCTTTATCTGTTCCCATCTGTTTTGTTCACTGCTGTGCTTAAGATTCTACAACAGTTCCTAGAACATAATACATGGTCAATTCACCTCTTGTCAATCAGTAAATACGGATGTTACACTTTTGACCTCAGTTCTTAAACCTATGAAGTTTTAAGGGTTCTTCTGTACCTGAATCTCTCTTGCCAATATTTCATGAAATCAAATGAACCCAAAGCAGTTTTATATTGCTATTAATGAATTTCCCTAGAGAGTGGATTCCCTAAAGCTCAGGCCATGCTCTCTAAATGACTCATGCTACCCATGATCCTCCCATAGGCTAGATTTGTTGTTCTTTCTGCCTGACTAATCTTTCTCTATTACCTGCTCTTGCCTGGTGCTGTATCTCTGCTTTTGTTGCTTTGATTACCCTGGGTTTGCAGGTCTACACTCCCTTCCCTTCTCTCTCTGGACAGCTGGGCTAAGCGACAGCAAAACTTTTGGGTTCCTGTTCTAACAGTATTGTTACTTATGAGCATGAAAGGGATATTGTATTTCATTTCTTAATGATAAGAACAACTGTTGAGGAAAGTTAAGGAGGTACTATAAACAATAAAGGAGATTAGGTTGTTGGGTGATGAATTAGCAGAGGGTGAGAGACATAAACTTCTCTCCCCCCCCCTTTTTTTCTGTTTGACTTCTCTTCCTTATGTGAATCAAGAATGATTGAGAGAATACTATAGTGATTTGTAACTTAGTTTTGATGTTGAACAAAAATGAATTAAAGAAACCTTCCAATATATTGGAAAGAGATCATATGTTCTGATATTATCTAAGTAGAAAATGACAATGTAAAAAGTTTGCAACAAGAGTAAATGAGACATAGAAACAGGGATAAATCTTTAACATTTCTCAGAAAATATTGGAAAGATACAAAAACCAGAGTGGAGATAAAAAATCAACCACCACCAGTGGCTTTTCAAAGAAGAGTACAGATGACTGACTAGAGGACTAGAAAATGAGCTATTTTATTATTTATTTTGAGAGAGACCGAGAGCAAGTGGGAGAGAGGCAGAGAGACAGAATCCCAAGCAGGCTCCACACTGTCAGTGCAAAGCCTAATGCAGGGCTGGAACTCATGAAACCATGAGATCATGACCTGAGCCAAAACCAAGTATTGGAAGCTCAACCGAATGAGTTGCCCAGGTGCCCCAAGATGAGCTATTTTAAATGCTCAATTATGATAGGAAAATTCAGATGCCAGTTGAGACACCTTTCTTTAAAAGCAAATATTTTTTAATGTTTATTTTTGAGAGAGAGACAGAGCGTGAGTGTGGGAGGGGCAGAGAGAGAGGGAGACACAGAATCCGAAGCAGGCTCCAGGCTCTGAGCTGTCAGCACAAAGCCTGACGCGGGGCTCGAACCCACGGACCATGAGCTGTCAGCGCACAGCCCGATGCGGGCCTGGAACCCATAACTGTCAGATCATGACCTGAGCTAAAGTCAGACGCCCAAGAGACTGAACCACTCAGGTGCCCCAAGACACCTTTCTTTCCTCAGAGTGTCAAGCTTCAATCCGACTTCATGTTAGTGGGTGCCTGGAGATCTTCCACTCATGCGGCAGATTGGAGTTGGGGAAGGCAATGAAGAAAATGTTTACCCTCTTGTAATTCTAAATATCTGCTTCTACAAAATGGAGTCAGTGAATACATCATTGAATCCCCCCAACTGTGTACCCATTTCACTGCAGATGATTCCAGATGAGACCCAAATCCTCCCTCTGATTTCCCTTGGAAAACCTCAGTCATCCAAGGCACACATGCATGTGAGTGTATGGATAAAATTTTCTTGACATTGGGGACCCTGCAGATCTATCCATTAATATATTCCTTGACTTATTTTCTCCCTGTTAATACTCCCTTTATGTATTTTCTTCCCAATTATCTGGAGCCTGATCTTTCTGAAGATTTCTCAAACTCCACAGTCTTCATTTCACAGAACAATTTAACTTTTCCACTCCTACACAGTATGGTTGCTCACTGTTATGTACCTCTGAACTCATCAATGTACTATACTGATGATGAATCATTGGCTACAGGACAAAAAATAAAGATTTTGAAATGTTCACTTTTTCCTTATTCACCACTATGCTAGAGGGAAAGTGAATAAATATATTTTATATCCTTAATCCTATTACAGCATCCCTTTAGATGAAAAAGTAGCTGTATTTAGCTTTTAACTTTTAATGTTTTATATAATAGTCCTCTTATTTGACAAAGATGCATTCCTGCTGGTAATTATGGCTAGAGAAATCATCAAGCACTGTACCAGTCACTTAAGTGCACTGTATCCATAAGTTTAACTAATGGACATTAACAAATGTGGAAACTGAGAATTAAAGATGTTAAGTTTCGGGGTGCCAGGGTGGCTCATTTGGTTAAATATGTAGCTCTTGATTTCAGCTCAGATCATGAATTCACAGTTCATGGGCTCAAGTCCATGTTGGGCTCTGTGCTAACAGTTTGGAGCCTGCTTGGGATTTTGTCTCTCCCTCTCTCTCTGTGCCCTTCCCCTGCTTGTGTTTTCTGTGTCACAAAATAAATAAACAAATTTAAAATATGTTCAGTTTCACCTAGATTTTCACTTCATTTCCCTTAGATTTTTTACTATTTTAGCCATGATCCAAACCCATGTAATCTGATCGTGAAATACAGATTATCATCACACTGTATCATACTTGCTGATTGAGAAGTAATGTGGGGATGATTACTTGAGATCACTGATCACAAAGGATTTTAAAACAAAACTCTTGATGTTTCCAGTCTTGTCCTTTTAGCCATGTTCCCTATACAGTGAGCATGCGATTGCTAAAATCCTAGCTTTGTGGACATTTCCCATTCAGTAAGGATGAAGTTTAATTCTGTCTCTGCTCAGTATGGTAAAATATGGAAGTGGAATTTAACTCATTTTCTTCCTTTCTTAAAATATCTCTGTCTCTGTTCTCTATACTGTTCTCTAATGGCATTACTGTGTCTTTAGTTCTTTAATTCAGTCTGTAAATTGTAGGTTTTAAGGTGGGAAGATCTATGAGAACAATGTTGTGAGAGAAAGAAATTAAAGGTAATCGGTCAGAATTGTCGAACCAAAAAAAGGTGTTGAAGACATTCAACCTTAGATAAAATAATACTTTATATTTTGATTCGTTTGAGCCACAAGGCTCAATATTTGTGATCCCTAGGATATATTAGCCCTTGTTATGTGTTTACTTTTTCCTCCATTAATATTCATTTTGCTTGTTATAGTCTCAGACCTGGAACACTTAAAGTTCTTGCAAACCACAACAAAAAACAAGCTTGCTAAACAGGCAAGTTTTGGCTAACTGACACATGCTTTTTTTTTTTTTTTTTAATTTTACCCAGACTTCTCTAATCAAATTTTCTATGCTGTTGTGTACATTAAAGGACATTGATTTCATATTAATGGGCTTAAAAATGATTAGGTAAAGCCATAGTTCATTGACATTACATCCTTAATGATTTTCATTTTTAACAATAATTTACTTATCTGGGTAGACTAAAAAGAATGTGAGAATTTCAAGCATAAGAATGACACCCTGGGTCGGATTTACCATTTTCTAGCTGTGTGTCTGTGGGCAAGCCACTTCATGAGTCAGTCATTTTTCATTTCTAAAATGGGCTTAATTATGCCTCCCTCAAAAGTTTGTTCTGACCAATGAGACAAAAGAAGTGAGAGCGCTTCTTTATAAATAGCAAAGTGCCTGGTAAATGTTACATAATTACTTAAAAATGTTTTAGGTTTATAGAATGTAAAACATTTTATATTTTAGGTGTATTTTAAAATATGAGTATGTAAGTTCCACACAAGTTTAAGGTATAGATCACTCTGAAACCTTTAGAGCCAATGCTTAACTTTATTAAATTAATACATAGTTTAAAAAGTTTAAGTCTATAATTTTATTCTTGAGATAATTGTTTGAGTTGAATTGTTATTGCTCCCATTATGTGAGAAAATAACATAACTTACTATCTTAGACACTCGATTTGAAACTTAGATGTGGCTGATCTATTTTAATTTTGAGACACTTTACTGAGTGGAAGGCGAGGTATATTTTATATCTGTTACTATGTTCAATACTATTATTATCGAGTTGGAAACTTTCAAGATATTCAAAAGGCAGTGATACTGAAGATTTAAAAATCTATCCCTTATAGCAGCTTGTGATCCAAGGTGCTTAGATGTTTATAGCTTGATCTGTGTGTGTCTGACAAAGGGGCTGACTCCCCTTCAGGAGCTTTAAACATCATAACCATTCTGATTGTATCCAGAAATAGACCTCTATCCATTATCTGTCCTGCCTCCTCATCTACTGCCCACTTCAAATTCCACTATTTCTCCTGATTCCTGAGCATCTAATTTTATCTCATAAGTTTTTATTGGACTTCATTTCAGTGATCCAGGACTTGAAATCTTACTGTCCTAGGCAACTAATGGCACCCCCTTTTGGTTTACATACTAATAGTAAGATGAAACTTAGCATCCAGTAAAAGTTCATTATTCAGTTTTTGCATTATCTAAAGTGCTTATAGTTTAAAAAAGAGGTATTTGAAAATGGCTCAGACACTAAATTGCCACATAGGGCAAGGGGAATGAATCAGAAAAGGGCTAAAAGACAGATAACACATTTCATTTCTGTATCTCCCTCTCTCTGAGGAAAGCAGTTATCAGACAGAAAGTAGTTTTGCAAGCATTTGTGGTTTAAAGCAGTTTTATTTTTCTATTTTAGCAACAAAGCCTTTGTTCACCATGTAACTTAAATGTTAACTCTTCCTTGAGACATTCTGTGGTCCGTGTAAGTGTCAAAGAAAAACCGTTTGAAAGTCAATTAGTTGGGAAAATACCCAGGAGTCAAGATGGAGAAATATGCCTCACAGTACTGAAAATAGTTAACGCCAAGGGATTAAATGTGAAAACAACCAAATGATATTCGTTAACCAATTAGACTGACATGGTGACTGGAGCGATGTCTGGCACTCAGGCGATTCTCTGTAAATGAGTGATTAGTGAATGTTAACTGCCAGGAATTGGCACACACTGGCCTTCAATATCAGATGAAAAGCACTTTGTTAATATTTGATGAAGAGATTTCTATGTCTTGATTATAGGATACTTAAAAGGAGTGTGTATTTCCATAGGTAGAGAACATTATTCTTTTAAATTATTCCATTTATTTTGAAATGACTATAGATTGCCAGCAAGCTAACTGCAAAGACTATACAGAGAGGTTTCTTTTTTTAATAAAGTTGTTGTTTTAATTCCAATATAGTTATGGCCATGCTAGTGTTATGTTAGTTTCAGGTATACAGTACAGTGATTCAACAATTCTGTACATAGCTCAGGACTCATCATGATACCCGCACTCTTTAATCCCCATCACCTATTTAATCTCCTCCCCCCCCCCATCACCTCCCCTCTGGTAATCATCAGTTCTCTGATTCTAGGTTTGTCTGTTTCATTTCAATGTTTCTTCCAGTTTATGACTTCAGCATCTCTAGATAAGCAGATAGCAGCTGTGACTGTCTGGATGCATTTGTCTCTCAATTCTTTGTGTGTGTATGTGTGTGTGTCAGTTTTCACAGCTCATACTAGGTCAGCTGATCTCTCCTTTTATCGATGTCTCATATAAGTTAATATCTTCCCAAATAGGGGAATTATTTAGATCTGAGTTCTGTCTATAGCTAAGGGGTGCTGTATACATACTACAGAAGACAGAAAATGAGAAGGCAAGGGACAGGAAACTGTTTTCTGTAAATGATGGGATAAAAATATTGTTTTCTGTATAAACCTAGGTAAAATATATTCCTCTGAGATGACATTTAAATCTTTGACTAAACAGATTTAATATCCCCATTAGTATACACTAGATCTTCTCATGTCTTCTCTGAGTTCCTCATATCCCTCATGGTGAAAATATTGATAGTATGGTAAGATCATCTTGGTCCATAGTTTTGTAAAGGAAATTTCTGAGGCCCCTTGGAAGAGCTAACATATTTTTCCCTAATTCTTGAGTTGCTCTTTTCTTATTTTCCTTTATTTTGTTTTATTTTTTTTTACCAGGATATTCAACTGTAGACTGTTTTCATTCATATATATATATATATATATATATATATATATATATATATATATATGAAATTTTAGAACTTGGTCTTCGTGACTTGATCCTTGATTTACAGGCCTATGTTTCATCTGGGAAATTTTCTTATTTTATTTCTAATCATATTGTTTCTGTTCCTTCATTTGTTCACTGGTGCTTGTCAAACTAGGCCCTCACTCTTTACTTTTCACGTGTGTAATTTAAAAAAAAATCACCTTTTCATAGTGATTGATATTCCTATATATTTCTCAGATTTCCTCCAGATCAGTGACTAAGTACATAGCCTACCATTTAGTGCTCTCATCATGCTGCTATAAGGCAGCAGGAATCAACATATTTTTAGTCTGTTCTTCATCAGTCTGTTCACCATCAGGTGACGAAACTCAAGGGTTATAGCAGGTCTGCTATGTTTAAGGAGTTTCTAGGAATGCAGGTTGAATTATTCCTAAATATCGAAATGTTTGAATTATGTATCAAAATATTACCTATCATTTCCTACTTTATAAAGACCTCTCCACGATGGGCAGCAAGTTGGAGTGAGCTCCCACATCACAAATGCCCTGGAGCAAAATGTATAAGCATCTTTACTGTTTGGTCAAATCCCCTTTGCTCCTATGGATAAAGAAGTGCAAAATACATTTTTTAATTTTTTTTTAATGTTTATATTTATTTTTGAGACAGAGCATGATCGGGGAGGGGCAGAGAGAGAGG
Organism: Lynx rufus; assembly: GCF_022079265.1. Classification (NCBI taxonomy): domain Eukaryota; kingdom Metazoa; phylum Chordata; class Mammalia; order Carnivora; family Felidae; genus Lynx; species Lynx rufus. The sequence goes on from NW_025814827.1 coordinate 62,248,832, forward strand.
GAGACACAGAATCCGAAGCAGGCTCCAGGCTCTGAACTGTCAGCACAGAGCCTGGCGCGGGGCTCAAACCCACAAACCGTGAGATTGTGACCTGAGCCAAAGTCGGACGCTCAACCGACTGAGCCACCCAGGCACCCCTACAATTTTTTTTTTCAGTTTCCTAGGATGCTGTGTGTTATCTAACTTTATAAAAGTCATACTGCACTCTCTCATAAATTTATTTTATTTCTACTAAATGTGACCTATTCCCCTGTCCAGTATACTAGAAGCCCCTATGAAGAATACAGTATACTCAATTACATTTTGGCAGTATTAAATTTATTTATTTTACAATATTGCACAGTTGGAAGTTGGTTGATTTTATTTTTTATTTACTATGCTTTGTGTCTCTGCCATCTTCCACATTTTTCATTATCACTTTTTGCTTATCTTTACAGATGTCACGTCCTCTTACATATTCTTGAAAATGTCAATAAGATGTCTTCCAAATAGTTGATACATTTCATTTGTAAAGTCATTTTCAGGGATTTGACATCCTTCTGTCAAGGACAAGTTTATAATCACCTTAAAATCTGGTAGTTTTTCAGAAATCTCATGTCATGTAATAAAAGCTAAAAAATATACATTTTTTTTACAAGTGTGAATATGTAAACTAGGTCTAGAAGAATACCTAAGCTGGAAATACCGGTTTCTTCAGAGAAGGGGAATGGAAGTTAAGCGATAAGATTAATTATAAAGATTTTCCTAATAAACACTGTTTTTTAGTTTTAAGTTTAGAGTGAAGTGCAACCATGCTTTTTTATGATTATTTCAAAAGAAAATACACTTGTCATTGTCATAGTAGATAAGATAATAAGAAATGTCTGGTAAATTTGCCAAATGGCACCTATTGATGTTTTTGAAAATAAGAAAGGACACTATGAAAGCAGAAAGAAAATTGCAGTGATTGAGAATTAACTAGAAAATGAGGAAACATAAAACCAAAGAAGGGATTAAGTTCCAAGAAGCTTTATGGTGACGTAACCAGCAAGAGAGTTGTGGCTAGAAAAGGAAATGGAGTTACTGGAGTGTTTATCTTTTGTTTTTGTTTCAGCAAATTGAACCTTAAGGTTATTTGCTTGTTGGATGGTAAGTTCCAGAAGAGGGGTTTCTCATCAGTAGAGCAAGACAAATAGATGAGGAAGTCATGAGACCAAACGCTTCAGAAAGGAAAAATCATTAGGCAAGAAGAGGAGGGCTGACTGAACTCAGGCTGGATGGAAAAAGAAAGAATACCTTCTCTATTGATTATCAACTGAGTAGCTGAAAGGTGAGAGTCCATAAGATTACCAGCTAAGAATGGAAGGAGTGATGTTAGAGGCAGTAGGGATAGGATAGGAGAGAGTTTAATACGTTGAGAAGTGTGGCATATAACATTTATATAGAGAAAGCCCTTCGACGTGTGTGTGTGTGTGTGTGTGTGTGTGTGTGTGTGTGTGTGTGTGTGTAAAGACAGGAAGCTAAAAGGAAGAATGTATATAACTTGCAGTCTATTATTTGGATGAACATTTAGTCCAGCTGTGTTCCGCTCCCACTATTAGGGCTGAATATACAGTGTGATTGGACAAGGACTTGAACCCCCTGCTCATAGTTTTCAGTTGAGGTAAAGATAATGAATCTTTAGTATTGGAAATCTATTTCTTCTATATGTGCTATGTTTTCTCAACCTTATCAGAACACGTGTATGTTTTTAATTAAAGACATGGGAAATAAATTTTAAGTATTATCTGGTAGGAGTTCCTCAGTCCATTCAGTTCTTAAGTCCTAATTAATATACCTTATATTTGAAAGCCTAACTAATTTCAAGGAATATTTTATATAATAGGACAGCATATTAATATATAACTGAAAGTTTGCAAACAAGTTTTTAAATGGTATTAGGAGGCACCTGGGTGGCTCAATCAGTTAAGGGTCCGACTTGGGCTCAGGTCACGATCTTGCGATTCACGGGTTTGAGTCCCGCTTTGGACTGTGTGCTGACAGCTCAGAGTCTGGAGCCTGCTTTAGATTCTGTGTCTCCCTCTCTTTCTACCCCTCCCACTCATGCTTTGCTCACTCGCTCTCCTTCAAAACTAAACATTAAACAATTAAAAAATGGTATTATCTTTTCATTCATCATCACAAACAGAAACAGTGTCCCTTATAATCTAAAATTAAGCATGGGATTTTTTCATGGCTCCTTCTGAATAGGATGGTAGGCAAAAAGATTCTAGTAACCAGTACTGAAAAGAAAGAGCTGAATGTGGACCTGAAACTCTAAGAAAAAAAAAAACCTGAATAAAAATAATGTATAGTAAATAATACAAAAGGGGAGAGAAAATGTTAAACACTTTAAGATACAATAAAAATTAAGATTAAAAAGACTGGTAACAATAAACCATTTTCTAAATAGTAACTTGCAGCAACATGGAAAATTGATGTGAAAATATTTTCTAAGCTTTAGATATTAGAAATCTCAGGAGTTCCATAGGACTCTAATAATCTTTGTAAACACGAACTATATATAATGTAGCTTATAAAAATATTATTTTAGAAATGTCATATTTTAAAAATTAATTCACTGATTTCTATGAAAACAATTTTTCCAGATTATGTGTGAGCATAACTGCATGGTTTGAATTTTTGGAAAACTAACTTTATGTAATATATGAAGGAATTGCAAAATGGAACAAGAAGGAAGTTAGGACAGATTTAGCATATTTGATTGCATGAATGTTTATTGATAAACTCATCTTGTTTTTCAATATCTTTTAGGTTTTATTTGGAAAATAAAGGAATAGATTATAAAATTAACAACTTCATATAAATCTTGAGTAAATTTCCTTCTGTTGTAGTACACACTTGTCTGTTCTGGAAATGATTTTATTAAAAATTCAACAAAGGGTTATATGGAAAAATATGTATATAAGCATAACCTCTGTTGGTCTTTTTTTTTGAAGCAAAAATAGCCCCATAGCAATCAACAAGATGACAGTCATTTTATCTAGATTATGTGTTACAGAAAGAACTCCTTGTCTGTCTTACAACTCATGTCCCAGATGTAAATGTATTAACTCAGCAGAGTAAAAGAAAATAATCCGAGAAAATTAAGAATTCTAAAAGTTAAAGATTTTTGGAAAAAACAGAAATACCACCTCAGTCTATGCCTATGTTCTTCTTAGTGTTGGCTCTTGGGTTGCTAATTAATAACAAGCATAATCCAGCCAGGGGTGCCTCAGTTCCTCAGTCAGTGAAGTGACTGACTCTTGATTTTGGCCTAGGTCATGATCTCACAGTTTGTGGGTTTGAGCCCCACGTTGGACTGTGTGCTGACAGCATGGAGCCTGATTTGGATTCTTTCTCCCTCTTTCTCTGCCCCCCCCCCACTAGTTTTCTTTCTCTCTCTCTCAAAAATAAATAAACATTAAAAAAAAGTATAATCCAGTCATCTTTAGAAACAATGTAATGTTGCTTCAGTTCATTCACTCATAACATAACACCTTAACCCTGATTACATATTTTTTTTATAGAAAAACTATATTTTGTTATATATTTTAAACAAATTGGTTAAGCACAGTGCTAATGAGGTAATTTGCTATAAGCCAAGTAAATATGTTCTGTTCTATGTCAATAAATCATGTCTCTTGCCCTAGATAAAACCTTTGATCTAAATGTGTCATTTATCATAATCGGAGTCAAATGATAGATACAATTGGGTAAGTTCAAAATTTATTATTACAAAGAAAATGTTAACTTACATGAATATAGTTCACATGCATCAAAACACTGCACAAAAACTACAATTCTTTCAAAGCAAGTTGAAAGAAAATTCATCTGGCTACTACTAGTTTTTACTTGACATCAGAGAGGTAATCTCTAATGAGGCATCTAAAATAGAACGTATCACCTCTAGTCCTGTGACCAATTTTTGTTAGCACTTATGAACACCTGATGAATTATAGATCTATTTTCTCACCTCCTCACTGGAATGAAATCTCTTGTGGAACAGACCGTTGTTCTGTTAACTGTTATGTTTTCCTGGTCTTTAGTGTCTGACAGAACTGTTGCCCAGTAAGTATTTTTTCAATTAATAATTCACCCTTTGAACTACAAATATAAAAGAATTTTTAAAATTACTGTTGTACAGAAAGACAAAGAAACTGATCCCATTCACAATTGCACCAAGAATCATCAAATACCTAGGAATAAACCTGGCCAAAGATGTATAAGATCTGTATACTGAAAACTATAGAAAGCTTATGAAGGAAATTGAAGAAGATACAAAGAAATGGAAAAACATTCCATGCTTATGGATTGGAAGAACAAATATTGTTAAAATGTCAATACCACCCAAAGCAATCTACACATTCAATGCAATCCCAATCAAAATTGCACCAGCATTCTTCTCAAAACTAGAACAAGCAATCCTAAAATTTGTATGGAACCACAAAAGGCCCCAAATAGCCAAAGTGATTTTGAAGAAGACCAAAGCAGGAGGCATCACAATCCCAGACTTTAGCCTCTACTACAAAGCTGTCATCATCAAGACAGCATGGTATTGGCACAAAAACAGACACATAGACCAATGGAATAGAATAGAGACTCCAGAATTGTACCCACAAATATATGGCCAACTAATCTTTGACAAAGCAGGAAAGAATATCCAATAGAAAAAAGACAGTCTCTTTAACAAACCGTGCTGGGAGAACTGGACAGCAACACACAGAAGAATGAAACTAGACCACTTTCTTACACTATTCAAAAAACCAAAATTAAAATGGATGAAGGACCTGAATGTGAGATAGGAAACCATCAAAATCCTAGAGGAGAAAGCAGGAAAAGACCTCTCTGACCTCAGCCGCAGCAATTTCTTACTTGACACATTTCCAAAGGAAAAGGAATTAAAAGCAAAAATGAACTATTGGGACCTCATGAAGGTAATAAGCTTCTGCACTGCAAAGGAAACAATCAACAAAACTAAAAGGCAACCGATGGAATGGGAAAAGATTTTTGCAAACGACATATCAGACAAAGGGCTGGTATCCAAAATGTGTAAAGAACTCACCAAACTCCACACCAGAAAAACAAATAATCCAATGAAGAAATGGGTAGAAGACATGAATAGACACTTTTCCAAAGAAGACATCCAGATAGCCAACAGACACGTGAAAAGATGCTCAACATCACTCCTCATCAGGGAAATACAAATGAAAACCACACGGAGATACCACCTCACGCCAGTCAGAGTGGCCAAAATGAACAAATCAGGAGACTATAGATGCTGGAGAAGACGTGGAGAAATGGGAGCCCTCTTGCACTGTGGTGGGAATGCAAACTGGTGCAGCCGCTCTGGAAAACAGTGTGGAGGTTCCTCAAAAAATTAAAAATAGACCTACCCTATGACCCAGCAATAGCACTGCTAGGAATTTACCCACGGGTTACAGGAGTGCTGATAGACAGGGGCACCTGTACCCCAATGTTTATAGCAGCACTCTCAACAATAGCCAAATTATGGAAACAGCCTAAATGTCCATCAAGTGATGAATGGGTAAAGAAATTGTGGTTTATATACACAATGGAATACTACTTGGCAATGACAAAGAATGAAATCTGGCCTTTTGTAGCAATGTGGATGGAACTGGGGAGTGTTATGGTAAGTGAAATAAGTCATAGAGAGAAAGAGAGATACCATATGTTTTCACTCTTATGTGGATCCTGAGAAACTTAACAGAAGACCATGGCGGAGGGGAAGGAAAAAAAAAGTTAGAGAAGGAGGGAGCCAAACCATAAGAGACTCTTAAAAACTGAGAATAAACTGAGGATTGATGGGAGATGGGGGGAGGGGAAAGTGGGTGATGGGCATTGAGAAGGGTACCTGTTGCGATGAGCACTGGGTGTTGTATGGAAACCAATTTGACAATAAATTTCATATTAAAAATAAAAAAATTACTGTTGTAAAATTTAATGGTATATACACACTTTAAAAATATTTCAATACATATGCTTAGAGTTTGGAGAGGTATAACTGAACAGACTCTTCAGTACAGCCTACTGAAAACTGTACAAGATTAATAAGTATCACAACACCAATAAGTCATATAGGCCATTGTGATAAAGCAAAATCTTAAAATACATATTTCACATCCATGTATTTTCACCAGTATTCCCTCTTCTACTACAATGAGTAATACACTAAACATAAGTAGATATAATCTTGAGTTCTCTATTTTCTCCATACACGAGTGTGCTATAAATATTATCTGCTTTAATGTACAGATTATTTAAGCACACATTGCTTTCACTTTCCCGGTTTCATAATGTGAATGGCATGCTAAGATCTAGCCGTGAAGTTTTATTCACCAGTGTCTTAAAGTAAGTCTTGAAATTGCAGCTGTGGTTGCTGCTTTGAGCCGAGTCCCATTCTGGAACTCTAGGCACAGGTTGGCCTTTCCAAAACCTTCTGATTTGTCATCAACACAGAGTGCAGAATGTGTGTGGCACTAACTCCACTTTGTCTTTCAAGACTTAGAATATTTAAACCAGAATTTATCACAGTTTTCCAGAGGTACAAGTTTCCCCCACTATCTGAAAGTAGAGCGTTCCTATGAAACTTTTAATAAGCCAGAATGGAGTAAAACAAAGAGTATTTCCACTTTCTGAAAGTTTGCATTAAACCATTTAACACTTATGAAAGACCTACATTAGTACTTATTTCCACTAATGAATCTGAAGAGAGTTTTTGCTTGTATGAAAAAAGCCATTACTATAGGAATGTAGATCTTTGGTAAAAAAAAAAAAAAAAGAGTGGCACAACGTGAATGTCCAAAAAGTGGGGACTATCTGTATCCCTGTGGGCATTTCTCAGAACTTAGTAATATTAGTAGCCTGACATGGGGCTCCAACTCATGAACTGCGAGATCATGACCTGAGCAGAAATCAGATGCTTAACTGACTGAGCCATGCAGGCACCCCTCAAACTCAATTTTAAAAAAAGAAAAACCTATTCCAGGGATGCCTGGGTGGTTCAGTTGCTTAAGCGTCCAACATCGCTTCTGGTCATGATATCACTGTTGATGAGTTTGAGCCTTGCGTCAGGCTCTGTGCTGACATCTCAGAACCCGGAGCTTGCTTCGGATTCTGTGTCTCCCTCTTTCTCTGCCCCTTCCCCACTCACACTGTCTCTTTGTCAAAAATAAACATTAAAAAAAATTAGAAAACATATTCCAGAGCTAAAGGAAAGTAATGCAATACTCAGATCCCACAAATGAAGAGGAATCACAAGTCCAGCCAATATGCTGTTGCTTATTTGGGGGAAAATCTGCTAGTATCTGATAGTGTAGCATATGAATTTTAAAACGGCTAGAGCTAAACTTAACAGGAAACCATAGGGGGAAAGGAAGGGGAAAAATAGTTTCAAACAGAGAGGGAGGCACACCATAAGAGACTCTTAAATACAGAAACAAACTGAGGGTTGATGGGGGGTGGGGAGAGGGGAAAATGGGTGATGGGCAACAAGGAGGGCACTTGTTGGGATGAGCACTGGGTGTTGTATGTAAACGATAAATCACGGGAATCTACTCCCGAAGCCAAGAACACACTGTATATGCTGTTAGCTAATTTGACAATAAATTATATTTAAAACAAAACAAAACATCTGGAGCTGAGAGGAAATGAAGAAAATCCATGGTTCCAGGAAATAAAGTTGGATCAAACACCCCACATTAAAAAAAAATGACTTGCAAGGGCCAGAATACCAGTGAGCGAGCTGGAAACAGACCGTCTCTTTTGGTTTCAAATAAAAGGAAAGCAGGAAACCACTGGCTTCTTCTTCATATCTATGAGGGTTTTTACATTTTTTTCTTAGATCTGATAGAAGAGCAATCATGTAGTATTTGCCTTTCTGACTTCAGCATGTTTTCGATGTCCATCCAAGTTGTCACAAATGACACTATGTCATTCTTTTGTCTAATTAGTATGTGTGTGTGTGTGTGTGTGTGTGTGTGTGTGTGTGTGTGCGTGTACACATAGCAAAATTTCTTTATCCATTCATCCATTAATGGACTCTTAGGCTGTTTCCATACCTTGGCTGTTGTAAATAATGCTGCAGTGATGATGGAGGTGCATATATCTTTTTGAGTTAGTGCTGCATCCTCTTTGTATAAATACACATAAGTAGAATTGTTGGATAGCATGGAAGTTCTTTTTAATTTTCTGAGTAACCTTGATAATGTTTTCTGTAGTGGTTGCACCAGTTTACATTCCCACCAACAATGCATGAGAGTTCCCTTTCCTCAACATCTTTGTTAAGACTTGTTTCTTGTCTTTTGATATATATATCACCTCACACTTCTCAGAACAGCTCTTCATTGTGGTTTTGATTTTCATTTTCCTGAATTAGGGATATGGAGCATCATTTATTATGCCTGTTGGCCATCTGTATGCCATCCTTGGGAAAATGTCCAATTCGTCTGCTCACTTTTTAGATTTTGTTACTGAGCTGGAGTTCTTATATTTTAGATATTAACCCTTTATTGGACAATATCTGGATTTGCAATATTGGATTTGCAAATACCTTCTCTCACACAGTGGATCGCCATTTTGTTTTGTTCCAAATGTGTGACCAACTGAAGCTCTAGAACAAGCAAAGAAACCTCCTTCACAGAAAGACTGGCAGACAAGTTAGCCTAAGTCCTCTATTAGTGCCATGGTGGTGTTAGCCTGCCAAGAACCATCTCTAGCTGTTACAGTTCTATGGGGCCCAGAAATGCAAACCTTCACTGTACCTAAGCCAGGTGATCAAGGGGCATTCCCTAGGCAGCAGCTCCAACAACCAGGGTATCAGACATAAACACCAAGTCACCAGATACATGTAAATCTCCCCTCTAGGGAGACAGTGATGTTCTGGAATATAGTGGAGGGTGAGGAGGAAGATAGTGCCTGCCCTCTGAATTCTCTGGAAAGGATTACAGTTGGCTCCTGGATGTGTATTTCATCAGAAGTCTTCCCTTCAGGCCACAATCCTAGTGGTTAGCTAACAGGCTCCTTCACAGAAAGACTGAGCTCTTGGGTCTCTTGTAGCTGTTTAAGAACTCTTTATTGGTTACCGTCCTGTGGGGCCCAAGTGGCCACCGGACCCAGGCAATGGAGAGGTGTCTCCCTGGCAGTAGTCACAAAAATAAGGGCCCCAAACAAAGGTATGAGTTACTTTCTGGGTGACACCAGTTATTACAGTCGACTAGATCAGGAATGCCAAGTCTCCTGGCCTCTAGAGCCAGGTGATCAATAAGCATCCCCTAGGTGGCAGCCATTAAAAAATCAGGGCACCAGATGTGTGTAAAAGCTCTCTTCTGGGAGATATTGGTCCTCTGGAGCACGGCTAAGGAAGAGTGTGAAGATGATGCCTGCCAGTTTCTATCCCCAGAGAACATTCAAGAGGGCTCTTAGATTTATGTGTCAAATTAGATGCTTGCCCTTCAGGCTAAGCCTTTAATATAAACAGGTAAAACTCCTTCCCTTTACGCCCATGGCCATAAGCAGCTGCCTCTGAGCTGGGCTCTGGAGTGGGGTGAGTTTGAATATAGGAGCCCTTTAAGAGCAGTTTCTCAGTTTCTTTTCTTAACATGACTCAGATGCTATAGTCTTGTGGGTCTTGCGATATGAGACCTGTTGGTTTTTGGAGTTACATGTGTTTAAGGCTTGTTTCTCAAGTGTGTATCTTAAAAGTTGAGATGCCTGATGTGGGGTTTGAACCCTAGGGTCCTCAGGGAGATGTTCCCGGTTTTGAGTTCACTGTAGGTTTTGGGTCTTTGCCAGGAGTAGGGTTTATGGTGAGATTCTGTCCTGGCTTCTCAAGCTACTTTGCAGTTTTCTTGCATTGCCCAATGTGTACTTGTCACTTAGCCTTTGCATTTTTTTTAAAGAGGGAATTTTTCCCTATATAGCTATAGACTCAGTGTGTCTGTGGGTGGAGGTCTATTCAGGATCTTCCTCTATCATCATTTTGAAACAGAACATTCTGGAATTTATATTTTCTCTGTACCCTAAGCTGTGCACTGCCAAAAACTGAAAGTGGCTTCAATTACCAAACAGAAGCAAATCCTCAATGGAGTTATTTCCCATTCAGGCTTTAAAGAACCCAACAGATAAAAGTTTAAGGATGATAAGCTCACAATAAAACCACAAACACGTGGGAAAACCAACCACCATGACTGAGTCTGGAGAAATAACCAACTGCACACTCAGGCACAAAAGATTGCATACATATTATTGCATCCATAGTACAGAATTCACTTATAGTTTAATAAAATATGTCATATTTTAATAATTAGGTATAAAATAAGTAGCAGCTCATAAATAGCCAAACATTTGAAAAAGAACTAATTTCTAGAACTAAAATATAATTAGAAAATAATCTAAATGGACTATGATTGCTGGTCAAGCAACAGAACATCAAAGTAAAGAGAAGATCTTAAAAATGGCCTATGAAAATTAGACTAACATTTAATTTCTCAATAACAACAATAAACACAGGAAGTAGTATCTACAATTTAGGTACAAGAAAAAAAAACTTGCTGAAACTATATATTGAGAAAACTATTTTAATATTGTAGTGGAAACTATTTTTAGGACAACCAAATGCTCAATACAGTATCTTCTAAATGTAAGAAGAAATATTGCACGTGGAATTTGAGAAACAAAACAAATGAGCAGAAAGGAAAAGAAAAAAAAAGGAGGCAAACCAAGAAACACTCTTCAACATAGAGAACAAACTGATGGTTACCAGAGGGTAAGTGGGTGGGGCATGGGTGAAATAGGTATTGGGAATTAAGAAATGCACTTGTGGTGAGCCCAGGGTGCTCTATGAAAGTGTTGAATTGGTATATTGTACACCTGAAACTAATATTACACTGTATGTTAACTAACTGGAATTTGAATAAAAACTAAAAAAAAATATTGCATTTGGAAGTTCTAAGACGCAAGGAAAAAAATAGCAAAATATTAGCAATTACATGACTAAGGCAAATATTAACTTTATAAAGTCATGATGATAATATGATAACGATGGCCAATTTGTGGTTTGCTAAAAGATAGAATATTAAACAATTATTAGTTTGTATGTCCCACATGCCTAGAGCAATGGCATTGTTAAAAAAAAATTGAGGGGGGCCTTTAAAAAACAAAATCATTCCAATGTATTTGAATAGTTCAGGAGAATGATAAATATATTGAAAAATGTAAAAATACCAATAAAGGTCTTTACTGTGAGAATCTGAACAGCCCAAAGGTAGCCTCTTTGGCAGTCTACATAGTATAGACCTGATGCATTGAATTTCTAGCTTTTCTATTGGCCCTGAAGTTTTCTTGCCTTGCTGACATGCTTCAGCAGCTCCTTCATTTGCCTCCCTCATCTCTCCTTTCATGTTACTCTAGAGTGTCTCTGTGATATTGCCTGTCCCTTTGGAATACTATTTGAACAGCTGTTTGTGCCGAGAACGACACTTACTGCAGTTTTAATCGACTGCATCTCTTGATATATACATACATACATACATATATATATATATACATATATATTTGCATATATATATTATATATATATTATATATATTTTATATATATTATATATTATATATATTATATATATAAATATACATATATATATCTAATGTGTGTGTGTATATATATATATATATATATATATATATTGTGTTTACAAGCATTGAAGTGATTTTTAACAATGGAGTTTGTGTGTAAGGAAAAGTTAGTTTTCTCACCATTATATGTATACATTTGTGTCGTGTATCCTATAACATCACAAGGGAGAAATGTAGTATAATGGAAAAGCATAAAGCCAGAAGAATTTGTTTCTTGTCTCTGCACTAATTTGCTCTGTGATCTTCTCAATTCACCTAACCTCTCTGGATAATAACACTTGTACTTCCTACCTTGAGGATAAAAAAGAACTAATAGCTATTAAATTGCTCTGAAACAGTTCAAAGTGTTACTATTACAAAAGAACAGGCCACTTATCAAAGAAAAAAAAGAACACAGCTAAATCCTGCAGCCACTTCACTTATTTTTTGTCATGCCTTGGGGAATTATTCCATCAAATATTGAGCTATCCACTTTAGAATCCTTCAAGCCCTCAAATGATCAATACTTTATTTGCCTCTCTTTCTATTTGTATCATGTAGCTTTGATATGCATACAAGGTTAAGAGGGAAAAAAATCAGAGTTTCATTGTGTTTTCCCCATGATGATAGGTCTGATGCTGGCTACAATGGGTGTAAGTTTCAAATAAAATATTCCAATTATTCATAAATAGTATTTTGAATGGGAAAAGATTCCTCAGGTATATTGGAGAACTTTCTTTCTTGGAAGTGTTTATAAATTAGCCCGGACTAAATGTGTAGAACGTTATGAAGACAAATAGATGAGCTGTATTCTATATTAATGTTTTTTATTTCATACAAGGATTTCAGATAATTCTGTTGCTTCAACAGCTTCAAATTTCTTACTTAGAATGTTTATTTTCCTTATAAGACCTGAAGGTCTTTCCCAAAGCTTTTAACTTCTCTCTCCTTTGCACTGTGCTTTAGCTACTTATTTGTCCGGGCCAATTATTTTACCTATGCTGGAACATGTAGCTTTTCCTAAGAATAATTACTTGGCCATAGAGTTATTTAAAATGCTTAAATTAAGATTCTTCTCCTGACAGTGGTAGTTTCAAACAACTCTCCTCTTGAGAATAGCTAGGGAAGTTGGAAGAAGTTAATTTTTAAAGATTTTTCTTAAAGGTTTTGGAGGAGCTAACAAATCACTGAGAAATTGTGAAAACAAGGTAGCACAAAGAGGGAAAGAACTCTAGCACTTAGAATTACTTTCAGTTCAAGCCTTTTTCCAATTCCACAATCATGGCTGAAAGTTGAGAGACTGATTGAGATCTGTGGGGAAGAATTTGGAATTCAAGGCCCACCAAGGTGGAGCAGCCATTGCTAACCAGTAGGCTTAATGTGTTCTGTCATTGTTAACCTCCTACTCTAGCTGCTTGCCCAAAAATAGGAAGGTAACTTCATCCAAAAATTTCACATTATCTTTACGTTAGAAAAATGTACAATAGGTGTATTCAGTAAAAAAATAATCAGGCATGTGTAGAAACATGAACTTCAGTTGGAAAATCAAGAGGCATTATAGACAGTAAAAAAGCAAACCAAAAACCCCAATGAATCCAGATGTTGACTTCAGGATAAAAATGCTTGTGATGATTAAAGAAGTAAGACAAAATTGATAATTTAAGTCAAGGGCTGAACACTATTGAAAAGGACCAGATGGAGAGGCTAGAACTGAAGACTAAAATAACTGAAATTTATAACTCAATGAACAGGTAATGCTGTAGAAGATTAACTATAGTTAGAAAGCAAGTGAGTACACTAAGGACACATCCGAAGAAAATATCCAGATTAAAAGTACAAAAAAGCACAGGAAATTGTACAAAAGACATATGGGGAACAGGCAAAAAGTCCAATATATGTACCTGGAGGCCTAGAAGGAGAGGAGAAAGAAGACAGAAGTGATATAAAGAGAAAATGGGAAGAAAGAATTGCAAACTATCAAATATCAACACTTATGAAAACCAAATGTGAGTAAATCTTAAAAGCATGAAAAAGAAAATGATGTATTCTGAAGGTACAAAAATGAGATTGGACTGATGCCTTAAGCAGTGGAGATCAGACTAAGATTAATATGCTTGATGTACAGGAGAATAGTTGGCAAGTTAAAGTTATATAACCCATTAATACATCTTTAAGAAAACCAAGCAACTAAATACAAACAGCTCAAAGGCTATTAAAAGATAATATGCATTATGAAGTGTAAATTGGTAAATTGGAAAATATTTTTTTTTAAGTTAAGAGGCATATGGAATTCCATTGGTTGCTGTAAGACAAATTATCACAAACTTAGTGCCTTAAAACAACATGTGTTTATGATGTTGTGCAGTTGCCATAGGTCAAAGTATGAACATACCCTTTCTGGGTCCTCTGCATACGGTTTCACAAGGTTGTGTTCAAGTTGTTGGTCAAGCTGTCTTCTTTCATGAAGCTTGGGGTCCTCTTCCAAGCTCATGTGGTGATTGGAAAAATTCCATTCCTTGTGTTTTTAGAACCCAGGTCCTTAATTTCTCATTGAATGTTGGCTAGGGACTGCTCTCGGGTTTTAAAGATCTTCTGCAATTCCTTACCATGGCCCTCTTCCTCAGAATGTGGGAGTTTAATTTGTGAAGGCCAGCAGGAGATTCGCTTGCTTTTGTCTGATAAGGTGGACTGTTATATTATGTCACATAATTTGGGAGTGACTATGCTTTCACCTTTGACACATTCTATTTCCACATCCATTCAAAAGGAAAGAATTACACAAAGGTGTGGATAAAGGGCAGTGAGAATCACAGGGCCATCTTAGAAGTCTGTTTACCACAGGAATATAGTGAAAAAGCTAAAACAAGTATAATTGGAATCAGAGTAGCAAAGACAATATAGCAAGACTGTAGACTAAGGATGTGTAACAACCAGAAGTCTCATGTGCTTCTGGTGGGAGAGTATATTGCTATAGATACTTTGAAACACTGTTTCTAAGAAGTTCAATTAAATCTGAAAATGGAAAAAAAAATCTGAAAATTGATATAGAATCCAGAAATTTCTTTTTTTAGCAACACATGAAACAAATACATATGATCACCAAAGTATGTAACAGAATGTTCATCACAGTACAGTTTGTAATTTTATAGACTAAAGTGTGTTCTCTCTCAAATTACTGTATTGAACTCTTAACCCCTAATGTAGCTGTATTTGGAAATCGGACCTTTGAAGAGGTAAAGTTAAATGGGGTCATAAGGGTATTGCCAAATCCAATATGACTGGTGTCCTTAAAAGATAAGTTAGAGACACAAGGGATGTGTGTGCTGAGAAAAGGCCATGTGAGGGCACAACTGGAAAATGACCATCTTCAAACCAAGGAGAGAGGCCTCAGGAGAAATGAAACCTGATGGCACCTTGATTTTAGACTTCCAGCCTCCAGAACTATAGGAAATAAATCTGTTGTTGAAGTCACCATCCAATAATTTGTTACAAACCAACACAATGTCTGCACTGAAAATTACTTGATCCCCATTAGGAGTAGAATAGATTGTGCTATAGTTATGCAATGAAATACTGTATAACAATTAGAATCATGAGCTACAACTACATATGTAATGAGTGAATTATACAAAGCAATTTAGAGTCAAAGCCAGTCATGAAGTAATAATAGATCTTGTATACCAATTTTATGAAGTTCAACAAAAGGCAAACTAAGGTATGAGAAATTAAGGCACTCATTACTCCCAAGGAGCATAGCAACTGGAAAAAACAAAATAAAACATGTAGGGTTTCTGGGTTGCTGGCAATGCTCTGTTTTAAATTTTATTTTGTGATTTGGGTGCTAGATATAAACGAAGTATGATAAGTTAAAATTCATCAAAATGTATATCTAAGAGATGTGGATTTTTTTTAACTGCATATACATTAAAGTTTTAACAAGGTATAGTCAAATCATTTTTGGACAAATGAAACAATTATTATACCCAGAAAATCCTCACTGAAGGAAATAATGAAGAATGTTCTTCAGCAGGAAAGAAAAATTTCCTTGATAGAAACTCAGAGGTGTATAAGAAAATTAAAAAAAAAAAAGAAAGAAAGAAAAACCTTGGATGTATTAGAAAATGTAAAAATGATTCCATTTTATAAAGCAAAAACAAGACATGATCTTTTACAAAACATATAATAAATTAAAAGACAAATCTAGGGGCACTTGGGTGGCTCCGTTAACCCTCCTCTTGATTTCAGCTCAGGTCATGATCTCATGGTTTGTGAGTTGGAGCCCAAGTCAGGCCCTGCACTGCTGTGAGGAGCCTGCTTGGGATTCTCTTTCTCTCTGCTCCTCCCTTGCCCGCCCATTTTCATGAGCACTCTCTCCCTCTTTCTCAAAACAAGTAAGCTAAAAAAAAAAAAAAAATCTATTATGTAAGTCAGAAGAGGCATGTATAGACTTGAATTCTAAGGTTCTTGCCTATTGGGAATAAAACAATGGTTATATTAGACTTTTATAAATTAGGGGTGCATATTGCAAAATCTAGAACAACCATAAAAGGAACAGTAAATATTTTAATGTCACATTAATATGTACTAAGGGAAAATGTACTAAGAGAAATATTCAATACAAAATAAGAAAGGAGAAAAGAAATGTAGGTCAGTAGAGACAAATAAAAACAATAAACTAGCATATTTAAAACCTAATACTTGTAATTACATTAAAAGTAAAATGTTAAACATTCTGATCAAGACAATGATTCTCAGAATAGGAAAAACATGTGAAACACATGCACACAAATGCACATACATGAAACTCTGAGCTGTTTTCAAGAGATAGACCTTAAATATGAAGGTTTGAAAAGGATTGAAGTATAAATGTGAAAAGAAACGGACCAAAAAATCCAAAGGAATGTTGCTATCACTACACCAATAGCATACAAAGTAAATTTTAAGGAAAGGAACATCACCATAAAGAGAGTTAATGATAATGGTTACATGCTTTTATTCACTTAATGTCTCAAAATACACAGCATTTATAAGAAAATAAGCTATGTTAGCAAATTTCCCAGTGGCCACTAAAGATGCAGACAGAAGAGTTGGTTGTGTGTGTGTGTGTGTGTGTGTGTGTAAGATTTAAACAATTAGACTTGCAAATTTGTACATATATGAAATACTGTCCAGCAAATGACTAAAAATGGCCAAGAGTTCTGAAAGGATACACAGCAAATGAGATTTTTTAAACAGTGAAGAAACATGAAGAAGGTACTATATTCAGTAATCAGAAAAAATGCCATTTACAGCTACAATGAATAGACAAATAGCCAGTTTTAAGTATTGGCAATGGGATTGAGCAAATAGAATTATACATGGCTGAGGGATGTTAGATTGATACAATTATTAGGAATGGAGTTCCCTTGGAAGCCCACTCTGACATGGTTGGCTGTGTGCAAGAAGTCTCATCAGAATTGCTTTTATATTAACATTTGTGGGAGCACAAAGGAAACGTGCAAGGGCACAGGAGGAGAGGAACTTCAATAGACTTGCAACAAAGCCCTCCACTTCACCACATGTAGAGCTCTGGTAATGTGCTGCCCTTCAAAGTTGTGCAGAATTTGACTTATATTGCCAGGCTTTTATAATCACGCATCATCCAATCATTGGATGCAGACTGCTGAAAAATGGGCCTGACCTCAGAGGAGACAGGTCAGGTCAATGAATGGCAAGTGTCAGAGAATTCACCCGATAGTTGTCCATTACCAATTCTTACAGTAATTGGCAGAATAAGCATGTCTGTCCTTGGAAGAGGGAACCTGGCCAGCCCACCATCGTAGCCACCGTAATACCCAACAGACATTTGTGTACGTGTGCACCACAGCTGTGTGAGAGTCTTCATAGCAGTATGGTTTATACTTCACAAGATTTACAATGAGTGTCAACCAATGAATAAATTTCTACATATTCCTGCTACTAAACAGTATTTAGCAATGAAAGTAAACTATAGCGAACTCAACTGCGTATGGAATACTGAGACAAAGAAGCCAGACACAATAGAAAACATTGTGATTCTATGTATATAAAGTCCAAAAAAGGTAAAACCATGGAGCCTTCTAGGGTTCTAATAACATTCTATGACTCCACCTGACTATGCTCTCTGGGTTCTCTTCCTGTTGTAATTCACTGAGCTGTACTCATGATCTGGCCACTTTATTTTTGTCCACTTCAATAAAAATACATACAACATTTCACACTTCTCTCTGAATTTTTAAAATAGCACATATATTGAACTTCTGATGATATTAAAACTAGGTGAATTTGACAATACATGAAAAAAAGTACAAAAACATAATCTTTAAAAAGTAAATTTGCATATTAAAATGTTTTATGTACTTCAGCTTTTATTTTTAATAATTATGTCTCATTTGTGGTGCCATACATCCTAGGATAAATAGCATGGTCCCCTGTACATGACTATTATTCAGTCTTTGATTTCAGGAATTTTTTTTTAATATAAGAATGTTTATAGCTGGGGGAAATTAAGGCATTAACTCTGAGGAGAGATGAAATGCATATTTTCTTGCCTTCATGGATGGTCAGGTCTAGGAAATCTATGATTTGTAAAAAAAAAAAATACTGTATATATGTATATATTTACATTATGTCATACTGGTATACTTTTACAAACTGAAAATTTTTGTTTTACATTCTTCCCAGTAATAATTTTATAAGAAAAAAAAAGTATACCTCAAGTTTAGGGGAAAAATCTGACAATAGGCTGAAAACAGCTCCTGTATAGTCTTTCAAAAATTATCTTTTTATTCACATGAAAAAAAATGCGTTGATAGGTTGAAATTCAGTCATCTGAGTGATATCTCTCTGGCTATTAACTACATAGTGAGAAATTTGGGTGGGGGAATGCTTGGGTGGGGGAAACACCATAATTTCATAAATATTGGCATTGAGTCATAATTCAAATATTTGTTGATTGCATACTATGTGCCATGGAATGTGTGAGGGATATATCATTGAACCTATAGATATTTCTGCCCTTAGGTAGCTTGTTTTCTAGCAAGGGATACTAAAACACCACCACTGTAGTAAGTACATTGCTTAGTATACTGGATGAGTGTTATGGGTGAAAGAAAAAAGTAGTAAAAGGGGAATCTGTAGTATTAGGGGGAATAAGTTGCACTTTTAATTGTATATTCAGGATGGACCTCAGAAGGAGGCATTTGAACCATTGTTTGAAGGATAAGAATGAGTGACTCTTGTAGATATCTAGGGGAGGAGCATTCCAGACAGAGAAAAACTGGTAAAAAGGCCTTATGTTGGGAATGCTCCAGACAAGTTTGAAGAATATTGGAGTTCAGTAGGCCTGGAGCAGAGTGAATATGGGCAAATAAGAAAAACGACCAGGAAGTTTGGAGGTGGGCAATAAGGTATGTGGGCTTTTAAGCAATTATAAACACTTGGGCTTTTGAAAGGAGACATTTGGAAGGGCAGTGATGTTATGATTTGCTTACTAAAAGGATTACTTTGCTGTGTGTTGGGAAGAGATTGTAGCAGGGCAAGGGCAAAAGCAGGGAAATTTGTGAGAATTTATGTGTTCTGATACTGTAACTGCTGTTCCAATAATCTAGGGTAGAGATGATGATGGGTTAGAGAAGAGTGTTAGGTCGGGATGTGACAGAAAGTAGTTAGAATTTGGGTACATTTTGAAAACAGAGACTAAAGAATAATCTGACAGATGACCATATAGAATGAGAAATAAGGCAACAGAAAACTAATAGAGTTGCCATCAACTGTGATGAGAAAGCCTGGGTGTGGAATGTTTGGGTGAGAAGAACATGTCATGTTAAGATGTCTGTTAAGCATTCAAATGACAATGTACCTTAGGCATCCAGATGAGGTTATCAATTGCCACATAAATAACATCCCCAATCATGCTAGTGTGCAATAATTATTATTTTTAATAATTCTTAGAAATGATGATATAAGACTATATGGTTTTGGACTGTCATGTTTGGAGCCTCATAAAGATGTAGGCAGATGTTGACCATGGCTGAAATGTCCAATATGGCTTTATTCAAATGTCTAGCATTTTTGATATGGATGGTTGATAATCTAGGACACTGAGACCAGGTGGCTTCTCTGTCTTTATGAGGCTTTTTCATATGGTGTCTCTACTTAGTCTCTCTAGCACAGTAGTTGAACTGCTTGAATGATGGTATAGGGCACCAAAAGCTGAACTTGTTAGGCCTTCATAAGGCTTGGAACTTGAACCTGTACCACCTACTTCCTCAGCGTTTATTGGATTACACAAAGCACACAACCCCACTCAATGTAGCAGTGGTGTCCAAAGGCAAGAATAATGGGCAAGAATATATAATATATATACAAAATATTTTTTGTGTTGTTGTGTTCTATAAAATGTGTGTTAGTTGACTTGGTTATCAGAAAGGCTTCCAGTGAAAAGTAGGCTATTAAGTTTTTTGAGAGCCATTTTGTAATTCACCAGAGCCATTTTGGAGGTTCGGAGGATAAATAGCATGAGCACATTAGTTATGAGAGGTCTATTAGGCATACAAGTATAGATGTCAAGGAGATAGTGGGATATAAGAGTTGACATTTTACTAGGATTGTCTGGTTTGGAGATATAATTTCCAGAATTTTTGGCATATTGAATAGATGAAATCACCAAGAATGTGATCTACATGAGAATCAAAAAGTGAATTCCCATTATGTATTTACAAAATGTTAGTGAACTTGAGACATTTCACATCTGATACCAGGTATGTAGGTAGACAGATTGTGTTTCAGTTATATGGCAATCTAGTGCTCATTGTGTTACCTTGTGAGTGTGTTATACTGCTTAGCTGATAGAATTTGAAATGAGGGGCGCCTGGGTGGCTCAGTCAGTTAAGCGTCCGACTTCGGCTCAGGTCACGATCTCGCGGTCCGGGAGTTCGAGCCCCGCGTCGGGCTCTGTGCTGACCGCTCAGAGCCTGGAGCCTGTTTCAGATTCTGTGTCTCCCTCTCTCTCTGACCCTCCCCCGTTCATGCTCTGTCTCTGTCTCAAAAATAAATAAACGTTAAAAAAATTAAAAAAAAAAGAATTTGAAATGAAAAACAAAAAGTTGTGTAACACTCAGTTGGCTGTAAAGTGTGGTCTTGAGGTAAACTAAATAGAAAAAATATCCTGCTCTGATCCATTTTAAAGGTCTCTGGGTAGGGGAAAACACTAGGACATTGTCAAAATATCTTGAGGAGCTAAATGGTTCATTTCATAAGCCTAAACTGGATTCAAGCGTCCAGAGAGAGTAGCTCATAGAAAGGTTCACAGTATTTCTGTTTTTCTGTGGAGTGTTCTGTCCCCCACAAGTTCCCATTCTCTACTTAGAAATGAGCACAGCTACAACCCAGGTTGAATCTGATCTGCATGTTAACAGTTGCAGTTGAAACTTCCTATACTTTCCCAAGCGTGCTCTATCTGGAAGATTTGGTAAAATCCAGGAACATTTATTGAGCTAGAGGGATAAAGTCTGCCTTGCACCCAATAGATAGGGGACTAGATGGGGAATACAATGGTAATGACCAAATTGGGGTGTGGAAGCAGAAAGAAAGGTGGCCCTGCCCTGCTTGTGAGAAGATGCTCTCTGCCAGCTTCTCTTGAGAAAATAAAGAAAAAGCTTAGCTCTCTAAGGAATTCCTGAAACAGATATGTCAGCTCTGCTTTTCTTTGGATTTACAGTTGACCCTCGAGCAAAGAGTTTGAATTGTGAGGGCTCACTTATGTGCAGATATTTTGATAAACACAGCACAGCACTATAAATGTATTTTCTCCTAGAATTTTCTTACCTTTTCTTTAGCTTGCTTTGTTGTAAGAATATATAATATATACACAAAATGGGTGGTTGTTTTGGTGTTGTTTTGTTTTATAAAATGTGTGTTAATTGACTTGGTTATCAGAAAGGCTTCCAGTGAAAAGTAGGCTATTAAGTTTTTGGAGAGCCAAGTTATATGTGGATTTGTGACAGTATGGAGGGTCAGTGGTCCTAACCCTACCATGACTGGGTACTTTCTTCTTCTATGAAAACACTGACTGACCCAGTTTGGGGATCTAGTTTAAGCGGGGAATGTCAGCCACCTTAAACTGTGCAGTGCTTTAGACTTTTGGCCAAAATCAGGTTAGGCATAAGGAGCCCCTAAAGTCCCGGGCACAGTTGATTCATCAGTAAACTAGGCTTAAGTTTTCTTTGATAAGAAAGAGCATATGTTTGCATGGGTGTTCCCTCTTCGTCTCTCCATGAGGAAACCAGTTTAAACAGTAGGTGGCTGTTTAAGAGTTAAGATCGTTCGTAATGTGAGTACTCCAAAATATGCTATTTTAGTATCCCTGACAACAGCTTCAAGCTGTGCTTAATATAGATCTTTATGAGTAGAACCAAACCATTTACATCACATCTTCTCTGTGCAATATAAACGCGGAGTAAATAGACTAGTCACTCTTAGGCTACTGTTAAAACCACACTGAGCAACTTTACTGGATGCTTATGAACTTGATACACACCACTGAGTTGGGAAGAATTGGACTCAAAGGGAATGCATGCTGATTTGGTTGAATTCCCTTTGTACTTCATAATCCTTACAGATTTACAGCAGAGTTTTTGAGGTAATCTGTGCCTGCCTCTTTTGTAGGATGCTGATTTTTTTTTGCTTTGGCTACAGACATAATAGTTTATGGAACACTTTGTTTATTTTGTAATGAGAGGAGATCACCCCAAAACAGTGTTTGCGAGGTGTGTGTGTGTGTGTGTGTGTGTGTGTGTGTGCGCGCGCGCACGCGCGTCTCTGTTCTAGTTGTTGCTACTCATGTGTGCTTGACGTATGAATTGATATACGTGGCTCCAGTTCAAATTTCCAACCATATTGATGAAATCTACCATTCTTAGGATTGGTATAAAGATTTTTCTCTATATCCACACACACAGTAATTTTATTCCAAAAATATAATAAAACCATTCCTTTTAGCTTTTTAACCCAGTTTTTGCTCCTGGAAATTGAACATTAGGAAGCAGAACTTAGGAAGTTAGGGAACAGTGGATGAGAATAGCATGCATATAACTTCACAAGAAGCTAATACACAACTGCTAATTTTGTTGATCTTCAGAAACCTTAGTGTAATATTCAGTGGTTGGGGGAAAGAAACAGGAATGGGAAGATTAAATGCATTTTTACCTTCATAGGTGAAATGAAGCATGAATATAACACTAGTTGTTTTCATAAACTATGCTACAATTCATACATAGGTGGGTTGGAAGTAAAAGGTTTTCATTTTAGCATCATTTAGATTTTTTTTCCTTTATATCTTTATACAGATTTTTGTAGAAATTTGGAGAAATGTTCTGTCCAGGGCTGTTCTTCCTCCAACTGTTTGAATTACAACTAGGCTTTTAGGCTCTTGATTTAGTCATTTTTGGGTTTAATTCCTGGCCTCTATTCTGACTTACAGCGCTTTGCAATTGAACCTGCTTCCTGTTTGGAGCTTCTTTACAGCACTCTTCTCTAAAAAATCTAACGCCTCATCTGTGACTAGGGAACAAATAATTGCAGTCTTAATGCTGGAATGTACAGCATTGAGCTTATATTTCATATGTATGGAGGCATTTAGCAATATACTTGCTACTTCAAGCTCATAAGCCCCCTGTGGATTCTGTAGGGGAATAAACTTTTCATGCGAGTGTAGAACCCAATACCTAGCAGAGATCAATGAGTAAGTAGTTGTTTCATTTTATTTAGAACTAAGGCTTTAGAACTATACTAGTATACTAGTTATACTAGTATACTATATAGTATTCTATAATATATATATATTATATATATAGTATACTATATAGTATACTAGTTCTTAGTATAATAAGATATTATTCTTTCCCTAGTACTCGGCCCTTTATTTTTATTCTACTCTGCCTCTCCAGTGGTCATATCCAGACAATAATCACTGGGAATTAAAGGACAGACTCTAGCAAACTAGCCTGAAACTGAGAAGTGGGGCTCAGGGATTAACTAACATGAGATCCATGTGGATTCCTGATTACAGAATCCCTAACTAGTCTCTTGTCTCTGAAATTCTTCAGTTTCCACTTTCCAAATGAAAGCATTTTTTTTCTTAGAACACCATCTTCAGAAAACTCATGAATCCCTACACTCAAAACAATGCCTTTAGAACAACTTACCCTCGTTTCAACCCAGAGTACCCCCAATTCCCTCATTGATTCTCATTCCTTCTATTCATGTATCTGAAATTAGTTTTATCTTTTTTTGTTCTGTTTCTTGTGCTTTTGCTTAATTTTTTTTTTAAATGTCAGAATAATTTGCAGTGTTCGTTTTCAGGGTACAATATAGTGATTCAGCAATTCTATACATTACTCAGTGCTCCTCACAATAAGTGTACTCTTAATCCCCTCACCTATTTCATCCCTTCCCCACTCCCACCCCCACTTTCCCTTAGGTAACCATAAGTTGTCTATATTTAAGAGTCTATTTTTGTTTGTCCCTTAGAACCTAAGAAATGTAGGAGAAATCTCATTCCCTCAGGTTCAGGTTGATTATAACTGGCACGTTGGGTGTTAATTTTCCATAATTCTTGTGTTATGTATCTATTAGGAGTCCCATGTATGTAAAAGCTGAGGCGCTGACTGATTCACGGTCTCTTATCACAAAAGGCACAAAATATAGAGCCTACTTAGAATTTATTTTCCTAGTTATTCTCCCTTTCTTGGCCTTCCCACACTGAATTCTCCGAGTCCCTTTTTACCTTTCAGTGCAATTGGCTATGAACTAAAAAGGAAGTGAAACTGTTGGTTTTGTCATAAACACTTGTGTTGGGTCTGGCACGTGATCATGCCTCCGTGGTAGAGACAGCATTGTCTGTAGCTTAGCCCTGAGACGCAGCCGCTGTCATCCTTGTCCTTCACAATATACTTGCATTCTTTTTCAGGTGGGACATCCAAATTAGTCCAGAATGTGGGGCATACATTTGGGAAGAAGGAAAGACCTATGTCAGGATTCTGTAACTTACTGGACAGATACCAGCCTCTGATATAAAGTTTTATAATTTCATTTGTTTGTTACCGGAGCACATCTCTAGTACTCGGGATCACCCAGGCTCCTGTCAGCTGGTTCTACTCTATTTGGCCATATGTGGTGTTGAGTTGATGTGGATTTGGCAGTTTATTTTTGGATGTGATTTTGGAGACCCTTGAAAAGCACTCTAATCATAGATGTTTGCCTCTTCTTCATAATCAAATGAAAAGCATTCTACCACTCTGAGCTAAGGTTATGACCTATATTAAAATAAAAGCTAGCCCCCATTAACTTGCATGTTATGGAGAATAAATTTATCACATTCTTAGCAGGAGGCCAGTAAAGAGTGAATGGGGACCACATAGCCTTTATAGAGAAGATTGCTCAGAAAAGGTAGTAGAGAGCATATGTAATCAATTTTTATGATTTTGCCTAAAATCAGGTTTTAGGACATTAGTTAAATTTTAGGATGTTAACATTTCATTCATGGGGCATTAAAGAGATAAGTTAAATATGAAGGCTTTCCATATCTGAAGTTGTTCTCAGAGTTTGAGTCATTTTTATTCACATAAATACTTCCTACCTTTGTGAAAAATTTTCTGCAACTAAAGTCTTGTGTTTCCCACCCTCCACTTCCATGGATTTATTGTCTTTGTTTTTGTTCTTTCAGAATTCCTTTGTGTGCTGTATTAGTTTCCTATGGTTGCTATCACAGATTATTAGATTTAATGGCTTAGAACACATGTTTATTATCTTACAGTTTTGGAGGCCAGAGCCTTACAGTGCTAAAAGCAAGGCATTAAGGGGGTGGTTCTCTGGAGGCTTACAGGAAAGTCTGTTTTCTTGGCTCAGAGCTTCTGGAAGTACCTGCATTTCTTTGCTCCTGACCCCTTTGTTGCATCTCATTTCCGCTTCCTCTCCAATCAAATCTCCTCCTGCCTTCCTTTTATAAGGACACTTATGATATGACTGCATTTAGGTAATACAGGATAATCTGAACATCACCAGATTCTCAATTAAATCATGTCTGCAAAGACCTTGCTGGGCATTTAAGGTAACATTCAGAGGTTCTAGGGATTAGGATCTTGATACTTTGGTGGGTCATTATTTGGCTTACCACATATGCTATCAGTAATCACATTTTAAAATTTGTATTTCAAATGTTTATTGGGTGTTAGCCTATAGGTATTGTCACCCACCTATATTTATTTGATTGAATATTAGCTGAACTGGAAAAATTATCACGAGTCCATAAACAAACTCCATAAATTTAGATTTTCATATATAGTTTATTGTATTTATATTTTTCAGTATTTAAGAAAAATGTTTCAGGAAGAAGAATCAACTCTCTCAACCCAAAATTTGATTTGAGATAGACCGAAGTTATTTTTAGAAAGTTATTTATCATCTCCAAATGAACAAAAACATGTTTTTTCTAGTCTCTTGTATGTGTATTTGGAAATACATTTAACATGTAAATAGAGAAAAATAGTTTAAATATGCATTAAGGAACAAATTGAAAGGATAAGATCCTTTTTCAGAATAACAACCTTATGAAACTGGTTGAAAATCTTTCGTGAAAAATAAACATCTAATTTTTGAGCTCTCCAAAGGTCATGTCTGTGTATTTGTAGGTTATTGATATTTGCTTTGAGGTTTCAGAAGGTTGGGAAAATATTTGAAAAGGAAGAATTTTTGACAACCAGTGAATGTATCTTTTAGTGCTTTTGAAAAGGACTGGAATCAGTAGCCACCATGATGAATAGCACTCCAGGAAGTCTGCTGCTATTATATCAAATGTTAAACTAAAAAAAAAAAAAAAAAAAAAAGTAAAATCTTGATCTCCTAAGGAAGAGTTACTTATGCTATGCTTCTGACATAGTAACCAAAATAGGTCCCAGCCAGTATAAACTCTGTAACCATAAATCTCTTTGGAAAGTAGAAGGAAAACTTTTCAGATGCCTGCAACTGTTGGCAAAAGGAGCAAAGAAACTTGATAAAGATAAATTTGGGTATCATTTTAACCTGGGATTCCAAGGCAAACACAGGCAACTGGTGACTCTCATATCAGCATGTATGCTTCAGATGAGATTCCTCACTTCTGTACTGATGTAGCTACCCTGAAAATCTAATAGAGAAATGGACTGGAAATGGTGGTCTCTAATTCTAGATGGACTCAGGACCTGTCCAGGTGGAATCTGGAATTTCAAGAAAATTAAAGCCAAAAATATATCTGCATTCATGAGCAGTATATCAGTTAATCATTACCTATGTGTTGGCTGTGGGTTGGAGGAAGAAAAATCACCATGGGAAGGAAGTGGTTACACTGGTGGGTTTTAGGAAGCAATGTTACTGGCTATAGCATACCTGGTCAGTGTGCTTCCCTCATATTTGAACATTTCCTTGCACACTGGCCTACTTTCTAACTTCCAGCACAAACTTCTATTTACCTGAAAAAAATTTTTTTTTCTAGAATTTAGAGGTCTCCCCCTGTCCCCCCCTCCAAGCTTAGTCTGCTCAGGGTGTCAGAGAATTAATGATGTCTTCAGCAGACTTCAAGCAGTTGCCCCTCAGTGGGATAACCTGTGTCATATGTTCTATATAGGCTCTCAGAGTCTCTCACTTGGATAATGCAACCTGCCCATGGAGGTAACCTGTTTGTCATTGCATTCTTTAGTAGCTGCCTTCCTTTCTCTTCCCCATTTCCCCTCCCCATCTCACTTCCAGACTATTACACTGCATGTTTCCAGGGATCACTTCTCAAATAAACAACTTGCGTCTGGGTGTCTGTCACAGGATCTGCTTTTGGAGAACCCAAACTAAGATCATTTTTATTGGAACTGGATATAGAAAACAGAATCTCAGGATGCAATTCTGGAATTGGATCACATCACTCCCTGACTGGCCAGAGGCTGTAAGAAAATGATTGTATGACATGCCCTGCCATACTGTTAGAACAAAATTAAAATGACTCTCACTTCTGGATATTAATAAATAAGATACATCAGTTTATGTAATATGTCTAGCACTTTAGAGATATGAGGGCAATAGTGAATGTAAGGACTGAGTAATTTGTTGTTCAATGTCACTGATGCATGCATGGATAGAAGGAATTGACAACCTAGGGTCTGAGGTAAAAGCCAGAAGGTCTTGATGACCATGTGTGGAGAAACTTTCTTCCCTTGCAGTAGAAAACAGACTGTATTGGAAATCACTAGTTACTCACTTGAGACTGGGCTTCCCATCCCTCTGTATTTCAGCCCTGCTCAGCCAGAGGTCTGGTTGTTGGAAAAGAAGAAGGGTTGCTTCTATCATGTAGCACAGCAAGAATCTCACTAATCCTAATCCCGTCTTTTGCTAGGTCATTTTGGACACTTTAGGACTGTAGATTAGCATGCAAAGGAGTTCTTAAACTACCTTGGATAAATAGCCCTGATTTTCATGAGGAGTTAAAATTGCTGACCCTTAATGGGATCAAGAATGACTATATCTGGAGCTCAGAGGATTCACCAGGAGTACTTTGGGTACTTTCATGCCTGGTTATAACTATAAATGGAAATTGTAGCAGTCATGGCCAGACAGTGACAGAGTAAACAGAAGTTCAAATTCCTTAGGGATATAGACCTGGGTTTCCCTACCAGAAGAGCTAGAGTAGCCAGAAGTGCTGATCAAGGGTAAAAACAACCCAGAAAGGATACTGCAGGAGACAGATGATATCATCTGTGACCTTGGTAACAACAACAGAACTGAGAATATAATTTGTCACATGAAACCTCCCAAGTCTTTTTTTTTTCTTAAAGAAATTGTGGCTAGCCGCTACCTTGAATAATCAATGACAGGATAGAGTAAAGTTAATGTTGAGTATGAGTGGATCTAAATGCTGTGTGTACCTTCATTATTTTAATATATAGTGGCTCATTTTCCAAAGTCAGCCCTTGCCTTACTTTGTCTCAGGGCTTTTTCTGACCTTGAAAATCTAGTTTGTAAACCACAGGTCAGTCTACAGGGGGATACTTGCCACACCATCACCTGCCCCAGGAACCATCCTCAAGCAAAGATTTCTGGAAGTCAGTCGACAAATATCCTGGCACCTATCACTCTTACTCGGGTGGAAGAATGCTAATATACATGTTCTGTCTTGGCTCTAGAATGCTAAGTGGAAATGAGGGCCAGTTGCCTATGGTGGCAACCAGCCTGCTAATTTTAATGTGCTCAATGTAGGACACATTACTGTATTAGTTTCCTATTACTGCTAGAACAGATCACCACAAATTCAGTACTTTAGAACACAAATCTATTGTATTGTTCTGGAGGTCTGAAGTCTGAAATGGAGCTCACAGGGCTCCAATCCAGGTGTCAGTGAACCTGCATTTCCTCTGCAGGCTCTAGGGGAAAGTCCACCCCCTTGCTCTTTGCAGCTTCTACAGACTCCCTGTATTCCTTGGCTCATCGCCCTCCATCACATCCCTCCAGCTTCTTACCCATTAGGTTTGTCATCCAGTGCTGCTTTTGGCTCTCATTTTTATGGCTATTTGGCAATGGAACCAGTTTTTCACTTTAAATAAAATCAGTGAATTTATACTGTCCTTTTCTGAGCTATCATTCTCTTGGCAGATGGCTTAAATGACTTGATACACACTTGAGAAATTAAGGTAAATTTGTTCCACATTAGTGGCTTTGATGGCATTATATGCCACATAGCCCAGTAGCTAGGCAGAGAGTTAAGAAAATCTTCTGTGACGCCTTAAAACAAATGACACTTATGGCTTTTAAACACATTTAGTCAAGATGAAATAGAGCTTTCAAAAAAAAGTCAGATGTAATCCTCTAAATTTATGACTTCTACCTCTTATTTACCAAGTGGTAAGGATATGTAAAGACTTTTTACAGTGAAACAGGTAACCTACATTTATTTCTATAATGCTAGCAAGACTAGAATTTGTCTCTGAGAATGACAAATCAGAGTTGTGGTGAGGCAATCACAAGAGGAGAGAGCACAAACTTTTCTTTTCTTTTTTTTTTAAATATATGAAATTTATTGTCAAATTGGTTTCCATACAACACCCAGTGCTCATCCCAAAAGGTGCCCTCCTCAATACCCATCACCCACCCTCCCCCTCCCACCCCCCATCAATCCTCAGTTTGTTCTCAGTTTTTAACAGTCTCTTATGCTGAGCACAAACTTTTCTACCTAGGGTAGAATGAAGTTGAATAATTCGTGTGACATTATTTTGTGGGGAAAAATAAATCTATATTACTTAGAAAACCTTGTATGACTTTCCATTTCATTACTTCCCCACATTGTAAAGCTCACCTGGAGAGTTACCAGTATGTGGAATTTTACTGCCATATCCCATGGAAGAATGGACCTAGCCTAAGTATGTCCACCCACTGGTTACTGTCACCATGAGCGTTAGATGTAAGTGTTGGAAATTGGGGAGCTCATGTGTGAAAAACAGGCATAAAAGAGGAAGGAAAGTGGCGAATTAAAAAGGAATGGTTTACTCTAGGCATATTACTTCTTCCATGGTTGAGAAATCTGTTTCCAGAAGCAATCATGGTGAATGGAAACACACTGGAGTAGGGATCAAGGCCTATCTTCAAAAATGTCATTTTTATACTCCAATTCTTAGTCCTTTTATCCATAAAGGATTAATTTGCACCATATAATTGGTCATTTTTCTCTCAGCTGTAAGAATATACTTTCCCCAGTAAGAAGAAATACAAATTAAGAGGATTAATTCTCTCTCCCTGTTTAAAATAAGTAAATGGTCTACAAAGAGAGCTTTCTAAGAAAACTTCTAAGTTCTTCCCCAGTCTTATGAAATGTATGCAAATCTTACTAAAAGCTAAAGATGTCTCTGCTTTAGGACTCAGATATATCTTTCTTAAGGA
Source organism: Lynx rufus (assembly GCF_022079265.1). Lineage (NCBI taxonomy): Eukaryota > Metazoa > Chordata > Mammalia > Carnivora > Felidae > Lynx > Lynx rufus. The sequence goes on from NW_025814827.1 coordinate 62,279,452, forward strand.
CCTAGAAACCTTTTTTTTTTTTTTTTTTTGAAATGTAGCACGTCTAACTCCCAGTCTCTATGGTTGTGTAGGAGGCTAACTTTGGCTGACCCCTTACTCCAAGTTGCATAATGACTTCCTGTCATAAAAATGTAAGGTTTGTTAACTAACTGGCTTTAACCAAATGGAGGAATAAAAGATGGCCACCTCAACTACCAAGTGAATTTGGGATGAACTGTATGTGAAAATGGTGCTGTGAAGCTAACTTGAGAACCACCTGCTTATCTTGAAAACATATATAGCATACATGTAATGACTGTTACCTGCATGGCTATATAAAAGGGTAAGATTTCTTTCTGGCTTTGCAATCTTTGTAGTGGCTTATCTTTGGTGGGCCTCACATTCTGGGCTTATTCAATAATGAATCTGTCTTCTATCTTCATGGAGATGTTTTCTGGGTTGTAAGATTTTTAAAATTTGATTCCCCTCAGCAATCTGGATATATTCTCTAATCATTAAAAGTTGTGATCAAATTATACTGCCTTGGTAGAGAATTTTGAAATGTGTCGTATAAAATCTATAAAGAATCTTATGTATCCTTGAAATGCTGAACTCTGAATAGAAGGAAGTCAGAAGTGTCAGAACTTTACCAGAATCTTTTTGTCCATGTTGCCTTTCAGCTTCCCTAGAAAAGGCTCCATGGCCTCAATTCTGCTGTCTTTTTTACCACCCAAAAAGCCATTTTACAAGGTAAAGGCATATGAGCTTTAAAAGTAAAACTGATTTTACCAGTAAAAATGGCTTTCGTACAGGACTGTAATTCAGAACTCACAACCTATGGCAAAACCATAGGCAAGTCCAACAAGGGAGAGGAAAGTTGCTTTATAGAGAGGGAGGAAGCTGGGAAGAGTCGTTTTGAATACAAGTGCACTGGAGAAAAGTAGGAGTTCAGGGTAATGCTAGTTGTCCATTGGCTGACTTGTAGGGGCAGCTATTTCTTGTAGGAGATGCAACCCACATCTTTCCCTTTTGGAGCCTATAATTGATTCTTTGCAGTAAGCGATTATCTTGTTGGGGTCTGTAACTGACATGTCTGTTGCTGTCTTTAACTGGCAATTCCTCCTTTTTATTTATTTATTTTTAATGCTGAGGGGTATGGCTTCCTCTTCTGTCTTCCTGATGCCACTTCAGTGAGGTTTCCCTTTAATTCTCACAAGCATTATGTGTAAATTGTTCCTTGAGAAATTACTCCTTGGTTCCCATGTCCTTCCTGGTCCATAGAGTATAGACCTTCATGTTACAAGGTCTTATTTAAAGGGAAGAAACATTTACAATATTTAAGCTATTTTATTAATAACTATTTTCATTTGAAAATGATGAAAATTTAAGCCAATTGTGAAGTTTAGAACTACTTTTATCATACAGATTATGAGGTACACAGAAGTCAGAAGGTCAAGTCCTAGTCCCAGACTGCCCAGCAAGGTTTAGAATGCAGCACTATTGGGCATAGAAAGGTTTCTAGTCCTGAAAACTCCATTTTTTAAAATGTTTTTATTTTGGGGGAGAGAAGGAGACAGAGCATGAGCGGGGGAGGGGAAGAGAGAGAGGGAGACACAGAATTGGAAGCAGGCTCCAGGCTCTGAGCTGTCAGCACAGAGCCTGATGTGGAGCTTGAACCCAGGAACCGTTAGATCATGACCTGAGTTGAAGTCAGACACTGGACTGACTGAGCTACCCATGTGCCTCTGAAAACTCTATTTAAAAAATAACTTCATGGGGTGTGTGGGTGGCTCGGTCAGCTGAGCCACTGATTCTTGATTTCAACACAGATCATGATCTCCTGGTTTCGTGGGATAGAGCCCCATGTTGGGCTCTGTGTGCTGACTGGATGCAGCCTGCTTGGGATTCTCCCTATCTCCCCTGCTCTCTGCCCCTCCCCTGCTTGAGCTCTCTCTCAAAATAGATAAATAAATAAAACTTAAAAATAACTATGGTTCAAGAGGTAATGAGGAATATGGTAGTCAGACAATTACCTCAACTTGCCAAATATAAGAGATGTACAAAAGGAGGCAATACTAGAAAAATTTAAGTTTCATGGGAGGGAGCACTTAAGAGAGGCATTTCTAGAAATTTTTTGATGGGATTGGGAGTTTTTGATAGTTTCCAGGACTTGAAGAATAAATATTTTATAGTCATTTGTGAAATGATTTATTAACATACCTGAGATAACATAACCTCCTCAGAGTCTGGGTCACCTTGACAGATATATTGGTTTTGGCTGAGTAAACCTATGAGAACCGCAGATGCTACGGTTACATTAGCTGTGTTTCTGCACTTCAATTTGCTTTTTAAATCCACAAAAGGCTTTCAGCTGGTAGTGGCAACCATACTCTCTATAATTAGAATGTTATTAGCCTTAAAAGGCAGATCTGGAGGGAGCTTATTTTCTCCTGTAACTTTAGGCACAGCAGCCCTGAAAAAATTTCCTCTGAGCTTTTTCTCCAGAGACTTAGAATCTGTGTCTTCTTAAAGATTTAAATTAGTCATAGGGCACCAATGGCAGTAGCATTGCAAGATTTTGCTTATTCTCAGTCTTTAATTGCCCCATTTAAATGGCAGCCAACTTAAAAAAAATCAATAGCTGCTTTGCTCAGATGTTGGTGGAATTATAAAAAAAAAAAGCCACTTTGTAAACCATTTTGCCATTCGACAAAGGATAATATCGTTCTTTTAATCATTTGTTTCCAAACTCTGGTTGTACAGTCTGCCAAGTCCCGTGTTATTTGGTCTCAAACAAATATTATATTTAATCTTCTGTAATCAGTTTAATGTTTGGAAGAAACAAAACAGCTGCCTTGCAGGACTTCTAAATGCCAAGCATGCATGTCTCACTGTCAATAACACATTATTGCTTTGAATGGAAGTGAAATTCGAGACAATTGATGCCTCAGCTGCTGAGGAAGCAGAGGAAGCATCAGGTGATACAAAGTTGCTTGCTCAGTAAAATTGCTGCATGCGGAGGAGTTCAACCATCTCTTGATCTCACTAGGAAGATCCTGCTTCAGGAAATTGAACAATGCTGTTTAGTGACTTGATTCAAATGAAGCAATTCTTGAAGTATGGATTGTGGATTGCCACAAACTCACATTTTCATTATACTGGCTATCTAATCCTATAATGCTGATTTGTATCTCAGTAGTTTAAAACCATGTCTGCAAATTCTTTGACATCCTTCCATCAAAAGACAGAAACAGAATCCTTTACCCTTGAAAAGTGAGCCTTTCTGACAGTGTCAGCAAATAGAATACAGTGGAAGTGATGCTAGGTGACTTCCAAGAGCAGGGAGGATAGGGTCCTGTAGGAGATTTCTGTTGGTCTCTTGTGGGACACTTGCTCTGGGAGCCTCACTATCACTTAGGCAGTTCAGCTACCCTGAAGCTGCATGGAGAGACCACAGGCTAAGACCAAATAGAGAGAGAAGTGCTAGAGAAGCCCTACCAGTACTTCCAGGTCTTTGGTCTTCCCAAGTCAGATGCCGGAAATGGGTGTGGAAAAGTTTTCAAGATGTCCCCCAACTCCAGCCACCTTCAGATGGCAATTGCGTGAGCCATCCAGAGGGAGAAATGCCTACCTAAGTCTAGTCAATCCACAGAATCATAAACAAAATAAGTGAATGCTATTGTTTTAAGCCATTGTTTTGGAGTACATTTTTACACAGCAGTAGATAACTGGGAATGTGGCATTGTACACTTTATAGCAGATTTATAGGCTAAAAATATATAGTAGCCTGAACACATTTAATTCATTCCTCTTTAATAAGGGAGTTTCTCACATTATATGAAAACATTACCATACGTGATTTCTGATTCTACTTCTCTTTTATATAACTTTATATATTGTGTTAAACCCAAATGGAATAATGAATTGAAAATGCCTAGAAAGCATAATTATGATCTGCAATATCTTTAAACTAATGAATAGAAAACAGATAAAATGCAGTTTGGCAGGTGCTTTGCTAATCTTTTCTCCCCTGTTGAATGTGAGACACATCAACATTCATTCATTTCCTTAGAACAAATACAGATTTCTTTGGGTTCTGGTAAGTCCTTTTTAATGTAGCTAAAACTCAATGTTAAAAGAATAGGGCCTTGTCCATCTAAGACTCATCTTTTCTAAAGATTGAATGTATAATTTAAGATTTCTAATATCTGAAAGATCTTTTACAAACGTTTGGGGATCAGTTAAGAGGGCTCTGAAATTTGTTTTTATTTTAATTATTTAAGAAAAGCAATAACCTGGGGCGCCTGGGTGGCGCAGTCGGTTAAGCGTCCGACTTCAGCCAGGTCACGATCTCGCGGTCCGTGAGTTCGAGCCCCACGTCGGGCTCTGGATTGATGGCTCAGAGCCTGGAACCTGTTTCGAATTCTGTGTCTCCTTCTCTCTTTGCCCCTCCCCCGTTCATGCTCTGTCTCTCTCTGTCCCAAAAATAAAATAAACATTGAAAAAAAAATAAATAAAAATAAATAAAATAAAAAAAATAAGAAAAGCAATAACCTAAAGTTCATGACAGTAGATAAATCAGTCTTAGCATCATTACCTTAACACATCTATTTTCATTTTTATAGATTATCTTCTAATATACACACATATCTGAATTTTTAAAGTATTTCTATCCAATGTTTATTTTTGAAAATACATAATTTGATAATGCATATTTGTATTTTATGCTTAGATAATTGTTCAAAGTCACATCTAAAAAACACTAAGGTCTCCAAGTCATTTTGCCATTCGACAAAGGATAATATCATTCTTTTAAGTAAACATGTGGCCTTCATAGAACAAGTATTCAAGTACTTAGGATTCTGTATGTATAGACCTTTTCCTAAATCCATATTTGTCCTCCATATCATTCTTTGGGGAAAAATTAGCATAAGTCATATTTATTTTTTTAAAAATTCCATCTGAAAGGATAGAGAATTGTTTCAGAATACAGGACAGTCTAAAAGGAGAAAATCTAAAAAATAGCACCTTAATACAAAGTATTTTTCTCTCTACCATGGCATGGTCACACACAGTGTCAGCAGGAGCTCTGTTTATTTTTTATTTTATTTATTTTTTTAAATTTGTTTTATTCTTTATTTTTTAAAACTTATATGCAAATTAGTTAGCATATAGTGAAACAATGATTTCAGGAGTAGATTCCTTAGTTCCCCTTACCCATTTAGCCCATCTCCCCTCCCATAACCCCTCCTGTAACCCTCAGTTTGTTCTCAATATTTATGAGTCTCTTATATTTTGTCCCTCTCCCTGTTTTCATATTATTTTGTTTCCCTTCCCTTATGTTCATCTGTTTTGTCTCTTAAAGTCCTCATATGAGGACTTAGCATAATAGCCTCCAGTTTCATCCACGTAGTTGCAAATGGCAAGATTTCTTTCATTTGATTGCCAAGTAATACTCCATTATATGTGTGTGTGTGTGTGTGTGTGTGTATGTGTGTGTATATATATATATATATATATATATATATATGTATATATATCACATATATATTTTTTTTTTTGAGACAGAGACAGAGCATGAGCAGGGGAGAGGCAGAGAGAGGGAGACACAGAATCCAAAGCAAGCTCCAGGATCTGAGCTGTCAGCACAGAGCCCAACGCAGGGCTTGAACTCATGGACTGTGAGATCATGACCTGAGCTGAAGTTGGACACTTAACCAACTGAGCCGCCCAGGAGCCCCTATATACCACATCTTCTTTATCCATCCATCGATGGGCATTTGGGCTCTTTCCATACTTTGGCTATTGTTAATAGTGCTGCTATAAACATGGGGGTGCATGTGTCCCTTCGAAACAGAACACCTGTATCCTGTGGATAAATCTCTAGTAGTGCAATTGCTGGGTTGTAGGGTAGTTCTATTTTTAGTTTTTTGAGGAACCTCCATACTGTTTTCCAGAGTGGCTGCACCAGCTTGCATTCCCACCAACAATGCAAAAGAGATCCTCTGTCTCTACATCCTCGCCAACATCTGTTGTTGCCTGAGTTGTTAATGTTAGCCATTCTGATAGGAGTAAGGTGGTATCTCATTGTGGTTTTGACTTGTATTTCCCTGATGATGAGTGACGTTGAGCATTTTGTCATGCATCAGAGGACCATGTGGATGTCTTCTTTGGAGAAGTGTCTATTCATGTCTTTTGCCCATTTCTTCACTGGATTATTTGTTTTTTGGGTGTTGAGTTTGAAAAGTTCTTTATAGATTATGGATACTAACCCTTTATCTGGTATGTCATTTGCAAATAGCTTCTCCCATTCTGTCAGTTGCCTTTTAGTCTTGCTGATTGTTTGCTTCACTGTGCAGAAGCCTTTTATTTTGATGAGCTCCCAGTAGTTCCTTTTTGCTTTTGTTTCCCTTGCCTCCAGAGACATGTTGAGTAAGAAGTTGCTGTGACCAAGATCAAAGAGGTTTTTGCCTCCATTCTCCTCGAGGATTTTGATGGCTTCCTGTCTTACATTGAGGTCTTTCATCCATTTTGAGTTTATTTTTTTGTATGGTGTAAGAAAGTGGTCCAGGTTCATTTTTCTGCATGTCGCTGTCCAGTTTTCCCAGCACCACTTGCTGAAGAGACTGTCTTTATTCCATTGGATATTCTTTCCTGCTTTGTCAAAGATTAGTTGGCCATACATTTGTGGGTCCATTTGTGGGTTCTCTATTCTGTTCCATTGATCTGAGTTTCTGTTCTTGTGCCAGTACCATACTGTCCTGATGATTACCAACTTTGTAGTATAGCTTGAAGTCTGGGATTGTGATGCCTCCTGCTTTTTCAAGATTGCTTTGGCTATTCAGGGTCTTTTCTGGTTCCATACAAATTTTAGGATTGTTTGTTCTAGCTCTGTGAGGAATGCTGATGTTACTTTGATAGGGATTGCATTGAATATGTAGATTGCTTTGGATAGTGTTGATATTTTAACAATATTTGTTCTTCCTATCCAGGAGCATGGAATCTTTTTCCATTTTTTTGTCTTCTCCAATTTCTTTCATAAGCTTTCTATAGTTTTCAGTCTATAGATTTTTCACGTCTTTGGTTAGATTTATTCCTAGGTATTTTGTGTTTTTTTTGTGCAACTGTAAATGGGATCAATTCCTTGATTTCTCTTTCTGTTGCTTCATTGTTGGTGTATAGGAATGCAACTGATTTCTGTGCATTGGTTTTATATCCTGCAACTTTGCCAAATTCATGAATCAGTTCTAGCAGTTTTTTGGTGGAATCTTTTGGGTTTTCCATGTAGAGTATCATCTCATCTGTGTAGAGTGAAAGTTTGACCTCCTCCTGGCCGATTTGGATTTTTTTTATGTCTTTGTGTTGTCTGATTGCAGAGGCTAAGACTTCCAATATTATGTTGAATAATAGTGGTGAGAGTGGACATCCCTGTCTTCTTCCTGACCTTAGGGGGAAAGCTCAGTTTTCCCCATTGAGGATAATATTAGTGTTGGGTCATTCATATATGGCTTTTATGATCTCGAGGTATGCTCCTTCTATCTGTACCTTCTTGAGGGTTTTTATCAAGAAAGGATGCTGTATTTTGTCAAATGCTTTCTCTGCATCTATTGAGAAGATCATATTGTTCTTGTCTTTTATTCTATTGATGTGATGAATCACGTTAATTGTTTTGTAGTTATTGAACCAGCCCTACATCCCAGGTATAAATCCCACTTGGTCATGGTGAATAATTTTTTTAATGTATTGTTGGAGCTGGTTGGCTAATATCTTGTTGAGAACTTTTGCATCCATGTTCATCAGGGAAATTGGTCTATAGTTCTCCTTTTTAGTGGGGTCTCTGGTTTTGGAATCAAGGTAATGCTGGCTTCAAAGAATGAGTTTGGAAGTTTTCCTTACATTTCTATTTTTTGGAAGAGCTTCAAGAGAATAGGTGTTAACTCTTCCTTAAATCTTTGGTAGAATTCCCCTGGAAAGCCATCTGGCCCTGGACTCTTGTTTTTTGGGAAATTTTTGACTACTAATTCATCTTCTTTACTGGTTATGGGTGTATTCAAAATTTCTATTTCTTCCTGTTTCAGTTTTGGTAGTGTATATGTTTCTAGGAATTTGTGCATTTCTTCCAGATTGCCCATTTTATTGGTGTATAACTACTCATAATATTCTCTTATAATTGTGTTTATTTCTGCTGTGTTGGTTGTGATCTCTCCTCTTTCATTCTGGATTTTATTTATTTGGGTCTTTCCCTTTTTCTTTTTGATCAAACTGGCTAGTGGTTTATCAATTTTGTTAATTCTTTCAAAGAACCAGCTTCTAGTTCCCCATTGATCTGTTCTACTGTGTTTTTGTTTTTTTGGGTTTTTTTGGTTTCTTCAGCATTAATTTCTGCTCTAATCTTTATATTTCCTGTCTTCTGGTTTTGGGTTTTATTTGCTGTTCTTTTTCCAGCTCCTTAAGGCGTAAGGTTAGGTTGTGTATCTGAGATCTTTCTTCCTTCTTTAGGAAGGCTTGGATTGCTATATGCTTTCCTCTTAGGACCACCTTTGCTGCATCCCAGAGGTTTTGGGTCGTGGTGTTATCATTTTAATTGGCTTCCATATATATTTAATTTCCTCTTTCACTTCTTGGTTAGCCCATTCATTCTTTAGTAGGAGGTTCTTCAGTCTCCAAGTATTTGTTACCTTTCCAAATTTTTTCTTATGGTTGATTTCAAGTTGCATAACATTGTGTTCAGAAAATATGCACGGTATGATCTCGATCTTTTTGTACTTACTTAGGGCTGATTTGTGTCCCAGTATATAGTCTATTCTGGAGGATATTCCATGTGTACTGGAGAAGAATGTATATTCTGCTTTTGGATGAAATGTTCTGAATATATCTGTTAAGTCCATCTGGTCCAGTGTGTCATTCAAACCCATTGTTTCCTTGTTGATTTTTTGATTAGATGATCTGTCCATTGCTATGAATGGGGTGTCGAAGTCTCCTACTCTTATGGTATTACTATCGATGAGTTTATGTTTGTGATTAATTGATGTATATATTTTGGTGCTCTCACATTTGGCGCATAAATTTTACAACTGTTAGGTCTTCTTGGTCTATAGACCCCTTGATTTTGATATAATGCCCTTCTGCTTCTCTTGTTACAGTCTTTATTTTAAAGTCCAGATTGTATGATATAAGTATGGCTACTCTGGCTTTCTTTTGTTGACCATTAGCATGATAGATGGTTCTCCATCCCCTTATTTTCAATCTGAAGGTGTCTTTAGGTCTAAATGAGTCTCTTGTAAACAGCATATAGATGGATCTTGTTTTCTTATCCATTCTGTTACCCTATGTCTTTTGATTGGAGCATTGAGTCCATTGACATTTAGAGTGAGTGTATATATATATATATATATATATATATATATATATACACACACACACACACACACACACACATATATACATACATACACATACATATACATATATATATATTTACATACATATACATATGTATATATATATTTTTTTCATCTTTTCTCCCCTCAGAGAGTCCCCCTTTAAAGTTTCTTGCAGGTCTGGTTTAGTGGTCAGAAACTCCTTTAATTTTTGTTTGTCTGGGAAAGTTTTTAGGTGTCCTTCTATTTTGAATGATAGCCTTGCTGGATAAAGAATTCTTGGCTGTGTGTTTTTCTGATTCAGCACATTGAATATATCCTGCCACTCCTTTCTGGCTTGCCAAGTTTCTATGGATAGGTCTGCTGCAAACCTGATCTGTCTTTCCTTATGTTAGGGACTTTTTTTTCCCCTTGCTGCTTTCATGATTCTCTCCTTGCCTGAGTATTTTGTGATTTTGACTATGATATGCATTGTTGATAGTCAGTTTTTGTTGAATCTACTGGGGGTCCTCTGTGCTTCCTGGATTTTGATGTTTGTGACTTTTCCCAGGTTAGGAAAGTTTTCTGCTATGATTTGTTCACATAACCCTTCTACCCCTATTTCTCTCCCTTCCTCTTCTGGGACCCCTATGATTCTGATGTTGTTCCTTTTTAATGAGTTGCTGATTTCTCTAATTCTTAAATCATGTTCTTTTGCCTTAATCTCCCTCTTTTTTTCTGCTTCATTATTCTCTGTAAGTTTGTCCTCTAAATCGCTGATTCTCTGTCCTGCTTCATCCATCCTTGCCGTTGCTGCATCCATCCATGATTGTAGCTCAGTTATAGCATTTTAAATTTCATTCTGGCTATCTTTTGCTTCTTTTATCTCTGCAGAAAGGGATTATAATCTATTTTCAACTCCAGCTAGTATTCTTATTATCATGATTCTAAATTCTAGTTCAGACATCTTGATTGTATCTGTGTTGGTTAAATCCCTGGCTGTTGTTTCTTCGTGCTCTTTCTTTTGGGGTGAATTCCTTAGTTTTGACATTTTGATGGGGGGAAAGGAATTAATGAGGTAGAAAAATTAAAATTAAAAAAAATTAAAATAAAAAATATTAAAATTAAAAAAATAAACACACACACACACAAATCTAATAAATGATGCTAGATCCTAGGCATGTTTTGGTCTGGGTGTTGAAAGTGGTTTGACAGATTAGAGAAAAAAAGGGGGGGAAGGAAATCATTTGAGAATTTGAAAAAATGAATACACTGAAGTAGACTAAAATGAGATGATGGGAGTAAAATAGAATTTGAAAAAATTTACACAAAGGTAAAGAATACAGTAGAAAAAATCAAAGAAAAATATTTTTAATAAAAATTAAAAAATAAAAATTATTTTTTTCTCTTTCTGTATTGAAGAAAAAGGAAATGAAGAAGGAAAAAAGAAGAAAAAGGAATCATTTGAAAATTTGAAAAAGTGAATACACTGTAGTAGACTAAAATAAGATGATGGGAGTAAAATAGAATTTGAAAAAAATTTACACAAAATTCAAGAATATAGTAGAAAAAATTAAAAATATTTTTAATAAAAATTAAAAATAAAAATGAATTTTTTCTCTTTCTGTATTCAAGAAAAAGAAAAGAAACAAAAAAGAAAAAAGAAAAAAAAAGGAAATCATTCGAAAATTTGAAAAAGTGAATACTCTGTAGTAGACCAAAATAAAGGATCTCTGTTCATTGCAGGTCCTTGGGGTCTCAAGCAGAGCAGTACTGTACACAATATTGCTGATTGCCATGACAAAAACGTGTTCTATTGACAACCAAAACCTTAGCATAGACCTATATCATGTCTTCTTATCACTAAAAGGATCACCCCAGGCACCAGAGAGACAGCAATTACAAACCTGCCATGTGTCTTAAAGTGTTTGGCTAAACACATATTAACGATGGCCATAGGAGTAGAGCAGCAACATGACAATTGTCATTTTTCAATTTCTAATGTCATGAATCCAAACCATTTCGTTTGTACCACAAAACTGATTGAACATCTATAATATTGAAGGTAACATTGAATATGGGCTAATACAGATAAGACCTTTTCCCTTAGATTATTCACAATGTGAATCCGTAAACTGAAAACTGTACTTAAAAAGTGATAAAGCTTGTGCTAAAGCATGTGATAAAAGTGTGCAAAATGCATGATGGAAGTGAAGAGGAAGGGAATACTAATTCTACCTAGGAATATGTTCTATAAATGTTCTTTTATTTCCAAACTCAGCCATACTAAACTTAAAGTGTCTTATTAAAAATCCTCATGATCAACAAAATGGAAATCTTGTAAATTTAAGTTATTATTTGTAGTTTCAATTTTAATGGAATACTAAGAATCTTCTATCCAAATTATTAAATAAAAATGCAATATATAAACTTTATAGTTTAATGGTTAAAAACATAAACTTAAAACCTGTTCTTGAACACAAAACTACATTTTAAAAGAGCTTAAAAATAACACTTGATGATAGTTAACAGTTGTCAAATGGTAGGCACTGTGGTCGACTTCTTACCATCTCCAGTGATCACAGGCATCATTCTTATTATTTATTTATTTATTTATTTATTTATTTATTTATTTATCTTATATTTTTGAGAGAGACAGAGTGCGAGCAGGGGAGAGGCAGAGAGAGACAGGGAGACACAGAATCTGAAACAGGCTCCGGGCTTGAGCTGTCAGCACAGAGCCCAATGCGGGGCTCGAACTCCAGAATGGAGAGATCATGACCTAGGTCAGAGTCAGACACTTAACCAACTGGGCCATCCAGGCACCCACACAGGGATCATTCTTAAAACAACCTTTGGTAGTGAACATTTTCCCCTTTACACGATCTCTACAGATAAGAGAACTGAAACTCAGAGTTTAAGTGATATGTCTGAGTTTTCCCAATTATTAAATAAAATGACTGTTTGAAATAACCTCTGACATCACACAAAGATTCTTAACTCAGTTTAGTATACTTCAAAAATATTAGCAGACCTCATAAAACTAAGTTAGAATGAATAAATGTATATTAATAGAGGGTATGTATTTTTAATGAGTGCCTCTTAAAAATAATTATCTCACATTATCTAAATTGATTTTTCTTAACAGGATTGAATTATATTAAATGGGAAAATCAGTTGACTCATTATCTAAATGCCAATAGATTAAAACCCAAGATTTAACAATGCTGTAATGTGTATATACTGGTTCAAATGCATTCTAGTTAGTACAGGATTTTATTTACAAAAGCATAATGAGATTTGTGGGTAATTAACTCATGAGGGAAAGTTATTGAATTAAAATTAGAGCATATTGTAACCATTGTTATCCTAGAAGACATGATAGACATATATTAAAATCATATAAAGTTAATGGAAAATATTTCCTACATGGTGTAGGGGACATAAATTGTATTTTTGATGCTTTTATATAAAATAAAATGACACCAACTACAGATCAATAAGAGTAAACATGACTTAGCAAAGTCTTTAGGGTAAGACTCCATTTCCTCGCTTTCCTAGTTGAGAAAATGTGATTAATCTATCATAGAACTCCAGGCTGAATTAAAAATATCCAATGGTCTATGCCATTGTTTGCAGACTATACCAGACTTGAAAGCTATAAATCTGATGAAATCATACATTGATAACTCTTTTCTTTATCCTTTCACCTGTCTAGATAGGATGTAAAGAGGGCTAAAGATCATTTATTTCCAAGAAGTTAATTTTAAACTCCAGCGATGTTGTTTTCTCTGCCAAAAGGATAAATACTGAATGATTCATGAATGATTAAGGAAAGTCTAGTAATCTTTCAAAAGAAGATAGAATAACAAAAGTCTGTTATTTTTTTCTTTTATTGATACACTCTCATTCATTTCTATCTTTTATGCATACACTCTCATTCAATATGAGGCATTATTTAAAAAAAAATCAGGCCTTGAACTTTACAACATGGTAGGTGGTAAAAAAGAAATACATAATTGAGCTTATGCAGAAACAATTTTGTCTTAAAAGTATTTTCAGTTTATCCCAGGATTTTCCCCTCCACTTTGATCCATTTATCCTGTTCTCCAGAAGGTTGGCCATACTGGATAATGCCCTCCATGGTTTTAAAATTCCTTATATATCAAAATTGACCACTGTGACCTTTATTATCAACTTAATTGGCAAGAACCCACTAAGGGACGGTGCTTTATCACATTATGTTACATAAATGTTTCTTTTCCAATATATCATGTTTAAATTATCCCTTTTTATCCACTGCAGACTGCAAATGTATTTGTTAACAGTCTATTAATTTTGAAGTCACTGAAACCAAAAAGAACTATAGGTGAATTGGGGGTGACATACCAGGTTGTTGGAAGAAGCAATTTGAATATCTAGGGCACTGAATAGAGTGGTTTTCTATTAAGACAATAGCCAGTATTCACCTCCCAGGTCTTCCTTTGGGAACAATAACTTTGCACATGATTCCACAACATCCGTTGTACCTTCTCCAGGTAAGTCTGATAGATAAGAGGAATTCCTATTCCTGCTTTTGATGAACAGATTATATTGATTTGTTATACATGTGTGTTGCCCATTTTCTATAAATGAGCAAAATATGCATAATGGATAAAAATAGATATGCAAAGCACTGAATTGTGACAGGGCAGAAAGTATTTTGGAGGAAATAAAAATAAAATGGTGACTAAACTCCAGAGAAGCAGGAATATATGAAAGAAAGTAATGGAGAGAAGAAATGAGGAGAAAAGAACAATGAATTAAATGAGAAAAACTTTGATTCTATCAAATTGGTATCATCTGGCCATTGGGTCAAAGTAGATGGAGCAATGAGCTTGTCTTATCTAAGAGCTGTCAAGTGGGCATTTTCAACATCAGTCTAAAAGCTCTACCCCTATGAACCAGAAGAAGGTCCTTCTGAAGACAAGAGCCTTAGGGAAAGCCCTTAGCTAAGCGAAATCTAACTTAATTTTTAAACTCTGGACCAGAGAAGATCTCACTTGTGGTGGTGCAGTCTGTAATACATCAACCTCTGTGCAGTCTGCATCCACTGATTTTCTCCACTTGGGATAGAAAAAGATATTTACCTTATTTGAATAGTTGATGTAATGAATAATGTAATAAAATTGGGGTTCTGAAAGAGTGTGTTTGTAGGAATGACTCGGGGAGCTTGGCAATAATTCAAATTCCCAGGGTTTAGTCCCAGGGAGTCTGATTAGTGGGTATGGAATGGAGTGGTGTATCCAGTTAACTCTTTTGAACCAATTCACTTACTCTCTTAACTCCATGTCGAGGGGCTGATATTTTATCTTACTTGCAAGCTAATGAGTGAACCTGCCACAGTTTCATGGATACCGGCAAAAGATGAGATTCCTGGGTCAGAGACTAGGGACTTGGTTACTCATGGCATCGGAAGCAGAATGATGATCACATCTGCAGCAGCTTTTTTCACCCCAAGTCCCCCAGGGTGATGCTGATGGGTTTAGATGGATGTCTGCAAATGCCTTGGGCTGTGTAACGGGAGAGGAACTCTGAAATTAGGGTATCTTCATGAAAACCAAACTCTGGTGCAGTTTAAAGAGTCCTATGACTCTGTCACTTATTTTAACTGCAGTCTCTAGAGGCCTGAATATAGATAAATAAATTCCTTCTAATTGGAAGTAAGTCAATGTGATTTTGAGTACCATTCCCTAAACCATTACACTTTTTGCCATCAAAGCAAACCCTAAGAATCTATCTTTACTCCTAGTTATGGTTATTTCTGTAACTGTTTTAACACAAAAATATTTCCTTACCACTTTTTTTTTCTTTCCACATGCGATATATTTTCTCATCGTGACTATATGTAGGGGACAGAAGAACAAGTACATGATTAGAGAATGTATTTTTTTTTAAGTGTAACATGTGTTGATTTTCGACAGAGAGTGCAAGCAGGGGAGGGGCAGAGAGAGAGGGAGACACAGAATCTGAAGCAGGCTCCAGACTCTGAGCTGTCAGCACAGAACCTGATGTGGTCCAAACCCACAAACCATGATCACGACCTGAGCCGAAGTAGGACGCTCTACTGACTGAGCCACCCAGGCATCCCGAGAATGTATTTTTATTCACTTAGAGACTACGTGAGAAATCTAGTTTCTGCTTTTGTCACATTTAATTCTGAGTAAAGAAGTTCTAAGCTAGAATTGGTTTTGCTTCAAACTGGTCACTTCTAAAAAATAAAATCAACGTTCAACAATACCGGCTTGTTACTACTGATGATGCTCTAGATTTTATTTTCCATATCCGTATTTCTGTGCGTATGGCTTTTTCCACCTTAAATTTCCTGATTACATCCACATATTCTCCAGTATGTGTCCTCCCAATGCCATGGCCTCCCTAAAAATTTTCCAGTCCTCAGGATGAAAATTATTTTACCCCATATATCTCTTCTGAGGCTAGTTTACCTTCCCACGTCATCTAAGCACATCTACCTTGGACAACTAATTGAATATATGGATTTTAGGGCCATATGGATCATTTCATGATCCGTATGGATCAAGTATTATTCAAGGTGTGTTCTTTCTGGTGCCAAGCACAGTTTACTCTCTCATGCCATAGATTCTTCCAAGGTCACCTAAATCGTCAATCTAGCACTCTGGCACTCAACATTCAGTCATCAAAATTGTTTTTTCAGATGACCTCTCACTACCTGTTTACATATTTTCTCTATATATTTTCAGACTCACGTACTTAATTCCACGATGGCAAATACATATTAATTTTGTTTACTCTATTTCCAGCACCTAAAGCCGTGCCTGAGAGCAACATAGATGTTGAATAAACTAAGAAAAAAACCCATAACTTTAAAAGCCTCCACTTAGAATGACAAATATCTCTATATGAAAATAATGTGTTTATTGTAAATTATTTGTATAAATTCATTTAACAATTCTTAAAATGACTGCTTATAGAATGAATAATACCAAGAAATATCTGTTCCATTCTTCTGACTTAGGTAATGTCATTATCTGCCTTTTATAGACGACTAAAAATGATGTACCTATTGCTTAAAAATTAACAGATTTATGTGGCTATGTAGAGAGAGTTATATCAAATTGGTTAACCCCATGGGCAATGCACAATAACACTCTCTATTTCAAAATCATAAATTGCATTTACAAATCTTTCTCCACTTTTTTTTTAATTCAGACTTTTAAATTCTCTACCAAACCCAAGTTAGTGCTATTCATATATTCGTTAAAGAAAATATGTGTATCCTACAAAAGTCATTTCTAGCACACTGTTCAGTAGCTTGCTCTTTTATTTAAGAACTAGTTTTATTCCTTGAAATATCAAATATGGACTCTCAGAAAAGTTACTTGTCTATATGGAATTTCTCAAAATCTGACATCAGAGGAACATAAATCTAATTTAGTAACAGCTTAACCTTCTTGCATTTGACTTTTCTAATAAATATTAGACTTTTTCTGTGTTCTATAAAATTCTATCCACATAAATGTACACCAAGAATGCTTTTTGTATCTTTTATATATTTTGGACTTTTGTATATTTTACATTCTGTATTTGCTTGTTGTATGCTTGCAATGACAAAGATCTGGGGGAAAGTTTTATTTTGAGGGACGGAATTTCAAGTCTGAGCATTTGATCAGGGAGACTAAGGACTCCATTTGTGAAAGTATTGGTGCAAAAACAAATATAAAACAAACAAAAAGAGATACATAGTTATTTCCCAACTTGGGTTATGTTTTTTCCTCAGAGAAGAGACTCTGAAGATTTTTGTCTGGCATAGGAAATGAACTTTCAGGTGGCAGAGAGATTGGCAAATACTATTACATTATTTGGTCAAAAATTAGAATTCTGGCATGTAGGTGATTACTGAGATGGACAAATACTGACCTGAATATATGGACAAGGATAAAAGAAGTCCGTGACTACATGTTGAAGCACACAGGAATCATGTAGTTGTTCCTTAGATTTGGACCTTTCCCTTAAACATCTGTATTACTTCTAACGTTTATTAATTATCAGGTAAGCGCAGAGAGAAAACTCAAATAAGATTCAAAGTGTGGTGTGCTATGATCTCTATGTTATATTTTCCAAAACAGGCATCAAATCTTATGAAGAAGGATTTTCATTTACCAGTGCCTTTTTGGTTTGGTGTCCGCTGCCTATTTTCCTGTGTGTGAAAGAAATTCTCTTCCTCTGCAATAACTCAGTTGCAGCAAACAGGATGAATTCAAATAAGTATTAGGAATATAGTCTCTAAACATCTGGACATAGAGTCAGAGAATACTATACTGTGAGAGTTCAAAGCTGATGACTGATTACAAATTCAGACCTATTTTTCAATAGGATTCTATGTTAAATGTCTTCAGGCAGTGGTTTAGACAATATAGAGAAATACTGGTTTGAAAATACTTTGCACTCTAGGTAACTAATGATGATTTCATTTTTGGAGATCTTTTTTTTTTTAAATCCTAGTCAAGATGTCAACCTATGGTTTCAAATACAATTACTTCCTCTTCCTATCTCCTTTAGTTGTAGATTTCATTCTGTCCACCTATTGCGCCTACATGTAATATTGAAATCTTGCCTTTAAATACAACATTTCTTTATTTGCTTCATTGGCCTATTATGTATTGCAAATCTAATCTCCCTTAAAAGCATTCTCTTTCCTGCTCACATAACTAATGCCTTTCCCTTCTCTCGTTATTTTCCACTGCTATTTAATTTTACTGCTGTATTTTCATATTACTCTGAAATGAAATTTAGAATAAAAAAAAAACTTTTGAGTATTGCAATATTGTGATAACTAAGCAGATACTCTGTCATGTGTATTATTATTGTGGTATTTATGTGTGATGGAGGTGATGAAAAGCTGTTGGCAAACTTTATGCTCACTTTCCTGTAATGTAGTGATTTCTAATCACTTTTTGAAGCTGCTTTTCAATTTTTCATCCTAATACTGTTGAATACAAACTCTACAATATTAGAAAATGAGCCATAATTTCATAACACTGGATTTGGCACATATTTTCCAGAGGTAAAGCTTTAATCCAGCTGATACCTCTTGGTATATATCACCTGAATTGTAAACATCTTGCACACAAATCTAACTGCCCAGGTGGGTGAAAACCCAGCTTTTACTGGTACAACCAGGGAAGCTCTTTTTCCTTGTCCTACACCAAGGCCATCTCTGGTCACGCTAGAGATGGCTCTTCCTACTTCCACCTTTTTGATCTTCCTTCCCTTTTTCTGAATTGGCAGTTGGTGCTGCTGCTTGCTAAAGCCAGTGATAGGCCTGGGAATCTGCTTCTCCTCATCCTCCCTCCACGTTAAGTTTGGGATGCTTTATCAGGCAGTGGAAACACTAGCTAATGCTCATATTGCTGGGAAAAGACTTGGAGTTGTTCTGTGCCTCCCTAGAATATTAGATTTCAATTGTGGGTCTCCATATACTAGTACATGTTATATACAAAAATCACAAAGCTTTGCTAATACTTAAATAGCAAAGGTTTATAATGTTCTTTACAAACCTTACATATTTGGGAAACTTAGGGTAATCCCTAATTCAATATCTCAGTTGTTTTCCAGTATGCTTTTTGAAGGAGTGGAGTCATTGTGCTATGAACAGAGTAGAACTCTTAGGTAATGTCGGCTTTGTAGAGTGGATGTGAATATTTCCGGTGTGATAAATCCTGTCTTTCGGAGAACAACTACCCCCCTCCCCCATTCCATGAAATCTCAGATCTAGTGGTCTTGTTAGAGTTTATTTCCTATCCCTGTCTTTAACATAGACTTGTTACCCCATGACCTATGAGCCATGCCTTAATTATCAGGATGTCCTTCCCACTCTGCCCCAGTGCTGGTTTCCGAAACAAGTGGGAAAGCTTACTTGAATTTATCAGCATCTTCTCGAGAACTTTTTACAGAGCTATAAAGATCTTTTAAAGGTCAGCCCAAAAGTGTGATTTGCAGGGAAGGTGA
Organism: Lynx rufus; assembly: GCF_022079265.1. Classification (NCBI taxonomy): domain Eukaryota; kingdom Metazoa; phylum Chordata; class Mammalia; order Carnivora; family Felidae; genus Lynx; species Lynx rufus. The sequence continues at coordinate 62,298,819 of NW_025814827.1, forward strand.
AGCCACACAATGGAAGGGAGAGATCAGGTGACCCAGTTCTGAGTTCTTGTGGCACATCTCTGCCTTGTGTCCTTCCAGCCTGGGCATGGTGGCAGAGGCTCATTGCAGTAGCTCTTCCCTGCATTGCTTCCCTGAAACTGGCTTGAGTTCTCAGGCTCTTCCATCACTAGTGTAATAGCTATTCTGTTTTAAATACTCAGTTTTGTTTCTTATTTTTTTCTTCTTCTATTTTTTCTGTTTGAACGTGGATAGATTCATTTTTAGATCTTATTTTCTACTTGTTCCCTCATTTTGGCAACCACAGTATCTCATTCCCCAAAGGCCTAGCACGAAACCTAATAGAAAAAAAATGAATAAAAGTAGAGGTACTAGAAAAGCTGTTGAAGGCTACACAATTGTATATAACCTAACTCGCTTGATTTTTCTAGTTCTCTGCCTTCCCAGATCCCTAAGCACGACTTAATACAACTCAAAATACACTGCTGTATTCTTTTCAGTTGAGGATATCTAGTTACACTGTAAACATATAGATGCCTTAAAATAGAAGAATCTTAGAAATGTTGATATGCTTCATCATACAGGGAATGGTGAGGTCCCTGTTTCATTCATATAAAGATTTGTGAATATACTTTCTCATATCTGCTAATCACTCCAGAAGTTTAGTTCAGTCTTACTTTTACAATTTAATTCTACATCTTTTCCCAATACTGTCCTTTACTGGAGATTTTACCTTTACTGCATTGTCACACCATTATAAGACTTCTCAATTCTTGGGGCTATTTGTGGCTAATTCCACTACTCATCTTCAAAACCCACTACTGCTTTACTGTTGCTGTATGCACTGCCCCATCCCAGTGCTTATTTGTAAGTGTTCTCTCTCTCTCTCTCTCTCTCTCTCTCACACACACACACACACACACACACACACACACAGCAGCAGCAGCAATGCATTTAAATCAGCCATAAAACTTTTAGACAATTTATTTTGTTCTCTTGGACTCTTACCAATGAATTTTGACCATCATAGACCCAGATCTACAAGGATCAAATCCCATATTGTAATCTGCACCAAATTGTAGACGTGGTATTTTGAAAGAGCTCTATTAGAGCTGAAGTAAAATGTGAGATGGCTAGATTGAATGAGGTAATATACGTATAAGACAATATTGATTAAGTGGGAAATGCTGAAGCAATTAGATAGGAGTTAGGACTGCCCTAAGCAACAATTTGCAGTGTCAGACATCCTTTCTAGACAAAACCTGCCAGGGGGCAGCTTACATCCCTCCACAGTAAATCATCTTTCTTGAGACACAGTAATTCATTCAGTGATTATTTATTTAATACCTGTTCCTTCCCAGTCAATGTATTAAGAACTGGGAGCACCAGGATTGCAGGTGTGGATCATATTTTCAAGTACCTTGCATTTTAATATAAAGACAGGAATATAAAGGATTACAATGTGAAGTTGTATAGTTATAAAGAAATACTGGAAGAGTACCTGGGCGGATCAGTTAGTTAAGGGTCCAACTCTTGATATCAGCTCAGGTCATGATCTCACGGTGAGTTCGAACTCTGTGTCAGGTTCTGCAGTGATAGTATGGAGCCTGCTTGGAATTCTCTCTCCCTCTCTCAAAATAACTGAATAAACATCTAGGAAAAGATTGGATAAGGTACTGCTGAAGTTGAGAAAATTTGGATGTAAGGCTGCCTGAGGTGGCTTTGCAGAGTAGCACGCAAGGTTAGACTCTGAAGTTACTCCATTGTACTTGAGGTATAGTGAGTGGGAAGAGTATGGTGGGAGCTGAAGCCCTGACATGGGGATCCAGCCAGCTTCCCAAAGCTAGAGTATTTATTTTTATTAACAGGGGACAGATACATCGCTTTAATGAACACAACAGATGGTTTGTATAAATGGAGAGAGGTCATGTGTCCTGGTGAAGTGGCAGGCCTTGAAAACAGGCAGATTTGGAGCCAACCACCTCCGTAAGCCTTCGCTCTGAATGTATTTAAAATTCTAATCGGTGTTGCAAGATACATCAGAGGCAATGTGTGTTAAGCACTTATCACAGCTTCTGTCACACTCGCGGTGCCCCGAAAGTGTAGGTTATTTACAAGAGCCTGAGGATTAGTGAAAGCAGTCAAGGTGGCTGTGCTGGCAGAATGATTTGGTGTGGGCTCTTGGAATTACTTCATTAGTCCTGTCCTTCTATGTCTGTCTGATACTAGAAGGAAAGATAAACTCAGGATATCCAAAATATATTCTTTTCTGGTGCTTGGAATATTGAAGAGTAATGGTCAAAGTTCCTGTGTACTAGAGAGCGTGCTTAATTTAATTTTAAAACCTCTATTTACACAAAACAAATTCACAGCCTGGATTACCCTAGGATTATCCTTCTACAAAGAGCTGGGAGAAGTGGCTGAAAATCATAGCCAGTACCCTCACCTTTTAATGGTGAAATGTCATTTGCAGGTTTCATTAGTAATTGAATCAGGAATATTTTAACATCACAGTTCATTGGTATTGTTATGTACCTTAATTTTACTTTGAAGTAGCCTACCATGAAGTACATTGATATTTGAAGTATCAATATTAGGAGTTGAAGTATTTTTACATGAGAGATTTTAGAACTCTGTATTTTAAAATCTCTTATGTGGATAGATAAATGATCTATAAAAATAGACCAATCTTAATCACATTCTTTGTATTGTTAACTCCAATCTAAAATTTGAGTACTTATGGCTCTTGTGTGATTTTTTTTTATTTTTAAAATTTTTAAAATGTTTATTCATTTTTCGACAGAAAGAGCTTGAATGGGGGAGGGGCAGAAAGCGAGAGGGAGACACAGAATCCGAAGCAGGCTCCAGGCTCCAAGCTGTCAGTACAGAGTCAGATGTGGGGCTTGAACTCACAAACCGTGAGATCATGACCTGAGCCATAGTCGGCCGCTTGACTGACTGAGTCACCCAGGCACCCCTCTTGTGTGATTTTTCTGAAAAATTAATGTTAGTCTAAAAAAAGTATGTCAAATCCTTGTATTTTTAAGGGAAAAGATGATGAATCTAGTATGTACCAATTAGGTTTAATCATAAAAACTTAAATACACACACTCTTGGGTTTTTTTGTGTGAAGATTATTTCCACTATATAAAATGAGACATTAGGGTCATCACAGTGTTTACTTATGGGTCCAAATTGCTTCGTGGTTATAAGGCAACCAGGCAACAAAGAATTCACTTGAAGAGTATTTTCAGGGATGCCTGGGTGGCTCAGTCCGTTATGCATTCCACTCTTGATTTCAGCTCAGGTCAGGGTCTCATGGTTTGTGAGATAGAGCCCTGCATTGGGCTCTGCACTGACAGCACAGAATGTTTGGGATTCTTTCTCTCCCTCTTTCTGTCCCTCCCCTGCTCACACTCTGGTGCATTCTCTCTCTCTCTCTCTCTCTCTCTCTCTCTCTCTCTCAAAATAAATTATTTTTTTTTGTAAAAGAGTATTTTGACTTGTTGATTCTCTTTTATGAATTTTCATTGCCCCAAACCTTCCAACATTAAATAGTGACAACAGTATAAATATTTAATGATGTAAAGCTTTTTATCATGGGATATATTTCATTCCTAACTACTGCTGAGAATAATTCTACTGTTTAGTACTCCAAAAATATTTTCATGGAAAATAACCTGTTAATTACAGGACACATTTTTTTTTCATGGTATTTTTCACTAGTTGAGGAAACTGTAGTGGAGGTAAAGGGAAAAATATAGAATATTTTATAGTCAATTTTAGAAAAACCATGTGAATACAATGAGAAACAATGAAAAATCATGTCTTAATAACTTTTTCTAAACTGATAGTTATCAATTTTATTTCTAGGCCTAACATGTTAAAAACAGGGCTTTAAAGACTCTTTCCACGATCTATATTTAATGAAAAGATATTACCCATTGCAATGAAATTTCAAGATACTGGTAATGCTACAATACACTTGGACAGAAAGTAGTGATAAGTATCATGGAACTGCATTACTGCAAGGATGGTGGAGAAACATTTTAGAGAAATTTACAGTTCCATGGCTAAATTCACTAAATTGCAAATAAAATTGGCTTAGCTAAATGCATTATGGTGTGCATTACAACAGAATAGTATGTAGCCATTAGACAAGATGGTATTTAATGATAGGGGGAAATGTCCATAAACATTTTGTTCAAAACACATTGTTAAATTTTTAAAAAGTTGAATAAACTTTAGAACCTACTTTCAATTTTTTTCTTAAAAGTGCAGATACATTCATGAGCAAAATGTCCATAGAAACAATTCAAAATAGTAGCATTTATTAATAAGATGTTTTGTTTATTGCTAGAGTAATAGATTCCTATTTTATTTTTACTTATGTAGATTTCCTAAGCTGTCTATGCTGAATACATATTGCTTTGGAAGTAAGATAAATCAATGTTATAAGTGTTTGCATTTAAAATAGTCTTCTCATAGGGGCAGCTGGATGGCTCAGTTGGTTGAGCACCCAACTCTTGATTTTAGTGCAGATCATGATCCCAGGGTTGTGGGATCGAGTCCTGTGTCAGACTCTGCACTGAGTGCAGAGCCTGCTTAAGATTCTATCTCTTTCTCCCTGTATTTGTATTCTCTCCCTCTCTCTAAAAATAGTCTTCTCAAATCTTAAACACATGAATATGACTGGGACCATATGGTCCTTTATGCCTCTTAATACAATGTATACCATATAAGAGTTCCTAAATAGTGAATACATGGAAAAATGTTTGGTAGAAGAACAGGTTTTTTTTGTTCATTTGATTGCTTTTCTGAAAAGGAGTACATGATTGGAAAATTTAACACATAACATCTACCCAGTGGTGCTCAGAATGCTGTCCTGTTTGGGTGCATATACCATGTCTTTACCTTTATGAAACAGAAGATTATGAATTTGAATCCCGACTTTAGTGAGGTTAGTTTCAAAGTTATTAATGTTATTGGGTGTATATTACTTTTTCTTGATTTCCTGGTTTCAGTTCATCATCTCTAAATTGGTCAAGGATCCCATACTGGAGTTCAACTTAGAGTTCCAACATATTGTAACACAACACAGAAGATCATCTACATTGAATAACTTTGGTTATTTTGTGTAGTTGGCAATGAAAACCTTGGGATAAGGGATTCCTGTTTTATATGCACTCTTGGATTATCAATGAAAATATGAATTTTATGGTTTCTACTCTATCAGACATCTTTGATCTCCCCTTCAGAGCCTCCTCACTTTCTTCTGCTTTTCAAAGTTGTCTGTTATTTTAACGGACAATCCATCTTTTACTGTGATTCTTTGTGTCCTAGTATCTTTCAGCCTTTCTCTTGCAGTTGGTGCAGCAAACATGATCAGTCTCTGACCCATAATTGTTATTTTGGGGCATTGTTTCTTTTGTCTTTAAGTTCTCTTTTCTATGTTTTTTTGTTGCTGTAATTACTTAACAGAAAGTGATAGTTTAATTCATTAAATGCCAGCTGGTATTGTATATGGTTGTAGAGATAAAAAATAGATCCTCTGGTCCATTTCTTCCTTCATTCTCTGTTTTCAGTCCACAAGTATTAAACTGTGGTTGTTAGAGGCTGAGACTCTGAAGCTAACTTGCCTATGTTCAAATCCAAATTCTGCTACCAGTTAACTCTATGATGTTGGACAAATCTTCAACTTCTGAGTTTGTTTCCTCATATGTAAAATGAGGATAATTATAGTAGGTGTTGTTGCCAAATGAAGGCCTCTTAAGGATGTACATTTCCTTGAATATGTTGCCTTCCATGGCTACTTCCCCTGCGAATGGGATTTTGCAGATGAGCTTGGGAATCTTGAGATGGAGAAATAATCCTTAAAAATGACATAGGCAGGAATTCAGAGCAGGAAATGCAAAGAAAGCAGAGAACCAGGGTAATGTGACATGATAAAGGCATGACTGGTCACTGATGGCTTTGCATGTGGTGGAATTGAGCCACGAACCAAGGATGTGGGTGGCCTTTCTAAGCTTGAAAAGGCAAGGAAATGGATTTTCCTTTTGAGCCCCCAGAAGAAGCACAGTCTTGTTGACAAATTGATTTTAACCCAGGGCGATCCATTTTCGAATTCTCACTTCTAGAACTATGATAATAAATTTGTACTTTTTTTAAGCCACTAAATTTATGGTAACTTGTTAAAGCAGCAATAGGATGTAGTAGGGCTTCCAGGAGAATTTTAAAAATTAGTATGTGTGGGTCACCTGGGTGGCTCTTGGTTTTGACTCAGGTCATGGTGACCCAGTTTGTGATTTTGAGCACCATGTTGGGCTCTGCACTAACAGTGTGGAGCCTGCTTGGGATATTCTCTCTCCCTCTTTCTCTGCCCCTCCCCTCCTCTCTCTCTCTCTCTCTCCCTCTCCCTCAAAATAAATAAACTTATAAAAAGTTAATATGTGTGAATCAGAAGAGTATCTTGCTTATAATCACTATATATATGCTTTTGTATAATATCTACATATATACTTAAATAAGTACTGAGAAGAATTCAGTGCCTCCTACAAATACTTCACATGCATGTAGATAGAAAATAAATTTAAAGAATTGTCCCTATTCTTCAGTTGTAATATACCTGAAAAGAGCCTACACAAACATATTAAAAATGGTATAAACCTGTAGTATATATAATATACACTATAATGGAAAGCGACTGAGGCTTTGGCATAACCACGTAGGGACAAAATGATAAGTATATGAAGTAGATGGTATGTGTAGCTGCCTTCACGGTCGGCCAGTGCTCTTAGATATAATGCTGTGAATGTAATGCTTGCCTCTGAGTGGTTAAATGGTGACAGGAAAAACACCTTCCCTCAAATAGTGCTTTCAGTTCAGATGACAGAACTTTAGCTGGGAGACACCCAATTTAGATTTAGAGAAAGCCCCAGAAGTATTGGCACGCACAGCGGTGCTTGCACAGCAAAGGTCCTTGACTTGGACCCAAGGGGAGTAAAAACTGCACTTGAGAAGCCTGGATAAACACCAGTCCTCTCAGAAGATGCTGCAGTGGGAACCTGATGCAGCTGGTCTACAAAGGATTAACTTTTCAGGTATGCTTGTTCAGTGAAGAGGTTGCAGCTGTCAGTGTAATTGCAACAGATGGCCGTCCATGACTCCTTGGCTGCCACTTGGGCGCAATCAGTACTTTTGGGACTCCAATTACAGTAAAACCTTCGATTGCGAGTAACTTGTTCTGCGAGTGTTCTGCAAGGTGAGCAAACATTTCTAATAAATTTTAACTTGATAAACGAACAAAGTCTTCCAGTACAAGTGGTACATGATGGCAAATGTCACATAACCACAACTGAGCCAATGGTTCTGGAAATTCGCTTTGATATACAAGTGCTTTGGGTTACAAGCATGTTTCTGGAATGAATTAGGCCTAAAGCTTTGCAACATCAAACCACATGCTTGAATCCTGGAAGAGGGGCTCTTTTCTTCCCTCGCCTCCTTGAATGATCACCTAGAGATGAAGTTCTGAAAGATCTCCCGATCTAAGATTTTAAGAGTATTTTCTATCTCCCACAGGTTAGGTCAAATTGAAATACTAGGGGTGGGAGGCATTCCCTGTTAAGAGATGATCAAGAGGATGATCAGTATTTTATCAGAATAAATAGTGTATTCTAGGCCATCAATAACTTGGAGTAACTGAAACCTGCTGGATGATATGTTGTGCAAAAACATCTATCTATATATTTCACTATGGGTGCAGGGTGATTTTCAGATAATAGAAGAGAGACATCTGCAGTTTTATAGTATTAAAACTAAAGAAAACTAAAAAGGTTTTATTTGCATTCTAAAGCATTTGTGTATCAATAACTTATTAAGTGCTTCATATATACTAAGTGCTTTTCTGTACATGCATTGCCTTTGAAACTGCATAATTCTCTTAAATACATGTGGATTCAATTCTTTGTACCTCCTAGATGAGATCACCAATGCATACATAATTACTAAGTATATACACAGTCTATATTCATCTGGCTCAAAGACTGCCCATAGCAACTCAATTATACCTTTTATAATAAACCTCTTCTGGGCAACTCTATGATTACCCCCACAAAATATAGGGCTCAATTTTCAAATATGAAGCAAACACACACAAATATATGTGTTAAATCCCAAGAGTTTGGCATTTAAGATTTTCTCTGTGGCCTTACCTCGTACATCTCTGGATATTGAACTTGACTGTGCACAGCTGCTATACTAAATATTAAAAACCCACAGGAAGCACAGAGAAGCTTGCTCCACAGAGGGCCTGGCAGTGCCTTTATCAGAAGGCCATAGCACTAAATCAATGTAGCTGAAATGTACTTTCATCCCAAAGTGCTCCAATCTTAGCAGTTACCTGAAAGATGCAACACATTTATCTTCCAGACAACGGATTCCTAGTGGGTTACTCCTCAATTTTCGTAATCGGCCGGATTTTTCTCCACCAGGGGGCGCCAGAGCAACAATGACGGCCCTGTGATTCCTAAGCAAAAAGATAGAATTTTCTCCTGAATCATGACTCATCCATGGAGATGGGGCAATAGATGGCACCTAATGGCACAATTCCTGATCAACTAAAGCTTCACAAGAGTCCATGGTGTTAACTTGACTTTAAAGAAGGATAAAGTAATTTATACAGAGAATTTTTGAAACCTGAGTCTATTAGAATATTCCTCCTGCCAAACATGTCTGAGTCATTATCAAGAAATTATTTGTGTTTTTAAATTTTTTTTTAATTTTTAAAGTTTATTTATTTTGAGAGAGAAGCAGAGCACATGAGTGGGGGAGGTTCAGAGGGAGAAGAATAGAGACAGAATCCCAAGCAGGGCTTTGTGCTGTCAGCCCAGAGCCAGATGTGGGGCTGAAACTCACTAACTGCAAGATCATGACCTAAGCCAGACACTTAACCGACTGAGCCATCCAGGTGCCCAAGATTATTTTGTCTTCTGCCTACTACTTTATTTTTTCTGATGGAGATGGTCCCTACAGGACAGGCTAAAAGACCTGTTTAAAAGGTAAGAGGCAAATAGTGAAATTAGCTACTGAACAATGGAAATGTGACATTTGGGTAAAGAAAGCATTTTTTTTTAACTAGAAAATTCTTGGGACTCCACACAGTGAATATCAGTTCCAATACCATTGCTATGAAATTTTAAGAAGGAAAGATCCCATTCCAAGTATCTCATTGCAGCACTCAGAATAAACCACTAAGGTTTTTTGTACATTTTCTAGTCCCATACCTGTTTGTGTGTATGTTATGTGGGTATCATATATATCATAAAACATATGGCACATATACTTTATAACAATTGATACATGCTGTTCATTGGTTTACTTTTTTTTTCGCTTCATATATCATAAACATCTTTCCACATTAGAACATAAATATCTACAATCCCTGGGGCGCCTGGGTGGCGCAGTCGGTTAAGCGTCCGACTTCAGCCAGGTCACGATCTTGCGGTCCGTGAGTTCGAGCCCCGCGTCAGGCTCTGGGCTGATGGCTCGGAGCCTGGAGCCTGTTTCGGATTCTGTGTCTCCCTCTCTCTCTGCCCCTCCCCCGTTCATGCTCTGTCTCTCTCTGTCCCAAAAATAAATAAACGTTGAAAAAAATTAAAAAAAAAATATCTACAATCCCTGACTTATGATGGTTTGACTTACAATTGTTTTTTTTGACTTTACTATGTTGTAAAAGCAATGTGCATTCAGTAGAAACAATACTTCACATTGTGAGTTGTGCTCATTTCTTGAGATGGTAGGATACTATGCTGTATGGTACTCTCTTGTAATGCTGGGTAGTGGCAGTCAGAGCTGGCTGTCAACCACATGATCGTGGGGGTAAACAACTTCTGTAGAACCACTCGGTACCCAGACAACTATGCTGCTTTTCACTTTCAGTGCAGAATTTGATATGTCACATGAGATAGCATTTTATTATAAAATAGGCTTTGCGTTAAATGATTTTTGCCCAAAAGTAGGTTAATGTAAGCATTCCGAGCATGTTTAAGGTATGCTAGGCTGAGTTATGATATTCAGTAGGTTGTGTGTGTCAGCTGCACTTTTCACTTAAACCCGTCATAAGTTGAATTATTGGCATATAACCCAATTGTATGTCGAGGAAGATCTGTAATTCCTTGTTAATAACATAGATGGCTAGAAGTCTACATTACTGAAATAATAATAGAAATGCATTAAGCCGTATCATTTCTTTTCAAAATAATCATATGCTTTTACCGGTTTAGGCCTAGTATATAGTTGGCATGCGATAATTCACTTGAGTGGCTTGATATTTCTACATTCTTTTTTTTTTAATCATTTTTTATTTATTTCTGGGATAGAGCATGTGTGACTGTCAGCGCAGAGCCCTATGTGGGGCTCGAACACACGGATTGAGATCTTGAGCAGAAATCAAGAATCAGATGTTTAACTGTCCTAGGCACACCTGGATATTTCTACATTCTTTAAGGAAAAAAAAACCCTGCATACGCTGTACCTCTCTAGGAGAATGACAATACACATGAACTCACTGTAGACTGTCAGTCTAACAATAGGGACAGCTGTTTATTTCATTTAGTCTAACATTTCACAAACCTACTGAAACATACATCGCTTAAGAAATACTAACCTGCTGGGCATCTGGGTGGCTCAGTTGGTTTTATATCTGACTTCAGCTCAGGTCATGATCTCAGGGTTTGGGGATTCTGTTCATGGGTTCAAGCCCCACATAAGGGCTCTGTCAGTGCAGAGCCTGCTTCGGATCCTCTCCCTTCCTCTCTCTCTGCCCCTTCTCCACTCACACTGTCTTTCAAAAATACATAAACATTAAAAGAAAATAGCAACCTGAATCTCTGCAGACAGATTGATATCACAGATTGTGATACCTCATTCTTAGTTAATTCTTCAATTTTACTTTGACCCTAAAGAGTGCTCCTCAAATTTTAATCTGAATGTTGATCATTTGGGGAGCTCATTGAATTGCTGATTCCGATTCACTAGATCTGGAGTGGGGCCTGAGAATCTGCATTTCTAGTTAGCTCCCAGGTTATGGTAGCCTGTCTTTGAATAGCCAGCCAGTGGGATCTTCTATTAGAAGACAGGATGTAATGCACATAGAGTTGTTTTAATCATGGGAAATGGCAGGAAGCAGTAGTTTGACCTTTTAAATTCATAAAAGGAACTTTTGCCCCCTTTTAGTGATTCATTTGTTTCATGCTTTACATTTAAGTGAATTTTTAATACTGTCTTTGAACATGGGTTAAGAAAACTCTCTAAGCAAAGTAGCATGGTTACTACTTTATGTGAGATATTATTTTAACAGCAATATATTAGCCAGATTTTGGACGAAAAAGAAATGAGATAGGAAACACATGTTGTTGTTTTATTCACCCTGCCAAGTACCACTCTTTCTGCCTGATATGTGTGGAGTTGCATGGCAGTCTTTTTTACCGTGGGTAAGCTGTTCGACATACATAACAGATGGGGTCATAACTTCCCAATTCCATAAACATGTTCTCCACTCCTGGAGGCAGTAATGTATTAAGATGCTTTTTCAATGTGTTTATAGTAGGTGCATTGCTGGCATTTTACAAGTTATTGAAGCTCAGGGCAGCAATAACTTGTAATGTCGTTTTCAACATAGCTTCAATGTGTTTTTAGGGGTGAGGTACAATAGATAAGAAATACCTTAGTAAATTATTCTTTTATTCTGTCAGTTGGTTCAAGAGTGCTCTGCCTGGCATTTCCATGTGAATGTGCAGTTGCTTGGGCATCATTATTTTGGTATTTTGTCCTTTGTAGGACCATCTTGTCAGTGAGGTTTTCAGTTACCTCTGGTAAATGGTATCCCTCTGTAGCACACTCAAAATATTGCTCCCAAGATTGATAGTAGCGTGCTACTCTCTAAAATTCAGTTAACCTCACTGGAGACATAGCATCCCTAATAGACAAGAAAAAAAAATATGACTCCCATGGAACATACCGAAGATACACTTCAGGAAGCAAATTTGTACTTTCAGGTTTTTCTGTGAGCATTATCTGGATCCAGTGAGCAAACACATATGTAAGATATCTAGCCAGTGAATCAGGTAGTTGATACACATCAATTTCAATGACTTCATTCTTCCAGTTTCTGAAGCTTAATTTCAGGAAACAATGGTATAGTGATGGGAAAATACTTACTGCTATCCAGGGGTTCAAAATCTAGCGAGGGAAAGCCTCAGAGTAAAGAATGAGAATATATTAATAAGCATGTTATAGAAAATCCATAGGTATAAGGTGACATACAGAAGAGATGGGGGAAGTGAATGGGTAGAGGAGCAAAGATATTAGTGCTATCATTATTATTAACTGAAAATTGAGTTCTGAAAACTCTCCATGCCACCCCCACTCCTTCCTATTTCCCATATAAATACTATTATACATTCCCTAGACAAGGAGATTATATTTCATTCTCCATAATATTTGATGCATTTTTGCTTTTTATTGCAGTCTTATAAATGGTCTTATGTACTGGATTTGAGCCTCTCAATGAGAAAGATGAGAGTTTGCTTAATTACCATTATATTCTTGTCCCGATAATTTACTTCCACCTGAGGAACTATTAATGGTCATTATAACTGCCCGCAGTTAAACATAAGTCTTATTTTTGGTTTTATATGTTGTGATAAAACACGTGAAGAAATGACTATAGAAAACAGACGTTTGATATTTCTTGTTTGCAAGCTTTAGTCCTAACAGGGATAGCACTTCTCTTTATTGTACTTGAAGAGAATTGATGGATTGAAGAGAATAGTGGATTGAAATTAACATTTTATTTATTTTTGCAAGACAGCGAGAGAGAGAGTGTGAGCAAAGGAGAGGCAGAGAGAGAGGGAGACACAGATTCCGAAGCAGGCTCCAGGCTCTGAGCTGCCAGCACAGAGCCTGATGTGGGGCTCCAACTCATGAACCGTGAGATCATGACCTGAGCCAAAGTCAGATGCTTAACTGACTGAGCCATCCAGGCACCCCTGGATTGAAATTAAAGTTACTTTTCAATGTCTCGTGATCTTTACTGGTTTTGCTTCTCTGGAGAACCCAGACTAATACAGCAAATATATCCTAAAATCTATATAGAAATGCTAAAGGCAATGGGTAGATAGGTTTGGGGAAAATGGGGGTCAATTTTGGACATGTTGAACTTGAGATGTTTATTAGACAAATGAAGTTATCAAAGAGGAATGTATATTTTGGAGAGTCTTACTATAGATAGAAATGTAAATGTGGAATTAGCCATGTATTTATAGTAAAGAAGACAACAAAGGATTGGTGCACTCTAACCTTAAAAAGTCAGGGTGAAAAAAACAGTGGAGTAGGAAGTATACCAAGAACTTGTAAGGTCCTGAAGCCAGGTTAAAAACAAAAAGTTACCAAAGAAGTGATATTGATCATCTGTGTTGAATGTGGATTATTGGTCAAATGGGATGTGTAATATGAAAGAGGAACATTGAATTTCACAACGTGAAGTTCATTGATATTAACGATACGAGTTTTAATTATATAATGAAGACAAAAGCCTAATTAGAGTTTGACTAAGTGAGAAAAGGGAGAATGTTTGCTATGCTGCCACACAAAATGCAGTCTGGTTGGCTAGAGAAACAGAAATTCATTTCTTCACAGTTCTGGAGGCTGTACATCCAAGAGCAAAGTATCAGCAGGGTTGACTTCATTCTTAGGTGTCTTTCCTTAGTTGGTAGATGAACACCTTTTCTCTTTGCCTTCATGTGGTCTTTCCTCCCTGTGTCTATTTCTTTTTTTTTTTTTAATTTTTTTTCAACGTTTATTTATTTTTGGGACACAGAGAGACAGAGCATGAATGGGGGAGGGGCAGAAAGAGAGGGAGACACAGAATCGGAAACAGGCTCCAGGCTCTGAGCCATCAGCCCAGAGCCTGACGCGGGGCTCGAACTCACGGACCGCGAGATCGTGACCTGGCTGAAGTCGGACGCTTAACCGACTGCGCCACCCAGGCGCCCCTCCCTGTGTCTATTTCTTAATGTCTTCCTCTTATGAGGACTCCAGTGATACTGGATTAGGACCAACTGTGCCTAACTCAATTTAACTTTATTACCTCTTTGAAGATCCTCTCTTCAAATATGGTCACAATTTGAGATACCTGCAATTAGGACTTCGACATGAATTTTGGAAAGAGATAATTCAGCCTATAACACTCTGCCCTCTGATCCCCCAAAATTCATGGCCTTGATGCAGAATATATTCACCCTATCCCAACAGCCCTAAAAGTCTTCCCCATTCCAACATAAACTATAAATTCAATATCTCATCTAAATATCCTTTAAATCAGCTATGGTTAAGAATCAAGGTATGATTCATCCTGAAGCAAGTTTATCATTAGCTGTGAACCTGTGAAGCCAGACGAGTTATCTGCTTCCAAAATACAGTTGTGGCACAGGTATAAGACAGACCCTTCCATTCCCAAATAAAGAAATTAGGGGAGAGGATGAAGTATCACAGGTCCCAAGAAAGTATGAAAACTAGCAGGGAAAATTCTTTATGATTTGAAGGCTTAAAAATAATTCTCTTGGGCTCTGTGCTCTGTCCTTTGGGTCCACCAGGGTGGTAGCCCTAATTTATATGCCCACCAGTGTGGCAGCTCTGTGTCTTAATTTTAACTTGTTTACTGTTTCAGTGCTCAGAATACCCTATCTTCAATTCCAGTAACATCGTTAGGTACTGGAGGTTGAGGAGAGGGGGGAGACCTAAGACAGCTCACAACAGAGATTCCAGGAAATACTTCTGAGGAATATTATTTTCAAAAATCAACAAAGATATGAAACTATAACTGATGGAAAAATATGAGTGAAATAATATGGTTTTACAATAAGATGAATAATCCAATAGAGGGACATGTTGATGTTGTAGAAGAAAAAGGGAGAAATTTCTGCCATAATGTCCATAAGTATGTTAGAGGGGACGGAGACAAGTGTAGAAAATGAGGGATTGCTAGGCCTTAGGTGGAAATATAAATGTGGGAGACAGGTAGATACAGATACTAGTAGGTGTTCTAATGTGGGATAAAAGTATGAGGAAGTTCTCTTGTGAGCTTAACTTTTTTTTTCAGCAAAGTAGAAGAGAAGGTCATAAGCTTTAAGTGAGTCTGGTGAAGAGAGAGTAAAAGAAAATATGCCATAGTAATTTAGGGTAATGTTGTCAGAAATTTACCATGGCAGGAGACTTTCTGGTTTTAAGTTTTGTTTTCATTTTTTTTGACACTTTTTTAAATGTTTATTTTTGAAGGAGAGGTTGGGGGAGGGCAAAGAGAGAGAATCCCAGGAAGGCTCCATCCTCTATGCAGAGTCTGACACGCGGCTTGATGTAATGAACATGAGATCATGATCTGAGCTGAAATCAAGAGTTGACCCGGATACTGCTTTTCTAGACACTTTTGATGAGTCAAACGAAAAACTGGGAATGAGTTATTTTTTCTAGCTTTCAGGTTTTCCTCCTACTGTATGGCAAAGCTATAAAGGGACAAGTGAGACCAGGATATTTGTGAGGGAGTGACTTTTATATTTAGCCTTATGTTTTAAGCTGTGTAAGAGAAGAAGAAAGATGTAGAGGTGACAAAGGATAATGAAATGAAATAGAAGTCCTGAAAACGTCAAAAGGAGGTTGGAGTCTAGGTTCTCTAAAGAAGGGGTCTGTGAATAGAGGAAGTGGTGATCAATGAGAGGCACCATTTGGAAAATTAGATCACAATACTAACTTGTGACAATTTAGTGAATGGTATGTCTCCATTTGTAGCTGCTACATTTAATGAATAGTTAGAATCCTTTGAATAATTATGTTTAATTAGTGTTCTATGCTGCCTTATAAATTACCACGAACTAAATAACTTAAAACAGCAATCATTTTATGTAACCATTTCTGTAGGTCAGAAGGCTGGGAACTGAATATCTGAGCTCTGTACTTAAAGTCTCACGAGACTGAAATCATGGTATTGGTTGGCTGCATTCTTATCTGAAGGCTCAATAGGCAAGGATCCACCTGGCAACTGCTCTCAGGTTGTTGACTGGTTTCATTTCAATGTGGTAAAGACTTCTTTGCAGCATTTTAAATTCACTTTTTAAGATCAACAAGAGTTTCTACTCCAAATCTCTGACTTCTAGGCCATCTTTTAAATGACTTACCTGAATAGATTAGGGCCATCAGAATAATCTCTTTTGATTGACCTAAGGTAAATTCATTAGGGTAGTTCATGAAAAGTCCTTGTGCCACATTCTTTTATTAGAAGCAAATTACAGATTTTGCAGTCAAGATGATATTATAAAAGGTTGTGATTCATGACTGGGGTGATGGTCAGCTTAGGCTAACACAAAAATAAGTACACTGAATTGTGTATTTAAAGGTGCTTTCTCAGTTTTGTGTTCACCCCTAGAGGGTTAACTGCAATGAGAATCATCCTGCTACAACTGTAAACTACTAGAAAATCAAGGGGGTAGGGAAAGAAATAACTGTTTTCAAACATCAAATGTAGGTAGCATAGGTCTGTGATCCATGAGAGAAGGGAAATAACAATATTATATCTATGATTTCTAGCATATTACCTAGAGAATGTTTCTTTCCATGTCACAGAAAATGTCAGTGGGGACCCAAACATAACTCAGTTGAGTTGGGAAAGTAGACTGTTACTTGCAGAAACAAAAGTGACTATAACTTTCAGCAAAAAATACTGGAAATCTAGGAGATTGAGGATTGGTAGGTAGGTGGGTGGGTGGGTAGATCAATAGAAGAGGAAAAAGTAGGGAGGAGACAAGAGGGTGTGCTATGGAGACCTGCAGAAAGGGATCCCCTCAAGTATTTGGCTGAGTATTGACCAGCTTTCCAAGGAAGCCAGGGATGGAATTGCTGGGAAGCAATAGGCAAAACAATTCATGGCGATCACATAGGGTGGAAAACAAGAGGCAATTTCATCTTCCCAAATAAAAATAATACCTATTAATACACAGGGCATAATGTAGGGGCCAAAAGTGGGACTAAGGTCCCACCTTAGTTATAGACTAAATGAACCCTGAGCCAAATGGACTCTGAACTTGTCCAAACTGAAATCAAGCATCAAAAGGAATAAAGTGAAGGAATGTAAATAAATTGTGAGATAGAACAAATTTCAATAATCTTCTTAAAAAAGTAGAAGGAAATCCAACATTAAACCAAATGATTTGCAACAAATACTATACAATCAAGATTACTCGGCATACAAAGTAGAAAAATAGAACCTATTATCAGAAGACAAATCCATCATTAAAAACAGATGCAGAAGAATCAAAACTGGAATCATCAGACAAGGAGTTTAAAGGAACAATTTTATGTCTAATGTGATCAGAGTTTTAACATAAAGCATGAACATGCAGTGAAGAATAATTGAGGGTGCAGAAGACCCATATGAAACTACTTGAAATAAACTCAATATCTGTAATGTAAAAAAAAAACACAAAACACTGAATGGGAGTAATAACAGACATGGAAGAAAGACCCGTGAACTTAATGGAGCAATAAAAACAATAAAGGAAAAATCCTGGATAAAAAGACTACACAAGCTGATCATCATGTCCAGTGAGACAATATTAATTAGGCTAATATTTAATTGGGGGAGCATACAAAAAAGTCTAGATAGTATTTTAAGAGATAATGGCCAGTTGGTTAATTTGTGAGAAAATATAAAACGAATCAGCAAAACCATCCTGAATAAATCAGCCACGCTGGAAAACATTTTAATAAAAAAAAAAAAAAAACTTTGAGGAAAAAAAATCTAAACGGTATCCAGGGGAATAAAAAAGACACTTATACATGGAAAAGCAGACATAATAATGATTGTAGGCTGGTCAGAAGTTAAATTTGCCAGAAGACAATAAGGCACAACTTCATTAAAGTACTCAAAGAAGAAAAAAATGTTAACCTAAAATCAAATATCAAGCAAAAAATATGCGAGAAATGAAGATAGACTTTTCAGGCAAACAAAAGTTGACAAATTTCATTATCAGACTTTTGTGACAAATATGAAAACAAGCACATGGGAAAAATGACACTTGATGAAATTTTGCATCTAAATGTGGGTTTGGTAAAATTAAGCCTGCAGCCATATTTGACCTAGGATGTGTCCATCTCTCTCTCTCTTTAACAGCCTGAGAGGTCAGAATGTTTTATGTTGTTAAAATGCTATTTTAAAAAAAAGCGTATTTAACAGAAACTATATATATAGCCAGTAAAGCCTAAACAATTTACCATCTGGCTTTTCAGATAAAATATAAAAACTTTATTTTTTTAAACTTTATTTTTTTTAAAAATCTTCATTCACTTTTGAGGGGCAAAGCATGAGCAGGGGAGGAGTAGAGAGAGAAGGAGACAAAGAATCCAAAGCAGGCTCCAGGCCCTGAGCTGGCAACACAGAGCCCAACACGGGGCTTGAACTCACGAACCATGAGATCATGACCTGAGCCAAAGTCGGACGCTCAACCGACTGAGCCACCCAGGTGCCCCAAAATATAAAAACTTTGAATCTAAATGAGTATCACAAATGACAAACATGGGATAGGTAGAAGTGTGATATACAGAAGTTTTTCAAAATATTATGAAAAATAATGAAAAGAATGGCTGTTTACTAAATAGGTAGAAATAAAAAGTGTGACAATACACACACACTCCAACACCCAAGGTACACTGTTGAAGAGTCTTAAACTATATGAAAAGTATTTGATAGTATCTGGTGACAAGTTAATGGTGCAGATTATAAACTCTAGAATCAATATCACATTCAATAAAAAGGTATAGCTAATAAGCCAATAGTGAAGATAAAAAAAGATTATCTGTATTATTTTGGATTAACTGAGTATAAATAAAGAGAAGAAAAAGCAGGAGTGGGCAAAATGGGTGCAGGGCAGTGGAAGATTCATGCTTCCAGTTATGGAATGAGTAAGTCACTGGGATAAAAGGCACAGCATAGGGATTAGAGTCAGTAATATTGTAACGGTGTTGTGTGGTGACAGATGATAGCTACACTTGTGGCGAGCATAGCCTAATGTATACAGAAGTTGAATCACTATTTTGTACCCCTGAAATAAATCTAATAATGTGTTTTGTGTGTCAAATATATTTAAAAAAAAAAAAACAAAGAAAAAACCAAGAACAATTGACACAAATAAGAAACAAGCAAGATTTTAACAACTGTATTAATAATCTTATTAAATATATGGTCCAAAAGTTGCAATTAAAATGTAGAGATTGTCAGACTATAATAAAATACAAATTCCCATTCTCTTTAAAAGAATTCACTTTAAATATAGAGATAAAGATTAAAGTGAAATAATGAAAACAGTTTTATTCAAACGCTAAGTAAAAGAAAACTGGAAGTGTCTTTTGCCCCGAGGTATGACTGACTAACAGGAAACAGACTTCCTGTCCTTCTGTAATAAGGAAATAAGGAAAAACTAGACAAAATATAGAAAATAATAGTTTTTGAACACTGGAAGATGGGCAAGATAGGGCAACAGTCTCCAAGAGAAGGGAAAGAAATGAGGTAAATTTTATGATTTTCCCTACCCTGCAGACAGTTTTCAGGCTGTAGCACAGGGAATAGGGACACGTACGAAGCTGTCTGATATCACCGCATTGAGGAGACATGCTTCAGACTTCAGGGATGCCAAGGCAGATTCAATTTGTCAGGGCAAGCACTGGAGAGGAGGGTGTTGAGGAAGGAAGATCCAGAGACTCACAGGACGGTGTGGAGTTTCCCAAGTCTTTGATTGAATATACAGGTAATAAAACACTGGGAAGTCAGGGGAATAAAGTATGAAAAGGGGAAGTAAAACAATTTCTAGAGATCGTATAAAGTTTGAATAGTCCACTTTTTTAGAACCACAGCAAACAAACCGATTTATACACGGGGAATTGAATAGAATCTGTCGAAGGGTATTGGCTCAAATACCCTTAATAAATAATACTAAAGCCAAATTAGTTCTAATCAAGACTGTTTAGAACCTACACTAACAGATTAAAAAGTAAGTCTTAAAATGATCAAACACATTCCAAGCAACTATACTGCATCCCTAGAAGTTTTATTCTATATAAGGGTGTCGATGTGGAGGATGCATGTATATACATATGTATGTGTATATATATTCCAAAATTGAAGAGCACAAAATTCATGAGTCTATTTAATAAAACCTATCTAGGGGTGAAAAGGAAAAAAAAAAACAGGAAGAAGAAACCTATAACCAGAACAACTCAAGAGAAGTAGACAGAATAGGGATGCTTTTGGAGACTGGAAGGCGGGCAAAGATGGAAGAAATGCTTTTTCATGTTTCCCTCCTTTACCTAACAGTATTCTCCAACCAATGTTCATCTCTCCAGACTTGATGTATTTCAGCAGTAGCTGCTGATTCCAGTATAGAGTTTGCTGTAACACTCTGTAGTACGTGTTCTACCTCCGAGGCAACTCTATCAGCCAGCCAAATGAACTTAGTGATGAATGAAGTTGTATATGTACACAGAAACAGGTTTGTCAGATGACCATCTATAGGACAATATTTACTTTGCCAGAAAATGAATGGCATGGAAAATAAAAATTGAAGGCTGTAAAAGAAATTTGAGCTATAACTCAAAGGACTGGTGGATAATCAACTGAAAAAAGAATAGTGTGGTAATGAGGGAAACGCGAGTATTGACTACTTAGGTAGTATTAAGAGATTTTTAACTAAAAAAATTTTAGATGTGAAAACTGTATCGTTTATATACAAAATGTCAACATGATACATCAAGTATCTAAGGGTGAAATGGCATGGTCTGTTAGATTTGCTGAGAGGATTCAACCTTAAAGGGTCATGGAATAAATTATACAATATACAAAAATTATTAATAACTGTTAAATCTGGCTAATAGGTACCTGGGTTCATTATATAACTTTCTACTTTGTATATGCTGATAAGTTTCCCAAACAAAACATGATAAAGAGGGATGTTGAAATAACATACATTTTTTTCTAAAATTTAAATCTACCTTTTGTTAAAGTTTTGATTCAAAGAGTCTTTGGAGTTTAAATCCTCTTGATAGCATCTTATTGCTAAAATTATCAAATTTTCCTCACAAGTATTATACGCACACCCTATTGTTTTAGAGAGAACTTTGCAAATTGCTGTTTGAACCTGGCCAGACTAATTCCTATATGCCAAAGTCTCAATAGCTAAAGACATACAGTTTTATCTCTTGTTTGAAACATGGTCTAAAGCAAGTTGGTGTCAGTGATGGGGGAATCTACATGGTTATTAACATACTTAGACTGTTTTCTTCCATTTGGCATAGAGGCAAGTGCCAAGAGGTCGTGAAAGATCAGAAGGGAACTTTTAGAGGCCAGGCTGGCATGGCACAGAGCATCTGTCACCCCTGCCCACATTCCATTCACTGCAAGTCAGTCTTCTGGCCCCACCCAACTGTGAAGGAGGCTGGAAAATTTAATTTCCTGTGTGTTAGAATCAACTAAGAGATTTACTGAATCCAAAATATTTTTGTTACCACAATAGGCATTTGGTTTAATAAATACTTTCATATGTTTACAGTTATGAACAAACCATGTAGTTTAATTTAAGCTATCAAAAGATAAATTGTCATAACAGGAGGATGAATGGAAAGCTTAATTCATGAATTTGATTGGCAGTAAGTGCTTTTGAGCCATATGCCAGAATTAATATACACCATCCATTCATCCAAGATGTTGAGTGCCTAACATAAGGTACTATACCAGGCACCGGGGATGACGATCAGAAATCCTGGAATCCAGGATCTGTTATGTGGAGAATAAGAAAGAATGTAGGTAATCACAGTAGAGTGGGCTCTAAGTACAGGTAGAAAGAATACCTACTTTAGTGTTGGTGGGTCAAGGAAGATTCTGCAAAGACAATGCCATCTCTAAATGAAATCAAACTAGTAAGAAATGAGAGGGTAAAGCTGTTAGCCAAATGAAACAGGTTTTGATGTATGCCCCAAGCCTCAGGCTAAGGGAATGGCACGTGTAAAGATCCGGATGCTGGCAGATGATCTGAACGTTTGATAAATTATGAGGGATCAATGTTTCTAGTCTAGAGTAGAAAGAAGAAAAGAAATGGTACGAGATGAAAGAAAGTAAATCCAGTTGGTTAACTATGTTATTAGGTGAAGGAGTTTGGATTTCAAACTGATATCAATGAAGAGCAAACTTAATTCAGTTATGGGTAACATTAACTGCTTTACAAAATTTAAGTTTATTTCATAGAATCTCTAATTTTGTTGAAGCTGTACCAAAAGATGCTATAATTTAAACTCTTTTGATAGCATTCTACTAAATATCACGTTTTCCTTACAAGTTAGACCTTAGTTTCTTAGAGAAAATATAGATAGGATAGAAAGTTTACCTATTTCCAAACAGTTTATAAAGATTAGGACTCTATTCTTTAAGGGCAGTGCAATATTTTTAAGGGAAAGTGATTCTAAAAATATCATTTTGACTTCTCTGACATAAGTAAATGCTAATATTTTTTAAGTTTATTATTTTGAGAGAGAGGTGAGAGAGAGGAGAGCGAGTAGGGGAAAGGGGCAGAGAGAAAGGGGGAGAGACAATCGCAAGCAAGCTTCATGGTCAGTGCAGAACCCAATGCAAGACTCAATCCTAGGACACTGAGATCATTACCTGAGCCAGTATTGACAGTCAGATGCTTAACTGACTGAACCACCCAGGCGCCCCAATGCTAATCTTTTATTAGTATTTTTCTCCCAGACTTTTCTGTTAAGACTAAGAATGTGAAACTAACATTGTACAAAGAAAATAAAATTTTATATGAAGTAATTTTTTGTAATTCAGATAATGTAGGTAATGAATTTTTATTAGGTTAAGAAATTCTATTTCATGAGCCTTTTGGATTTTTAACATAGCCTTGTAATGATGACATATTTACACTTTTCCTGTATTTTTTACATGCAAAGAAATCTAATGTATGAATAGATATTTGACATTTACAAATAGTAATACAAGATTAATATAACTAGAAATTAGTATTTATAATATGCAGTAAAATGTTTAATTTTGACTTAAACATATTATCACAGCTTTATTCTCAAGCATCAGCAGTCTTAAATATGCAAAAAATATTGGCAAAGTTTAGTATCTTACAGTAGAGACCTAAGTAGGTTATCTTTTGAATCATACTAAGTCTTTTGTTCTAATAAAGCCTTCAAAACATTTGAAAATAAGATGTGAGTGCTAAAATGTGCGAATATCAATTTATATTGTTTATTTTGCAGCTTCTAATAACTTTTAGAAAGTATGTTTCATAAAAAGCATGGTAATTATGCAAATCAAATAAGCCAAGATTAGACTTGGTTTATATCTTTTAAGACATTTATAATATTGCATAGAATATATACATAGAAAATGCACAATATGCTTGCAAACACATACGTATATTTTTAACAAAGGGCTAACTGTACATTACTGTTCTGTAACCAATTTCTTGAAACCTTTAGCAGTATATCACAAAAATACTTTCAAGAAAATAAATATTGGTCTACAACTCCTATCGACAGCATGGAATTCTATTTTAAGAGGATGACTGGGGGCACCTGGGTGGCTCAGTTGGTTGAGCGGCCTATTCGGCTCAGGTCATGATCTCGCAGTCTGTGAGTTCGAGCCCCGCGTCGGGCTCGGTGCTGACAGCTCAGAGCCAGGAGCCTGTTTCGGATTCTGTGTCTCCCTCTCTCTGATCCTCCCCTGTTCATGCTCTGTCTCTCTCTGTCTCAAAAATAAATAAACGTTAAACAAATTAAAAAAAAAGAGGATGACTAATAAATACTATTACCTATATTTATATAGTAATCGAGTGGTCAAGCCTCCCTCTCTTCCCCCACCACATCTTTTCCAAAATTAACACATTCAAATACAAGTTTTATGTAGTTTTTCCATTGCCTACTAAATAAAACAGACTTGATCTCATGCCATTGGATAACAAAAAGGACAGACGATACATTTTTAAATTATTATAACTCCATTTCATTTTACTGTGTGCTTAGTATGTACTGAGACAGATACTTTTACGCACTTTATTTGAATCCTCAAAATTATGTTGAATTCACTCTACCAGATAACCAATCTGTAGTAAAATCATGACTTCTTTAAATTGGAATTTGGAATTAAATAAATAAATTGGAATTTTATATAAGTGATTAGAGCAAGACTACTTGTTGTAGTTCTTTGAGGCCTTGTTCCGAAATAAGAACTATTTGACATCCACATGCATTCTAAATATTGTTCCCACGATACATACTGAGTTCAATCCCAGTATCCAGTTTCTCAGCACTTCAGGGAATCACTGGTAATGTTTTTATCGGTGGGAATAATAGAGTAATCTTTACACTGCTCAAATCCCTTTTTTGGGATCTATAAAATCGGCTTGAATGCTCATGTATTACTTGCCCTTGATTACTGAACTCTTAATGTCTTTTACATCTGGAAATGATTAAAATGATTGAAAATGTACCTCCTGAGGTGCCTGGGTGGCTCAGTCGGTGAAGCATCCTACTCTTGATTTCATCTCCGGTCATGATCTCACGGTTTATGAGTTGGGGTCCCGCGTTGGGTCTTCCCTGGCCTCAGGAAGCCTCCTTCAGATTCTGGCTCCCTCTTTCTCTGTTCCTCCCCCATTTGCTCTCTCTCAAAAATAAACATTTTTAAAAAAAGTGCTCATCCTATATAGGCTGTGTTTTGATTCAACGTACTCTGAATGTTTAGATTTTTGTAACATTGCTTTGGCACATGTGGTAAAAGTTGGCTTGGCCTAATTCTAAGGTAGGCAGACAAAGTTCAAGTTCCTCAAATAGTTTCTATGACTTTGACATGAGAACACATTAAAAAAAAAAAGTAAAGAAAATCTAATTTCTAGTAATAGGATTTACTTGATCACATCGGAGATTGGTTTCTCTCCTTCTAACCTAAATATTTCCTGTCCTCATGGGTGTGCTTCTGCCAATTCCGTTCTCTGCTTCAATTAGCGTTCCGTGTGCTAGGGCAACAAGAGCGGCATTTCAAACTCTCCCTTGTAGAGATGAATCATTTCTTGTTTGGAATTTGAGTTGAAATCAGATCACCTGTTTTCTGGCGCCGTCTCCTTTCTTGGGCATTAAACTTCTCTTTGGCAGTAACAGATCAAGGTGTAAGTTTTAACCACTTCCTGTCCACTTTGATGAAAATTAAAGTCATTTTAACTCCTGCTTTGCAGGTAAATAAACTGATATTCATGACAATCAAATAACCTTTTCCCCCTAAGGTAAAACAGCAAGGAAATGATAGATTATAACCCAGGAATTCTATTCGAAGTCCAGTTCTTTTTCTGCTACCAAAAAATATGACTCTGTCTAGCATCCACTTTTCATTATTGAACACTGGGGACAAAACAGATCCTCCTTCTTAAAGACTTAATGTCAACCGAATTTCAGGGATTAATGTTTCTCTTATTCAGAGGAAATTAAAGAGGCCCTTGGCTTCAGGCTCAGTGATTTCTTCAGATTTGCTTTCAAAAATGATTCTCATTTTAGCAGTTGGACTAAGGCCTCATTTCTTGGGAACAAACCTCTGAGCCTTATCCCAGTTCTAGTAATAAAACCAGAATACTTATGTTTATTAATTATTTTTACATTTAATACATGTGCTGGGATAAATATTATGCAACTAATTGTAATACATAAGATCTAAAACAAAGGAGAGGTATGAAAATGCTACCGATTTCAAATATGTAAACTGTCTCATACTCTCTAGGTCCCCAGATTCCTTAATTCTTTCTAAACTGCTTTGCTGATCTGCTCTTACCATTCATGCATTCACTGAATGAACATTAATGGGTTACTTGGAATCCTGACGTTGAAAGCCAGACCCTACTGCACAGGAAATGGAAGGAGTCTCAATACTTAAACTCTTCAAGCACCCATGTTCTACCTACTCCTCAAATGCTACCCCTAAAAGTGAGGCTTCCTCACTGTTACATTCCTGCCTGATATCTCCTGAGACATAAGTGATTATTTTTTTTTCTGTTGGGCTCCTCTGGAATGGCATATTCTGCAATTTTGAAACTTGGTCCCACTGAGAAGAGGTTTGCTTTTTTAAGGACAGACTAACCTATATGAGTCTGGTTTTTTGGCATGTGCTCAATTACATGAGTATGTTATACAAATTTACTAGTGTCTTTCAACCCAGTTCAAGCAGCAGAGATCATTTTTAATTTCAAGCAATAACCTTCTTAATGAAAGGGAAAATATCCAATATTGTGCTAACGTGTTTGTAGACTTTCCCCAGATCTCATCATGACTAGAATAATCAACCTATTTGATTAGGTTATTTAAAATATTTTAGGCTGCTGAAACCACAAACACAATAAGACATTAAAGTTAGGACATGGTTTAAGTCTAATATCTATAGTCACATTGCAACAGCTTCATTAAAAGGAATCTTAGGACCTTCTCTATCCATGATCTTCTCTATCCAAGACAAAAACACATATTTACATTTAGAATATATCAGTGACCTCATTTCCATTCCTGGATTTTCTGCTGGTTCTGTGTCCTCTCTTAACCTCTTAGGCTGCTTCTTCCACCTGTGAAATGACAATAGACCCCTCTTACATCACAAAGAGCATTACTGAGGTATCTAAGAAATATTTTAGCTAGTTAGAAAATGTGCCAAGACATTCTGCATTTCTTACCATGACCTTTGCCTGGCACCCGTGAATCCTTTCATATCCGGATTGAGAATTAATACCCAATAAAAGATGACTGAGGGGAAAAAAAGTACTAAGAAAAGGTACTTCTTGTAAAACCATCTTTAAAAAGTGGCATTTTTTATGGAATCCTTGAAAGTCTCCTTCAGTGAAAATATAAAGCTTTTGAGAAAATGCTTAAGACAAAGCTATGAGAGTACCTTAACATGTTTATATTTTATTTGAAATATTGTTATTGACATTAAAAAGCTCAAAGTTTTAAATACAATTGTTTTTATTTCAGTATTACAGAAAATCATTTAAAAGGAGAAAATATCTGAATGAAGGCTTGTATGAGTGAATGAATAAAGAATGAGATAGATTGAGTAGTAGTGTCTAAGAGCTGGTAGAAGAGTGTGATGATTGCTACTTAAAATAACGAGTCCCATATGACTCACCATGATGAGGGTGTTCTCTAGAAAACAAAGAAGTATATGGACCATGAAAATGGCCTTTATGAGTGAAGGCAGATCTCGTGTGGGATCTTATGATGAAGGAGGGGGCATTCAACACCTCAAAGATAATTGCTGACCATTCATTACATGTGAATATTGAAAAACTACAGCTTACTTACCAG
This sequence comes from Lynx rufus, assembly GCF_022079265.1. Taxonomy (NCBI): domain Eukaryota; kingdom Metazoa; phylum Chordata; class Mammalia; order Carnivora; family Felidae; genus Lynx; species Lynx rufus. Next base: position 62,326,254 of record NW_025814827.1, read on the forward strand.
AGACCATAGCCACTAAGGGCTCCAAAGAAGGAAGTGAGACCTAGGCATTGGGTGTAGAGATTCTTAAGCCTTTGAGGTGAAGAGGTCCTAGAAGAAAGAGCTGAGGTTCTGTAAATTCAGAGATCATGTGGTAGAGCCCCTCCCTAAGGAATGTGGTGAAAACCTCAAGACAAGGGAAGGCAACCTGGTTATGTGTCCGTGCGTGACCTTCCTCATGACTCTGTAACATAGACCAACCATTCAGACTGTATGTTAGCATATATGGGAGACAAAGGAGCAAAAATTGTACAAAAGGCAACACCCTCCCCTCCAGCTGCATTCAGGGCTCAGCCTTTTGGGGATCTTAGCATGCTGAGCTTGTGCTGGTGTGAATATAGTTGCTTCCTAGAAAGAAACGCCTCTGTGTCCTGACTCTCTGTGTCTAACTCACTGCTACAGTCAAATGTAACAAAGTGAAAATATGCTTTAATACATGTGGTGGTGAATTCCTGGGATATTTGGGATGTGTTTTTAGTTTAGTTTTGTTTTAACTATAACATTACTAGTGGAAGATTGTTGTAGTGTGGAGACAGTTGAATGAATGTAAGTACCCATAGTGCATAATTGATACATAAAAATAAATGACCAAATAAAAACCTTTATATTGGATATTTGATGAGCAGAACTATGGATTTAATATTCATTTATTTAAGAAACATTTATGTAGCTCTATGTATCAGGCATTGAGCTAGTCTGTGAGAGTCCTCGATGAGTTCATAATTTTATTTTTTTTTTAATTTTTTTTTCAATGTTTATTTATTTTTGGGACAGAGAGAGACAGAGCATGAACGGGGGAGGGGCAGAGAGAGAGGGAGACACAGAATTGGAAACAGGCTCCAGGCTCTGAGCCATCAGCCCAGAGACTGACGCGGGGCTCGAACTCACGGACCGCGAGATCGTGACCTGGCTGAAGTCGGACGCTTAACCGACTGTGCCACCCAGGCGCCCCAATGAGTTCATAATTTTAGAGGAAAAGGCCAATTGAAAGCTAAGAACTGTAAGACCATGTGTTAATTACCATAACAGATGTATGTAATCAGTGTAATAGAAGAGGGAAAAGTTGCCAAGAGACTTCAGGAACTATGAAAAACCTTAAAGACTAATGCAAAGCTTGGTATTTTTAGATGATAAGGAACAGGGACCCCAAGGAAGAGATCAGAGAGGCAGAATGAACTACTGTCTTGGTTGCTCTTGTGCATTTTCCTTGCTAGGTACTTGGGAACCATTCAATGATTAGATTGGCATTTTAGAGTGACTCTAAATTCAGAATCAAGACAAGAAACTTGTTTTCCTTTGCCATTGCTGCTGTAATATATTATTAGCAATGTATACACTGTAATACATTATTGAATTTAGTGGTTTAAAACAACATAAATGTATTTTCTAACAGTTCTGTAGGTCTGCAGTCCAATATCTGTTTCATTGGTCCAAAGGTGCCTTGTAGGCACCTTCTGCCATCTCTGGACAGGGGGAGGGACTCCATTTCCTTCCTTCTTTCTAGCTTTAGGTGGCCACTTACATTGTTTGGCTTGTGTCCCCTTCCTCTGTCTTTAAAGGACGTTGCTCACATTGCTCCGATCTCTGCCCATATCGCGTTCTGTTCTCTGTTAAATCTCTCACTGCCATCACCTTATATGGATGCTTGTGATTAAAATTATGATACATCCACATATTCTTGGATTATTTCCTAGTGTCACAATCCTTAAATTAATCATCTCTGCAAATTCCATTTTACTTATAAGGTAACACCCACAGGGTTCAGGGATTAGGACTTGTATATCTTTTGGGGCTATTAATCAGCCAACTGCAGAACCTATGTTCAATTATGAGAAAACTCCTCCAAATATCCTACTACACTCTCTCTCTCTCTCTCTCTCTCTCTCTCCACACACACACAAAACATGCAACGAAAACAAATACACCCAAAACCCACCAGTACATGTGCCTGCATAAGTCAATGGTCATGGTGGATTTGCTAAGTGGTTGGTTGTACAGAGTATAGAAAACAGAAAACTAGAGTTAAAATCTAGGTTTATGGTTTATGTAATATAATTCATGATAATGTGATTAACCAAAATGAGGAATTTCACTCATAAATGGACCTAAAGTGTTTATAAAAAAATCCATAGTATAGCTAGGCATTCAAACTCTGTTTTGCAGATCTATAGCCATTTCTTTTAAAATCAGTTCTCACAAAAGTGTGTATATTGAGGGGCGCCTGGGTGGCGCAGTCGGTTAAGCCTCCGACTTCAGCCAGGTCACGATCTCACGGTCCGTGAGTTCGAGCCCTGCGTCAGGCTCTGGGCTGATGGCTCAGAGCCTGGAGCCTGTTTCCGATTCTGTGTCTCCCTCTCTCTCTGCCCCTCCCCCGTTCACGCTCTGTCTCTCTCTGTCCCCCCCCAAAAAATAAATAAACGTTGAAAAAAAAAAAGTGTGTATATTGAATGATCACACCCACCGTGACCACTCCATTTTATACTAGTAATGATAGAGGAAATACTTCTCGCTCTGTCTGCATGGAATACATTTCTATGTTGTAAAAAGGGTAGTGATTAATTTCAAATCAATGTATTTCAACTATGTGAATGTTCTCAATGTAGTACAAATTTTGAACCATAAAATACCTGAAGATTTTCACTGTGATATTTTAATTATTACTGTATTAAATTTTATATGCTCATATTTTTTTAAAAGACGAAGGTGTAGAGTGCCTGTGTGGCTCAGTCAGTTAGGCGTCTGACTTGAGCTCAGGTCATGATCTCACAGCTCATGAGTTTGAGCCCCATATCGAGCTCTTTGCTGACAGCTCAGAGCCTGGAGCCTACATCAGATTCTGTCTCTGGCTCTCTCTGCCCCTCCCATGCTCATGCTCTGTCTCTCTCAAAAATAAACATTAAAAAAAACAAAAAAAAAATTAAAAATAAAAGACCAAGGCACAAGATGAATACTGACATTTCAAAACAAATCTAATCATTCTACTACAGAAAACTAATATCAAATTTAATGTATATTTTCTTGAATTCAGTCTTCCACACACATAACTTTAATTTATATTTAAATTTTTTTAAATATTTATTAAATTTTGAGAGAGCATGAGTGCAGAGGGGCAGAGAGAGAGAGTGAGAGAGACACAGAATCTGAAGCAGACTCCAGGCTCTGAGCTATCGGCACAGAGCCTGACGCAGGGATTGAACCCATAAGACATGACATCATGACCTGAGCCGAAGTCAGACACCCAACCAACTGAGCCACTAGGCGCCCCTAATTTATATTTTAGTCTGGTAAAAATATCAGAGAGCATAAGTTTATAAATAATTAGATATTAGAGTTTTAGTTCTTTCAAAAGTAATCACTTCAAAGGAGAAATAATATTAGATTTGGTGTAATTTCTAAAAATAGAAACCAAATTTTCCTTTTATGTGCAGTTTAATATGAATCATTTATAGATAACTGTCTTTTTTAATAATTACAGAGATTCATTTGGGTTTTTTTTCTAATCTTAGTTTTTTTATAGGAAATGGTTGTCTAAGAAATAAAATAATCTTGATAATTTCAAATTTCAAATACACTAGACAACAGATCCAAATGCAAAATACAGAAATGAGAAACTCCGTATCTTTATTTGCCCCTTAAAATAGCCCTATTTCCTACCTATATGATAGTGCTCAACTAAAATCTAAGTTGAATTATAAGTATCCAAGAATTCTACATAGCTGTTACCATATTTTATGAACTCTGTATTAAGGCATGTGGTTCAACTCTCTATTGGCAGTAGAAGAGAACACTTCAAACCAGTAGATAGTGGAAATAGAATAGTTTACATACCACTACTTTTTTTGACAGAAATATCTTAAACTGTAATTTGGCCTTCTTCTTGATAGTTTTATTTGTCAAAGGAATGATCAGAGGAATGTATTGGCTTCTATGAGTTTGACTGTTACAGATACATCATGTAAGTCACATCACACTACACTCCTCCTTCTGCATTTGGTTTATTTCACTTGAAATGGATGAAATTTGAGGACACACTGCTATCACATCTGTCATTTTTTCCATCTTTTTTGAAGCTGAATAATAGTCTATTGTATTTATATCTACCATTTTTAAATCCATTTACCTATCCATGGACATTTAGGTTGTTTCCATATTGACTACTTTGAATAACACTGCATGAATATGGGAATGCAAATATCTTTTTTGAGATGGTGATTTCACTTCTTTTGGATAAATACTCAGAAGTGGGATTTCTGAGTCATATGGTAGTTACATTTTAAAATTTTTGAGGAACCTCAAAATACTGTTTTTGATAGTGGTCACACTAATTTACATTCCCACCAATACTGTACAAGTGTTCCTTTTACTCCTATCCACACCAACATTAGTTACCTCTTGTATTTTGATGACAGCCATTATAACACATTTGGGGTGATACCTCATTGTGGTTTTGATCATCATTTCCATGATGGTCGTGAGCATCTGTTCATATATTTTTGGACATTTTGTATGTCGTCTTTGGAGAGCTATTTAACTTTTATGCCAGTTTTTAATCAAGTGCTTTCCTCTATTTGTAGAAGTTACTTATAATACTTTAGATATTAACCCTTTATCAAAAATAAGGTTTGCAAGTATTTTTTCAGACTCGACTGGTTGACTTTTTACTCTTTCTAATGTTTCCTTTGGTGCACAGGTATTTTTCATTTTTTAAATTTTTATTTAATTTCTGCTTAGTATATAGTGTAAAAATGGTTTCAGGAGTAGAATTTAGTGATTGATCACTTACATATAATACCCAGTGATCCTCATAATAAGTATACTCAATACCCATCATCCGTTTAGCCCATCCCCTACATCCCCCCATCAATCCTTAGTGTGTTCTCTATAGTTAAGAGTCTCTTATGATTTGTTTCTCTTTTTCCTTCCCATATGTCATCTGTTTTGTTCCTTAAATTCCACATATGAGTGTGAAATCATGTGGTATTTGTCTTTCTCTGACTTATTTAGCTTAGCATAACACACTGTAGCTCCATATATGTCATTGCAAATGGTAAGATTTCATTCTTTTTTGATGGCTGAGTAATATTCTATTGTGTTTACATCTCACTTTTTTTTTAATCCATTCATCAGTCAATGGATATTTAGGCCCTTTCCATAATTTGGCTATTGTCAATAGTGCTGCTATAAATATCAGGGTATATGTGCCCCCTTGAATCCAGTTTTTTGTATCCTTTGGGTAAATACCTAGTAGTGAAATTACTGAGTCAGAGGGTGGTTCTGTTTCTCACTTTTTGAGGAACTTCCATACTGTTTTCCACAGTGGCTGCACCCATTTGCATTCCCACCAGCAGTGCAAGGAGGTTCTTGTGCAGGAGCATTTTTTGTCTTTTTTTGTTTTTTGGGTTTCTGTTTTGTCTATTTTCTTCTAGTATTTTAGTTTTAGCTGTTAAATTTAAGTCTTTAATCTACGTTGAGTTGATTTTTGTGTATAGCATCACATTAAGGCTGAATCTCTGTTTTGAATGAGAATATCTAGTTTTCCCAAACCCATTTGTTGAAGAAATTATCTTTTTACTATTGCATATTTTTGACATCCTTGCAAAAATAAATTGACCATATTGTGTGGGTTTATTTCTTTTTTTTTTTTTTTTTTTTAATTTTTTTTTTTCAACGTTTATTTATTTTTGGGACAGAGAGAGAGACAGAGCATGAACGGGCGAGGGGCAGAGAGAGAGGGAGACACAGAATCGGAAACAGGCTCCAGGCTCTGAGCCATCAGCCCAGAGCCTGACGCGGGGCTCGAACTCACGGAACGCGAGATCGTGACCTGGCTGAAGTCGGACGCTTAACCGACTGAGCCACCCAGGCGCCCCTGTGTGGGTTTATTTCTTGCCTATCATTTTCCATTCCTGTATGTCTGTTTTTATATCACTACTATACTGTTTCAATTACCATAGCTTGGTAATATATTCTGATATCAGGAAGCATCTTGTCTCCAGCTTTTTTTTCTTTATCAAAATTTATCTGTTATTGTTATTTGTGGTATGATACAAAGTTTTGAATTTGTTAAAATTTCTATAAGAAAATGTTCTTGAGATTTTAACAGGGGTTGTGCTGAATCTGTAGATCGAACTGGGTAGTATGGACATTTTAACATTTATTGGGTCTTCCAATTCATGAATATGGGGTTTCTTCCCATTGGTGTCTTTAATTTTTTTCATCAATGTATCACACTTTTCAGAGTTCAGGTTTTTCACCTTTTTAAGTTATTCCAAAGTATTTTATGGTTTATGATTCTCTTGCAAATGGGATTATTTTCTTAATTTCCTATTCAGACGGTCAATTGTATAGATATGGTTTTTGTAAGGTAATTTATTATCCTACAACTTTGAGTTTATTTATTAATTTTAACATTTTTAATTTTTTAATTTTTATTTAAAAGTTTTAAAATCTTTATTTTTAAGAGAGAAAGAGAACACAAATGGGGGAGGAACAGAGAGAGAGGGAGACACAGAATCCAAAGCACATTCCAGACTGTGAGCTGTCAGCACACAGCCCAATGTGGGGCTCGAACCCACTAACTGTGAGATCATGACCTGAGTTGAAGTCATACGCTTAACCTACTGAGTCACCCAGGTGCCCCAATTTTAACATTTTTAAAAAAGATCTTTGATTTTCTACATGTAAGATCATGTCATGTGCAAGCAGATAATTTTGCTTTTACCTTTCTGTTTTGGATGCCATTTATTTTTTCCCTGATTGCTCTGACTAGAAGTTGCAGTACTATATTGTATAAAAGTGGCAAGGGTGGTCTCTTTGCATTGTTCTTGATCTCAGAGAAAAAGTTTTTAGCTTTTCACCACTGAGTCTGATGTTAACTATGGGCTTGGGGTATGGGGCTTTGTAATCCTAGTTTGTTGAGAGTCTTATCCTGAAATGGTGTCAAATTTTGTGAAATGCTTCTTCTGCATCTATTGAGATGATCATGCAATTTTTACCCTTCATTGGATTAACATAGTATATCGCATTGATCTCTCATATGCAGAACCATGCTTGCATCCCAGGGATAAATCATCAAAACGTAGTCATGGTGTATGATACTTTTAATATGCTATTTGAGTCTGTTTGCCAGTGTTTGTTTGAGAACTTTTGAATTTATTATGTTCATCAGGGTTATTGGTCTGTACTTTGTTTGTAATGTCTTTCCCTGGGTTGGATATCAGGGTAATGTCCTCATAAAATTAGTTTGGAAGTATTCCCTCTTCAAATTTTTAGAAGGGTTTGAAGAGAACTGATGTTAATTCTTCTCACTTTTTTTTTTAGTATTCAACAGTGAAGCCATCTGATTCTGGACTTTGGGATGTTTTTTGATTATTGATTCAAACGTATTGGTTATAGTTTTGTTCAGATTTTCTGTTTCTTCATGGTTCAGTCTGAGTAGTTTGTATATTTCTAGGAATTTATTTTTTGTAGTGCCGGAGTCCAGCTCCACCAGGTCCAGTGGTTCCTGAAGGATGAACGGAGTCGGCAAAAAAGGGAAAATAAAACAAAATAAAACAAAAATAAAAATGGACACAGACAACAGCAGTGTGTTGAACTGGCTGCTTTATTGTGGCAAACGTGGCATTATATTTGTTAGTAATTTCCTTGTAGCATGCATCGTCTATGTTTTCTGGCATTACCTAATTCTAAAAATGTTCCTATGTGGAATCACCCTTTAAGGAATACATGGCTATTTTCTCGTAATGTTTCCTCCTGCCCTTTGCTTATTGTTTAATGTCTTACATTATTTTCATTATGTATCTACATTTATCTATAATCTATAAAGCATTTGCTTTGCTGTTTTCATGAAAGGTCATCTATCTCTCAACATCTCAAATGGAACAGTTACAGGGACATGATCTCTTAGTTGTTTACCCGAACCATTTGTGGTTTGAGGAACAAAAGTGTTCGCCTCAGTCCGAGGTGTCATGAAGGGGCCAAGAGGGACTTAGGAACCCATGCCTTATGCATTCTCAGAGAGACAATGCACCTAGGAACTAATGAATCATTCTGTGCTTTAACCGACTAGGTTCAATCATCATCTGGAATGCCTCTTGGGGGCCAAGTGGGCCTAGGAGTTGGAGTCACTGGTGCCCAAACATGCACTCCTTTGTTGATGGAGGGGGGCTTTTAAACCCATTCATTCCTTCCGTGGCTGAGAAATATATGAAGCTATCCTTCCTTTAGGTAGAGGAGTCTTTATAAGGGGTGGCAAGGGCTAAATGTAGGGCTGCACAATTTCCTTGTGGAACCTTATTTCTTTCCCCAATGGTTCTTTTCCCAGGGGGCCTGTCAAGGTCAATTCCCCAACAGAAAATTCCCCAGGTAGTTTTATTAACGCCAAATTACATAAAAGCGGGAGTACAAGAAGCTTCACTGTCGGTGGACTGCCCTGCAGTCCCGATCCATCCACCACCCTCAGGCTGGTTGGATAGCTCGGCTTCTGGCATTCTAGATTGTCCAATTTGTTAGAGTATAATTTGTTTATACTAGTCTCTTATGATCCTTTTATTCTCCCTGTGTCTTCAGTTGTAATGCCTCTTCTTTTGTTTCTAAATTTTTACCTTGCTCTTTTCTCTTAGTCTAAGAATTTGTCAATTTTGTTTTCAAAACTTTTAGATTCACTGATACTTAAATTTTTTTTAATGTTTGTTTATTTTTGACAGAGAGAAAGAGTGCAAGTGGGGGAGGGGGAGGAGAGAGGGAGATACAGAATCTGAAGCAGGCTCCAGGCTCTGAGCTGTCAGTACAGAGCCTGATGTGGGGCTTGAACTCATGAACCATGAGATCATGCCCATGAGATCATGAGCTGAAGTCAGACGCTTAACCAACTGAGCCACTGAGTCACCCCTAGATTCATTGGTTTTTTAATTGCTTTTCTGTATTTCACTTATTTTTACTATATTATTCCTTTTCTCCCAACTTTGGGCTTAGTCTGTTCTTCTTTTTCTAGTTCCTTGAGGAGTAAAATTAGATGCTTTGAGATATATCTTCTTTTTTAATGTAGGCATTATGGCTATAAAATTCCTTTTTCGTACTGCTTTTGCTGCATCCCGTATGTTTTGGTGTGTTATGTGTTTTGTTGCTTTCATTTGTATGATATTTATTAATTGACTTTTTAATTTAATCTTTGTCCTAGTGTTCAAAAATGTTAAAAATCACAAATATGTGGAAATTGCCAATTTTACTTTTGTTATTGATTTCTAGTTTCATCCCATTGTGATCAGAAAAGATATTGATCATGGTATGATTATAATCATCTTGAATTTGTTAAAATTTGTTTTGCAACCTAACATACAAGTTGTTCTGGATAATGTTTCCTGTGAGCTTGAGAGAAAGAAGTGTTCATTCTGTTGTTGGGTGGAGTGCTCTGAACGTCCCTGGGGCCCATTTGTTCTGTAGTGTTGTTCAGGTCCATTGTTTCCTTATTGACTTTTTTGTCTGAGTGCTCTATTCATTATTGAAAGTAGGGTTTTATTTCTGCCTATTCTTCCTTTAGTTTAATCTGTAGTTGCTCTATATATAGATTGTATATATATTTAATCTGTATTTGCTCTCTCTCTATATATATATGTGATGTTTATATAGATTTATATAACTATACTTGTAATATAACATATATATATATATATATATATTTAAAATTGTTACATCTTCCAGGTAAATTTACCCTTTATCATTATGTAATGTTCTTCTTTGTCTCTGTGATAGTTTTTGACTTAAAGTCTATCTTCTCTGATATAAATACAGCTATCTCTGCTCTCTTGGTTACCATTCCCATGGAATATCCTTTTTCCATCCCTATACTTGGAGGCTACATGTGTCCTTAAATCTGAACTAAGTCTCTTGTAGAAGGCATACAATTGGGACTTTTCCTTTTTTAATCCATGTAGTTATTGTGTTTTTGGAGAAGATTATCCCATTTTCATCTGAAGTAATTATTGATGGGAAGAATTTACTATTGCCATATTGTTAATTGTCTTCTGTCTTCTAATTCTTTTGTCTCTCTTTGATGTCTCTCTTCATATTGCATTGTTGTGGTGTGTGTGTGTGTGTGTGTGTGTGTGTGTGTGTGTGTGTGTGTTTCGGTATTGATCTGCTTTATTTGCTCTTTTTCTATTATTTATTTTCTATATGTATATTCTTTGTGGTTACCAAAGCTTTCATAAAACATCTTATAGTTATGGCTTAAAATACACTATTGTAATAACTTTAACAGTGTACAGTAACTACACTTTTACTTATCTCCCCCCACCCCCAACTTCATATTCCACTTCATGTTTCTGATGTTACAATTTGAAAAAGGTTTTTTTTTCTATTTTTGAAGGATAGGTTTGATCAGAATAGTATTCATAGTTGAAAGGCTTTTGTTTTGTTTTATTTTTCTTTTACCACTTTGATTACATCAACCTTCAAAGATTCTGCTGAAAAATGTGCTGGTAGTCTTATAGGAGTTCTCTTGAAGTTTTTAAAATTCTCTTTGCCTTTGCCTTTTAATAATTGAATTATAGCATAGCTTGGTGAGGATTTCTTTGAATTCATCTTATTTAACATCCATTTGGCTTCCTGGATTTGACTGTCCTTTTCCTTCCTCAGATTTAGGGAGTTTTTTGGCGATTGTTATTTTAAATGATTTTTTGCCCCCTTTTTCCTGCTTATGGGACTCCATTATGTGTATATTGTCCTCTTGATGGTGTCTCATACTTTTTTAAAGCTTTCTTCACTCGTTTAGATTTTTTCATTTTATTTTTTGTTCCTGTGACAGCATAATTTTCATTGACCTATCCTCAAGTTCACTGATTCTTGCTTATGATTGATCTAGTCTGCTGTTGAACATCTCCAGTGAGTTTTTCAGTTAATGTTGTATTCAGTTTCAGGATTTCTATTTGGTATTCTTAAAATATTTTCTGTTTTTGTTGAAATTCTCCTGTTGCTCATGCATTGTTCTCCTGACTTCACTGAGCATTTTTATAATAGTTATTTTTCTCTATCAGGTAGAACACATACAGTAAAACCTTGGACTGTGAGTAATTTGTTCTGTGAGTGTTCTGCAAGACAAGCAAACATTTCTAATACATTTTAAATTGATAAACGACAGATGTCTTGCAACATAAGTAGTATGTGATGCTGAACATTACATGATCACAACTGAGCCAATGGTTCTTGAAATTCACTTTGATATACAAGTGCTTTGGGTTACAAGCATTTTCTGGAATAAATTATGTTTGCAAACCAAGGTTTTACTCTATATTTCATTAGTGTTGGTTTATGAAGGCTTACTTTGTTCCTTAATTTTGGACATATTTTTCTGCGTCTTCATATTTCTTGACTTTTTGCATTGGTATCTGTGCATTAGGAAAAAACAACTTTGTTTCCTTAGTTTTAACATGTTCTGGTACAGAAGACCTTCATCAATCAGCCATTCAGATACTCAGGGAGCTTCTCAAGATTTTGTGCTAATCCAAATCATTGCCTTTATTCTTAACAGCAACTGGGGGTCCAGGTATGTTAGGTTTCACCAGTGCTCAGAGTTCAGCAAGATAGAAGCCAGTTGCTTGGGCAGCTTCTGGGAAAGTAGGAATATTAGATGTAATATTCCAATTCTTTACCTTGCCAGAGAGATTCTGAGCTGTGATCTGGGATATTTTACTCTGACTCTCCACTGGGTGGGTGAACGGGCTATGGTGACTGCTTGCATGGTAGTTCAAACTGCCATCTTTGTTCAGTCATTTCCAGGTATTTGGTGTATGTGTGGGCCCATCAGCATAGCAAGATAGGAAATATAGAAGCAAATCCCTTGGACAGCCCTGAAGAAATGGGAATGTTTGACCTGTAGTCCAATTATTTTTGTCTCCAGGGAGAATCTGGAAGCTAGGGCTTTCCTCCTGATTGCATGACACTGTACTAAGGGTATGGATTATGGAGAGAGGTGTCTTGAGTTATCCTAGCTTTGAGGTGGCTGGTTTTATGGTTGCCCAGGATTCAGGGGCCTGCCAATTAGTTTATTAGTTATAAAGGAAATGTATTCATGTATTGTTGAATCAGTATTCCTATAGGGCAAAGGAAAGTCTAGGGCTTCCTATTCTGCAATCTTTCTGGTATCCATGCTCCAAAAACTATCTCAACTATCAAAAGTCCTAATAACTTGTGCAGATTTTGGAGTAGCTTTTAAATCTGTGTAATCTCTCACAAATAATACTTAATGGCATTGTGATTTTACTTCCATCTACTAACAGATGAGCAAATAAGATGGTAATAGAACTACAATGTTAATAGTACACGGGAACAAGTTGTTCCTTATGGGTTTAGGAGGATAAGATGTATGCATTTTAGACTGATTGATTTTGGAAGACCAGAAATCTTTCCATGTTCTCTCCAGACTCACCTTAGGAGTAAAAATCAGCTAAATAGAATGTGAATAGTAAGCATTAGTGAATAATGATTGTTGATAACTTTAGCATTGGTTTAAAAAAATATTTCAAATGATTTCCCTTAGTTAAAAATTCTAGCTTACAAGCTCAGTTAAGACCAGATTTAGCTTTATATTCATTATTCTCACACATACATTTACTCTTATACCTGGTGGATGCTCAATAGTTTCAATGAATGAACAAATGGACAAAAGTGCAAATAAAATCAATGGCAATGTTTTCTATGTGTATAGTTTGAGTAAACAAGAAATAACCGTTGACATCTTATTCATTACATATGAGTACTCCTTACATTTTGAATTTTAACCAAATACATTTTAGTGTCCAAACGTTTCCACAATAATTTGTGAGTAAAATATATAATTAGATAAGCAAGTGATACTGAAGCTGTTATACAAGTTTTATTTCTAAGATGTCTTGAAAAAGAAATATGAATAACAAAAAAAATTCATTTTACCACTTCTAATAAGAATATATTGTGCATTTATCCTATTCAAAATAAACTGAATTAGATTTGAAAATGAAGTTAAATTTAAATGGGGATATCACTTTCTAATTAAATTTAAATTGAACATAATAATAATATAATACTTGGCAATATGGATACAGAGACTCTTGTAATGAAATTTCATTCAAAACATACCGAAGAATATGGTGCAAAAACGCTTCTCCCTGCTAAACAGCAGCACGTAGAAACACATCCAATAAATCTACCCATCACTATCCTTTATAGGACTAGCAATCCATATTGTTCTGAGGGAAAAATAAAAGTGAATGTCTATTATAACATTTTATTGCCACAGAATAAAAAAAGGATGATACTAAATAATACTCTCAACATATTTCCGCTTCCTTTAAATATTAAGATAACATGAAACCATTTCTAATCTATTAACGTAATACAAGAAAAGAAAGTTAGTTTTCAGCATATTAATGAACTCTTATAGTAGCTTTTTGATGTATATTCTAAGTTGAAAAGAAAATATATGTGTGCAAATATGTTTTAAAATGAATGAGAACACTTACCATCTGGTAAGATGGAATTCAGTTTATATTACGTACTTTGGTTTGTTAATTGACAAATGAACTCTTAGAACCAGGAACTAAAGAATGCTAGACAAGTTTTGTAACTACTCTTGACTGTTCAAATATAGTATAAACAAATTTCCTAAAGCACTAATTTTAATAAAAGCAGTATTTCTCACAAATAATTTAATTGGATATGAGAATAAATGTTATGTTTCTACATAAAAAGTATAATGTCTCTATGAAAAGTTTGAGAAAATTATGAATGATAAATATGTAAAAACCAAAGCTGTTACTTTGGGATATTTCCTCTGGCTTCAATAGAATTGCTTGTATTGGACTAGTGCTCTTGCTAAGGACCAGAAATGCTGGATAAAATACCAAAGATATTTGCTTCAGGACATCAAAGATTTGCCAAGGTAGGCAGACATCATGGGAAGAAGGGAACTTGTAAGAGCTGAACCAATATTCTCAACTATCACTTTCTTCTTTGTGGCATGTCTTTTTTTTTTAAGTTTATTTATTTATTCAGAGAGAGAGAGAGAGAGAGAGAAAGCGAGCATGGGGAAGGAGCACAGAGAGAGGGAGAGAGAGAATCCCAAGCAGGCTCCACACTGTCAGTGCAGAGCCTGACATGGGGATTGACGAGATTGTGACCTGGGCTGAGATCAAGAGTCAGATGCTTAACTGACTGAGCCACCCAGGTGACCCATCCTCTTTGTGGCATTTCTTAGGGGCAAAAACCTACTGATTCTTGGAACTGGCCCATGTAAGAAGCCAAGAAAAAGGCTGAAAAGCAGAGTAAAACTTCCTACGGTGTTTTGTTACTGTGTAGACAAAAATTTGAGTTTGGAAAATCAAAACTGGAGAGGCTCTATGATACACTCCAGGTTCTAGGTTTATTTCCATTGAGAGGTAGAAAAACAAAGACACATGGAGCCTTACAAAGACTGAAAACCATTATCAGGCAGCCTCATTATTGATTAGATTAAGGTGATCTTCCATTTTTATGGCTTGCTAGAGGATTGGTGAAACTATTCTGGAATAAGGTAATATCATTCAGAGACCTTAGAATATTTTATATACAATTTATACTGTTTAATAAAAAATGCACAAAATAGTGGATTACAAATTACTCCCAAATTCTGTAGCATATCACAGTTATTTACTTTTTGTTCATTCATCTGTAGTTTAATTGGGGCAAAGTTGTTTCTGTTTGATGTTTGGATAGAACAACTCCACACTATGTGTGTTTGTTCTAGAGCCCTTGGTAAAGGAGTATTAGATACCCAAAGGAAGTTTTTCTCATGGTGGAGGTAGTTACCACAGAATCAAGCAATGACCCATGATGTCCATTAAAGTCTAGACTATAATACTAGAAATTGTAACTTCCACTGGGAATATATTGGCTAAAGAGAGTCAGAGAGCAAGCCTCCTATAAATGGGGTAGTGTAACCCATAAGGTGTAGAAGGAGCTGTGAAGTCAAATGGCTAAGGGCATGCATTCGGGGAAGAGAGAATTAAGCAAGTAATGTTGTCTACCAAAGTCCACCATCTTATTTACAATTATCCCATACCTACCACAATCAAAATTCACTCAAATCCATCCCCAAATCCTCAAAAGTTTCACCATGGTATTATGCTTCCAATCCAAAATGTTGTTGTTTATATCCAGTCTGGATGAGGTTTCTTAATGTCGAGAACTAGTAAGTAAAACGGCAAGTTTTCTATCCCTTGTTACACATACCTCCTCCCTCCTCCCTCACCCCTATACCCACCCCCCCAAAAAATAGATTCTGGAACAGGGATAGGATAGCCGTAACAAACATTCTCATTTGAAAGAGAAGAGCAAGAGGAACATGTAGCAAGTCCATAACCATTCTTGAATTTTGTGGAGAAAAAATATTTCCTGGCCCCCTGATCTGGAGTTAAAGAATAGACCTTTTTTTGCTTCCTGTGATTGGCTCTTAGTTCATTGTTTTCCCTATTTCCTCATCCATTCTTTCTTTTCCACTATCTTCCTTGTTTACCTCTGAAGATGAGCTGGGAGAATATGCCATGCTTGGTAGCTGAGCAACTTTCTGTCAGTCTGCTACCTGCCAGTGAAAAGGTGGGATCCCAAAGGTCTCTTTACATCTCAGTCATGCTCTGTTTGTTTATATATATATATATATATATATATATATATATATATATATATATTTTTTAATTTCTGAGATTTGACTTAACCCCTTGTGTCAAAGCCACATACACAATTACTCTCAAGCTGCCTTTCTAGATTTATTTGTGGATATTTGGGAAACATAATGATTTAATGTGGCTATGTCTTTATTTTCTAGAAACTATTTAGGTAAAACATTCTAGACAAAATTTGAATTTTCTCAAAAGTATTAACAAAGAAGTTTATAGTCACACACTTAGTTAAGTACTTACCTGTTTACCCTGAGAACATCTTTCTTTTCATAAAATTTTTTAATATTCATTTTTTTGAGAGGCAGAGAGTGTGAGTTGGGGAGGGCAGAGTGAGAGAAGGAGACACAGAATCCGAAGAAGGTTCCAGGCTCTGAGCTGTCAGCGCAGAGCCCAACGCAGGGCTCTAACTCATGAACTGTGAGATTGTGACCTGAGCCGAAATTTCCAGGCCTAACCTACTGAGCCACCCAGGCACCACCCACGCCAAGAGCATCTTTCAGTGATGGAGCCCTGCTTACCCCCTACTGAAGCTATCAGTGTCTTGATCTGGTGAGAAACAGATTAATTTTCCAATGCATCTTCTGGACATTGTTAATTCCTTCTAAGTTTTATTTGTAAATTGGCTAGTTTGTTTCCCTTACTTCATCTGTTTCTTGTGGTTCCTTGTAAAATGTGATTGGCAATAGCCAACTCATAGATTGACCATTCTGCCTCAAAAACTTCTTTCCTCACATAATAAGTTAATTATGTATATTTTCTGACTTTGAGATTATCACAGGTGACAGTAGTACCAAATATTTAACAGTACATGATAGAGATCATCACATACTTCAACTATCTGTAACTATTTCCTTATGACATATACTTTTCCAAATTTTAAGAAGAATTTCCTTACTGTTGGCTCCTATTCCTAAAGTCACTGCCACATATTAGGGTTTTGTTTTGTGGTTTCTTGTTTGTTTTTCATTCTTCCAGCTATAGTTACTTCTATGTACTATTTTTTTGTCTTATTCAACTATTGGCAAGGTAATCTTGCTGCACTAACAATCTTAATATTTCAGAGCCTTCAAACAAGTTACTTCAAGTTACTTGCCTTTTTTTTTAATCTGTTCATCAACTGTCTTTCAATTTGTTTTGGCTAGATTGAGCTTGGCTTGATTTTAAGCTGGAGATTGGGTTTATATCAGCTTTATGTGCCTTTCTTTCTCTTAGAATGAGGGTTTGTTCTTTCCTTGATGGAGTTCAGAAATTCCCGGAGGAGCAAGTAAGTGGATATGTATGCTATCTCAAAATCTAGGCTAAGAATCCACACAGACGTTGTTTTGGCCAAGGAAAAGCACATGGCCAAACTCTACATCAATGGAGTGAGGAAGTGAACTCAACTTCTAGTAGGAGGAACTTTAAAATTCCATGGCAAAGGGGCTTGATGCTGATCAGAGATGTGTTTGAAACAGCAAAGCAATTAGCCAAACCAATAAATAAATAGGACTAAAGAGGAAAAGCATTAAATGGAAACAGACCAACAAGTTAAATTTTATCGGATAATATAAGAAAAAGATGAAGTATAATTTATCAAAAAGCAAGAGTGTAGGGGTACCTGGATGGCTCAGTCAGTTAAGTGTCTGACTCTTGATTTTGGCTCAGGTCATGATCTCATGGTTTGTGAGTTTGAGCCCTGCATTGAGTTCTGCACTGTCAGTGCAGAGCCTGCTTGGGATTCTCTCTCTCTCTCCCTCTCTCTTTGGTTCTCCCCCACTTGTTCTCTTTCTCTTTCCGCTCTCAAAATAAATAAATAAACTGAAAAAAAAAACAGGAATGTAAACATGCAAGCAATGAAAATTCCATAAATAATTAAAAAAACTAAAAGTATATACTTTAATATACAGGTTTGATAAAGCAAAAGATGATTGAAATGTATATATAAAAATGAGCATGAAGTATTCTACCATAAATGTATTATGGGGTCCAGTAATGAGAAGAGATGACATTTGTCTGGAAATATTTGAGGACCTAATGCCCAAGGAGTTTCAGAAAATGAGCTGCGAAGCCATGTTGTTTAGGGTCCACAATTAAACTCAATCAGGATAAAAGCAGCCACCACCAGTACAAAAACAAAATCTCATCTAGGCATGAGAAAATGACTGTTAAAAATGAAAGACAAAAAGACAATCTTAAATCTTAAGACATTCCTGAAAAAAACATCTTTGAAAGGTGCTACCTAAAGTGTTAAGGTATTATTTTTCATTGGAAACTATCGGCACCTGAAAAAAAAAAAAAAAACTCAATTCTAGATTTAAGTGCAAAAGAAATATCAACATGAACCTTTAAGATTACACCAAGAAAAAAAGCATTCTTAAAAATGGAAATGAGAAGAGTTCTCCAGAACACTGAGTTAATGAAATGCTAATCAGAATTCTAAAAAAAAAAAAAAAAAATTCTAAAATTAGTTTTTCAGGCAGAAGAAAGAAAATATTAAAGAATGCAAAGCAAAATAAAGCCATTTTTAAATAAGTCATGATATTCACCATACAGTACAGAGATGATAATGGATTTTGTGTTTTAAAATAAATGAAGAAATTGAATCATCCAAACAATAACATGAAAAGCAGGAATAATTCATGGAATTCGGATATTCTAAAGTCCTTATAGTGTCTTAGAAACTCATTAATTTAAGGTGATTGAGAATGCAAGCCATAATTTCTTGTACAATCACTAAACTTATTAGCTCTGTTAAAAAATGCTGGTGGCATTTTGATATTTTAACAATATTTATTCCTCTAATCTATGAACATGGAATGGTTTTCCATTTCTTTCTGTCATCTTCAATTTCTTTCATCAGTGTTTTATAGTTTTCAGAACACAGCTCTTTAACCTCTTTGGTTAGGTGGTTGTACAAATATTCACACTTTTAAAAATTAATTTGTTCTTCAAAAAATTAATATGGAAAAAATGACTAAATATTTCTGATAGTATTAAGGCTCTAAAGCATAGAAATGTGACATTCATAAGTATTTGTGGTAAGCATTTCAACACTTAGAAGTACCTGACCCCACAAAGTATAGAGGCACTGAATAAATGCTGAATTATGAAGGTAGACTATTGGCTACCAAACAACTTAAATCCTGATATCTCACTTAAAACTGTAGTATAGAAACCCAGTCACATTTGGTCTGATTCAAGATGCTTGTTTCAGCCTGTTGCCTAAGAAATTGTATTCACACACACAGAGCAGAGCTCATTTGTTATTTTATGTAAGAATAATACTACTTATTTCCAAAGAAGAGAGGCCCATTCAGGGCCCTTACATAAAAGCAAGCTTATTGTTAAATGCTAAAGGAGTCTCTTTTTCTTTAGAAGAAAAAAGCATTGTCATTTTTAAATCCTTATTATAAATCAGTATATTTGCATGTTTGATCCCTAAACTGTAGTGTGCTTACGCAGATTGAGTGAATTGAAACTCGAGCTGGGAACCTGGGATTATATTCTAATCTGGGAATTAGCTGCTTTCTTAGGCCTAGTGCCTGGCATGTGGAGAATGTTTAATACTTTTTAGTTGTTGTTATTTTTACTATTATTGGTACCCATATGCCTTAATTATGTATCGCATATTGTCCTTTCCACTGAGCCTCTTTTCTCTTGGAACGTCTAATCATTAAGTATGCAATTTTATCAACTTTTCTGTCTTTTCCACGTTAAATATAGGAGGCAGAGAATCTGTTTGCCATCCTAGCATTGCTAGTGCACAAAATCCTTTGTAGTTGATACCTTCCTGTTGTTGGCTGCCCAATTCTTCTGTAAACGAAAACCAATTTATAGTTCACTGACAAGTGGTTCCACATAGAAGAGTTACAGCTAGAAAGGGAGTTTAGTTTACATTTCTAAGACAATTCTTAGGTAGAGCAGATAGTCTCAAAAAACTAGTAGAACACTTTTCCTCCCTATAGGTAAACTTTATTATGGTTCACCTATCACTGTTGCATTTAATTTCATTTATTTTTTCCTCACTTTTCCCAACAAATAGGTAACAGAAGTGCTATATGCCAGGCACTGTGTTAGGCATTAAGGAAGCAAGAAAACAGACAATCCCTGTGGACATGATGCTCATGTTTAAGTGAAGGAGACAACTATTAATTTAAGAAATACACGTATAATTACCTCTATAATATAGAGAATGTACGAAGTGTTACATTTTGGGAAGGTGGAAACAATTGGGGAAACCAAAGTAGGCATTCAGAAGGAAGAAAAGATGATGCTAAGAGGCAAAGAAAACCTAGTTAGGTGGAGAGGGAAAGTATTTTAGTCAAAAGGAAAATAACATGTGCATAATAGGTCTTGTGGCAGAAAGGGGGCAAAGTTACTGAAAAAGGCCTTACTTACTGGAGTGCAGAAGCTGAGGGAAGCGTGCTGTGAAGTGAGGCTGCCATGTTATGACTTTTGATGTCCTAGCAGTGTTTTTATCATGGGGGGTGTGGTCAGGTAAGTTTGAGGAAAAATTACCTGGCTTCGGTTCAGTTTCTTGGAGAGTATGCATTTAGAAAGAAGGAAATTAGAGAAGTATTTCAAATTTTAATGACATCCAGTTGAGTTTGGTACACACAGCTCTGCAGCAGGGGGTGCTATCATCGAGATAATGATCAGATGGACTCCTGTGTAGAAGGTGTTATTTATTCTAAATGTGTTTGGAAGCTATTGCTGTGTGTCAAGTGCAGGGGAAATTTGATCACATTTGTTTTTCCATATGATAATTCTAGCTACCTTATGGAATTCCAGAAGGATGATTGCCTTTCCTACTTTGACTTTTGAGAAATCCTGTGCTTCCTTAGTATCAAATCAAATATTCTTTAGTTTGTTTTTTTTTTGTTTTTTTTTTTTTTTTTGCATTTGGGTTTATCTTACAGGCCTAGAAAAACATCCTACTTAAAAAAAAAATTACACATCTCTAATATAGTCTACTTAGTTTAAATACTAAAGAGAATCCTATAGCTTGCTAATTAATTCATTTATTAACAAATATTTATTCTGTGCTTAGCTTGCGCAAGGTACCCCTTTAAACATCAGGGATATAACCATGAACAGTACTATGTAGCCTCTGCTTTCATGAGGCTGATGTTAACATCTATTTGCCAATTTTAAGCAACTACATAGGGACTTCTTTAAATACATTTAAATATGCCATGAGAAAATATTGGATGCTAATCTAGCAAGTATCAGGCGATAATAAGCCCAAGACTTGCTGTGGCCTGAGAGGGGTGGGAAAGGCAAAGACTTCTCTTAGAAAGTTGCATTTATGACTGTATTTGAGTGATTGGCGTTAGCCATAGGAAGTGAGTTTTAAGCAGAAGGAACAAACAAATACAAAGAGCCTAAGACAGGGAAAAGTCAGCATATCCATAAAACCAAAAGATCAGTATGGCCAAAACTGGGGCAGAGAAAGATAGACTTGAGGCTAATGATGTCAACCCAAAATCATGGACCTTATAGGCAATGTGAGGGATTGGGATGGTGTAAGTCACAGTGGAAAGGCAGTATGGAATTGTAGTCATTCCGGATTTCAGTCTCAGATACCCTGTGTCAGTTGTCCAATCTTTGTCCTTTACTGGCTGTATAACTTTGAAATATCACTCAAACCTTCCAAGCCTCAATATCATCATTTGTGAAACCTAAATAATTACAGAATTGTTTGCATAAGATCATTAGGATTAGTTAGAAATGTATTTAAGTGTTTAATTCAGATGAAGGACTTTATATAAAAGTCATAGGTAAATTTTATTGAATATTTGAAGTGGGAAGTTTATACACAGATATTTCAGATTTTTATTATAAATAGGATCAGATTTTTATTTGGAAGGATAATAATTGACATAATCTAATATTTTCTAGTTCTAGTGGCTAAGCATATGTCATGTTTTTTAAATAATCATCCAAAACAATCAGGTTTGGAATGTAATTTTTTTTTTAAATTGGGGGTGGTGGATGACATTAGATTAAAGTAGAAAAAAATACAAGTTATATTAATACAGATAAAAAGGGACACGAATATAATATTGGAGAAATTATTATGGTAAATAAAATATTTCCCTAAATATGTTTTATTTGGTTTTAAATTGTTTTAAAAGTTTTTCTATATTAGAAATATGTTGTAAATGATAATATGAACCCTGCATCTAATCATTTATGGAAATTTTACCAGTTTAATGTCTTTAAAGTTTTTCTTTTTCTCTGACCTTTACCTGAAGGCCTCTTTGGTAAAGCAAGCAATTTGTTTCTGTCAAACAATTGAACTTTTATTATGCGTCTACTTGGAAAGGTAGTTATTATCCCACATGTACTTGTGAATTGTCTCTGTCTTCATTTATTACTTTCTTATAATTGGAGAAAGGAAGAAATTTTTGTAGTCTTCTATAACCAAATTGACAAAAAGCCCATTAAAGTAATCATCAGGGAATGAGGGGTATTCAATACCCTGAAATTATCTTACTGTTTTTAGATTTAGAATTTTATTCTACCCTGTGTCCAAATAGAACCACCACCTAGAGAAAATGCAGGAAGGTTTCCTTAGTTTTACTTTGTAAGACATGGGTGCACAAAGGTTTATATGTACCTTTTATAGGCTGAAATGTGTATGTTAGATACCAGGATTATCACTAACATTTGGAAATGTTCACATGGAATAAATTCGGTGTAGGGAGGAGGATTATGGTAGAGGTTAGAGATATGGAAATGGTAATCCAGGTAAAAATGCACGTATGCATATCATACTTGTCACATCAGGTCTAATATTATGAAGACTGTATTTTATAAATCTTAATATAAAATTCAATATCATTTATGACTGTAATTATTTTCTCATATTTATGGATTTTGTGTATACCAAGGCATATACATAATATTGATAGGCCGATAGTTGTATACAGATATATTTGTATGAGTTTGCTCATATTTTTATGTTTTTTCCCTCAAATTGTTTGAGAATTTGAGACCATATGTGTGGACCATATGCTCTAGTCCCTAGCCTGTAGGTTAAAGGCACTTTTGATCCTTCTCCTAATGCTTTCAACATTAAGCCAACTGAATGGGGGAGGTGTAACCCTTTCAGGAAAAAGAAGAGAATTTTTATGTTCAGTTAAACTGATAGAGACATACTTTATATACTATTATTAATATAAAGTTCTTTAAAGGAAAGATTCTCAGGTTTTCCCTTAAATTATTAATTTTGCCCTTATAGTATTTCCTAACGAGGTTTATTTTTATGTCTCAATTAATGTAGTGTGGAATTGGAGATGTATTGTTCCCTAGATGTAGGGCTATTGGGAATGTAAGAGCTGACACCATGAAAATATTGGAGGAGAAACTCAAGTTATAAAATAACATAAAATTTCCAATAATATCACATAAATGTTTAAGGTCATTTATAGAAGGTACTTTTAATAACCTCAATAAATGACAATAGTACCATGATTGTAACAGTAAAATACCTGATGTTTAAAATAACCTTTAGCTACACCTCCTATCAGGTATTTGAAGGATATATTATTGTTCAGAGTCTCTAAAGCTGACTCTACCTTGCACTCAGAAATTCTAGGATTCAAAAATCCAAGTTACTCGATAGGACATTGTTTTAACCATAACTGAGTAGCAGTCAGAACTTGAAACCACTGTCAACCTGAGACCTAGACCAAAGGGTTCTACTGTCCTAGTTTCTATCTCATAGAACCTGAGTAAACCAATAATTTATTTCTTCCTTTCTCTTCTTTCCTGCATATAAATGAGAACTGATTCATCTCTGGTTAGTTTTATTGTTGTTGTTGTTGTTTACTTTTTCCCCACCTAATGTGACAACATGGAAAAAATGGAAAGTGGCATTCTTGGTTATTGAAACTTCTTTAATGATGTCTCCAATCACTTTGTGGTTTCTTAAAGGTTTCATTTGTTGTCACCCAATGCATCTAAAATTAGATTTAAAAAGTGGAGTGAGGCCAATCTATAGAAAAGAGAATATTTGTTGAATAAGAAAGATGATAACATTAATCAATAGATAAATCAGTTGTTAAAGGTCAAAGCATAGGTGAACATAAATGCTGAAGTGAGTCCAGTAGGCTAGAATAAATCAAGCTAGGCATTAGAGGGACATCATGAATGAGAAATGATAGTCCTTTATCCAGTGTGGAAATCCAGAGTAGGGCAAGACATAGGCTCCTGTATTAATGTTTGCTCTTTTTGGAATTATCTGCATTCATCAATCTTGGGATGAGGTCTTGAAGGGTCAGATTCCACTGGATACCCTTGGTTTCACAAAATCTCATGGCCCTACTTTCCTCATTAGATAGTTCCAAATTCCTTATTACTCATTGCCTGGGTATTTTGACTAAATCTTATGTTGATCTGCAGAATTTCCCCTTCTTTTCAATTGCCTCAATTTCCCATCTTAGTCAATATTAACCAGGTCTTTTATTTTTTTATTTTTATTTTTTTTTTAATTTTTTTTTTCAACGTTTATTTATTTTTGGGACAGAGAGAGACAGAGCATGAACGGGGGAGGGGCAGAGAGAGAGGGAGACACAGAATCGGAAACAGGCTCCAGGCTCTGAGCCATCAGCCCAGAGCCTGACGCGGGGCTCGAACTCACGGACTGCGAGATCGTGACCTGGCTGAAGTCGGACGCTTAACCGACTGCGCCACCCAGGCGCCCCTAACCAGGTCTTTTAGAGGTTGGAATTTGCGCTTCGAAATCTCTAGGAGATGCTACCAGCACTGTCCTTGCTGAAACCTCTATTCTCCTCTTTGGTGCTTAAATGTATTTGAAGAGGACATCAGCACTAACAAGCAAAGATCTTGGAAGATCTCACTTGCATCCTTACAACCAAAAAAGATAGAAAAATTCAGAAGAGCCACTTTTCTTAAAGCCATCAAAACATGAGATTGCCAGGCAATCATCACCCCAAATCTGGAAAGACAGGTCTATCTAGACAGACAGCTGATATCTGCTTACTAGAGTAGAAAACTCTGGGATCATGTACTAGTTAGGAACATTGAAATGGCAATTTTGATAAATTGCCATAGGCTGAGAATATACTATGTTGAGTCAGACACTTCTAGTGTCCTCAGTTTTAAGGGAGTCTCTTCATATTCATGGGACTTTACCTGTAGGAATCCCATCATATTCTCACACTGAAAATCCAAGAAATATCCCCTCCTGGCTGTGGCAGGAGGAGAAGAAAAAATCCTCGTGAAATACAGCGAATCTTGTCCATAACACACTCCAGTGTTAGAGCCTGATCCCAGGTGGGAGCAGGGAATTCCTCCTGTGATAGCCTCCCCTCCAGTCGTCTTCTCTCATTTCAGAAGAAAAACAAGACAAAAACATAGTCAACAAGAGACAGGGCTTCAAGGACATACATAGATTGAGGACAATACATCAAGGGAAGGAAGTAAGAGACCGGGAGAGAAAACAGTCGTACAACTGAAGAAATACATGCAAATGTGACATTCCTAAAATATAGGCCCATTGACTGAGGCTATCTGAGATTTAACTTAAAAATTGCAGAACATTCTTCCCTATGCTCTTCTCTATATCTGTAGGCCTCCAGTATAATAACAGATTAAAGCTGAAAGAGCCTCAGACTTTTTTGGGGAAGAATGGTTACAGAAGCCCAATTGTAGAACCCTTTCCTGTGCACAAAGTAGCTTTGGGAGAGAAAAAGAAAGGCCTCTTAACCTCTCTCCTGAGGTTCCTATCTCAGGGTTACTCGTCAGCTACCCTTTAACCAAGAACCAACTGTCTTTGCTCAGAAAGCCCTGACCATACAGAAAAATGAAAATATTCATACTAGTTCCCCAAAAATTTAGTATAAAATAATGCTAGTTATAAGTTACATGTGTATTGCATATGTACACATATGCATATATATATATATATATATACACACACACACACACACGTATATGTGGTGGTTGAGATATTAGGGATATTTTTAATAATTAAATACAGTTGAATGGTCATTGTGACAGTTTTATAAAGTTAATACCTGACTCATTATTTTTATATGATGCTCCAGAAAGGCATCATGTAAAATAAAAATATGTATGAGGAGATTTATATTAAAAGACAGATGAGAGCAGGCAGGAGAAGGTGCTTATGCTTGGGGTTACGTAGTTAGGTTTCTGAAGGAATGAAAAAGTTGATCAATTTACGCAAGAAATATACATTAAAAGACTGGAATTTTTCATGAATATGTTTGTAAGCCTTGGCCTTTACATAAAATTCCTGAACTCTGTGCCTTAGGTATTGAACTTAGTTATTAACTGAAAAAATCAGTGAGTTTAATTCCTTGGATGACATTTGTCATGTTTTTTTTTTTTTCACTGTGACTAAAGCTGGAGTTAAAAATGGCCTATTTTTTTGAGGCATATGTGTGCAGCATTATTTTAGGACTTTTTGTAAAAGCAAAGACTTTGAAATAAATGTGTTTATTGTATTTCAGATATGCCTCAAAGAAAAGTAAGTAACTAGAAAAGGTCAGCTGTAGGAAACAAGCCTGCAAACACCGCAGTGTAATGAATTATAACTTCTGCTTACTGTAGATGCAGAGGATGACTCCTTCTATATCTGAAAACATGTGCCTTGAAGTTTTCAATTACTCTCAGGAAACTGAACATTTCTTCCACAAAATATTTGACAAGCCTCACTGAAAAATAGGATTCTGCAGAAGGATATGTTGTTGGATCACTAGAGTGTTTGAAAGAAAAGCAAGAAGTAGAGGCTTGGCTCCTCACAGATGAAAAGTAACTACTCATGGTGTCAAGTCCAGGGGAGTAAAAGTACTGCAGACCTTATCCTGGCATCAGATGACATTGGATGCCAGAAGAAAAGGAAGCAAAGATACTATTTTATTTGTTTATTTTAAATGTTTGCTTATTTTTGAGAGAGAGATAGAGACAGAGACAGAGCATGGGCAGAGGAGGGGAAGAGATAGAAGGAGACACAGAATCCAAAACAGGCTCCAGGCTCTGAGCTGTCAGCAGAGAGCCCCATGCGGGGACTTGAACTCACAGACCAAGAGATCATGACCTGACTTCCCATGAGATCATGACATGAGCTGAAGTCAAATGCTTAACCAACTGAGCCACCAAGGCACACCAGAAGGATACTATTTTAAGTGAGGATTTTTTTAGAGAGAGAGAGCAGGGGAGAGGCAGAGATAGAGGGAAAGAGAGAGAGAGAGAGAGAGAGAGAGAGAGAGAGAATCTTAAGCAGGCTCCACACTGTCAGTGAAGAGCCCAATGCAGGGCTCAAACTCAGGAACCAAATTGTGAGATCATGACCTGAGCTGAGATTAAGAGTCGGAAGCTTAACTGACTGAGCCATCCAGGCACCCCACGCATATTTAAGTTTAAAGTTATGATAATGCAGGGTGGTTCAGTCATTTGAACATCTGACTCTTTATTTTGGCTCTGTACTGAACATGGAGCCTACTTAAGATTCTGTCTCTCTCTCTGTCTCTCTCCCCTGCTTGTGTGAGCTGGCTCTCTCTAAAATAAAATAGAATTATGATAATGCATTTATGAATTCCTATATATAATATTGGAATATTATATATTATATATATATATTATATATTATATATATATATTATATATATATAATATATAATATGGTGACAGCAGAAATTACAGGAGATGCATGGAAACAGAGACATAGAGAAATCAAATGGAGAAGAAATGAGAAGAGCGCTCAAACTAAAGCTATTAATGACTTAGACCTTAAGCCCCTCGAACATCACTCCAAAAACATCACTGAATATTTTCTCAAAAGCCAACTACAATCCTCATCTTACCAGAATTTTTGTCCCAATGCAAAACCCCGTAGCAAATTTATACCATTTTGTAACTTAAATTCATGCAGTCCTGAGCAAGGAAAATTAGTGGAGGCTTGAATCATCTAATACAGAGAGGTCTGGAATTGTTCCAAAGCTAGAATGCCATCACATCTTCATACAGTTGTAAGTGTTTTCTACTCATTTTGAAAATATAAAGTACAAATACACATTTTATTGTACTAAAGAAAACCTAAAATACCTTCTATATTAGGTTTATCTTTGATTTTCTTTTCACCAAGAATAAATAGTATGCACACATTTTTTTCTAGTGACTAGAAGTGTTTCTTTTGGTTAGTAGTGTTAACCAAGGTGTTTTGGGATGCATATCTACTAAAAGCTTCAACTTTCCTAAATAAAAGTTAAAATATATGCTAATGACTGATTACCTACTAGCCAAGATTGCTCACTAGCATACTGCTTGAAAGGAAGGAAAAATACTGAAATAATGTAAAACAAACAATTTTTAAAATGTCTCTTTTCATCCTGGGGATATTCGTGAATCTTAAAGCATTTCTGCAATTTTATGTGTAACAGGAAATTTTAATGCCCCTGAGCAACTAAGGTCTCAACTAGCATGGTAATAGGGTTAATGACGAGAATAAAAAATATTCTCAAAGAGATGGCAGCAAAATGCAGCATGAACTATGGAACAATAAGCAACATTTTTGGTCATCCTCTCGTGTCCGGGAGACAAAGATTTGAAACCAAATGAATATTTTAATAAAATGTTTAAAGTGAAAATACTGCTAGGGATATAGTGGGTAAGGGGTAATAACCTAGAAGGCATTGCATTACGTGAAATAAGCCTACTTGAGGAGGACAAATACTGTGTGATCTCATAGAAAAGAGAAAGGCGTAACTCAGAGAAACAGAGTAGAATAGTTGTTACCTAGACTGAGGAATGGGGAAATGAGGATATGCAAGTCAAAGGACATAAGCCTTCAGTTATAAGATGAATAAGTTCTGTCATTCTAATATACAATAAGGTGATTATAATTTAAAATACTGTCTTGTATAAAATTTAAGGGAATAAATTTAAGTATTATCACCACACACAGTTACTATATGGTGATAAATATGAAAGGATTATCACAATTTTTCTCTCTCTCTCTCTCAAAATAAATAAACATTTTTTAAAAAGTCCTTCCTCAAAATGTTTGTTTTTGCAGGTTAAAATGATTAGCAATTACATACTATGGGTTTAATACTATTCAATCACATAGTATTCATTAAGAATTCTGTTTAAGAACAATAAATGTGATTCCATTGCTTTATCAAACTCTTTATTCCAGGGTATACCCTATTTATGGCACAATTATATTGTATAGTATTCTATACTGAAAAGCTATTTAGGAAGTTATTGGTGAAGTGAGGAAATAGCTATCTTCCGTCTTTACTTACTAGTAGCCAGAATTAACATGAATACATGCTGATTCAGTAAAATATTCATTATCTTTCTATAAATACATCTTTATTACATTAAAGAAAGAATAAAATGCCACCTTTTTAAGTTACAATTGACAAAGACAAATACAGTTTTGTCTTCCTGATTTAAAAGCATATGTAATTTTCAACCTAGAGAAGTGAAAAACATTTCAAATCTACCATTTTGCTTTATTTCTCTGAGTGCTATTTTTGTAACTGACAATTTAGAAAAGTGACCTACTTTTTCTGGAGGTTGTAAAATAAATGTTATACCTTTGTACATGGTAATGTAATTGTTCTACATTAAAAAAGTCAAGTTAAAATTTATATTCATGATTAGACTGATATCCTACCAGGTGAAAAAGATAAATTTTAATCACTAGATAAAATGAAACAAACAGTGATGGTATACTAATGTATACAGATTAATTGTAATAATTTGGTAAAAATGTTAGTAACATACTATAAATTTGAAAAAGCATGCCCCATGCATATGAAATTCCATTCCATTAGTTCAAAACAAGAGAAATAATCCTTATTGTAGATATCTAGATAAGAAGATAATACTGAGAAGTTTAACTATTTTTTAGGTTTATTTATTTTGAGAGAGAGTGTGAGCAGGGGAGGGGCAGAGAGAGAGGGAGAGAGAGAGAATTCCAAGTAGGCTCAGTGCTGTCAGGGTGGAGGCCATCACGGGACTTGTTCTCACAAACAGTGAGATCATGACTTGAGCTGAAACCAAGAGTCAAATGCTTAACTAACTGGGCCGCCCAGGTGCTCCAGAAGTTTAACTATTTTGATACCAACTTTATTAATTGCATTTAAATTCTATTAAATCAGATCAGATTATCCAGCTAACCCTCATTTGGTCCTAAAAAGGTAGCAAACACGTAAATCTCTTTCCTTGTCCCCTAGATTCCCACCTTAATTCCTGTCTCCAGCTGATTAACTTCAGATTATTCCTCTATTATTTTTCTTTTGTGAATAAAAAGCACTCATTTCCAAAATCAGCTTTTTGCTTGTTTGTTTTTGTTTTGCAATAATTTTGTTTAGAGACTTTGTCAAAAATACAGACTTTCCTGGAGAATTTTTAAAAGGGAGAGGCAAAAAAGACAAAGGGCATGGAAAAAAGCTACCTTGTCTGCTTTACTAGCACACATTTGGCAGGACTGAATTTTTTACATTCATATAAATGATAATCACGAGGCTGAAGTGCTGTCAAAAGATGTGCATCTACCTTTGCATCTCCCACATTTTTTCTCCTCTACAATGATTTTATTATAAATACATTCTTTGGAAATAAATATAGTATTCAAGACTATCTACAAACTTATTCTCAAGTAATATACATGGAATCAGGAACCACTTATAAGCAGAGAGAAATAGCAAAGACACCTGCATGCCATGATAAGTGTCTTTTCCCCAAGAAGTAACAGAAGGTTAACAGGGAATATCACATTTCTCATTAGCTTATTCAATTACAACAGGCTTTGAGTTTAATTTGCACTCTTCTTCACTAAACTGAACTCTGCTGCTCAGTCTGAAGAAGTAGAATGGAAAGATAGTCTTCAGAGTTCAACATTAACAGGAAAGATCTTAACTTCGTTACTGCTCAAGGACAAAACTGTTTATTATTTGCCAGCAGCATTCTCAGAGCAGTCCTTCAACACACCAGCAAGGTGTTCATTGTTAAGTCTTAAATCATCACTCTTTTTGTGAAGCATACTTACTCCTTCTCTGTGCAGGGGCTACTTTCTTCAGTCTTTCTCCTAAGATTATTGTTTAGTTGCAATTGTTGAAGTTTATTTGAATGATACAGTGTTTTTGTGACTAGATCCTTTCAACAAATACTACATTTGGGAGTATGGTACATGTTTCCTGTATGTAGCTTCAATTGATTCATTCTCATTGCTGGGGAATTTTCCATCATATAAGTTGATGACAACTTACTGGGTTGATTGGGCATTCAGGGTGTTGCCAGTTTGGTGTGATTATGGAAAATTCTTTAATGAACTTGTACATGTTTTTTGGTCACATGTGTTTGCATTTTTGTTGGAAATACATGTAGGCATGGAATTTCTGTGTCATAGGTTATATACAGATTCAATTTTATTTATTTTTATTACTCCTATAAGGCATACTGATGTGCATTATTTATTTATTTTTCCCAGGAATGGCTTTTGTTTTTCCTTCCAAGATTTAATTTAAATTCTAGTTAGTTAACATACAGTGTAGTATTGGTTTCAGGATTAGAATTTAGTGATTCCTCACTTACATATAACACCCAGTGCTCACCACAAGTGCCCTCCTTAATGCTCATCACCCATTTAGCCCATTCCCCCACCCTCCTCCCCTCCAGGAACCCTCAATTTGTTCTCTGTATTTAAGAGTCTCTTATGGTTTGCCTCCCTCTCTGGTTTTTTTTCTTATTTTATTTTTCCTTCCCTTTCCCTATGTTTATCTGTTTTGTTTCTTCAATTCGCATATGAGTGAAATCACATGGTATTTATCTTTCTCTGACTTTATTTTGCTTAGCACAATACGCTCTAGTTCCATCCCTCATTTTTTTCATCGCAATGGTAAGATTTCATTCTTTTTGATGGCTAAGTAATATTCCAGTGTGTGTGTGTGTGTGTGTGTGTGTGTGTGTGTGTGTACATACATGTGTACATACATACATGGCAATTCTTGTTTCTCCATTCATCAGTTGAGGGACATTTTGGGCTCTTTGCATATCTGGGCTGTTGTTGATACTGCTGCTATAAAGAGTGGGGTGCATGTGTCCCTTCAAATCAACATCTTTGTATTATTCGGATAAATACCTAGTAGTGCAATTGCTGGGTCATAGGGTGGTTTCATTTTTAACTCTCTAGGAAGCTCCATACTGTTTCCCAGAGTGGCCACATGAGGTTGCATTCTCACTAACAGTGTAAGAGAGTTCCCCTTTCTCTACACCCTCACCAACATCTGTTGTTTCCTGGGTTGTTAATTTTAGCCATTCTCACAGGTGTAAGGTGATATCTCATTATGGTTTTGATTTGTATTTCCCTGATAATGAGTGATGCTGAGCATTTTTTCATGTGTCTGTTAGCCATTTGAATGTCTTCTTTGGAGAAATGTCTGTTTATGTCTTTTCATTTCTTAACTGACTTATTTATTTTTTGTGTATTGAGTTTGATGATTATTTAGAGATTTTGGATATTAGCCCTTTATCCAATATGTCTTTTGCAAACATGTTCTCCAATTGCATAGGCTGCCTTTCAGTTCTGTTGATTGTTTCCTTCACTGTGCAGAAACTTTTTATCTTGATGAAGTCCCAAGTTCATGTTTCCTTGCCTCCAGAGAAGTGCCTAGAAAGAAGTTGCTTTTGCCAAGGTTAAAGAGGTTGCTTCTTGTGTTCTCCTCTAGGATTTTCATGGTTTCCTGTCTCACATTTAGGTATTTCATACATTTTGAATGTAGTTTTGTGTATGACATGAGAAACTGGTCCAGTTTCATTCTTCTGCATGTTGCTGCCCAGTTTTCCCATTATCATTTGTTGAAGAGCCTGTCTTTTTCCCATTGGCTATTTTTTTCCTACTTTGTTGAAGATTAGTTGACGATATAGTTGTGAGTCTATTTCTGGGTCCTCTGTTTTTTATTGTCCCATGTGTCTGTTTTTGTGCCAGTACCATACTGTCTTAATGATTACAGCTTTGTAGTACAGCTTGAAGTCCAGAATTGTGATGCCTCCCACTTTGCTTTTTCTTTTTCAACATTACTTTGGCAATTCAGGTTTTTTTCTGGTTCCATACAAATTTTAGAATTGTTTGTTCTAGCTCTGTGAAAAATGCTGGTGTTATTTTGACAGGGATTGCAGTGAAGATTTGGTAGTATAGACATTTTAATAATATTTGTTCTTCCAATCCATAGGCATGGATTGTCTTTCCATTTCTTTGTGTCTTTAATTTCTTTCATAAGTGTTCTAAGTTTTTCAGAGTACAGATCTTTTACCTCTTTGGTTAGGTTTATTCCTAGGTATTTTATGGATTTTGGTGCAATTGTAAATCGCATCAATTTTCTTTATTTCTCTTTCTGATGCTTTAGTATTGGTGTATATAAATGCAACAAATTTCTCTATGTTGCACATAGATTTAATTTTAGAATTAACAGCAAACCATTTCTGAAAATAGTTGTATCAAGTTATATTCCCAACTGCCTCGAGTATATGAGAATTTCTGTTGATGGATAACTTCAGTAACACTTGATACACTCAGCAATCTTTTATTTTTTAATTTAAATTTTAGTTAACATACAGTGCAATGTTGATTTCAGAAGTAGAATTCAGTGATTCATAATTTACATACAACACCCAGTACTCATCACAAGTGACCTCCTTCGTACCCATCACCTATCTAGCCCATCTCCCACCCCCTCACTTCATCAGCCCTCAGTTTGTTCCCTATCATTAAGAGTCTCTTGTGGTCTGTTTCCCTCTCCTATCTACCCATCCCTTACCATATGTTTATCTTTTTTTTTTCTTAAATTCTATACATGAGTGAAATCATATGGAATTTGTCTTTCTCTGATTGATTTAATTTGCTTAGCATAATACATTCTAGCTCTATCCACATCATTTCAAATGGCTAGATTTCATTCTTTTTGATGGCTGGGTGATACTCCATTGTATATACCACATCTTTATCCATTCATCAGTTGATGGACATTTGAGCTATATCCATAGTTTGGTTATTGTTGACAATGCTATCAACATTGGGGTGCATGTACCCCTTTGAGTCTATTTTTGTATCATTGGAATAAATAGTAGTGCAACTGCTGGATCTTAGGTTAGTTCTATTTTTTGTTTGTTTGATTTTTGAAGAACCTCCATACTGTTCTACAGAATGGCTGCACCAATTAGCATTCCCACCAACAGTGCAAGAGGGTTCCCTTTCTCTGCATCCTCACCAACACCTTTTGTTTCTTACGTTGTTCATTTTAGCCATTTTAATAGATCTGAGGTGTTATCTCATTGTGGTTTTTATTTGTATTTCCCCGATGATAAGTGATGTTGAACATTTTTTCATGTGTTAGCCTTTTGTATGTCCTCTTTGGAGAAATGTTTGTTCATGTCTTCTGATGATTTCTTTACTGGATTATTTTTTGTGTGTTGAGTTTGATAAGTTCTTTATAGATTCTGGATACTAGTCAAATATGTCATTTGCAAATATCTTCTCCCATTGCATAGGCTGTCTTTTAGTTATGTTGATTGTTTCCTTCACTGTGCAGAAATTTTTATATTGATGAAGTCCCAATAGTTCATGTTTGCTTTTGTTTTCTTTGCCTTTAAGGACATGTCTTGTAAGAACATGCTTTGGCCAAGGTCAAAGAGGTTGCTGCTTATGTTCTCCTTTAGGATGTTGATGGTTTCCTGTCTCACATTTAGGTCTTCCTCCATTTAGAATGTATTTTTGTGTATGGTGTAAGAAAGTGACCCAGTTTCATTAGTCTGCATGTCGCCATCCAGTTTTCCCAACACCATTTGTTGAAGAGTTTATTTTTTTTTCTGTTGGCTCTTCTTTCCTGCTCTGTTGAAGGTTACTTGACAATATAGTTGTGGGTCCATTTCTCAGTTTTCTTTTCTGTTTCATTGATATATGTGTCTGTTTTTGTGCCAGTAGCATACTGTCTTGATGACTATAGCTTGGAATCCAGAATTGTGTTGTCTCCAATTTTGTTTTCTTTTTCAGGAAGGAATGCTTTGGCTATTTGTAGTCTTTTGTGATTTTTCAAAGCCATCTTAACTGCAGATATTCTGGACTAAATATTTACATAATGTGTTGTGGTATCTTACTGTGGTTTTAATTTTCATTTTCTCAGAATATATTAATCTCTTCTTCATTTTTTTTTTGGCTATATGGATATCTTTTGTGAAGTGCTTCTTCAAATCTGTTTT
Source organism: Lynx rufus (assembly GCF_022079265.1). Classification (NCBI taxonomy): domain Eukaryota; kingdom Metazoa; phylum Chordata; class Mammalia; order Carnivora; family Felidae; genus Lynx; species Lynx rufus. The sequence continues at coordinate 62,361,215 of NW_025814827.1, forward strand.
CTTTAGTGTTTCCTATCTTTATGCTACTGGTTTATAGTTATCTAGTTGAGATGTGAATATGTTGTTTAATGCGTTGTCAGCTTCTACTTAGCAACTTTTGTTTCACTCTTTACTGGTGTCAGTTGATGAATAAAAGTTTATAGAGTACAATTTATCTTTCATTAATGGAACCTTATTTTGATCCCCAAATATATTTACCCAACTCAAGTTGATGATGTTTTTCTATGTTCTTTCATGGACAATTTGTTGTTTTTCTTCTCAGGATTTTATCAATACTAGGCCTGGAACTGATACTTGTTTGTGGTGTGAAATAGATATTAATAGTTTTCCTCTATGGGATATAAAATGGTCCCCCTACTGGTATTGAAAATATCATTCTTACTCCCACTTGTTTGTAGTGCTAAATTCTTCATAACTCAAATGCTTAAACAGGAACTGGTGAGGTTCTTGCCACTCTGCCATGTATCTCTTTGCCTATCCTTGGACCAATAGTATACTATCTTGATTTTATAATTTTAATATAGCTGCTAGTATGTTCATTTAAAAATTTTCTCCAAAAATGTCTTAGCTATTCTTGGTGGTTTGCATTTCCTTACAAATCATAGAACTGGATTATGTTCTCCAGAAATGTCAATCTATAACATCAAATGTACAAATAAATCTATATTTGGAGAGAATTGACATTAAACAGAGCCAATCCAATATCAAGGTATATCATTCTTTCTTAGTGTTCTTTACTTTCTTACGATTCTGTTGTATTTTTTTTTTTTACTGTCTATTTATTTGTGAGAGAGAGAGCACAAGCAAGGGAGGGCAGAGAGAGAGAGAGAGAGAGAGAGAGAGAGAGAGAGAGAGAGAGAGAAAGAGAGAGAGACATTAGAATCTGAAGAAGGCTCCCTGTCAGCACAGAGCCCAACATGAGGCTCACACTCATGAAGCATGAGATGATGGACCTGAGCTGAAGTTAGACACTTAACTGAGTCACCCGGCTGCCCCTACAATACCATCTCATAATTCATAGAAATCTTGTACATCTTTCATTAGCATTAATGGGTACTTCTATGCTATATTAAGTGGTATCTTTTCAAAAATGGTTTTTGTTACATATGTATAAAATAGTTGATTTTTATCTACAGCACTTTTATTATGTGTTATGTCACAGTATTTGCTTAATTTTTTAAAGAATTTATTTCTTTCCTATCTGACTGCACAGGGCCTTCAGTCCTAGATGTACTAAAATCGGTCATTGTGGGCATCCCTTATTTGAATCTTCATCTCAGAGAAGAAGCTTCTAGCATTTCATTATTCTGTATGTTTACTATATGTTTAAAATTGTTTTTTTGTATGTGAACTTTATTAAATTAGGTAGTTTGGCTTTCCTTCCAATAGTATATCTAATAAAACTATATCAAACTTAATAATATTTTAAAAAGCTCATGAATAGGGGTGCCTGGGTGGCTCAGTTGGTTAAGCATCCGACTTCTGCTCAGGTCATGAGCTGACAGCTCAGAGCCTGGAGCCTGTTTCAGAATCTGTGTACCCCCTCTCTCTCTGCCCCTCCCTGGCTCATGCTCTGTCTCTCTTTCAAAAATAAATAATGTTAAAAAAAATAAAGCTCATGAATGGTTGTTAAATTTAATCAATTTATTCATGTTTTCAGATTATCATATAGTTTTTCTTAATTGTATGTATTAAATTGCAGTGTGTGAAGTCATTTTTGCCTTTCTGATGTCAATGGCCTCAAGCCAAAAACCACCACGAAGACCTCTATATTTTAACAGTTTGGGTTTGTTGATTCTTACAGCAAGGGAGAAAACACACCATGGAAAACTCCAGAATATCTTACTAAGGGGCTGTTAGAATGTATAGCGTTTGGAAGAGTTAGGTGATTTTTAGTAGTATTCAAGAAAGCCAGAATTTGCTTTTTGTTGAATGCTTTCAGCACAGGAGACAATTTTGTGATTGGGTATTTTAATATATTCTATCTATAAAGTGAAAAATTTAGCCTTGTTTTGTTTCTGTCGTTGTAACGGAATGGCAATAATGCACATTAACCGATCTCAGGCAAATTTTGGCTATTCTGTTCTATGAGCAATGTTGTTTTAAAACTACTTTATTGAAGGATAATTAACATAAAGCTGTGTGTGTGTGTTTAATATATGCAACTTGATGAAATTAGAGATTAATATGTGCTAGGTATGAGAATGGAGAGATATTTATTTATTCATTCATTTATTTATTTTGCAGAGTGGCCTTGTCTGATGTTGACGTGATATGAAAGAATTTATTTCCAGATTTTTTTAATGTTTGTTTATTTTTGAGAGAGACAGAGTGCAAGTGGGGAGGGGCAGAGAAAGAGGGAGACACAGAATGTGAAGCAGGCTCCAGGCTCTGAGCTCTCAGGACAGAGCCCAATGTGGGGCTCGAACCTACAAACCACAAGATCATAACCTTACCTGAAGATGGGTGCTCAACTGACTGAGCCACCCAGGATATCTGTTGTCAAATCCTAGATGACAGGACTAGGCCAGGTCCAGGATGGCCAAGTCTGTTTTTGTTTTCTCATTAGAATTAATGTAGTGTGGCCTGGTTTATATAGTACTGGTTTGGTTTGCTGATTTCATTTAGGATTTTCATCAATACTCATGAATAACATTGACCTGTAGTTTTCAAAATGTCCTTGTCAGAGTTTGGTATCATGTTTGTGTTTATCTTTCAAAAATGAGTTGTGGACTGTCTTATTTTTTAACGTTATATTTTTAGAAGAATTCAATATAAGAATTTATTGCATACCTTCTAGGTGGTTTTATTATATCAAAATATATAATTCCCCAGTAAAAAGTAAATATAGTGAGTTATAATTTATAGAGTGCGTTAATAATTACAAACATGAATTGGTTTAAAGCAACTCATTAAAAATATCCTACATTAACTTCTAGCAACTAAATCCCATGTATTTCTGTGTATCCATCTAGTTGAGTAGATTCTCCATGTTTTTAATCTGAATTACAGCTGCTATATAGCAACTAACAAAATCTAAAAATACTCTATTGTTTGCAAAATAGCTAATTGTATGCTAGTTATTTTATTCAGTCTGATAAAAAATATGATTACTTTCAAAATTTACTAATAGAAATATCAATGACACTGGTTTATACCAAATCTGTTTTCTAACTATTCTATAGTAAGATGGCTTTCCTAATCAGTTGGTAGAATGGCATGACTGGAGTTGTGCTAACTCTCTGGTGTGGTTGGCTTTGAGTAAGGGGATTTTTCAGTTGATGAGGAATAACAATGCACATAAACTCAACACCAAGGCTTTAGGTTAGTTAACAAAGCAACGTTAAGATATATTTTAGCACTCCAAAATTATTTGCTTTTCAAACCAAGAGTGAGGAGCTGCTAAAACAATAACTATGAACAACTATCATGTATCACACCAATTGTGACAAGTCAAAGTATGTTCTCTGTCTCTTTCTCTGTCTCTCTGTCTCTCACTCTCTCTGTCTCTCTGTCTCTCTCTCTCTCTCACACACACACACACACACACACACACATATGCATGTTACACTGGTGAAATCCTAAGGCTGGTAAATTGTATCAATGGCAATTTTCTGGGTATATTTTATTATACAAGATGTTACTATTGGAGAAAACTGCATGAAGAATATATAGGATCTGTCTGTATTTCTTAAAACTGCATGTGAATATACAATTCTCTCAAAATTCAAGACAAATAAGATGTTTTTCACGTTTGTTTATTTTGAGGAGCAGAATTGAGGGAGAGAGAGAGTCCCAAGTAGGCTCCACACTGTCAGCACAGACCCCAATGCAGGGCTCCATCTCAGAAAATGTGGGATCGTAACCTGAGCTGAAATCAAGAGTCAGACGCTTATCTGACTGAGCAGCCACCCAGGCACCCCTCAGGACAAATACAATTTAATAAGTGGAATATGATTGAGATAAGTGATGCAAATAAAATATAAATAAAGTATTTTCACATCATATCTGTAGTTTAAAAAAGACCTCTGAAACCAGAAGTATTGACTCTATTTTCTAGTTAATTTGAGCACATACAATTAAAATGATCCACTCGTCCTAGTTTGAAGGAATGTCTGAAGAAGACCCTTAAACCTCCATGTAATAATATACTTTCTCATATTTTACATGATCAAGTTAATCTCAGAAACAAAAATAAAGATTTTTCTTGCAATTGATGATAAAAGAGAAACAAAACTTTTCAAAAGAGCCATGGCTATAAATATGACCCTTCAGTATTGTTAGTTTTTATTCTTATCAATTGCAGTGTTTGTCTCAATTTTAATAGTATCTGAACTATATGTTGACATTAGGTATCCATAAAACAGGTAGGAAAAGTAGGGCGAAAACAGTGTTGAGACTCTAAAATAATAGTGTGTGTATCTTTTTTTTAAAGGATGGAGGGTTTTTGTGCAGTCACATGAAACCACTTTTTCTTTTCTGTATATTAAACGAGTGTAGTCATGTTACACCCCCCCACCTCGAAAAAAATCATAGCATAACAGGGGAAAGGAAATGTCATAGGAAGCAGGTTGGCAGTAGTAAAATGTAAAAGCCAAGAAAGTGATAGCAAGAACAGAGGGTAGAAATTAGAAAAGCTAAACTAAACACTTATATTATAAGGTTAATGAAAGCATCAAAAATTTCACAAGCAGTAAAGTGATACATCATTGATCTCAGATCATTAAATGTTAACGATTAACAACTATTTAAGATGGCAGGTGAAGTAACCTGTTTTGTGCAATACTCTTTAAAATAACAAAATTTTCATTATGTGCATATTAAGCACCAGGAGGGTTTATTTTGGGGGATGTAAATTTTTTTTGAGATAGAATATACAGATATTTTTACTTATTTAGAGGAAAAAGAAATTTAGAGCATTTAAGGTTTTCATAAGGTAACTGAGCACAAAAGCTGAAAAACTGGAATTGAAATTATCTACAAATGTAAGCTACTTTGATTTTTTCCTCAAGTATAGTGGTTCTCTATTGCTTGAGGTCTCATATTTGCTTGCTTGGGGTTTAGTATTGGTGCTTAAAGCTTAAAAATTCAGCCAAGTAGAAAATTTTATTCCCATCATTTTCTGTGATTATGGTCTTTGTTCTTAGTAAATTTAGCTGGAAAATATATCTCAATTCCTCTGGACTTTGTGCGGTGACAGATTCATGCTGTAACAGTGTTTGAGAAAGAAATTACCTATATATGTAGGATTAATACTGGATTTCTGAGGAATAACAACAACAACAACAAACGGGAACAATTCAGTTTGAGACTGAGGGAGTACGTATTGAAAATTCCTGACAGTGCACAATCTTCGGTAGGTTTACCTTGGCTAGGCATATATACTCCATGACATAAAGCCAAACCAATGAGCTGGCTTTGCCTCAAACAGCTACATTGTGAGCTGTCTTTCAGAAAGAGAAACATCATCTCTGGTGAGGTGAGAGAGGGATTAGTTCTTGAAAAGCAGCGAGGAAAAGAGCAAAGCTTTCATTCAGCCTTGAATGAATGTACCAAGAAAGAATTATAAAAACTGAAACATTTCCAGACTGTTAATGGCATTCCTGCTGAGAGTGTAAGTTCCTGGAGTGTGCAAAGGAACTCAGAAGAGTGGTCTCCCAGACAAGAAGATTGATTCTGTAATTCTCTATCAGCACTACAGGCTGTCAGCATGATTGCACTTGTTTCTCTAAAAGCATTAGCAAGACAATTACCGATTATTTCACCATGGCATTTACATGTTTGTGTCCATCTATCCCTGAAGCCTAGGAAATTGATAATGCATTGCCCAACATTTTTGCCCTTCTATGTAGAGTATCAGGCGGCCAAAGTTCAATCTGATAGCACTCAGGGAAATCAAGAGCTTGCGAATTTGTAAATTAGGTACACAAAAGAGGAAAAGTTCATCAAGTATGCTTGGCAGAGAAGAAATCAGAATGAGCTTTTTTGGTTTTAGAAAAAAAGATATTACAGGTATTTAGGTCAGTATGGAACAGAAGAATGTACAGTTTTATATTTTAGTCTGTAGATTATCATTTAAAAAATTTTAATTCCAGTGTAATTGACATACAGTGTTACATTAGTTTTAGATGCACAATAAAGTTATTCAACAATTCCATACTCTACTCGGCGCTCATCACAGTAAGTGTACTCTTGATTCCTTTCTCCTATTTCAACCAAGCCATCTCCCCTCTGGTAACCATCTGTTCCCTATAGTTAAGAGTATGTTTTTTGGTTTGTCTTTTATTTTTCTTTGTTCATTTTTGTTTCTTAAATGCCACATATGAATGAAATCGTATGGTATTTTTGTTCTCTGACTCATTTCACTTAGCATTATACTCTCTAGCTCCGCCCATGTTGTTGCCAATGGCAACATTTCATTCATTTTATGGCTAATATTCCATTGTATAAACCACCTCGTCTTTGTCCATTCATCTATTGATGGATCCATGAGCTGCCTTCATAATTTGGTTATTGTAAATCATGCTGCAATAAACATAGAGTTGTATGTATCTTTTTGAGCTAGTGTTTCCATATTCTTTGGGTAGATAGCCAGTAGAGGAATTATTGGATCATATGGTAGTTCTGTTTTTAATCTTTTGAGGAAACTCCATACTGTTTTCACAGTGGCTGCACCGGTTTGAATTCCCAGCAACAGTGCATGAGGATTTCTTTTTCTCAGCATCTTTGCCAATGCTTGTAGTTTCTTGTGTTTGTGATTTTAGCCTTTCTGACAGGTGTGAGGTGATATCTCATTGTGTTTTTTAGGCTTTTCCTGATGGTGAGGGATGTTGAATACCTTTTTAGGTGTTGGCCAGTTATATGTCGTCTGTGGAGAAATGTCTATTCATGTCTTCAGCCCATTTTTTATTTGGATAATTTGGATTTTGGATGTTGTATAAGTTCTTTATGTATTTTGGATAATAACCCTTCTATTTGCAAATACCTTCTCCCATCCAGTGAGTTGTCTTTTAGTTTTGTTGATTGTTTCCTTTGCCGGACAAAGGCTGTAATCCCACATGTGCCTGTAAATTAGATTTTGCATATAAAATACTGAGTAAAAAATAAAGCTGGCCTTTTTATATGTACTATAATTTACTTGACCATTTTCTTACTGTTGGCTTTTTATAATAATCTTGATGTGACTCTCAAAAAATTTCAAATAAGGTGTTTGTAATTAATTTCATTGCTTATATCTTTATTTACTGCAGAATAATAGAAAGGACTCTCGGGTCAAAGTTATGGTATTTCTTATGTCTTCTGAGACTCTTAAGAAATGTTGGGCCCAGTGTAACTTCTTAGTAATACGGGTTAGCAATGCTTAATTCCATACCCTTCTGGGCTCATGAACCGTGAGATCACGACCTGAGCTGAAGTCAGATGCTTAACTGAATGAGTCACACAGGTGCCCCTTGCCCTATCTTTAACCTTCAGTTTAATAGATTAAATTTCTTCAAACTACAGTGGGGTACCCTTTAAATGGTAAATTGTTCCGATCCCTTAAAATTCTGGAATAAATAATTTGAATTCATTCAACTTTTTATTGATATATGTACATATGGCAACGGTAAATTAAGAAACTGTCCTCTTTAATTGGACAGTTTGTGCAACATATACAGACACACACATACAAAAATTTTAGTCTTATTTTATGTCTATACATGTGTATATTTTATACTACATATATAAACTTTGAATCAGTTTTGTTCTTTTAAAGAATCCTTGATACCCACTCCTAAAATCTTCGTAAAATTCATTTAAAATCTTAAAAAGATATACATATATTCCCTCTTTTGTGTGTGTGTGTGTATATGTAAATTTTTAATTGTGGTTTTTAATTCTGTTGGTGAATGTGGGAAGAGTGTATGATAGCTATTGCCAGTCTGTGGTGCTGTTAGAAAATATGAATATGAGACATTATATGCATATATGAGACATAAGATATATATTTCTTATGCATGAGAAGATCTATTTCATTTTTCCCCAAAGAGCCATCTTTCCTAGAGCACCTCTTCCTCCAGTTTAAATTGGTTTCTCTGTGGGCCTGCTGCATGGCTGTCATTGTGGCAGGAATTTTCTTTTCCTCTCACCAGTTAGACTCCTTGTTTCCTAGATCCTTTGTATCCTATTTTTTTTTTGATGGAGAAAATCTAATTAATCTTCCAGAGTTCCCTGAGAACAAGTGAATGGGAAATACTGTTTCCTTGAGAAATGAATATAAAACACCTATCTTTGTAGTTTGGCTAAATATAGGTCATAGTCAATAATTTTTAACTGAAAGTTTTAAATCACTTTCTTGATATTTCAAGTTATGATATCTAATGCTTTATGGGTCTTGGCCAGAGAAAATCAAATTATGTTTCTCTCTGTAAGCTTTTATGTTCTTTATCCTTGGTGTGTGTTCTAAAATTTCATGATCTCTATGCCTTATGGTGTGTGTCTTTGTGTGTGAGTGTGTGTGTGTGTGGACTTAGAACTATTACATAGATGATTTCATGGGAACAGTTACTGACATCTGATTTGTTTAAAACAAAATCTTTCTAAACTGATTGTGTGCGTAGTACTATCCTTGTCACTGATCCTTATTCTTTAGAATTTGATAAAAGTCAGTTCATTGGCCAGAGAACTAGAATCTGAGTTTTCTAGTCCCTAAGTGTATCTTTTTGCTTAGTTTTTGTTGTTCCTACTGGAGCGGACCTTGACACACAGATTTGAATACAAGTTGTTTATTGGAGAACACTGGTAGGGCATTAGGACAGTGAGAAGGAAGAGTAAAGGACCCTCCAAATATGTATTAGACACTGGATATTATCAGCGTCCACTGTGATTTTTTGGACCTTAATCCCTCTGGAACTTAGTGACTCTATCCCCAAGGCACCAATTCCCAACTGACAGTCTGCCCCTGAGTCAAAGGAGAGCCCCCAGGCAGAGTACTAGAGACAAAAGTCAGAAATGCAGCTGCATTTAGAGACCTTTTGGGCTGAGTAGATGCTAGGTAGGGCACCTGCTTCCCCAACCCCCTAGAATAGTACCGATGGTTTAACATAATACTCGAGAGTATTTTTGTTCTGTATGTGCTGTCTTAGTGATTATCAGCTTGGGCCATAGAGCATAAGGAAAAATCTGACCTACGCTTTAGCTTAAGTGGATTCGAGTTGAACATCAGGAGGACACTTGAGGGAAGACTCCTCCATAAGCAGGGAATGTTAGATCACTCTTTTGAGCATAACACTTTTGACCTTAAAGTATACCAATTTTCCTGACTTCATGTCATTCGAATATAGGCCCCAAGAAGTTTGTTGTAGTCTAATCTTTGCATTCATTATACTTCAGACAGTTTGATATTAATAAACTGCTACACCATTAAACATCATTCTTCCAAATTCTTTATTGTAGCAATGCTTATAAGTGTGGCACATTTAGGAAAATAATTGTTTTCAGAAAAGCAGATGGTAAGCTCATCACAGGGCTATTAATGTTAACATTTATTCAAAAGATCAAATGAATGTGCGTGGATTATTTTCTTGGTTTAGACGCCTCCACAGTTTCTACTAGTTCTTACTCAAAGAAATGTTTCTTTAACATTTGTGTCATTTACACTACACTGCTTTGAATACAAAGTGACAGAAAAAGAACATTTTATAGAAGCACTATTTCTAAGACAGCTTCAGTATTCTCCTTGGCGACCCTTCTAATTTTTCCCAATTCAGTGCCATGAATCCTTGAAGGAGCACTTTGTATGTGCTCCGAAATCTCAGTTTAGGTCTCTCTCTCTATCTCTGTATCTCCATATTTCTATATTTCTATCTCTATATCTATCTATATGTATAAGTATGTGTCTCTGTCTTCCTTCTTTGCAGTTTACTGGGTTATGTCTCTCTTCATCAACAATTCCAAAAATGTAGGTTAGTAATACCCATCAAAGTTTGCCTAATTACAATTCTGATTTCTCTGTTGCTTGTGGTATTGTTCCTTTCCTATGGCATGGGCCCAGCTGTCTATACCACCTACTGCTGCTGGTACCAATTAGTGAAGTTTTGAACCTATTTATATACCTATCTAATATGGTAGTTACTGGTCAGCCACAAGTGAATATTGAGCACTTTTTTTTTTAATTTTTTTTAACAGTTATTTATTTTTGAGACAGAGAGAGACAGAGCATGAATGGGGGAGGGTCAGAGAGAGAGGGAGACACAGAATGTGAAACAGGCTCCAGGCTCTGAGCAGTCAGCACAGAGCCCGACGCGGGGCTCGAACTCACGGACCGCGAGATCGTGACCCGAGCCGAAGTCGGACGCTCAACCGTCTGAGCCACCCAGGCGCCCCTGAATATTGAGCACTTTAAATGGGGTTATTGTGACACAGATTTTTCTGAATTTCAATTTAAAAAGTGATCTTTGAATGATTGAAAAACCTTTAAGTATGCTTGGAACAAGTTAATTATATGAATCTACTTTTTCACTTGCACATTTAACAACAAAATCTAAATACAGTCAGTTATTTCCAAGGAAAATTTAACATTGATTTGAGAAGTGCCGTACGTGTAAAACACTGGCCAGATTTCAAACTTTTTCTTTATACTTTTTAAAGTGGTAAATAGAAAACAATAGAAAACTTAAAAATATACATGTGGCTAGCATTATAATTCCATTGGGCATTGCTATTTTGCACTCTTAAGACCTTGGTACTTTTTAGCTTTAATAAAGTTCTGTTGGGGGACAGAACAATTTTCAAACAAATCTCTTGTCAACCTCTCCACAAATACAGAAGAGTAAGGAAACGGCTTTTATTATTGAAAAAGCAAGAAATCAGAATGTGATGCACATCACAGGAAATCTGCTAAAGGGATTCCAAGTAAGAAAAGTCTCATTCTTTCATATAAGGGGGTAGGTGCCACTCATTTCTTATGTATTCGCAAACGGTAACTAGTCTTTAAGTAGAGGGACAGCAACACTTGTCACATATTGTTCATTCTCAATTCACCTGGTAACTGGCATAGCCGCCTGTGATTGCTAACTGCCGATATCTGAAAGAAAAATAAAATTTTTGTCTGTTACTCAAGTAGGTATGTTTGCAACTTGGAGCCCAGCCCCAGCTGAAGCTAGGCTGCCACCCTTCCAGGAACACTGGGAGGTGGGATACTGTCTTTTTGATGATTACATTTCAAAAAGCTGGTTCTCAGGTCCTTGAAGAAAAGATTTCTGGGTTATAAAGCTGGCAAGAGGTCTAGTTAGCTTTAAAAATGATTTACTTAAAGGGTGCCTCATGCAGTTAAGCATCCAACTCTTGATTTTGGCTCAGGTCATGATCTCATGGGTCGTGAGGGCTCTGTGCTGATAGTGCAGAGCCTGCTTGGGATTGTCTGTCTCCTTCTGTCTCTGACCCTCCCCTGCTTGTCTCTCTCTCTTTCTCTCTTGAAATAAATAAATAAACATATGAATGAATGAATGAATGAATGAATGAATAAATAAAATAAATAAATAAAATATTTACCTACATTTCAAAGGGGCAGAGGAAGCATTTACACTGACAGGTTATTTAAAGTAAATGCCCAAAGAAAAGGGGCATGGAAGGAAGTATCTTAGAAAGATATCAGAAAAACTCCATACTTTTCTTCCTACGAATTTGTATACATACAGTTCTTAATCCTATGAGTTACTATAGTAATATCTTGGTATGCATGTACTATAACACAATTTTAAATAAGAATATCTAATAACAAATTGGAGTTTTTCTCCACATTTCCAATTCTTCACCATGTGTTATAATCACATGCTTTCCCAAAGGTTGAGTCTACTGTTTAGTTTCCCCTTATATATTGCAGAGGACATTTCTTTCTTTTGTCCTGCCTGCCTTTTTTGGCAAATGCAATTCACTCACCCCATTTTTTTTTAATTTAAATTCTAGTTAGTTAACATATAGTATACTATTATTTTCAGGAGTAGAATCCAGTGATTCATCACTTACATACAACACCCAGAGCTCATCACAAGTGCCCTCCTTAATGCCCATCACCCATTTAACCCATCCTTCTACCCACCTCTGCTTTAGCAACCCTCAGTTTGCTGTCTATAGTTAAGAGTCTGTTATGGTTTGCCTCTCTTTTTTTTCCTCTTACGTTCACCTGTTTTGTTTCTTAAATGCCACATAGTAAAATCATATGGTATTTGTCTTTCTCTGACTTACTTTCCTTAGCATAATTGCTAAGGATGCAAAAATACTGATTCAAAAAGGCACATCCACCCTGATGTTTACAGCAGCCCTATCAACAATAGCCAAATTATGGAAAGAGCCCAAATGTCCATCATGATCTCATTTTTTGTTTGCGTTTTTATCAGTTGGATCCATTTTTCTTCTCTAGAAATGGCACAAAACTCCAGCTGCAGTAGAGATTTTTTGGTTGGCATTGTTGGTTTTCCCAGTGGTTAGTTTGAGTTCTGAGGTGGGGGAGGGAATTATACTTTAACAGTGAGTTATAGGCTCTAAGGACAAGTTAAACTATAAATGAAGTGACAAATTTTGCAATTTCTTGGAGAGTTTAGCTAAGAATGGAGCCAATTCATAAGAGAGCAGAGCTAAGATGAAGGGAGGAAGAAGAGGTCCATGTTTCATGGTTGAGCATGGTTGGATACAGCAATGCCTGTATTCAGACCCCATTGTGCATTTCCTAATTAGGAGGCTTCATGTATTTCACCTTCTGCTTAAGCTGGCTAATGTTGGATTTTTTTTTTATTCAACTTCCAGTTTTTACACGTATATGTGAGACTTTGTCTTAATTTAAGGAGGCACATTCTTAATGCAGAACACAATAAAGGATATGGGATGAATGGACATTTTAAAGTATTTCTTTATATCCATTTTACAACCAACATAAATTTGACTGTCCAGACATAAATTTCTAGATTTTCCTTTGGACCATTTCAATATTCCATATAATTATTATGGTCAGTATAAATGCTTTTAAAGGGATTAAAAAATAAGCTGTGTGTGTAATTGAATTAGTTTTATTATGATAAATATATAAAAATTAAAATGTATAAATTTTTCATTACTCTTATAAAAATATTAAACCAGAACAAATTCTGATATAAATACAAATTTCAGAAGTCCAATAATTAGTGAATTATTTATCTACACATTGGATCCAGAGTAGAAATCCCTAATAAAAAAAAAATCCTCAAACAAAAGCAAAAATGAACTACTGGGGCCTCATCAAAATAAAAAGCTTTTGCACAGTGAAGAAAACAATCAGCAAAACTAAAAGGCAACCAACAGAATGGGAGAAGCTATTTGCAAATGACATATCAGATAAAGGGTTAGTATCCAAAATCTATAAAGAACTTATCAAACTCAACACCCAAAAAACAAATAATCCAGTGAAGAAATGGACAAAAGATGTGAGTAGACACTTCTCCAAAGAAGACATCCAGATGGCCAACCAACACATGAAAAAATGCTCAACATCACTCTTTGTCAGGGAAATACAAACAAAAACCACAATGAGATACAGCTAACATGAACAACTCAGGCAACAATAGATGTTGGCGAGGATGCAGAGAAAGAGGATCTCTTGCATTGTTGGTGGGGATGCAAGCTGGTGCAGCCACCCTGGAAAACAGTATGGAGGTTCCTCAAAAAACTAAAAATAGAACTACCCTACTACTCGTTAATTGCACTACTAGGCATTTATTCAGGGGATACAGGTGTGCTGTTTCAAAGGGACACATGCACACCCATGTTTATAGCAGCACTATCAACAATATCCAAAGTATGGAAAGAGCCCAAATGTCCATCGATGGATGAATGGATAAAGAAGATGGGGTATATATATATACAATGGAGTATTACTCGGCAATCAAAAAGAATGAAATCTTGCCATTTGCAACTACGTGGATAGAACCAGAGGGTATTTTGCTAAGCAAAATTGGTCACAGAAAGACAAAAATCATATGCCTTCACTCATATGAGGACTTTAAGAGACACAACAGATGAACATAAGGGAAGGGAAACAAAATAATATAAAAACAGGGAGGGGGCAAAACAAAAGAGACTCATAAATATGGAGAACAAACTGAGGGTTGCTGGAGGGGTTGTGGGGGGGGGGATGGGTTAAATGGGTAAGGGGCACTAAGGAATCTACTCCTGAAATCATCGTTGCACTATATGCTAACTAATTTGGATGTAAATTTAAAAAACTAGAAAAATAAAATTAAAAAAATCTTCAAGCTTGTTTCATAGATTATTTGTTTGTTTTTATTGTAATATTAGTAATTTATATTGATTTATTCATCAGATTTATATAAAGTAAGGTCTTCCTTATTTTTTAAATTAGACACTCAATTGTCCCCCAAGACATTTACTTATTACTATCTCAGTTTTCCTATTAATTTGAAACAGGCATCTTTACAAACATTGAAATAATGACATTTTCCCCCTAGAATTCTGAAGATATTTTGCCTTACTTTTATTTATTTATCTGGACTAGTATACTTACAAAAACTTTCCTTTGTGTATTTCCTCCTGTCCTTATTGCTAATAAAATAATCCAGTTTAGTTGGTACAATCAGAATCTCTTCAATATACCTACCTTCAAGCTGAATATATTACTGACTAGTATGATAGAGGTTTACTTGAGTTTGGCATGGCTGTGCTATTCTGTTCCATGTAATAATTCAATATTATTCAGATTCATTTGAATCTCCTGTGGCAGACTTTCCTCTCTGGACATACAGAAAGAAAGACAATACCTCTTTCTCTTTCTTCAGAATACCTTTGAAACTTTCTCTGTATCTTTTGTTTTATATTCTTGTATGATGGTCAGTCAGATATAGTAACAAGGTAAGACCAAGGACTGGCTCACAAAACAATTGTAAAATACTCACGTGTCCTAGAATCAGGAGGCATGACACCCTATGAAGGGCTAGGAAAACACACCAGGTTGGTTGAGAGGAGTAAAAGCATGAGGCCAGAGCTTTCAGGAGGGTTTTCATGGGAAAAGCAAAACAGGGCAGGGTAAACTCTTAAGGATTGGCTAGTTTGATAATCTTAGCAGGCTCTGAACTATAGGGGCGTTACCTTGTTGCCTGTCGCCTGCCTGGCCCTGGGATGAGTAAGACAGAGGAATATGAGATGCACTGGCCAGGTAAGGGACAAATTGTTTTGAATTGGTTACTTTGCATATCAAAGTCACGCTCAGGGCCTTTGGCTTCTCTCTATGAATTGCCTAGTCCCTGGAGAGGCAGTCTCTTCCCAGCCTGAAGAGTATTTAGGAATTTCCAAACTTTATAATATACAGACAAACTTACTTTCTCAAATATAATGAGTATACATTTCATTGTCTTTTTAAAAAATGTATACATATATATATATACATATAGTGTGTGTGTGTGTGTGTGTGTGTGTGAGTGTGGCCCGCTTGGATTCTTTTCCTGGGAGAATGAACTATTTTTTGCTACTATTTTACTGATGAATCTACTCCTCTGTTAGTCTGTTTATGTTGAGAGAGGTTTTAAGCTGAGGAGTATTAAACTTTCCACATGGGATTTCAAATACTCTATCTCTGAAGTTTATTCATATGTTCCTATCTGCTTTCTTGTGCATTCATATATACCCATATATGTGCACTTGTGCCACACCCACATATATGCTATATGTCTTCTATAAACATACCTACATATGGAAGTAAAGTAATTGCGTACGTTTAAACACGTTTTACTAGAAATCTCAATAACTAACCCTTGTTTCACTCAAGTTTTTCACTCAATATCTTTGAATTAGAGTCTTGTGCAGTGTTTGTTTTGTTCAGAAAGTTTTTGCCTTCTAACGAAACCCCTGTTGATTCTACCCCACCTTTCTATAGACTTCCAGAAAGGTTTGAAATTAACAGGACCAAATTATG
Source organism: Lynx rufus (assembly GCF_022079265.1). NCBI lineage: Eukaryota > Metazoa > Chordata > Mammalia > Carnivora > Felidae > Lynx > Lynx rufus. The sequence goes on from NW_025814827.1 coordinate 62,377,152, forward strand.
GCTCCAGGTTGAACCATTGTTATGCTCTTCGGTACACAGAAGTCAAAAAAATTATTGAGCATTGTTTTTAACAGCTGATAATCATTCTACTCGTACTTTTATTCATTTAAAAAAAATTTAACATTTATTTATTTTTGAGACAGAGACAGAGCATGAACAGGGGAGGGTCAGAGAGAGGGGGAGACACAGAATCCAAAACAGGCTCCAGGCTCCGAGCTGTCAGCACAGAGCCCGATGCGGGGCTCGAACTCACAGACCGCGAGATCATGACCTGAGCCGAAGTCGGACGCTTAACTGACTGAGCCACCCAGGTGCCCCTCTACTCATACTTTTATATTTCCTGTCAAAAACATTGGTCTGCTCTGTCAATATTCTGAAAAAATAAACTTTGATCTTTTTACGAATGTTATTTAAACAAATAATTACGCACACATAATTTATATTTGTTTTGAACTTTGTATCTGTGTCTCATGTAAATTTTATGTAAGTGTGTATTCCAGGACACACTTTGATAAGACTTTCAAAGTGGCTTTTGTTGGTCCAGAAAACATAGATTTTTTTTTTTTATAAAAACTTAGTAGTCAGTAAACATAAAGGCATGCAAATGTAGAGATACATTTGTCACTTGTTGTGTGCCATGGAAATTCATTTTCAGGTTTCATACTGCCACACTACAATGTGTTTTTTCCCTCAAGTCTTATGCCTGGACTTCTGTCTGATTTTTGCTACCAGTTGTGTCTACTGCTAGGGTGCCTGGGTGGGTCAGTCAGTTAAGCATCTGGCTCTTGATATTGGCTCAGGTCATGATCTCACAGTTTGTGGGTTCGAGCCCTGCATCAGGCTCTGAGCTGACAGAGCAGAACCTGCTTGAGATTCTCACTCTCCCTTTCTCTCTGCCCCTCCCCCAGTCACAATCTCTCTCAAAATAAGTAAACATTAAAAAATTTAGAAATTATGTCTTTTTTCAGTATCATTAAGTAGGTGATAACAGATAACATTGTGTATAACTCATACTCATGTATAAATGTTTTAATTGGCTTATCATTAACCATCTTATTTTCCATATATTTAAATACAGAATGATAGATCAGTAGTACTTACATGCATCCCAGAAATGCATATCACACTTTAAAACTGTGAAGTCTTTAGCAGTAAGAGGAAGAGTAGAAGAAAGAGATAATTTATAAGTAAATTACACTAAAGCAATCTGCAGATGGAGTGTGAAGGATAGTTTCAAAAAGAAAACAAAAAGTATATCTAGAAATATAAGATATATGTAGAAATAAAACTAAATTGAAATAAATTATAAATTTGTTAGAAATAAGTACACGAGAAAATAAGCTGCAAAATAACCACACTTTTTATGAAAAAACATTGCAACTAACAAGGATATTTAAACACGTATTTCTGAGTGATTGAACAGCTCTCAAGTGTAATACCTAATTTATAGCTTTTTGTCATACCTCTAGTTGTTGTGTATGAATGATAGGGCCATAAAGAAATGCCCTCTCATGGTTTTTGAATAGTGTACTATGCACCACCAAAGGAAAATTATCTTTGTACCTTCCTAAACGACAATGCTTTTGAGAAAAAGGCATGTAGTAGAGTTCTACTTTTTTGATATTAATATTTCCCTTTACAGATCACTTTTAAATCTCATTTAAGTTTCTGCTTATAACCATATTTAAATACAGTTAGAAACATGCTGAAAATTACTTTCTAAATAATTTTAGATGTCCAGGAAGTGATTCAATGCATATAAATGTATTTTTAGATGAATATTCCAGTTGCATATTAAAAATAAATTCAATGATTATTATGCTAGTCTTTCCTCATTTGATCTTGATATTTATCTTCTATTAAACTATTTAGAAATTAAATTATTCTGTAGGAGGCATTCTAGAAATTCAATCAGAGAAAGCATTCTTTATTTTTCTGAGTGACTAGAAAGCTATTTCAAGTATTGAATTCTCATTGTTGTCAGCTTTGTGCCAGATGTATAGAGAAAGCTAAAACATCACAAAACTGAAATTATAATAAGGCACAATTTGATAATGGAAAAAAATTATCTAATATAAAGCTGTTTGTGAGTTTAAGATTTTCAAATAATTTCCCTAAACTCCATCTTCTCTACTCATATAAGAGTACAAAAAAAATTAAATTTTAGCAGACAGAAGTATGTCAATATCCACACCACAAATCCTGGTTGATTTCGATGAGTTCTAGATTAGTTCTATATCTAAATGTATGCATACCTATAAATACTTAAAATATTGCCAGTCACAAGAAGCAATCAGTTAAGCTATTTTTTCAAATATATACTCCACTTTACAGAATGAAATTAGGCTATGACATTTCAATTGTAATTTTTTTCCTTTTTTTAAATTGAAGTATAACATAGTGTTGTATTAGTAGGTGTACAATATAACAATTCAACAATTCTATACATTACTCAGTGCTAATCAAGATAAAGTGTCCCTCTCCCTCCCCCTTCCCCATGGCCAACCACCAGTTAGTTCTCTGTATTTAAAAGTCTGTCTTTTGGTTTGTCTCCTTTGTTTACTTTGTTACTTAAATTCCACAGATGAGTATTAGTCTTTCTCTAATTAAGTTATTTCTCTTAGCATTATAGCTTCTAGATCTATCCATGTTGTTGCATATTGCAAGATTTCATTCTTTTTTATGACTAATAATCCACTGTGTATGTGTATATAATATATACATAGACTTACCACATCTTCTTTATTCATCTTTGAACGGATACTTGATTTACTAACATATCTTGACTATTGTAAATAATGCTGCAGAAAACAGAGGAGTACATATAAATTTTTGAATTAGTGTTTTTGTTTTTACTGAGTAAATTCCCAGTAGTTGAATTACTGGATCATATGGGAATTCTGTTTTTTTTTTATTTTTTGAAGAAACTTTGTACTGTTGTCTCCGTTGGATATAGCAATTTACATTGCCACCAACATATACACCTGCTCTAATTTCAATGTATGATTTAATTCTCCAAAATAAATCAATTATACTTTTGATTGTCAAGTTCATTCAAACATTATGAGCAATGAAAAATGGTGAAGGATTTATTTACAAATAAGTAAGACATGCTCTTTGGCCTAAGAAAGTCTCCAAATCTATAACAGAAAAACTCCACAGAAAATTAAATACAAACACGATATTGAGGGAGAGTTGGCATCAGTGTATCAAATACTTTGAGAGTAGAGAAGATGGAAAAATTTCTTCAGGTTCAAGGAAAAGTGAAGGTTTCATTAAGAACATTCCTTTTGATTTGAACCTTTCACATGTCATTTCTGGTTGTGTTAAGTAGGAGAACGAGTTGTCATCCAGAGAAATATTTTGAGTCAAAAAAAGGAAACCGGAAAGCTTTGAGTACATTTCTGACGATTTTTAAATTTTTGCTGAAGGAGTGTTTTTATTGTCATTTGGGGTCAGAATGTTGTTGTTGTGTGCTCTGTTGCACATTGTGGGATGTTTAGCATCCACAGTCTCCATTAGTAGCATGCACCCTCTGGTTTTGTCACCTGTAAATGACATTGTCACATGGCTCCTGGGGACGAAATTGGGCCTCAATGGAAAATGTGTGAGGAATGGTGCTGAAATGTAGGTTGCAGTAAGTTTTAGTGAGTACATTCTTTGGCAAAGGATTGGCTAAGCATGTTGCGTGCATTATTTTATGTAATCTTCACCTTGACCTTATGGATTATTAAGGAAACTAAAACTCAGTGTAATAACTTTCCTAAAATCTCACATCTAATAAGTACCACATCTTGGCTTTGAGCTATTGTTTGTCTCTCTAGCCTGTGCATTCGAACTAGTACTATACACGGTACAGATCATAAACGTAGACATTCTTCCCACCAAGAGATAGGGCTTCCCTCTCTTAGAATCTGAGAGTCCTCTATGGCTGCTTTAACCAGTGTAATAAAGAGGTAACGGAGTTGTGCTGGTTTCTGGGCCTGTGTCTTGATGATTTTTTTTTTAACTTTTATCCTACAGACTCTGGAAAGCTTTGGATTTTTGTAAACTGATATTGCCTAATTATGGTTTTGTTGTACTAAGAATTCTGGGGGGGATACAGCTATATGTAGAATGGTGATGGAATTGAATACAAGGTAAACAAGATTTCTGCAGTTGCTCTGAATACATTTTATGATTGAAATATGGGAGAGCGAATTTGGAAAACTTTTCATAGATAATGCCATCATATCTTGAAAAGATAGAGGGATTGCAGAAGGAGCAAACTTTGGTTCAAAGCCACCATTACCTGTGTGTCCATGGGAACTTAACTTTCTGAATGTCTCCATGTTCCTAGTGACACATGTACACTTAGATCTCACAGTCATGCTCCTCACAGAGGTATAGGCATTCAGAAAGCAGGAAGTAAATAGTTGGGAAAGGGGAGGGTGTGCCTGTAGTAGGTCAGGTGGTAATTAATTACGTTGGAATTGCTGTTGTCTTGACTTCCTGGCTGTTCTCCTCACCTGGCCAGCTGTTCTGGGAATTTTCTCACTCATGATTTGCTATCACAGGCTTTCCTTTGTGCTTGTCATCACCAGCCAGTCAGACATGTTAGTAGCATATATTTGATCCCTTCTTAAAATAACTTCTAAGTTCTTTCCCAAAGGGCTCCCATGTTCAATGCAGAACTGAGGACATATCAAAAAGCTACCTTAGGCTTTTTCCAACTATTGATATTGGTAAAGTAGTTTCTAAAATATTATATTACAGTTGAGAATTTTATCTCCTCAGAGATGGAGAAACCTTTAGATAGAAACATTGGTTAATTTCACACATACTTTACTCAAGGCTTATCTCCGGCCTAGTCAATATGTGCTCTTACAAGTACTAGTATTGAACTTAAGGGAAAATAATAAAAGATATGAATTAGCAGATCACTTTAAGTGATAGGGAATGTCAGTTTTCTGTATTTTCAATGGTGACCTATAAATGCATTATATAGAATGACTATAAGTTCTACAAATGGGCAATGTCCATTTATGCCTATTTGCTGATGTGATTAATAGTGACTCTTTTAATTCCTAATAGGATGCTGTGTTTGGATGGTAAATTATATGACCCCCAACATTATAGAGTGTACTAATGACTGCGAGGTGTTATGTGGGGGTTGTCATAGACTCAACTGTGAAGAAAGAATAACATCAAATAAACAACAATATCTCTCTGTCTCTTTGCTAAGTCTAATGATCAAAGTCTCTTTAATAAAATAATTAACTATGGTTGACATTTCAAGTAGAGGGAAGATGTCAGGGGTTTGTAAATTCCCCATATATATATATATATATATGTAGATTTTTTGTTTGATTTTCATATATGTATTTCCTAGGAAGATAGCTTTTATAAGATGCTTTAAAAACACCTCTAAATTAAAGCATTAAAAATTCTTTTATTAGAATCAGTAAGAGTGGCTCTTTGGTAATATTTAGATGAAAACTGAAAGAAAGAAATTAGCAACAATAAAAACAACTCATTTATTGAGTCCTTACTCTGTGCCAGACACTGTCCTATGGGCTTTAAAATTATTTTGTGGAACACTTGAAATATTACGGATGAAGAAAATGGTTTGCAGAAAGTGTAGCCAAATTGCTCAAGATTACACAGGCAGTAAAGGTGGAGTCAGGACTGGAACCTCAGACGACTCCTTGGTATACATTCTTCATTATTGTTGCCTCCATTTTATGGTATCAAGGGAAGAATTCAAGTTTGAACAAACTTTTGTTTTCATAATTTGCTGATTTGTCTTAATTTTATTTTATTGAACTCTATTTGGCACATAATATCACATAAATTTAAGGCATACAATATGCTGATTTTTATACATGTATATATTGTAATATGGTTGCCATTGCAGTAATAATTAGTATCTCTGTCACATCACACCATTACCATTTTTTTTAGTGCTTATGATAATTAAGATTTAGTCTCTTAGCAAATTGGATTATAGCATAATGTTGTCTATATTCACTCTGGTAAGCATCAGTTCTCTAAAACTTATTTGCTTTTCAATGCATATTTGTACCCTTAAACAACTCCTGTGCCCAGACCCCTCATCCCCTGGTAATCACCATTTTACTCTGTTTTTGAGCTGGGCTTTAACAAAAAAACCTTTTTTTAATGTTTATTTACTTTCAAAGGAGAGACAGAGTGTAAGCAGTGAAGGGCAGAGAGAGAGAGAGGGAGAGGGAGACACTGACTCCGAAGTGGGCTCCAGGCTCTGAGCTGTCATCACAGAGCCTGATGGTGGGACTCGAACTCACAAACCGTGAGATGGTGACCTGAGCTGAAGTCGAAGCTTAACCAACTGAGTCACCCAACTGTCCTCATTTGTGCTTTTTTAGAACCCACATACAACTGATATTATACATTGTTAGTGTTTCCCTGTGTGACTTAACTCATTTAGCATCACGCCCTCAAGGTCCATCTATGTTGTTGCATATAGCAGAATTTTCTTTTTCCTCATGGCTGAAAAAATATCCCATTTTTCATATGTATACTATATCTTGAGCAATTCATTTATTAACTGATATTAGGTTGTTTCCGTATCTTGGCTATTGTGAATAATGTTGCAGTGGACACAGGAGTACATAGCCCTCTTTGACATTTTGTTTTTATTTTCTTTGGATATATGCCCAGAAGTGGAATTGCTAGATTATACAGTAGATTTATATTTAATTTTTTGAGGAATTTCCATATTGTTTCCATATTGACTGAACCAATTTATATTTTCACCAAAAGTGTATAAGCCCACTGGCACTTTTTATCTAACATCCTAACATGTGTGAGGTGACATCTCATTGTTCTTTACGTTTTCATTTCCCTGATGATTAGTGATGTTGACCATCATTTTTTTGTGCTGGTTGGGAATTTGGATGCCTTCTTTGGAAAAAGAGTGTATTTCCTCTCCCCATTAAAAAGTGGAGTTTAATTGATGTACAATAGTATTTTTAGTTTCAGGTGTATGACATAGTGATTTGAAATTTGTATACATACAAACTGACGGCCACAATAAGTGGTTACCATCTGTCAGTATACAAATTCATTACTATATTATTGACATTACAATGTTATTGAGTCCTTACTCTGTGCTGGGCACTGTACTTTGGGCTTTAAAATGATTTTGTTGAACACTCAAGATATTACAGATGAAGAAAATGGTTTGTAATCTTCGTGGTGTGCAATACAGCCACAAGCCTTAAAATCACTTCATATCTGGAAGTTTGTGCCTCTTAATCTCCTTAACCCATTTTATCCTCAACCCTTCCTTGTCTGCTCTGGCAAGCAATTCTGTTCTTTGTCTCTTTGAGTCAGGATTTTGTTTTGTATGTTTTTTGTTTTTTTTCTTTTTTTATATTCTACTTAAAGTGCAATAATGAAGTTTTGTTTTTCTCCACTTTAATTTAGCTTAATACCCTTAGGGCCCATCCATGTTGTTGCAAATGACTTGATTGAATTCTTTTTATGATTGAGTAGTATTCCATTGTGTGTGTGTGTGTGTGTGTGTGTGTGTGTGTGTGTAACTTCTTTCTTATCCACTCATATATTGGTGAATGCTTAGATTGTTTCTAGATCTTGGATGTTGTAAATAATACTGCATGAACACAATAGGGATACATACTCCTTTATAAATTAATGTTATTGTTTTCTTCAGACAGTTACCTTATGATCTGGCAATTCCACATCCAGATAATTCTATTAATTTTTTCCAGGAAGTTCTATACCATTATCCGTAGTAGCTGCACTAGTTTACATTCCCAGCAACAGTGAATGAGTGTTCCCTTTTTCCCAAATGCTTGCGAACACTTATTTCTTATCTTTTTGATAATAGTCATCATGACAGGTGTGAAGTAATATATCATTGTAGTTTTGATTTGTATTTCTCTAATTAGTGATGTTGGGCATCTTTTCATGTGTCCGTTGGCCATCTGCATGTCTTCAGAAAACTCTCTACTCAGATTTTCTCCCCAGTTTTAAATTGGATTATTTGATTTGATTTTGAGTTGCATGAGGTCTTTATATATTTTGGGTATTATCTCCTCATTGGATATGTGACTTGCAAATATTTTCTCCAATTCAAGTTTCCTTTTATTTTGTGAATGGTTACCTTTGCTGCACAAAAGATTTTTAATTTGACATAGTCCCATTTGTTTATTTTGGTTTTTGTTATTTTCATTGCCCTTGCATTTGGAGTCTGATCCAAAAAACAAACAAAAAAAAAACAGCTAAGAGCAAGGACATGGAGTTGACTGTCTATTTTTTTTTTGTTTGTTTTTTGTTTGTTTTTTTCCCTGGGAGTTTCACATTCCAATCATCAATCCATTTTGAGTTATTTTTTTATGTGGTAGAAGATAGTGGTCTAGTTTCAATCTTTTTCATGTAGCTGTCCAGTTTTCTGAATGTCATTTACTGAAGAGACTGTTCTTTGTCGTTCTATGTTCCTGCCTCCTTTGTCATAAATTAATTTACCGCATATGCATGGGTTTATTTCCGAGCTCTCTATTTTGTTCCATTCATCTGAAAGTTCATTTTCTTTTTCCTTTTTTCTTTTTCTTTCTTTTTCCTTTTTTCCTTCTTCTCTCCCTCCTCCTCCTTATCCTCCTCTACCTTTCTTCTTCTCCTTCTCCTTTTTTTCTCCTTCCTCTCTTTCTTCTTCCTCCTTCTTCTCTCTCCTTCTTTTTCCTTATCTTTCTTTCTTTTGAATGACAGTACCACACTGCTTTGAATACTGTAGCTAACACAGAGCGTGATCCCTCAGGAATTCTTCTTTCCCAAGGTTTTTTTGTTTGTTTGTTTGTTTTGTTGTTGTTTGTTTGTTTGTTTGCTATTTGGTATCTTTTGTAGTTCCATGCAGATTTTATAATTATTTGTTCTAGCTCTATGAAAAATGCCATTGGAATTCTGATAGGGATTACATTAAACCTGTACATGACTTTGGGCAGATGGACATGTTAATAATATTAATTCTTCCAAACAATGAGCATAGGATAGCTTTTCACTTATATATGTCTTCATTATCATTCTTCAATGTCTTACTGTTTTTAGTGTCTAAATCTTTCACTTCCTTTGTCACATTTACTCATACATATTTTATTCTTTTTGATGAATTTGTAAATGGGATTTCTCTTGCTCTTAGGTTATTATTAGTGTGTAGAAGCCCAAAAGATTTTCGTATATTAATTTTTGTATCCTGTAACTTTAATGATTTCATTTATTAGCCTGTGTTTTTGGTGGAGTCTTTAGGATTTTAAATTTACAATGTTATTTGCAAATAGTGACAATTTTTCTTCCTCATTTTCCATTTGGATGCCATTTATTTATTGCCCAATTGATGTGGCCAGGAATTCCAATACTATATTGAATAAAAATATCAAAAGTGGGCATTCTTGGTTTATTCCTTATTTTAGAGGAAAATCTTTCTGTTTTTTACCATTGAATATGATACTAGCTATGAGTTTGTTACATATGGCATTTTTTATACTGAGGTACATGACTTTATACTCACTTTGTTATTTATTTATTTTTATATAATTTATTGTATACAGTGTGTTTTTGGCTTCAAGAGTAGATTCCCATGATTCATCACTTACATACAACATCCTGTGCTCATCCCAACAAGTGCCCTCCTCAGTACCCATCACCCATTTTCTCTGCCCCGCCCCCATCCTCTCACCCCTATCCACCCTCAGTTTGTTCTCTGTATTTGAAAGTCTCTTAGGGTTTGACTCCCTCTCTGTTTGTAACTATTTTTTTTCTTTCTCTTCCCTCATGGTCTTGTGTTAAGTTTCTCAACTTCCACATATGAGTGAAAACATGATATCTGTCTTTCTCTGACTGACTTATTTCATTTAGCATAATACCTTCCAGTTCCATCCACATTGTTGCAAATGACAAGATTTCATTCTTTCTCATTGCCAAATAGTATTCCATTGCATATATAAACCATATCCTCTTTATCCATTCATCAGTTGGTGGACCTTTGGGGTCTTTCCATATTTGGCTATTGTTGGTAGTGCTACTATAAACATTGGGGTACATGTGCCCCTATGAATCAGCATTCCTGTATCATTTGGATAAATTCCTTTTTGTGCTATTGCTGGGTCATAGGGTACTTCTATTTTTAATTTTTTGAGGAACCTCTACACTATTTTCCAGAGTAGTGGCACCAGTTTGCATTCCCATCAACAATGCACAAGGGTTCCCCTTTCTCCACATCCTTGCCAACATCTGTTGTTTCCTGAGTTGTTAACGTTAGCCACTCTGCCCCATATGAGGTGGTATCTCAATGTAGTTTTGATTTGTATTTCCCTGATGATAAGCAATGTTGAGCACCTTCTCATGTGTCTGTTAGCCATTTGGATGTCTTCTTTGGAAAAATGTCTATTCCTGTCTTCGGCCCATTTCCTCACTGACTTTTTCTATTCTTAATGATAATTTCCCTGAATTAGAGTATTCTTGTAAGTATCTTCATTTTACTCTTTTGAAAATATTGTCCCATTCTCTTATTTCCTGAAAGTTTCTGCTGAAAAATATGATATTATTATGGAGTTTTCTTGTACATTCCAAGTTGTTTTTCATTTGGTACTTTTAAGATTCTCTGTCTTTAACTTTTTGACATTTTAATTATAATATGCCTTGGGGTAGATCTTTTGGGTTATCTTAGTGGGAACATTCTGGGGTTTCTGGACCTTGATAGATGTCTGTTTCCTTCCCCAGAATTAGAGAAGTTTTTACCTGTCATTTTTAGAATCAGTATATTTCCAGCAACAATGCAAGAGTTTTCTCTCCCTTTCTCTGTTCATTTCTCTCATCACTTCTTCAAATCAGTTTACATTTCCAGCAGCAATGCACAAGTTTTCTGTCCCTTTCTCTCTTCTTCTAGGATCTATAAAATGTGTATGTGATTGTACTTAATGTTGTCAAATCTGTTTCTTGATGTGTCTTCACTTTTTAATGTTCTCTTTTCCTTTTGCTACTCTGTCTGCATGAGTTCCATTGTTTTGCTTTCCAGGGTACGAATCCATTCTTCTGATTCACCCAGACTTCTGTTGAGTCCCTCTAGTGTGTTTTTCAGTTACTGTATTCAGCTCTGTGACTTAGCTGGGTAGTTTCTTATATTTTCCCCTTGTAGAAGTTTTCACTCTTCATCCATTCTTCTCTTAAGTGCATTGAGCATCTTTATGACCATTACAGAGTATTTTATCATAAGATCTTCCCTGGAGAAAGTTCTGTGTGCATTTGAGAAGAATATGTGTTCTGCTGCTGTCAGATGGAATGTTGTATGGATGTCTGTAAAGTTTATTTGTTATAAAATATGGTTCAATTCTAATGTTTCCTTCTTTATCTGTCTAGATGATCTCTCCATTGATGGCAGTGAGGTACTGAAGTCTCTTACTATTAGTATCTACCTTTATATTACTCCCTCCAGGTTTGTTAGTATTTGCTTAATGTGTTCAGGTCTTCTGATGATGGTTATGTATATTTTTATAATTATTATGTCTTTTTGATGTATTGACTGCTTTATCATTATAATCTTTTTGTCTCATGTTGCAGTTTTGTCTTAAAGCCTATTTTGTCTGACAGAAGTATGGCTATTACCACTCTAAGTAGCTATTTGCATGGGAAATCTTCCATATCTTCACTTTGAGCCTATATTTGTCTTTAGACATAAAGGCAGTCTCTTATAGGTAGCATATAGAAAGAGCTTGTTTTTGTTTGTTTGTTTGTTTTGTTTTGTTTTTATCCAACCAGCCATTATGTGCTTTCAATTGGTGAATTCAATGAATTTATATTTAATATGATTGTTGATATGTAAAGACTTACTACTGCCATCTTATTGATTGTTTGTTCATTGTATTATATATCCATTGTTTGTTTTTTTTCCTTCTTTCTGCTTACCTTTATAAATTGGTGGTTTTTCATGGTGCCATATTTTGTTCCTTCTCCCCTCTTTTAAGCATATCATGTGGATCTACTCTAGATTTTTTCCTTGTGGTTATCATAAGGCTTACATAAAATATCTTGTAGATAAAACAATCCATTTAATGGTAATAGAAATTCATTTTCATTCAACTATAAGGCTCTACCATTTACTCCTCATGTATTTTTTTGGTCACAGTTTATCTGTTTTTATATTTTGTATCAATTAAAAAAATACAGTAGCTATAGCTGTTTTTAAACCTCTTTTCATTTCATCTTTTTGCTACAGATGTTAATATGCCATCCTAATATAGCGTTTTCTAATTCTAGAAAGTATGTCTTCACGTATTTTCACGTTTTCATGTCGCTAATTAGGGTTTTCCTATTTCAGCTTCAAGAACTCCTTTCAGTATTTTCTGCACTGCAGGTCTATGGTGGTGAGCTAGCTCTGCTTTTATTTATCTGGAAAAGCCTTTGTTTTGCCTTCATATCTTAAGGAAAAATGTGCTCAATAAATTATCCTTGGCTGTCAATATTCATCTTTCAACATTTTGAGTATGTCTTTCTGGTCTCCAATTCACTGTAGAGTCTCTGCTGAGAAATCTGCTGGTAACATAAAGGTGGTTCATTTTTAGGTTTCTTTCTCTTTTGCCCTACCTTTCAGGTTCTTTACTATGGATTTTGATAGTTTTGTTATAATATGTTTTAGGAAAAAAAAACGTGTTGTATTCCATTAATAGAAAGTCTTTTAGCCTTGTGGACTTGTATGTCCAACTCTTGTCCTAGGATTGGGAAGTTCTCAACTATTACTTTAAATAAACTCTGTCCCAATCCTTGTCTCTTTTCCTTCTGGAATCCCAATTATTCAAATGTTTGCCTGTCTGTTTGAATCTATTAACTCTCATAGCCTTCTTTCACTCTTATTAATCGAATCTAAGTTCCCTCTTCTGACTCTGTTAATACTATATTCCTACCTACAACTCCTTTATTCTTTCTTCATTTACCCTGCAGTACTACAGGTGCTCTCCTTTGCATTCTTTATCTCAATCTCTAAATTTTTCAACTCCAGAATTTGATTATTTGTTTATAACTTGAATGCTTTGGTGAAGATTCCTCCCATTCATGATGAGTCTTATTCTAGATTTCACTGAATTGTGAAGCAGAGTTTTCCTGTAATTCATTGAATTTCTTTTTTTAAATATTTATTTTACTGAAGTATGATTAACATATAGTGTAATATTAGTTTCAGGTATAATATATAATCCAACAATTCTATTCTTTTATCAGAGTTAGTCAAAATAAGTGTACTCCTTTTTTAAATTTTTTTAATGTTTATTTATTTATGTATTTATTTATTTTTGACAGAGAGAGACAGAGCATGAACAGGGGAGGGGCAGAGAGAAAGAGGGAGGCACAGAATCCAAAGCAGGCTCCAGGCTCCAAGCTGGCAGCACAGAACCCGACGCAGGGCTCAAACTCACAGACCGCAAGATCATGACCTGAGCCGAAGTCGGATGCCCAACCGACTAAGCCACCCAGGCACCCCTGTTTATTTATTTTTGACAGAGACAGAGTGCAAGCATGGGAGGGTCAGAGAGAGAGACACACACAGAATCTGAAGCAGGCTCCAGGCTCTGAGCTGTCGGCACAGAACCCACCCCAGGGATTGAACTCAAGAGCTATGAGATCATGACCTGAGCCGAAGTCAGATGCTTAACTGACTGAGCCACCCAGGTGCCCCTAAAATAAGTGTACTCTTAATCTCCTATACTTCACCCTGTCTGCCCAACCCCACCCCTTTGGCAATCACTAGTTCTCTAAGAGTCTGTTTCTTGATTTCTCCCTCTTTTTTCTTTGTTTTCTTTTGTTTGTTAAAATCCACATATGAGTGAAATGATATGTCTTTTTCTGATTTCACTTAGCATTAAACCCCATGTTTGAGCCACGTTGTTGCAAACAGCAGGATTTCATTCTTTTTTTTTTTTCTATGACTGAGTAATATTTCTGTGTGTGTATATGCACATGTAACATCTTCATCTGTTCATCTATGGATGGACACTTGGGTTGCTTTTATTGTAGCTATTGTAAATAATACTTCAATCAACATAGGGGTTCATATATCTTTTTGAATTAGTGTTTTTGTTTTCATTGGGTAAACATCCAGTAGTGGAATTATGGTAACTTTATTTCACGTGGTAATTGTAGTTCTAATTTCTTGAGAAGCCTCTATACTGTTTTTTACAGTGGATATACCAATTTGCATTTTCACCAACAGTGTACAAGTTTTCCTTTTTCTCTACATCCTTGCTGACACTTGCTATTTGTTGTCTTTTTGATTTTAGCTATTCTGAAAAGGGCGAGGTGATATATATTCTGGTTTTAATTTGAATTTCTTTGATTAGTATTGTTAAGAACCTATTCATGGTGTGTTGGACATCTATATGTCTTCTTCAGAAAAATGTCTATTCTTCCAATTTTCAAGTTTGATTATTTGGTTTTTTTTTTGAGTTGTACAAGTTCCTTATATATTTTGGATATTAACCCCTATCAGTGTTATCATTTAGAAATATCTTCTCTCATGCATAGGTTACCTTCTTGTTTTGTTGATGGTTTTTCTTGGCTAAGCAAAATGTTTTTATTTTGGCATAGTCTCAATAATTTGTTTCTGCTTTTGTGTCCCTTGCCTAGGAGTCATATTTAGAAAAATGTTTCTATGGCCTATATCAGAGAAATTACTGCCTATGTTTTCTTCTAGTTGCCTATGTTTTCAGGTCTCACGTGATGTCTTTAATCCATTTTGAGTTCATTTTGTGTATGGTGTAATAAAGTGATCTGGTTTTATTCTTTTGCATGTAGCAGTCTAGTTTTACCAGCACTCTTTGCTGAAGAGAGTCTTTTCCTCATTGTGTATTCTTGATTCATTTGTTAAAGATTGACAGTATATGAGTGGGCTTATTTCTGGACTCTATATTCTGTTCCATTGATCTATATGACTAATTTTGTGCCAGTACAGTGCTGTTTTGATGACTACAGCTTTGTAGTATCTTTCTACCTCTGGGATTATGATACCTCCAGGTTTGTTCTTGTATTTCAAGACTGTTTTTTGCCTATTCAGCGTCTTTTATGGTTCCATATAAATTTTAGGATTATTTCTTCATGTTCTGTGAAAAATGCTCTTATTTTGATAGGGATTACATTAAATATGGGGTAGTGGTGGAGACATTTTAACAATATTTCCATGAGGATGGAATATATTTCCATTTGTTTGTGTCATCTTCAGTTTCTCTCATCAATATCTAATAGTTATCAGAGTGTACACGTCTTTCACTTCCTTGGTTAGGTTTATTCCTAGGTATTTTATTCTGTTCAGTACAATATTTCTGATATTTACTTTGTATTCTGTGACATTACTGAATTTACTTAGCAGTACTAAGTTGCGTTTTTTATGGAATCTTTGGTTTTCTATATACCATGTCATCTGCAAATTGTGACAATTGTACTTCTTCTCTACCAATTTGGATGGTATTTATTTCTTATCTGATTGCTTTGGCTAGGGCTTCCAGTAATAGGTTAAATAAAAGTGGTGAGAGTGGACACCCTTATCTTATTCCTGATCTTAGCAAGAAAGCAATGTTTTTCCCAGTTAAGTATGATGTTAGCTGTGGGTTTTTCATATGGGGACTTTATTATGTTGAGGTATGTTCCCTGTAAACCTACTTCGTTGACAGTTTGTATCATCAATGGATATTGCACTTTGTGAGATAATTTGTCTGCATCTATTGAAATGATCATATGATCTTTGTCATTTCTATTTTGATTTAAAGTTTATTTATTTTTGCGAGAGAGAGAAGAGCATAAGCACAAACAGGGGATAGGCAGAGAGAGAGAGAATCCCAAGCAGGCTCCTCACTGTCAACACAGAGCCCAATGTAGGGTTCAAACTCACAAACTGAGATCATGAACTTAGCTGAAATCAAGAGTCATATACTTAATAGACTGATCCCATCCAGGTGCGTCTGTCCTTTCTCTTGTTGATGTGATGTATCATGTTAATTGATTTGCAAATATTGACCTACCCTTCCATCCTTGGAATAAATTCCACTTGATTGTGATAAATGATTTTTTTTTCAAATGTATTGTTGGACTCATTTTACTGATATTTTGTTGGAGATTTTTGCATTATGTTCATTTGGAGCCTCTAGTTTTCTTCTTTTGTTGTACCTTTGTCTGGCTTTGGCATCAGGGTAATGCTGGCCTCACAGAATTAATTTGGAAACTGTCCTTCCTCTTTTATATTTTGGAATTCTTTGAAAATGATAGATATTAACTCTTCTTTAATGTTTGATAGAAATCACCTGTGAAGCCATCTGGTCCTAGACTTCTGCTGGAAGTTTTTATAATTTAAATTTTAATTGTTTACTTTTCAAGTTTTTATTTAAATTCCAGTTATAAAATACAGTGTAATAGTTTCAGGTGTAGAATTAGGTGATTCATCACTTACACTGATTTAATTTAATTGCTGGCAATTGATCTGTTCAAATTTTCTGTTTCTTAATGATTCTGTTTTAGAGGGTTCTATGTTTCTAGAAACTTATCCATTTTTTCTAAGATGTCCAATTTGTGGGCATATAATTTTTCAAAATATTCTCTTAAAAGCTTTAGTATTATTGTGGTGTTGGTTTTTATTTTTCCTCCTTTCTGATTTTGTTTGAGTCATCATCCCCCCCTTTTTTATGAAGCTGGCTTGTCACTTCTGTGTATCTTTTAGAAGAATACCTCCTGGTTTCATTGTTCTGTTCTTTGTTTTTATCAGTTTCTATTTCATTTATTTCTGCTCTAATCTTTGATATCTTTCCTCCTACTGTTTTGGGGCTTTGTTTGTTCTTTTTCTAGCTCATTTAGGTGTGAGGTTAGATTGATATTTTTCTTGCTTATTGAGGTAGGCCTATACTGCTCTATTTGCTGCAACCCAGTGATTTTAAATCATTGTGTTTTCATTTTTCTTTGTCTCCATGTATTTTTTACTTTCCTTTTGATGTCTTGGTGGACCCATTCATTGTTTAAGCATGCTACTTAGTCTCTCTGTATTTGTGTCTTCCAAGATTTTTTTTCTTGTGTTTGATACCATTGTGGTCAGAAAAGCTGCATGATGTAATTTGAGTGTTTTTGAATTTATTGAATGTTGTTTTTTGATCTAATATGTGATCTATTCTGCAGAATGTTCCATGTACACTTGAAAAGAATGTGCATTCCATTGTTTTGGGGTGGAATGTTCTTAATATATGCATTATGTCCATCTACCTAATGTGTAATTCAAATTTCTTTCAAAAGTTTCTTTATTTTGAGAGAGACAGTGTGAGTGGGGGAGGAGCAGAGAGAGAGAGGGAGAGAGAGAACCTCAAGCAGATTCTGTGCTGCCAGCACAGAGCCCAGTATGGGACTTGAGCTCATGAAACCCCAAGATCATGACCTGAGCCAAAACCAAGGGTCAGACGCTTAACTGCCTGGGCCACCCAGGTGCCCTCCATGTGTAATTCAAAGCCAATGTTTCCTTATTTATTTTCTGTCTGGATGATCTATCTATTGGTGAAAGTGGGATATTGCAGTCCTATATTATTATTGTATTACTATCAATATTTTCTTCTATGTCTATTAATAGTTGCTTTATGCATCTGGTACTTCCACATTGGGTACATAGATATTTACAATTGTTAAATCCTCTCATTGGAGTGTTCCTTTTATCATCATGTAGTGTCCTTCTTTGACTCTTGTTAGTCTTAATTTAAAGTCTATTTTGTCTAAAATAAGTATTGCTAGCCCAACTTTCTTTTCACTTCCATTTGCATGGTAAATGTTTTTCCATCCCTTCATTTTCAATCTGCATGTGTCTTAGGTTTGCAGTAACTCTCTTGTAGGTAGCATATAAATGGATCTCTCTTTTTTATCCACTCAGTCACCCTATATCTTTCAACTGGAGCATTAGTCCATTTAAAGTAATTATTGATAGACAGTATTTACTGCCATTTTGTTGTTTTACAGTTCTTTTTGTATTTTATCTGTTCCTTTTTTTGTCTCTTCCTCTCTCCCCTTATGGTTTGATGGCTTTTTTAAATTGATATTCTTGGAATTCCTTTCTCTTTAATTTTTTCTGTATCTATTTCAGGTTTATATTATAACGTCTTATAGATATAATAGTCTACATTTTTAATAGTTGCTTAAGATCAAACCCATTCTAAAAGAGCTAAATTTTTACTCCCCATCTGATTTTATGAATATGATGTTATACTATATACTATACATTTTTAAATTTTGTGACTGACGTGACTGATTTTTATAGATCTCCTTAATTTGGCTGCTTTTGTTCTTTAATCTCTGTGCTGGTTTTATAAGTGACTAATCTACTATTATTTTGCTTGTATTTACCTGTGAAATTTTTTCTTTTTATGATTTTATTAATCCTGATTATAGACTTTTTTTCTGCTCAGACAAGTCCCTTTAATATTTCTTGCAAGGCTCGTTTAGTTCTGATGAACTTCTTTATCTTTGGATTATCTGAGAAATTTCATCTCTCCTATCTTGCTGGGTAGAATATTCTTGTTGTTAATCTTCCCCTATCTATCTCCCCAGCATGTTGAATATATCAAGCTACTCCCTTCTGGCCTGCAAAGTTTCTGTTGAAAAATCAGCTGATAGCTGGGAAAACTGGGTTTTTCTTGTGTGTAACTGGTTTCTTTTCTCCAGATGCTTTTGAAATTATATCTTTGTCACAGATTTTTGCCACCTGAATTATTATTTGCCTTGGTATGGACTACCTTGGGTTGATTTTGTTGGGACTCTCTGTGCCTCCTGGATCTGGATTTCTGTTTCCTACCTCAGAAATGGGACATTTTCAACTATTATTCTTGAAATACATTTTGTTCCCCCCTTTCTCTTTCTTCTCCTTTTGGGATCCCTATAATGCTAATGATAGTACACTTGACAATGTCATTGAGCTACCTTCGACCATTCATATTTTTTACAATTGTTTTTCATTTTTGTTGTTCAACTTGGTTGCTTTCCATTACTCTGTCTTCCAGCTCACTGATCAATTCTGTCTCTGCTAATCTGCTATTGATTTCCCCTTAGTGCATTTTTAATTTCAATTACTGAGTCATTCACCTCTGATTGATTTGTTTTTATATTTTCTATCTTTTTGTTGAAAGTTTCACTGAGATCTTCCACTTTCTTTCAAGTACTGTAAGTGTCTTTATGATCATTGCTTTAAATTCTTAACAGGTATATTGCTTATCTCTGTTTCACATAGTCTGTTTGCTGTGGTTGTGTTCTGTTTTTTTTTTTTTTTCTTTTTTTTTTTTCAATTTTAGAGTGAAAGAGCCTGCTTGGGGGGAGGAAGAGCAGTGAGAGAGAGAGAGAGAGAGGGAGGGAGGGAGAGGATGAGAATCTTAAGCACGCTCCATGCACTACGCAGAACCTGACATGGGGCACAGTCCCACGTCCCTGGGATCATGACCTGAGCCAAATTGAAGAGCCAGATGCTTACCCATCTGATGCCCAGACACTCCTGTCCTGTTATTTCATTTGGGACATGTTTCTCTGTCTCTTCATTTTGTCTAACTCTCTGTGCTTATTTATATATATTAGGAAAGTCAGCTATGTCTCCCGATCTTTAAAGTGGTGCCCTTGTGAAGAAGAGGTTCTGTGGTGCCCTCTAGTGAAATGTCCCTCTTCATCAGAACCAAGTGTATCAGAGGTGTCTTCTATGGAGGTTGTGTGTGCCCTACTGTTGTGGGTGAACCACATTTGCCTTAGTCCAATTAGTGTCAGTGTTTGGTTCCTATGCTGTTAAGGTGCCAGTCTAAGGCTGCTTGTATTTGGGCAGTGTTAGCAGTCAGAACAGATGCCTTCCCTCAGCCCATCTACCTGAGCTATGGCCCCACTGAAGTACAGGGCACTATCCCTGTATTGTCCCCTGAGAAGCTTCCCTAGGCAGGCAGGGCCTGCAGTCAATCCAGTTGCCTGCCCCCCAGTCCATCTGCTTGAATTGCACATGCATTGGTGTATGTGGTATGTGGTTATATCCCCCTCTGTACAGGGTTGATTTCACTTTGGAGTGGTGCTCATCCCTGTAGGGGCTGCTTGTAGAATGAGATGTGGCAGGAGGTACTTTGGAGGGATGCCTGGTGAGCAGGGCAGGTTGGATAAGCAGATTCATAGAAGGCAAGGGATGGGTATGTGGTGTTATCAAAACAGGTGGAGAGTGTTCATGCTGGTTTCTGAAGTTGTCTGGGTATCTAAGCTCTATTGTCCTTGGGGAAGTCTCTTAAAGACTCCTGCCCCCTCCAGCATGTGTTCTAGGATTATTAAATAAATCTTCGTGTATACCCTAGATGCTTTTCAAACGGCTGTTTCTATGCTGTATCTCAGTGGGGTTGTTAGACTTGCTCTTTAAGGGCAGGGACTCTATTTCTAGCCATCCTCTAGCTCTGCCAGATCTAGGTCCACTGATTTTTAAGTACCTGGAGTTAAGCCCCACTGATGGTAAAAACTCATGAAGGTAAGCCCCACTGATTTTCAAAACCTAATGTTATGGGGAGTCACCTTCGCAATGCTGGGATGCCTGGTGTGGGGTCTGCTGCCTTCCTTATTCAGGCTTGCTGTGTCCTTCCCTTTTCTTAGTCTCACAGGTTACTTTGGTTTCTGACTGCATCTCCACCCCTGCTACCCTCTTTGGTGTGGCTCCTCTCTAGTACTAACTGTGGAAAGTCTCTTCTGCCACTCTTTGGTCATTTTCTGAGTTAGTTGCACTGATACAGCTGTTACCTAGTTGTGTTCATGGGATAGGGTGAGCTTAGGATCCTATTACTCCACCATCTTCTCATTGAATTTTTTTAACAGTTATTTTGAATTCTTCATCTGTTAGATTGCAATATTCTGTGTCTTTGAGTTTGGTTGCTGGAGAATTATCCTTTTATTTTATTTTATTTTATTTTTTTTTATATGAAATTTATTGACAAATTGGTTTCCATACAACACCCAGTGCTCATCCCAAAAGGTGCCCTCCTCAATACCCATCATCCACCCTCCCCTCCCTCCCACCCCCCATCAACCCTCAGTTTGTTCTCAGTTTTTAACAGCCTCTTATGCTTTGGCTCTCTCCCACTCTAACGTCTTTTTTTTTTTTTTTCCTTCCCCTCCCCCATGGGTTCCTGTTAAGTTTCTCAGGATCCACATAAGAGTGAAACCATATGGTATCTGTCTTTCTCTGTATGGCTTATTTCACTTAGCATCACACTCTCCAGTTCCATCCACGTTGCTACAAAAGGCCATATTTCATTTTTTCTCATTGCCACGTAGTATTCCATTGTGTATATAAACCACAATTTCTTTATCCATTCATCAGTTGATGGACATTTAGGCTCTTTCCATAATTTGGCTATTGTTGAGAGTGCTGCTATGAACATTGGGGTACAAGTGCCCCTATGCATCAGTACTCCTGTATCCCTTGGGTAAATTCCTAGCAGTGCTATTGCTGGGTCATAGGGTAGGTCTATTTTTAATTTTCTGAGGAACCTCCACACTGCTTTCCAGAGCGGCTGCACCAATTTGCATTCCCACCAACAGTGCAAGAGGGTTCCCGTTTCTCCACATCCTCTCCAGCATCTATAGTCTCCTGATTTGTTCATTTTGGCCACTCTGACTGGCGTGAGGTGATACCTGAGTGTGGTTTTGATTTGTATTTCCCTGATAAGGAGCGACGCTGAACATCTTTTCATGTGCCTGTTGGCCATCTGGATGTCTTCTTTAGAGAAGTGTCTATTCATGTTTTCTGCCCATTTCTTCACTGGGTTATTTGTTTTTCGGGTGTGGAGTTTGGTGAGCTCTTTATAGATTTTAGATACTAGCCCTTTTTCCGATATGTCATTTGCAAATATCTTTTCCCATTCCGTTGGTTGCCTTTTAGTTTTGTTGGTTGTTTCCTTTGCTGTGCAGAAGCTTTTTATCTTCATAAGGTCCCAGTAATTCACTTTTGCTTTTAATTCCCTTGCCTTTGGGGATGTGTCGAGTAAGAGATTGCTACGGCTGAGGTCAGAGAGGTCTTTTCCTGCTTTCTCCTCTAAGGTTTTGATGGTTTCCTGTCTCACATTTAGGTCCTTTATCCATTTTGAGTTTATTTTTGTAAATGGTGTGAGAAAGTGGTCTAGTTTCAACCTTCTGCATGTTGCTGTCCAGTTCTCCCAGCACCATTTGTTAAAGAGGCTGTCTTTTTTCCATTGGATGTTCTTTCCTGCTTTGTCAAAGATGAGTTGGCCATACGTTTGTGGGTCTAGTTGTGGGGTTTCTATTCTATTCCATTGGTCTGTGTGTCTGTTTTTGTGCCAATACCATGCTGTCTTGATGATGACAGCTTTGTAGTAGAGGCTGAAGTCTGGGATTGTGATGCCTCCTGCTTTGGTCTTCTTCTTCAAAATTCCTTTGGCTATTCGGGGCCTTTTGTGGTTCCATATGAATTTTAGGATTGCTTGTTCTAGTTTCGAGAAGAATGCTGGTGCAATTTTGATTGGGATTGCATTGAATGTGTAGATAGCTTTGGGTAGTATTGACATTTTGACAATATTTATTTTTCCAATCCATGAGCAGGGAATGTCTTTCCATTTCTTTAAATCTTCTTCAATTACCTTCATAAGCTTTCTATAGTTTTCAGCATACAGATCCTTTACATCTTTGGTTAGATTTATTCCTAGGTATTTTATGCTTCTTGGTGCAATTGTGAATGGGATCAGTTTCTTTATTTGTCTTTCTGTTGCTTCATTGTTAGTGTATAAGAATGCAACTGATTTCTGTACATTGATTTTGTATCCTGCAACTTTGCTAAATTCATGTATCAGTTCTAGCAGACTTTTGGTGGAGTCTATCGGATTTTCTATGTATAATATCATGTCATCTGCAAAAAGCGAAAGCTTGACTTCATCTTTGCCAATTTTGATGCCTTTGATTTCCTTTTGTTGTCTGATTGCTGATGCTAGAACTTCCAGCACTATGTTAAACAACAACGGTGAGAGTGGGCATCCCTGTCGTGTTCCTGATCTCAGGGAAAAAGCTCTCAGTTTTTCCCCGTTGAGGATGATGTTAGCTGTGGGCTTTTCATAAATGGCTTTTATGATCTTTAAGTATGTTCCTTCTATCCCGACTTTCTCAAGGGTTTTTATTAAGAAAGGGTGCTGGATTTTGTCAAAGGCCTTTTCTGCGAGAATTATCCTTTTATGACTGTGATACTATATTTCCTTGTTTTTTTCATGTTATTTGTAAGTATGCACTTCTATTTTTGCATTTGAAGCAGCCGATACATCCTTAACCAAGCTTTTATATTTTCCGTGATTCTTAGAATTTACCTGTCAGAAACTTTTCTTTCGTATTCCAGAGGGTAGTGATAGAGCTCAATTTTGTTTTCAGTCCCTTGTCCAACCTTGGTCTCTTTTGTGAGCTTGATCTGTGTATGCTTTCATAGATGCCCTAGAGAGCACACACAGGAAGCCAGTAGCAGAGTATAGGGTGGTATGGGTTTAGCATTTGGGGTTTTGATGGTACCTGCAGGCCTGGAGGGAAGATCCTTGATGTAGGGTACCTCCAGGAGCTTATAAGCAGACTTTCTGATGAAGCCTTGAAGCAGACTACAGGAAATGCACTCCCTGAATACCTTTTGATAATTTATTTGCTTCCTTCTCTTTTCCTCTCTCTCCCCAGTGATAGAGGTCCATCCTCAGATATCTAAGTGTTGCTGGAGAGATCAGGTTTCTCCAGCCACAACCCACATTGGTGGGAGAGCATAGTAGTCACTCACTACTTAGAGTTCCTGCCTCCTCTGTGGAAGAGGCTGCCACTGTTATGGCTATTACACAGTGTAACCCTAGCTTCCCCCACCCCTGGGAGTAGGCAGCTCTGTTGAGTTTCACTGTTCTGCCATGAGACTTGTCTCTATTCCACTCCCATGGTGTGCTGGAATGTTTCCTCAGGCAGGT
The DNA here is from genome assembly GCF_022079265.1 of Lynx rufus. Lineage (NCBI taxonomy): Eukaryota > Metazoa > Chordata > Mammalia > Carnivora > Felidae > Lynx > Lynx rufus. Next base: position 62,401,127 of record NW_025814827.1, read on the forward strand.
GGGACTTCTACAAATTCCTTCTCCTCCATGGGTTTCTGTGCAGATTTATTTCTGTCCATTTGTTCCCGCTGATTGCACAGAGTGAGGGTGAGCATATTTGTCAAATCCATTGACTCTATGGTGCTTACTGAAGTTTTGTTTATTTTTGGGTGCTCACGTGGGCTAGAATCCTCCTAGGTTTTTTTGGTATAAGGTGCAGAGGCACTTTTGTTCAGTTATGGATGTTTAATTAAGTTTAAAAAAGGAGAGAGAGGGCGCCTCACTCAGTCAGTTGAACATCCGACTTTGGCTCACGTCATGATCTCAAGGTTTGTGAGATCAAGCCCCACATCAGGCTCTGCACTGAAAGCATGGAACCTGCTTGGGATTCTTTTTCCACCTCTCTCTTCCCCTCCCTTACCCATGCTCTCTCTCTGTCAAAAATAAACATTAAATAATAATAATAATAAAATAATAATAATAAAGTATGGGTGTGAGAAAAGAGAAATGAATTGTCACCATGATACTGACATCATTCCTTGCTGACTTATTTTTTAATGTTAAACATTTGAGGATGTATATACAATAAAGGAAGGACTTAACAGACAGGAAGAAGTTGAGCATAGTTAAGAGATAAAAAGAGCTGTGGAGAAAAATGGCATAGGGTGAATAAAGGCAGAAGTGGCACTGTTGATGTTCAGCATCTAATTTTGTCAACATATTTGTATCTTAAAGAGCACATTAGAAGTTCAAGTGTCATCAAGGGGAGGGAAGCAAAAATAATATAAAAAGAGGAAGGAGGACAAAACATAAGAGACTCTCAAATATGGAGAACAAACAGAGGGTTCCTGGAGGGGTTGTGGGAGGGGGATGGGCTAAATGGGTAAGAGGCATTAAGAAATCTATCCTGAAACCATTATTGCATTATGCTAACTAATTTGGATGTAAATTAAAAAGATAAAATAAAATTTAAAAAATTTTTAAAAAAGTTCAAGTGCCATGCAAAGGAAGCCCCAGCTTTGTTAGAAATGATAAAAGCTACTCTTGTTGCACATTTAACAAGGCACTGTTAGTATTTTATATATAATTTACATGCAATTATCTGATTTAATCACATATTAACTAATGTGGTAAGCATATAATAAATCTTGGTGCACAGAGTTTAATTACTTTTAATAATTATGCAGCCAGAATTTGAATCCAGACACATAGTTCCAGCACTTGAATCCCAAATGGCTTTCATTAATGTCTCTCAAATAGGTAAGAGCTTCTGTGGAAACCAGGGGTGGGCAGAGTGTCGGGGGGGGGGACCCTACTGTGAACCTAACAAACTAGTTGAAGTCAATTGGGTCATGATAAAAGAGATGAGAAACTTCCCAGAGGTAAAATCAAGTTAAAGAAATTAATAGTTAATAAAAGGACAAGTATTTATTAATTTCTGACTATCCCCTATAATAGATTTTTTATATAATGTATCTATTTTCATGTTTATCAATGTGTTGAGATAGTTATTTTAACTCTTTTCTTATTTTAAGAGAAGAAACTTGAGGCTAAAAAGGAAAAACAACTTGCCCACATTCACAAATTGAAATACTAGAGTTGAGATTTAAACCCAGGCCTATCTGATTTCATTGTTGACATATTTTTTTTTACCTAATTCTATAATTCTGTCATGTATTTTGACAAAATGGTATATGACAAAATGGTAATAAGCAATAGCAACATACCTCCACTCACTCTTAGAATATAAATTTGCCATTCTATCAATGGCATATAAAGTTGGTTATAATTTTCATGTAATTTTATAATAATCCTGACTTTTGGATCCTAATGTGAATTATTTGTTTTGTGCCTGACATGTTGCATAGCTTCACAGTCTAAAATCACAAGCCTTACTTTGTTGATTATATTTCATGGATTCATCTTTAGACATTTTGGTTCCTGGAGTCATATAAACCCCTAAATCCCATGAGTGAGTACCCTGTAAGGTGTGTGATAGCTAAATTCTCAGGGATTGAGTATTAGTATGTACAATTATAATGAACCCAATTCTTTCTTCCAAGAAACATCTGTTCACTTTTACTCACAGATACATGCAGAATATACAGCATTCTATGTTATCACTATTGTAATTTAATACTTATTTTCTTGATAGATTCTGAATGTAAGTTTCTCCAAATATTTTACTGTGCTTACTGCAATAAACCATCCTACATTGAAAGTAACCCATTAAATGCCAAATTAGTGAAACTTCTACATTTTCTGAAAGACCACTGAATCGATAGATTTTCTTTTGTGTGACACTTGGATATAAGACTCTCTTTCAATGGATTAAATAAAAGCAACAGTTATAAAACAGTGTGTTAACATATTCTCAGAAATATGTGGAACGGTTGACAAGTAGGTTGGCCTGGTTGAAGTTTAGATACCACTGTAATAAAATTGAAAAGTCAAGGTTTTGATATACTATAAATTTATTTTTTTATTATCTGCAGTGTTTATAACATGGATTTATTTTGAGTTATAAATGATGAAAAGTTAATATTTTCTTACAATTCACACTAGTATATTAAAATTCAACATTTAAAAGCTTGGTAGTAGAAGATCTTAATTGCTGATCTCAAAAATTGGAACGATCCAATACTAAGGTTAAAATTGGTGGGTAAACCCATCTTTTATGTCTTTTGTACTGGGATCCATGATTCCATAAACAAGAAACAAATTGTCTCCAATATGCTAAAACAAATAGACATATTTGATAGAGGCTTTCCCTATTGGAATACTCTCCAAAATACTATGTATACTTTTTATATAAAAATGTATATGTAAATTGGGACAGAAGGTGAGTTCTAGCTGTAGCATTCAGAATATTCTTCTCCCAGACAACAATATAAAACTATATTAGAGTAGTGTTAAAACAATTAACTTGGATATAGCTTTTTATAGCTCTTTGTGGACTATGACCTCCATTTCATGTTTAATACTATTGGTGTTAAATACTAGCTGTGATTCTGCCCAAGCATGGATTGTTGAACATATCTTACAGTGTTACTTACCTAAGTAGAATAATACTTAATAAAATGAATAAAATTGTTGAAGTATAACATAGGATTTTGAAATACAGTTTATAGATTGAAATGCCTAGTTCCGCTTATATTTTGAAAGCATCTAACACTGCCAGAAAAAAAAAAAAAGAGAACAAGTCATCTTAATTAATGAAATACTCTTGTTATTTTTAGCTTATTGTGGGTTGAAAATAAGTCTTAAGTAAGAAATGTGACTAGTGGAATACCCAGGGAAGATTTTTAAAATAATGTATCAAAATGGCATTAAGACATCTATGTTAAGTGAAATAAGTAAGAGAAAGACAAATACTGTATGATCTCTCTTATATGTGGAGTCTCAAAACAAAACAAACAAAAAAACAGCTAAAGCTCACAGATACTGAGAACAGGTTGATAGTTGCCAGAGGAGATGCTAAACAGTGAAAGAAACCAATGAACTGGTTTTTTTTTAGTTTACATAAATTGAATAATGAAAAAAAAAAGCAAAAAACACTTAGATGTTTCAAACAGTCTACTTGCAAGCTGAATACAACAGTGTTATTTCAGTGAATGGAAGTGACACGTGTTCTGTAGTGCATGTAGTGAAAGGTTAAAAAACAATTGCAGTAAAGGTATATGTAACAAATGTACTTACAAGCTGTGTTCCACACTGTGCTTTCAGTGAATGGAAGTGTTAATCATTCTGTAATGCATGTGGTGAAGTGTCCAACAACAATTGTTACAATGTTTCTAGTGAGACACACTCCCTGGCGCACTCACACATACACACACACAGAAAATGGATTTCTTTTATCACATTTTTGGAGGTTATGGACTTGCATTGATGGAATATATGGAGAAGACTTTTCAGATGACACATTGTATCATCATATCATGAATTGACAAATATCATTACCCAACAGGCTGCTTCGGCAAATGTATAAGAACCAGAATAAGAGCTTAGAAGAAAAATGAATGAAGATGTAATTATGTTAATGCATCACTTGATTTCTAAGCTTGTAATAATATAATATAATATAATATAATATAATATAATATAATATAATATATATAATGTACAATACAACACAATATAATATATAATTTATAATTAATATATAAATAATTTTAAATACTTGAGTATTGATTAAATGATGTCTATTAGTTTTCATATTTAGTAATGAAGTAGTTCTTGCTAGTATAATATGGATATGGAAGGACTCTGTTCCCCCAGTGAAAATTTTCTCATACCCCTAAATATAGGATAATTAAATTTCCTGTAACATCGGTAGTATACTTGGATAACAATTTCCTGAGCCTTAATAGGACAACCAACTTGACCAGAGTCTGTTAGCAAACAGATATATCAATTTCCTGTTGTCTGGTCTAACATATACAGAACAATAGATTGTTCAAAGTATATTTTGAATGTCCATAAATTCTAGACCAATGCAACTTTTATTATGGGAGATATTACTCTTATCAACAATGAAATATATTAATCATGAGGACAGAAAACCAGTGTCTCTTTTATTTAATGCTATTTTTCCTCTTTTAGTCTGGGGAGAAGGAATACTTCAACAGTGCAATAAATTATCAGGAAGAAAACTTTTCTTTTTATCTTATAAAATACCCTTGAAAAACCTTGGTAAAATATATAAAAATCTAGCCCTTTGAGATAAGCAACTGGCACCTTATAAACTTCCCTTTAATATGGTGACACTTTCCGATTATTTTTAAAGCATAGTGGCTAAAACTGGAAAATTTAATAGTTATATATCAGATTATAAATTTGGCCAAATCTGGATTAAAAAAAGAAATTAAACTGTGTATTTCAAATCCAGTTGCTTGAAGAAATATAAAAGAGGGGGACACCTGGGTGGCTCAGTCAGTTAAGCCTCTGACTCTTCGGCTCAGGCCATGATCTTATGGTTCATGGGTTCAGACCCCCATGTCAAACTCTACATTGACAGTGCGTAGCCTGCTTGGGATTCTTTCTTTCTATCTCTCTTTGCCCCTCCCCTGCTAGCTGTCTATCTCTCTCAAAATAAATACAATTTTAAAAATTTATAAAAAATAAAAATAAATTTTAAAAAGAAATATAAAAGAATGTCTTATATATAGCAAAATGTCTCCAACTGATTATTTGGGGAAAAATATGTTGGAGCAAAACTAATGAGTTTTTAAATAAAGGGTCGCTTTTTATTGTATCTGCATGTTTGCTGTTTAGTTGTCATCCTAGATTTGAAAAATAAATGTTCTCCGGAAAAGCATGCCAGACCAACTATTACTCTTTTTTTTTTTTGACACAGAATGAAGGCAAGCTTTGTAATTTCTATTCTACTTGTGTAAACTTTTTCAATTTTCTATTTGTTAAACTTGAGGTTAATTCTCCATGTAGACTTCCATCTTGGCTTGTCAGTTGTGACCACTTCTTGCTTACTAAAGTAGATAACTCTTATCTTTCCCAAGCCCATTTATTTTATCTTTATTACTGTAGAGCAAGGCTCTCAGGGTTTCTTACACTTATTTTATTACAGTTTTCTTATTACTGGGTTTTTCTCATACAAGTGATAGATTGCCACTGCCCTTTTGTCTTTCAATTCTATCATAATAAAAAGAAAAATACCTCTAAAAAAGTTACATTGGAGAGTGTTCAGGAAGAAGATTAAGTCACAGTTTATAATCCTGCACCTTTATTTCTCTGAGTGAAATAATACCACCCAGTCTCATGTTTATTAAAAGAAATTGGTCAGAAATGAACTTCAGAGATCTTCAAATAAATTGTAAAGACGTAAGACAATTCTATAACAAAAAAAGCTGTTTTTGAAATAGTTGTTTCTATATAAAAAAAATTGTTTCTGAAATAGTCACTAGTTTATATACTGATATATGGTCTTGTGATATTTATGACCAACTCGGAAACTTGATTCTGCCTCCTGCCATGAATTTCAATATTCCTGTCCTATGCACAATTCTTTCTAAGAAGCAAAAAATTTGGAATTATTAATTAAAAATAAGCTCAGATGCTGTAGTAATACTTTCTGTGATGTAGACAGGAAAGTAATGAGATGAAACCAGTGTCAGAGATCGATAATGATAGATTATCCATAATCCTAAATATGATCAGCATTCTGTGTCTGAGAAGAGTACTTGTTATAATGATTCTATGAAAAAAAATGTCAAAACCACTACCCCCAGTATCTATAGATGTCTCCATTGCAACAATATGGTAAAAAAAAAAATGCTATTTGTCATATACTAGTAACAAAAAGTTTATTTAAAATGTTCTCAAAGGGGCGCCTGGGTGGCGCAGTCGGTTAAGCGTCCGACTTCAGCCAGGTCACGATCTCGCGGTCCGTGAGTTCGAGCCCCGCGTCGGGCTCTGGGCTGATGGCTCAGAGCCTGGAGCCTGTTTCCGATTCTGTGTCTCCCTCTCTCTCTGCCCCTACCCCGTTCATGCTCTGTCTCTCTCTGTCCCAAAAATAAATAAACGTTGAAAAAAAAATTTTAAAAAATAAATAAATAAAATGTTCTCAAAACTACATTTATAATGTATAATAGTGTGTGTGTATACATATATATACACATATATACTCACATGTGCTTGTAGGTACTATATGTATGTGTGTGTATACATATATACACATGTATATGTATACACATATATATGTATACACACATATGTATATGTATACATATATATGTGTATATATATATGTAAACACACACACACATATAGTACCTACAAGCACATGTGAGTATATACTTACATTGGTTTCTATTACTGCCATTTGAAAACTATCACAAATTTAGGTAATAAATTTGTGCTGTTTTAAATGGCTAACAGTTGTGTAGGTCAGCGGCCTTATATACATCTCAGAAATCTGATATCTAGGTTTTGGCAGGGCTCTGTTTCTTTTTGGAGGCTCTAGGGGGAGAATCTGTTTCCTTGCAGTTCAAATTGTTTGCAGTCAATACCATGTGGTTGTAGGACTGAGGTCCTGTTTTCTTGCTGGCTGTCAACTGATGACTGTGTTCAGCTTCCAGAGACCACTCAAACTGGTTGACTCATGATTTGTTTTCTCTGTGTTCAAAGCAAGAAAAAAGGAGTCTAGTTCCTCTCACACTTTGAATGTTTCCTGCTACTTATTCCTTTTTCACATATTTTATGCCTTCTGTTCTTTCATTTTTTAGAGACTGTGTCATTATATTGAGTTTATCTGATAATCCAGGATAATCTATTTTAACATTACAACCGTAATTCTATCTGCAGAGTTCCTTTTGCCATGTAAGGTAACCTACTCCCTGACTCCAGGGAGTAGGGTGTAGACATTTTGGGGGACTCCGTATTCTGCCCTTTTCAGTTCACCCTCTTGTCTCCAAAGATTCACATCCATAGCATATGCAAAATAGATTCACCCCAACCCACGGTCCCTAAAGGTTTGATCCTATTACAGCATGAACTCAAAGTACAAAACCTTAACTAAATATTACAGGATTTAAACTCCCAAATTTTACTATCTAAATCCTCTAAATTAGGTATGGGTGAAGCTCTGGGTATTCTGAGACTAATTCCTCTCCCATCTTTTGATCCATGCAAGAAACTAAAGGAGCATGTTATTTGTTCCATAAATGCCATGGCAGGGCAGGCGAAGAAAACCACTGATGGACATTCTGGTTCAAAAAGGGATACAATGGAAGGAAAAAGAGAGTCACTGGTTTCAAGCAATTTTGAAATCCACCTGTGAAAACCCCATTTGGTTTTAAGGCCTGGAGATAATTCTCTCTGGTTACTGATTCCACCCTCAGAGTACACTGCTACATCTTCTTAGTCATCCTTCTTTTCCATGAAAAAGGAGAGCAGGTTGTTGTAGTTGAAAAGTTATATCATTCTATTTCCTGCAGGTAGAATTTCTGGAGTCCAAAGATCTTTCATTTTGTACTGTGTCCCTTTCAGTCCACACTGGCAGTGTTTCTGCTGCTATGTAATTCTCAGTCACTTCGTGCATCTCCTTATATGTCATGGGGATTTGGGCCATTAAACATAATGTCTTTACTAGGCAATACTATTTCTATTTGGCTGCTACTGAGATGGCTAAAAAAAGAAAATTCCCTCAAGTTTCCTCAAGACCACTGGTTAGTTTCAGAGGTTAAACTTGAGATGCTCACATTTCCTCAAAGAACCTTTTAAATAATATAATACCCTATACTTTTAATCTTAGCAAAATGTGGTATGGTCACATCTTTGACTTTTCCTCTGGAAATGGTTTCCTGACCCTCAATTTCTTAATTTTAGTGTCTTTTGGCCATGCGGGTAGGTTGAATTCTCACAATCATTGTTTTAGTTATGTATTATTTAAAGTTTTATTTTTTTTAATCTTAGCATTCCCCTCAGGCATTTTTATAAGGAGTCATTTGCTTTGTTCAACAAAAGGTGAACATGAGTCTTACTCTCAGATTGATGCACTTAAAAAACCCAGTGAAATTTTTATGTTCCTTTCTTTTTTCGCAGTGAGTGTTGAGAAATTAATTTCATAAATGGGTGAAGCTTTATCAACTTGGGACCCTACCACCTTTGTGTGTATTGCTAATTTAAGCTACTGAGTATTCAGGATTATTTTTTTTACTGCAGCATAATGTAGCCTGTGCTGACTATCACGTGAGGAATTTCAGTGGGTTTCTGTTTATTAATGATGGACTACAGAGGTGAACCAAAAGGAGTGTTAAGGAAAGTCTCTGTAGAGAGAAGGACATTTTTTTTAGAAGCATGGATACAAGGAAAAGAAAATAAATAGGCTGTAAGTAGGCTGATCAAAGGCTACTTAAATATGGGTAACTTTTTATACTAAGTAAGCAGGGAATAAATAATGATTTTTTAATAAGGAAAGTATAATAAGGCACAATATTTGTAGACACATGAAAGAGAACAGCATGTAAAAGAAAAGAGTGATTTATATTAAATAACAGAGTAATTTGGTCTTGTAAGTAGATTTAAAACTGACTTTTTTTTTTAGGCTGGGTTGCGCCAATTATTTCATGGCAAAGAAATCTAGTCTTGATATTTTCACGGAGCCAGAAATGGGAATGGTAGTATAACCATCTTTATGATTTTCACCTCCCTGCTCATCTACTTATTTATTCTTTTTCAAAACAGAAGAACACTGAACAGAAAAATAAATAAAAGACCAAACATGTTATCAAATATTTGATTTCCACCTAAGATTTTCTTTAAGTCATCAATTCAAGTTGAAATGAAATACATTTGATGGGAGGAATTTGTAATGCTACTGTCCTTTAAAGTACCTATTAAGTATTCAGTATAATACAAGGCGTTGTGAAAACACCATTGGAAATCCTTCACAGTTAATGTGGTTTTTAATTTGTAAATGAAAAGGAATAATGGCTATTAATCTGCATCTATGAAATTATGAATGGTTATAGAATTACTTTCCGTATTTATTGGACAGTTGATACAAAAATCTAATATATTTAAAAGTTTAGAATTACTGATGGCAAGGTTCATCTCTGGATATCCAGTATTAGCAAATAATTGAAGCCATAGTATCTCCTTGGTTTTTATTTTAAAGAAGTTTAATTTCTTCTCACCATTGAATTTTAGTACATATTTCTATTTCCACCTGCTGAAAAGGAATCCGTTTTATAGTTGCATGCTAAGTTCTTTTTTGACTCTGTATTCCTCAGGGAAACCTAATTAATAGTGATGGCGGTTGCAAAATGATTCCTTTATTTAACCTTTGTACTTTCCAAGTATTTTGAACATGTAAGAATGCAGTAAAAAAAAACAATTAAAATCCTGCAATTAAAATTAATTTCTTCTTTACTGTCGCATACTTAGAAATCATGCTTCACTTAAGATATTTTTCCAATATGCCTAATCAGGAATAGACTGTACAATAAAACTGAATATTCTAGATGAAATTATTTTTAATAAAAAACAGTTAAGAGTTAAGATTTCTGATTACCTCCGTTATCTAGGAGTAAGGTAAAAAAATTTAAAGTACTAAAAAATTCTAGTCTAGTTCTTCTTTGATAAAAATTTCATGTTAAAACCAACAACTTTAAGATTTTAATGAGAGTGTTATATGTTAAATAGGGATGTATATATATACATTTTTTCTTTTTTTCAACTTGAGAGAGAGTGTGAGTAGAATGGGCAGAGAGAGAGGAACAGAGAAAATCCCAAGAAGGCTCCATGCTGTCATAATGTCATGAGCCTGGGTGATGCCCCAGGATGTTTATTTCTAAAAGCTATGGTAAACCTGCATAAAACAGCTATCAGAAACAGAATTGTTCAACACAGCCGAACCACCCTTTCATTAAACTCCTGGTTTGTGTGAAGCACTTTGCCAAGACCTATACATATAATCACTCATACAATCCTCACAATTGTATAGAGTTGAGTTTACATAGGACAAATTTGGGCTTTGGGTAGGTTAGATAACTTCCCAAGATCACTTGGTTAAGAATTGATAGGATCTAGATTTAAACCTAAGTGTGTCTGACTCTAAAACGTATGCTTGAGCAGAGGCAAAAACAGCCCTATACCTAGATCAATATTCTCCTGCCTTAGTGGGCATCAGAATCACCTGCAGCTTTTTCTGCAGTGGATCTGGAGTAGGACCCAAGCTTTAGTATTGCAACAATTTTCCAGTTACTGTTGGTCTGAGGACCATATTTGAGTACCACTGCTGGGTAAAAATTGAAAATAATACTATTTATTATTATTTCTATGCATGAAGAAACATTGGGATTATATTCACACTCTATGTAAGAAAACAAGGAAACATGTAATGCTTTTAAGAACTTCTATCCGGAACCTCTGGGTGGCTCAGCTGGTTAGACGTCTGACTTCAGCTCAGGTCATGATCTCATGGTTTGTGAGTTCGAGCCCCATGTTGAGCTCTGTGCTGACAGCTTGAAGCCTGCTTTGGATTCTGTGCCCCCTCTGTCTGTTCCTCTCCCCTGCTCATGGTCTGTCTGTCTGTCTCTCAGAAAATAAATAAACATTAATTTTTTAATAAAAAAAAGAACTTCCAAACACATATTGTTCAAAGGATTAACCTGGAAAGATTTCATAAATTGAAAAATATTCTCTAAATTTGTTCAAAAGGGTGTGTTTTTCAGGTAAGAACTGATCGTGTTTTATTTCCAATATTATTCATTTGTGTGCCTTATGATTATGTCGGGACATACTTGAGCAAAGTCAATGACATGTATAACTCTAACTACCAATCTGAGAGCCCTAGAAAGTGGAATCAAGATTTCATTGAGTCAGGCTATATTTTCAGACAAATGATAACCCATGCTCCAAACTTCCTTTACCCTCACACGTACACCATGTCAGTGTTAACTGGCCTAAGCACATTCATTCTTTTGAATGATATAAATTATTTTTAACAAAACAATGAATTGTAAATGATAAATGTAATTCATTGGTAGCTTACAACTGAAGTTACAGGTATTTTGAGTCAAAGTCTACAGTTCTGTATGGGTATATCAAGCTGTCACTTTGCTAAGAAATTGATTTGGCCATGTATCACCAGCCTTCTAGAAAAATCTCTCAGTGTCCTGTGTAGGGTAAAGATGAAAATTGAGATGCAGTGGAATTGTATTTCCTTATCTCAGAATGGAATGATGCAACAGCAGAAGCCACATATACATAATTTATATTTAGAGACAAGATGGGAACAATTATCCCAATAATGGTGATCAGAGTTTTGATATACAAAAATCTCTGGTGATATTTAGTTGATTATAAGACCCCTAGAAATGAAATAGCTGGGCACTCTGTTAAGGTGCTTATTTGACGTTTATAGGCAAGAAAATTGCAGCTTTGGTGGATGAAACCTGTCTTTGAGGTAGCATGCTGTAGTGGAAATTCAGTGTTCAATCCAAAAGAGTTGGCAGACTCTAAGCTCTTTAAATGGTGTGTGTGTGTGTGTGTGTGTGTGTGTGTGTGTGTGTGTGTGGCAGGGTGAGGGTTTTCCATCTCTTTGAAACCATACACTGCAATGAGTCCACAAGTGTATATGCATGAATGTTCCTGCAAGCCATATTCAAAGGCATCAATAGCCACTTGTTTAGGTTGAATGTGACTTCAGAAAAGAAAAATTCTCACGCCTTCTGTAGGTTATTTGATTTGGGCCCTGAAGTGATGGTAATCCTTGGGGACTAAATTCACCATAGTGGTCCAATTTGAAAATAAAGCTTAAAGGAGTTTAGGCAATGGATGAAGTCTTGGCTCTAGTTGATGACCTATTGCTCTAGTGAGACTGTAGCTGCATTTTGGCTCTTTAACCAATTTCAAAATATATGTTGTGACCGGGAGAATCCCCACATGAATCTCTGAACTGGGTTTTATGGTAGGGTTTTATGATAGGAAGGGCAAATGGAAACTACTGAAACTCCCAACTCTTACAACGTGGTTTACATTTGGAAGTATTGTTTTGTTCCACCAGCAAGACTTGAAAGATGCAGGGAGGTAACTCCTCCCACAGCCTATATTCCCTCACCTGATGGTCATAGAAAATGGCAGTAGATCATTGTGAATGTAATGAGATGGTGATGCTCACTAAACCTGTGATTACATGTATACATATTTAATAGGGGAATCCACAATCTCTGATACTGGCATAAAGTTTTTGACCAGGAAAATAGTTTTATGTTTCTATCCCCAATCAGTAGAGAAACTGAGCAGAAAGAATCAGAAGCTTATTTACCCTTGATATGAATATAGGGAACTTTAGTCTTTGCCATAAATTAGCCTAGACACCTTGGTTAGTTTCATGTAGTGCATGATACCGAGCTGATCTATAATAGTATGCTAATTGGGCATGGAAAGAATGAAGTTGCAAATATCCTATGTGATTTGGTAAGATATGTGCCAGAGTGTAGAAGATATACCTCATGGATGTTTGGCTAAAACTATCAATTGAGCTTTTAAGGTCTGAGACACGTTGGGATATATTTTCTAAAGGGAGAGACGAGGTGCAGGCCTCTTGTTATTTTTGGCTATAAATAACCTATTAGGGCAAGCTGCTTCAGTCATTTACTTGGCAATTTGTATGACTACCGATTTTTAAAGAGGCCCAGATAAATGGTGCATATTGCTCAATTGGACCACTTATTCTATCAAATGCATTGGTAGTGGAGGTGGCTAGGGCAGAGAGATGTGCTTTATGGACCCTCTGACAACCTCAGTAGAAAAATACTATGCAGACTTTGGGTTTTGGAAGAGAGCCAATCCCTTTGTTCCCTACTAGTCATTTCTGTGTCAAAAACAACTCCTGGCTTGCTACTGGACCATAGTAAATCTAAATGGCTGACCATGGGGTCCCATGTAATTATGCAACCAATACTGCCATCATTAATTTGGATTTTTATAACTCCTCAAAGCATAAAATTGTGTGTAATGACATTTCATTATAAAATTGAAATGGTACATAAATAACAGGCTAAAACTGGCACAGCGCACAACTAGGTGGTTTACTTATATGATATCTAGTTCTACTGATGCTATATCTCTCTTAATCAGACCCCTGACCTCTAAATAGTTCATGGGAGGACAGTAATAGCTCTAGATTAAAGATAGATCTATACCTGATGCCATCTCTAACCGGAACTGAGTGGCTACTTTCCTACAGCACCATCCATAGGTGGCTCTGAAAAATAGTGGTAAAGTGAAATTCTCCCAGTGAGAAAAAATTTCAGATGATACAACTGATTATTTGCTTTGTACAAAGGTAAACTAGAAACAGAAGGGGAAAAATGGTGACAAGTCCTTTGGATAGCAGGCATGTAACTGGAGCTCCTGTAATGAACACATAGTGAGAAAATATTCAATACGTTATGTGATGCATCTGTTGCAGAGGGAGTGATTGGCTTCTCTGTTTTCCTTACATTTTCTGTTTTTCCTAAATGAAATACACTTCCTAAATGAAACTCTTTCTTACAATGTGAAAGAACTCATATATAAATGGATATTTCTAGCTCTTCATCAAAGAATCCTAGTTATGTTAATTTTGTCACCAATCCTTTAGAGTACTGTCTGAAAAAATATATATACAGACTGTAGTGTGTAAGTATGACTGATTTGTTGGAAGACTGGAAATATAATCAAAAGGCTTTCACCTAAAAATTAACTTCAAGAATTCTCATAATTTAGTACTTTTGTTTAGCAAAATCATCCTAGTGACATGATGTTAGAAAACGGTACTATTACATGTGGTAAGTAAAAAGGCCAGCTCGGAACACTGTTCAGAATCATCATGAGGAAGAAACTCCAAATCCAGAATGTCTGCAATCCAGAGAAAATCATGATACTGGTCTCTGAGCAAAGAGAAAGCTGGAGGAAAATCAGACATATTGGCTACATCAGCCATTATATTATATCAGCCATAGCAGGCATATTTTTCATTTTATTAATTGGCCTTCAACACATGTGAAATTGCTAAAGTGAATTTATCGATTAGAATGCAAGACAATACTTTTCAGTATTTTTCCGATTGCAAATTATATTTTGAGCAAAACACATACCCTCTTGAAGAAAAAGGAAAGAAATATAATGATGGCTTATAATGTGATATTTAGAAGTAATGAAAAATAATGGATACCAAAAGAATAAAGTCTAGTAGTTCATTCTTTTCTGGTGTTTAATGGATTACCATTCACTCTTTTATTTAAAAATAACATTCCATTGCATCTCCTGTTTTTCAATGGATGTATTTTGCTATTTTTCTCACATTGCCATCGATTACAAAATTTTAACTCAATGATAAATGAAAGAGTGTTAGCAAGATCTGCCTTTCAATTCATATTTATTGATATAGCTTTTATTTGAGTGAATCACAGTAGAAATATATCAAACAGATACTTTTCGCACCATAGATTAGGAAGGGGCAGAGTAAATGTTATTTATTATCCATTTTAATCTTATTTTGTACTTAATTAGGACAGCTTCATTCAGGAATAGTGATCTGACATTAATCTTGTTTTCTGAATATAGATGAAATATGAGCTTCATAAAAATTCTGCAACTTATCATCTTTAATTCAAACAAGATTTCTAACCCCTTATAAAGCTTTAGCTTTTCCCAGCAGCGTGGTAATGTCAGTTATCATTTGTCTCTGTAAAGAAATTTGAGAACATAAGGATTTTTTTTTTTGCATAAAACTATATTTGAAAAGTTTCATCTATTTTCTGGCTTAGCCAGAAAGCTTCACATAAAATGTTACATATGAGCATTTTAAATGTGTTATGTACACATAAAAAAGGACATTGAGAAATTATTTTAATTTTTGTGGGCAAAGAGAAATACAATATGGAGAATAATGTGAGTTTTGACTTAAGTTTTTGAAATGATTTTTATTAAATTTATATTCTTAATTATGGAGACATTTTCTTATTTTATAACAGCGACAAGGAGTGTTCTTTATATGGACTGTTAACGGGTAAATGTTGGCTATAGAATGCTTGTTCCATTTGTCCAAATTTTGTTTCTCACAATAAAAGTGTCTAGTTGGATTAAGGGAGGGATAAGGTTTATTTTTCATTTACTCACACCACAAAATATGTACTTATTCAACATGCCTAGATTCTTGAATTATTTTTCCTGAAACTCAAGTCATGTTTCTGTTTCAAATTGAAGAACAAAAAGGTGGAATTACTTTAGTACCATCTCTGTGTTGTGATATCTACAACCTAAAATCACCCACCCTCAGTCTTTTAAATAAGGAAAAGCTCTGACTTATGGGAGTGTCCTTAGATTGTTTTCGGTGTGTTATCACTAGTAAGATCACTTTCCTCCAGACTTTTACAGAGAAAATGTGCTATTTTCCCCCTTGTAAAAAATATTATAGAGTTGTCAAAAATGAATATTGGCGTGTTTTCTAAATAAAAATATTGGCTTATTTCATTATACTCATTATACTAAATATTTAACAGCTATGCTCAAAGAAGACTTGTATATATCAGTTCTAGGAATGTGGTAGAGATTTTTGGAGTAATAGAAGACAAGATACTCTTTATAGAAGAATGTGGAGTTTATAATCAGAAGTTAGCTTTTATGTTAGCTTAGGTTTTTTTTTGTGTTTAATAAAAAACTGTAGATTGAAGAAGAAGAGGTTCTATAAATGGTGTAAATTGAAGTGTGATGTTTTATTTAAAACTTGTTTTTTTTTTTATTTTGTTCTTTCTCCCTTTGGATGGGATATTTTCTGCATTTCAACATACATAGAATTCAGACAATTTGTGTGATAATTTAAAATTTTACCTGGTCCTTTTTCGAAATCTGTTTTGTGTGTAGACTCTTGTCCACTTGATTCCAGCCAGCTGAGATGTAAACTCACCTAGTTATTTTTCAAATATATTCTAGCCGGACAGAGCAGTTCACTTTTCAGAAATGGTTCAAATAGCTTCTGATTTAAAACAGTATATGATGTTTATCAATAAAAGAACTATTCTCTTTTAGGGGCGCCTGAGTGGCTTAGTCGGTTAAGTGTCCGACTTCAGCTCAGGTCATGATCTCAAGGTTTGTGAGTTCAAGCCCGGCATCAGGCTCTGTGCTGACAGCTCACAGCCTGGAGCCTGCTTTGGATTCTGCGTCTCCTTCTCTCTCTGCCCCTCCCCAACTTGTGCTCTGTCTCTCAAAAAATAAATAAATGTAAAAAAATCTTTTTAAAAATCTATTCTCCTTTAAAATAATACATATGCTAAAAGCATTGGACTTTTACCCAGATTAAAAGTCTTCCTCTTTTTTTTTTTTGGATTAAAAAAACAATTCATCCAATTATCAAGCAAAACTAAAATCATAAAGAATAAAACTGCCTTAGAAAACTTTCACTCAAAGTTATTCCTTTTAACACTTCTTTTTCAATGTTTCAAATTTTTATTTAATTCTAGTTAGTTAACATACAGTGTAATATTAATTTCAGGAGTAGAATTTAGTAATTCTTCACCTACATACAACACCCAGTGTCGATCACAGCAAGTGCTCTCAATACTCATCACCCATTTAACCCATGCCCCACATCCACCTCTCCTCCATCAACCCTCCATTTGTTCCCTAGAGTAAGAGTCTGTTTCCTACTTTGCCTTTCTCTTTTTTTTTTTCTTTTCCCTGTGTTCATCTGTTTTGTTTCTTAAATTCCATGTATGAGTGAAGTCATATGCTATTTGTCTTTTTCTGACTGGCTTATTTCAGTTAGCATAATACTCACTAGCTCTATCTGTGTCATTGCAATGGCAAGATTCCTTTTTTGTGGCTATGTGATATTCCATTTTGTATTTACACTCCTAGGTACACACGTACATACACACACATACATACACACATATACGCATACATACGTATACATATGCATGCCACCTCTCCTTTATCCATACATCAGTTGGTGGACATTAGGGCTCTTTCCATAATTTGGCTGTTGCTGATAATGCTGCTATAAACATTGGGGTGCATGTGCCCCTTTGAATCAGTATTTTTGTGTTGTTTGGGCAAATACCTAGTAGTTGCTAAATGGTAGGGTAGTTATATTTTTAACTTTTGAGGAACCTCTATACTGTTTTCCACAGTGGCTTCACCAACTGGCATTCCCATCAACAGTGTAAGATGGTTGCCCTTTCTCCACATCCTTGCCAACATCTGTTTATTCCTGTGTTGTTAATGTTAACATTTTGATGAGCATCCTCTGAAACATTATGGGTTCATACACTTGACAAGCCCACGTAGAGAATAATGTTACCTATATAGTACTGATTATTGTTGTAAAATATGCTTTTGTTTACCTAATATTATGCTATGAACAATTTCCTGTATTTCTGATCATAGATATATGTATATCATCCTTATAAACTTTTCTATAAAATGTGATGTAGTGTTCACACTCTAGTTTATTTGCCAATCTATTTATGGTACTTAATTACAATTTTATTCCACAAATTGAATTTTCTGTATCATATAATAAGGGATGAAAACTAATTTCTTTACCATTTGATTTAACATGTAAATAGCATATAATTCTACTCTATTCCATTTATTTATTTGTTCCTGGTCCACTATACCCCAATGTTGATTACTGTAGCCATAGGATTGGTAAAATCTGCCACTGAAAGTCTTCCAACGTTGTTAATTCTTTTTTATTTAATTAAAAATTTTTTTTACATTTATTTATTTTTGAGAGAGTGAGGCAGAGCATAAGCAGGGGAGGGACAGAGAGAGAAGGAGACACAGAATCTGAAGCAGGCTCCAGGCTCTAAGCTATCAGCACAGAGCCTGACGCAGGACTCAAACCCACAAACTGTGAGATCATGACCTGAGCCAAAGTCGGATGCTCAACTGACTGAGCCACCCAGGTGCCCCACAACATTGTTGTAAGTCTTAAGATTATTTTGGCGTTTTTAGGATCACTACATCTACATATTCCTAAGGGTCTTGGAGTCCAGAAAAAAAAGCCACATACTATTAATGTTACAACATAGAACTTTAGAATCTTTCTCTTTGCATATATGTATGTGCACATACATACATACACACATGTGTGTATATATGTGTATGTATTCATGGTAGGAGAATAATGTCTCCCTAAAGATTTCCACATCCTAATGTGGAAATGTATTTGTATGTATACATTGAATGGATTGATGACATAAAAATGTATATACAAATATATGTCCACACTTGTGTTTGTATATGTGTATACAAATATTTCATTCTTACTCTTGAATTTTTAGCTATATGTGTTTTTATATTCTTACTGATGTGGAAAATATATTATGCATATCTTCCCTGATTTATCTTCAAATATACGATGTTATGAACAACATGAGAAATTTACAATACTGTTATTTTTTTACTGTTTATTTTTGAGAGAGAGAGAGAGATCTATCATGAGCAGGTGAGGGACAGAGAGGAGACAGAGAATCCCAAACAGGCTTCACACTGTTGGCACAGAGCCCAACACGGGGCTCAAACCCATGAATCTCGAGATCATGACCTGAGCTGAAACCAAGAGTTGGATGCTTAACCAAGTGAGCCACCCTGGTACCCCTATAATAGTGTAATTTTTACTTGTCTCCCACATTTTGTGAGAATGTTGATGTTCTGTATTTTACATGTTAAAAAGACATACTACTTTTGCACTAAACAATCAAATGTATTTTAAGCAAATGGAATAAACAGATTATAAATGGCCATTTTTATAACCCTTTTGGTTCTCTTTATTCGTCTTGCAGATCTAGGGCACAAGCAGCTAATACTTTGCCTCAGTCTGAGAAACATTTAACCATTTTTTATATTGCTAGTCTAATGGAAGCAAATGCTCAAAAACAAACCCCAATACACCCAGCACTCAGTATTTTAAATTTGAGGCTAAATCTTCTGGCTACAGCTCTATACATTGTACCTGTGTGTTTTATTTGTTAGTTGAATCATTTTTAGTTAGAATTGCTTCTCCAGTTTCTTAAAATAATGGTTAATCATTGACAAGTGAAAGAAATATACTAGGTTGTTCATAAGTTTTGAGGAAACTGTTTCTGAACCCCAAATCAATGGCTAAGAGATATTCACTTCAAACATCCTAAAGTGCCAGCCAATTACAAGATAGACAACACAAAGGTTTGGGTGAGTGAATAGTTTCCCAGTCTGTTGTACTTAAAGAACCAGAGAAAATCGCTTGTCCTCTGTCTCCCTGTTCTCAGGCCCATTAAAATGGGTAATAATGCAGTCATTCTCTTTAGAGTCGTTGTAAAGAAAGTCTTTATATAAAATTTTAAAGCCATTAGAAAATGTAAATATTCAATCAGTTAATGAACTGTTGACTAGGGGTTGGTGTGTGTGTTTGTTGGTTTTCTTGCTGACAATTAAAAATTGTTTTACATTTAGAATAGCAGTGAAATTATGTCAGAATAAACATAGTACTTTTATCTTAAATTTGATTTTTTTTTCTTTTTTAAATTTTAAAAAATATTTATTTATTTTTAAGAGAGAGAGTACAAGCATGGGGTGGGTGGGGCAGAGAGAGAGGGGGACACAGAATCTGAAGGAGACTGCAAGCTCTGAGCTGTCAGCACAGAGCCCAATGCAGGGCACAAACGTACAAATTGCGAGATCATGACCTGAGCCGAAGTCGGACACTCAACCAAGTGAGCCACCAAGGCTCCCCATAAACTTGAATTTCTTAAGCAGAATGTGATATGAAGACAATTATGAATTCTTCTATTTGAAAGAAACTTTTATTCAACACAAAATTAACCCTCTACATGCATTTTTATATAATATGGTGTTCCTCCCTAACAGAAGACCTTATAAAAGTTGTGTTCAGTTTTATTAGTGTATTACAATTGTTCAATGTACAGCTCATCATTAGCATAGTGTATTCCGGTCTAGTTAGGATTTGCATAACATTTCCAATGATAATTTAATAAACACCACTATAGCCTCAGCAAATCTTGTTGAGATTTAATTGGATTGTAAAATAATTTTATCTAGTTTTCATTTTATTAAGTGTTCCTGCAGTGTATTTGGTTTTAATTGAAGGAGTTAATTTTGTAATCATTAGTGTTTACCTTTCTGCATTCATTCTCTTTTGAATACATTACCTGGATCATTTCAGTCCTGTAATACTGTTACATCAGTGGATTTGTCAAAATAGGCTTTTTTTTCTTTTTTACTAAGTGGGCTATAACTAGGAATTCATTGGAAATTGACATCTGTAGGCAGTGGGGTGGTGGGGTAGAGAAGGGGGAAATGTGGAAATTGCTGCCTTTAATGTATCATATTAAGAATATTCAAAATTTTTGCTTCATGAAGAGAATTTGGCATTAGCCAAAGTGAATTGAGGCAGATTTCCTATTGTGATATTCTTCATTTCCAAATGACCTGATTTCCTGGTCTGATTGATTATAACTCCACCTTAAATACAGAATCTTAAGGAATGAGCTTGCCTCACTTAAGAGTTATTACTCCATGCTTTTAGTATGCCTTAAAGAAACTATTTCTCATGCCTGGATTCAGGATGTGATAGTACTTCTAGGATAAAAAGTAATAATGATTGAGTTAGGAACTCACAGAAAGTAAATTAAGAGCAAA
The DNA here is from genome assembly GCF_022079265.1 of Lynx rufus. Lineage (NCBI taxonomy): Eukaryota > Metazoa > Chordata > Mammalia > Carnivora > Felidae > Lynx > Lynx rufus. The sequence continues at coordinate 62,422,259 of NW_025814827.1, forward strand.
GGCACAAATACAATTCTTACACCTCTTTGAAATGAAAGATACTTTAAAAGTATTTTTAAAAAATCTGTCCAGGGGCACCTGGGTGGCTCAGTCATTTAAGTGTCCAACTTCAGCTCAGGTCATGATCTCAGGGTTTGTGGGTTTGAGCCCCACTTCTGGCTCTGTGCTGACAACTCAGAGCCTGGAGCCTGCTTCAGATTCTATGTCTCCCTCTCTCTGCCCACCGCCCCCTCCCCCCCCCAAAAAAAATCAAGCCTCTGTCTCTCTTTCATTCCAAAGTAAATAAACATTAACAATTTTTTTGTATCTATCCAGGGGAGAAAGCTATTATTTAAAGGAATCCTGCATATTGAATTAATTAACTGGTCTTATGATTATATGTTTGTATATATTGTAAGTCCTTTACATATATTTCTGAAAGTTTTACTACAGTAAATATGAAACATTCATTTTGTTAAATACCCATTGTATTATGATTTTTATGTAAAGCAACATATCAGGTATCCATCAGCAAAACACCATTTCTGTGATATATGAGATGACCATTAAAACAATATTTTATGGATTAAAGGCATTTGAGAAATGCTAGGTACAAGAAATGTTGAAAAAGCTCCTTAAAGATGATAGAACTTTAATCAAAGTATAATTATTCAAAATGCATAAATAAGATACAATACTTTCCTTATATATTTAACCATGAAAATCATTAAGAATAAAACACATGAGGTCTGAATGCACTTGCTGTTTATGGAAAACGATTTGGTAAATATATTTTATATGTATTTGTAATTGTACGCTGGGAAATAAATTGTGAACCATATATTTACTCTACCAGCAGTACTTTTATGTTTAAAAATTTCAATTGAAAGTATTTGAGTGACATCCAGCTGAGTAAAAGCCCTACATTTGAAAAGCAGATGATTACATGTAATATGCTGTTTTAGGCACAGTTTGTCTAGCGTTGCTATTTAATATGTTATTAAAGTGAAGTTAGGGTTAGGACCAGTGAGTTTCAAACACACAATTTTATGAAGAGATTTCAGGAAATGCATTTTTAAGGTCCTACTCTTTAAAACTCCTCAGGAATGTTTATAGACAAGAAAAATAGGAAGACCTTGATCTTAATGATTGCACTCTAAGTAGAGAAACAGACCTGTATTTACATGCGAAAATAAGTGAAGATCCACAAATAGAAGATTAATAGAAAAAACAGAGTGTTATCTTGGTAAAGAGGAAGTCCTGTAGTTTCCTCAGTTTAGATAATGATTAAAAAATCAGTGACTTTTGTGAAGGAAAAGGGCCAACAATAAAACAAACAGGTCAACATTTAGAACTGGGAAGTTGAGATGATAGTCATCGAAGGATATAAAAGAAACAATAAGAAAATAATGATGATGTTCAAGATAAAAATATTTTCTAGAAAAGGGGGATGGAACAGACGTTGCTAAACAGATTTTTAGGAAGATGAAGCCTGTGGAAAGGCCATTGCACGTTTTCAATTCCAGGAATGGTAATGCTTTAAAGGAAACTTTCAGTGAGTAAGTAGTGGGGGGATGGGGAAGCATTTTAAGTCGTTCAAAAATGAGTGATGAGGAAGTTGAGTAGTGATTGTAGACTTCTTTTAATGAAATTTACTTATTAAAATTTTACAAAAGAATAGCAATGATGCTAACTTTAAGTTAAATATTATTTTGGAAGATCCGAGATTTTTACCTAAACAGAAAGTTTAGGGAAAGAGTGACGATGTGAAAAAATCTTTGATGAATTAAGCTTCTCGAGAGATTATAGGGAGATAGAGTTAATGCACACTAGAAGACTTAGCCCTGAAAAGAATACTTCTTTTCCCTGAACAAAGACAATGTGCCAGTGAGTTAAATATGAAGAGAATGAGGTGCAGAGAAAAGTGAAGCCAAAGAATTTGCAGTAAATGGCACTTCACTATTTTGTAACACAAGTGAAGTTTCTGTTAAAAATGAGGGTAGACAAATGGATTTGGTGCTTGAGGATAGAAGCATTTCCAAAGAACATATGATAACACAGGTTTTGAACTTTACAAGTCCGTATATAAGTGGAATTTTTTTCAAGCAGTACTGTGAATTCATTTTCTCTTATGATTTTCTTAATATTTTCTCTAGATTTATTATAAAAATACAGTGTATAAAACACAGAGCATACAAAATATGTATTAATAGACTGCTATCGCTAAGGCAACAGTAGACTCTTAATAGTTAGGTTTTGGGGGAGTCAGATGTTATATGCAGATTTTCACTTGCATGGAGAGTCAATGCCCATAACCCCTGTGTTGTTCAAGGGCCAATTGTAAGAATAAACTTTATACCTATGAATATTATTTCATTAATATTCAGGTAGTAAGGCTTTATGATTCTAATGATCTATCATGTGAAAATAATTTTAAAGAATATAAACTTAAAATAATAAGGATATTTAAGAAAACGATGCATATGTGCTAAAAATGAATTCTCCAATAAAGTTAGAGACCGAGCAAACTGGGCGAGGATGCTGGCAATACATGAACAGCTGAGCATGCCTAAATGTTGACAGGAAAATTCTGGTTGTGACAAAGGAAAGCATTCTGGAAATTGTTACTATCGACCAAGTATTTGTTTTAAATTATGATGACTACAAAGATATTTTGGTCGTTCCCTGTGTGCACATACTTAGAAATCAGGAAAAATCTAATGCATCATGAATTTATAATTCCTAAAAGAAAATTCCAACTCCTACTGGATCTCAAGGGGGGAAAAATAACTGCTGGAGCATTCTGTGTAGTCAACATTAAGTGAATATTATTTTATATTAATAAAACGGCTGTTCTCTTTGATTCTAGAAGTTTTTGGTTTTGATTTTTAGATTACGTATTGATAGTAAAGGCGAGTTATCAGTGGAAGAATATAGGAGGAGGGTATTTTTATTTTTATCCTTTCTGAAACTTAGTAGAAAACTTTAGAAAACTAATTGCCAAGGGGAAATCCGAACTACTCTTTCTTTGCCCTAAAGTTGTATATAAGAGCATAAGTAATATTCAGGATAAGACACATTTATCTCTTCAATTATTTGCTGAACCACTACCACAACTATATCATATAAATGAAGTTGAATGAAAGCAAAAGCCAAAAAATATGCTTCAATATTTACGTAAAAATATAGAACATTTAAAACGTACAGTTTAGGGGCACCCAAGTGGCTCATTAGGTTGAGCAGCCTTGATTTCAATTCAGATCATGATCTCGTGGTTGTGAGTTCAAGCCCTGCATGAGACTCCACGCTGAGCATGGAGCTTTCTTGGGATTGCCTCTCTCCCTCTCTCTCTGCCCCCCCATGCTTGTGTTCTCTCAAAAATAAACAAACATTTAAAAAATAAAATTTATAGTTTATCTGATAGATAATTTAGTACATTTCTAGTGGTAACCATAGATGTCTTTTTTTAACATGACTGTGATTATTGTAGATTGAGGAATAGTGGAGTAAATTTATTTCATATGAAGCATGCCAACAAGAGAATTTGGGAAACTTTAGTAACTTACTGACAACCCTCAGTGGATTAAGTAAGTAAGAGGTGGAATGTATCTGCATTCTTAACTATTTTCTCTTAGACACATTGCGTGAAGTCTGATTCCTAATATATTCTAGACAACAGTAACCCTAATATTTAATCTTACTGTCAAGGAAGTTCAGTCTTTCAACTCATTTAGCCAGATAATCCATATGGAATCAAATGATTATTTAAAAATATATCTATGCTAATAACTGAAGTCCAGTGAAAACCATTCTTGTTATTTTGAAGCTATTACTGTCAGAAGTTTTCTCGTTCTTTCAAAATGTATAGAAAATATTTATCTTCCCCTTCTATATTCATATAGAAAGTTTTAAAGAAAAACAATCTATGAACAACAGGCTTGGTTTTCTTTTCTCATAGCATTTAGAATGTGCAATTGCAACTCAGTCTGTGCAAAATAATATTGCTGATAGCCCTCAATACCTTTTCTCCTACTTTCTTTTTTAAATATAAATTTATTGTCAAGTTGGTTTCCATACCACACCCAGTGCTCACCCCAACAGATGCCCTCCTCAATACCCATCACCCACCCTCCCCTCCCTACCACCCCCCATCAACCCTCAGTTTGTTCTCAGTTTTTAAATGTCTCTTATGGTTTGGCTTCCTCCCTCTCTAACCCTTTTTTTTTCCCCTTCCCCTCCCGCATGGCTTTCTGTTAAGTTTCTCAGGATCCACCTAAGAGTGAAAACATATGGTATCTGTCTTTCTCTCTATGACTTCTTTCACTTAGCATAACACTCTCCAATTCCATCCACGTTGCTACAAAAGGCCATATTTCATTCTTTCTCATTGCCACGTAGTATTCCATTGTGTATATAAACCACAATTTCTTTACCCATTCATCAGTTGATGAACATTTAGGCTCTTTCCATAATTTTGCTATGTTGAAAGTGCTGCTATAAACATTGGGGTACAAGAGCCCCTATGCCTCAGTGCTCCTGTATCCCTTGGGTAAATTCCTAACAGTGCTACTTCTGGGTCATAGGGGAAGTCTATTTTTAATTTTTGAGGAACCTCCACACTGTTTTCCAGAGAGGCTGCACCAGTTTGCATTCCCACCAACAGTGCAAGAGGGTTCCCATTTCTCCACATCTTCTCCAGCATCTATAGTGTCCTGATTTGTTCATTTAGCCACTCTGACTAGCGTGAGGTGATACCTGAGTGTAGTTTTGATTTGTATTTCCCTGATGAGGAGCGACGTTGAGCATCTTTGCATGTGCCTGTTGGCCATCCGGATGTCTTCTTCAGAGAAGCGTCTATTCATGTTTTCTGCCCATTTCTTCACTAGATTATTTGTTTTTCAGGTGTGGAGTTTGGTGAGCTCTTTATAGATTTTGGATACTAGCCCTTTGTCCGATATGTCATTTGCAAATATCTTTTCCAATTCCATTGGTTGCCTTTTAGTTTTGTTGATTGTTTCCTTTGCTGTGCAGAAGCTTTTTATCTTCATGAGGTCCCAAGTTTATTTTTGCTTTTAATTCCCTTGCCTTTGGGGATGTGTCAAGTAAGAAATTGCTCTGGCTGAGGTCAGAGAGGTTTTTTCCTGCTTTCTCCTCTAGGGTTTTGATGGTTCCCTGTCTCACATTGAGGTCCTTTATCCATTTTGAGTTTATTCTTGTGAATGGTGTAACAAAGTGGTCTAGTTATATTCTTCTGCATGTTGTTGTCCAGTTCTCCCAGCACCATTTGTTAAAGAGACTGTCTTTTTTCCATGGGATATTCTTTCCTGCTTTGTCAAAGATAAGTTGGCCATACGTTTGTGGGTCTACTTCTGGGGTTTCTATTCTATTCCATTGGTCTATGGTCTGTTTTTGTGCCATACCATGCTGTCTTGATGATTACAGCTTTGTGGTAGAGGCTAAAGTCTGGGATTGTGATGCCTCCCACTTTGGTCTTCTTCTTCAAAATTACTTTGGCTATCGGGGTCTTTTGTGGTTCCATACAAATCTTAGGATTGCTAGTTCTAGCTTCAAGACTGCTGGTGCAATTTTGATTGGGATTGCATTGAATGTGTAGATTGCTTTGGGTAGTATTGACATTTTAATGATATTTATTCTTCCAATCCATGAGCATGGAATGTTTTTCCATTTCTTTATATCTTCTTCAATTTCCTTCATAAGCTTTATATAGTTTTCAGCATACAGATCTTTTACATCTTTGGCTAGGTTTATTCCTAGGTATTTTATGCTTCTCGGTGCAATTTTGAATGGGATCAGTTTCTTTACTTGTCCTTCTGTTGCTTCATTATTAGTGTATAAGAATGCAACTGATTTCTTTACATTGATTTTGTATCCTGCTACTTTGCTGAATTCATGTATCAGTTCTAGCAGACTTATGGTGGAGTCAATAGGATTTTCCATGTATGATATGTCATCTGCAAAACGTGAAAGCTTGACTTCCTTTTTGCCAATTTTGATGCCTTTGATTTCCTTTTGTTGTCTGATTGCAGATGCTAGAACTTCCAACACTATATTAACCAACAGCGTTGGGAGTGGACATCCCTGTCGTGTTTCTGATCTCAGGGGGAAAGCGTTCAGTTTTTCCCCATTGAGGATGATATTAGCTGTGGGCTTTTCATAAATGGCTTTTATGATGTGTAAGTATGTTCCTTCTATCCTGACTTTCTCGAAGGTTTTTATTAAGAAAGAATGCTGAATTTTGTCAAATGCTTTTTCTGCATCAATTGACAGGATCATATGGTTCTTTTCTTTACTTTTATCAATGTGATGTATCACATTGATTGATTTGCAAATGTTGAACCAGCCCTGCAGCCCAGGAATGAATCCCACTTGATTGTGGTGAATAATCTTTTTATATGCTGTTGAATTCAATTTGCTACTATTTTATTGAGGATTTTTGCATCCATATTCATCAGGGATATTGGCCTGTAGTTCACTTTTTTTTTTTTTTTTTTGCTGGATCTCTGGTTTAGGAATCAAAGTAATGCTGGCTTCATAGAATGAGTCTGGAAGTTTTCTTCCTTTCTATATTTTGGAACAGCTTGAGAAGGATAGGCATTATCTCTGCTTTAAATGTCTGGTAGAATTCCCCTGGAAAGCCATCTGGTCCTGGCCTCTTATCTGTTGGGAGATTCTTGATAACTGATTCAATTTCTTTGCTGGTTATGGGTCTGTTCAAGTTTTCTATTTCTTCCTGTTTGAGTTTTGGAAGTGTGTGGGTGCTTAGGAATTTGTCCATCTTCCAGGTTGTCCAGTTTGTTGGCATATAATTTTTCATAGTATTCCCTGATAATTGCTTGTATCTCTGAGGGATTGGTTGTAATAATTCCATTTTCATTCATGATATTAGCTATTTGGGTCATCTCCCTTTTCTTTTGGAGAAGCTTGGCTAGAGGTTTATTAATTTTGTTTATTTTTACAAAAAAACAACTCTAGGTTTCGTTGATCTGCTCTACAGTTTTTTAGATTCTATATTGTTTATTTCTGCTCTGATCTTTATTATTTCTCTTCTTCTGCTGGGTTTAGGCTATCTTTGCTGTTCTGCTTCTATTTCCTTTAGGTGTGCTGTTAGATTTTGTATTTGGGACTTTTCTTGTTTCTTGAGATAAGCCTGGATTGCAATGTATTTTCCTCTCAGGACTGCCTTCCCTGCATCCCAAAGCATTTGGGTTGTTGTATTTTCAGTTTCATTTGTTTCCATATATTTTTTAAATTTCTTCTCTAATTGCCTAGTTGACCCATTCATTCTTTGTAGGGTGTTCTTTAACCTCCATGCTATTGGAGGTTTTCGAGATTTTTTCCCGTGGTTGATTTCAAGATTCATAGCATTGTGGTCTGAAAGTGTGCATGGTATGATCTCAATTCTTGTATACTTATGAAGGGCTGTTTTGTAACCCAGTATGTGATCTATCTTGGAGAATGTTCCATGTGCACTTGAGGAGAAAGTATATTCCGTTGCTTGGGATGCAGAGTTCTAAATATATCTGTCAAGTCCACCTGTTCCAATGTATCATGTAGGGCCCTTGTGTCTTTATTGATCCTGTGTCTAGATGATCTGTCCATTGTTGTAAGTGGGGTATTAAAGTCCCCAGCAATTACCACATTCTTATCTATAAGGATGCTTATGTTTGTGATTAATTGTTTTATATATATGGGAGCTTCCGTATTCGGTGCATAGACATTTATCATTGTTAGCTCTTCCTAATGGATAGACCCTGTAATTATCACATAATGCCTTTCTTCAATCTTGTTACAGCCTTTAATTTAAAGTCTAGTTTGTCTAAGTATGGATACTCCAGCTTTCTTTTGACTTCTAGTAGCATGATAGATAGTTCTCCATCCCCTCACTTTCAATCTGAAGGTGTCCTCAGGTCTAAAATGAGTCTCTTGTAGGCAGCAAATGGATGGGTCTTGTTTTTGTATCCATTCTGATACCCTCTGTCCTTTGGTTGGTGCATTTAGTCCATTTACATTCAGTGTTATTATAGAAAGATATGGGTTTAGAGTCATTGCAATGTCTATAGGTTTCATGCTTGTAGTGGTGTCTCTGTTACTTTGTGGTCCTTGCAACATTTCACTCACAGAATCCCCCTCAGGATCTCTTGTAGGGCTGGTTTATTGGTGATGAATTCCTTCAGTTTTTGTTTATTTGGGAAGACCTTTATCTCTCCTTCTATTCTGAATGACAGACTTGCTGGATAAAGAATTCTCAGCTGCATATTTTTTCTGTTCATCACATTGAAGATTTTCTGCCATTCCTTTCTGGCCTGCCAAGTTTCAGTAGATAGGTCTGTCACTAGTCTTATCAGTCTCCCTTTATATTTTAGAATGAGTTTATCCCTAGCTGCTTTCAGAACTTTCTCTTTATCCTTGTATTTTGCCAGTTTCACTATGATATATCGTCCAGAAGATCAATTCAAGTTACGTCTGAAGGGAGTTCTCTGTGCCTCTTGAATTTCAATGCCTTTTTCCTTCCCCAGATCAGGGAAGTTCTCAGGTATGATATGTTCATGTACACCCTTTCTCTCCCTTTCTCTCCCTCTTCCTCTTCTGGAATTCCTATTATACGGATATTGTTGCATTTGAGAGAATCTCAGCAATAGATTCTCTGCTGTCCTCTATACTTTTTTGAAGCCCAGCGATTGATTTTATGACTATTATTCTAAAATTCATGTCCTGTTATATTGCTTAAATAGTTTTTGATCAATTTGTTAGCTGTCTCTACTTCCTGAAGTTTCTTTTGAGGAGAATTCTTCCGTTTAGTTATTTTGGATAGTCCCTGTGGTGGTGCGGAACTGCAGGGCACTTTCTCTGTGCTGTCTGGAGTAACTTGTGTTGGTGAGCGTGACCGCAGTCAGACTGATGTCTGTCCCCAGCCCACCACTGGGGCCATAGTCAGACTGGTGTGTACCTTATCTTTCCCTCTCCCAGTGGCAGGAGTCACTGTGGAGTGTTGTGGCCCCTATCTGGGCTACTTGCACACTGCCAGGCTTGTGGTGCTACTTTAATGGGATCTGGCATATTCGCGGGTGTGGATCTGCAAGGTGCACAGGGGCGTGAAGGGCAGGCTCAGCTCAGTCGGTGGTCCCCTGCAGGAGGGGCCCTCCAGCACCTGGAGGGAGGCTGACCCATCAGAGGGATGGATCCTTAGAAGCACAGCGTTGGGTGTTTGCATGGTGCAAGCAAGTTCCGTGACGAGAACTGGTTCCCTTTGGAATTTCAGCTGGGGGATGGGAGAGGGAGATGGTGCTTGCCAGTGCCTTTGTTCCCCGCCGAGCTGTGCTCTGTCTTTCAGGGCTCAACACATTTCCCTCCCAGTGTCCTCTCACCCTCCTGCTCTCCAAGCAGAGCTGTTGACTTGTAACATCCCAGATTTTAAGTCCCACTGGCTGTCAGAACTCACAGAGTCCGGCCCCTCTGCTTTTGCAAGCCAGATTTCAGGGGCTCTGCCTTGCCCAGTGGGCTGCCCGTTCACCACCCCGGCTCCCTCCTGCCAGTCCGTGTAGCCCTTACTGCCTCTCTGTCCTTCCTACCCTCTTCCCTGGGCTTCTCATCTATGCTTGGCTCCAGAGAGTCTGTTCTGCTGGTCTTCTAGAGGTTTTCTGGGTTATTTAGGCAGATGTGGGTGGAATCTAAGTGAGCCCAGCGTCCTCCTACGCTGCCATCTTCTCCAGTAATCCACAGTTTCTCCTACTTTTAACTAATTTTCTTCAGATCGTTCATGCATTATCACCCGTAAATAATTATTATGGTTATATAGGATTTATTAATATAGAGGAAGAATAAAATGGTAAGATAAAGGAAAATACCTAAGAAATGCAAAATGGAAAACTGAAATAAATTATTAGGATTGGTTACTTCCTATTAGAGAAAAAAATATTTTCATTAAAAGGATCTTTTCTGTAGAAGGTAAAACTCAGGTAGAGCTTGAGATATGAAAATTAAGTTAGAGTGAAACTGTAAAATAGTTCTATGCCCTTAGCCTTCATGCTTCAAATTCGACAGAAATTATGTATAATACAGTGATCTTTTCGGTTATGTGATATCATTTTATAAGTTCACAAATACAAAGGGGTAGAATTATTTAAGGCCACATCAGAACATTGATTATGCCACCTATTTGCTCTTAATCTTTCCTTTTCATGACCTACAGAGGAAGAAAATTCACTTAAAAAAATTCCAAAACCTAGTCTTCAGGTCTTTTATAATCTAACCCTAATCTACATCTCTCTTTTCATCTTTTGTTGCTCCCCAGATCCATCACCCTGAATGTAAATTTCTCCTATTTACTTTTTCAAAATTACAAAATCTTCTGTGACTATTCAGAAAACTGTCAAACTTTTTGTCAGTGCTAATGACACCTCTATAATCTAATAGCATATAGTTATCTTCTTATGATAGCATTTACAATTTAGATTATGATTCTTTACACACTTGTCTCCATGAAAAGGACAATATCATTAATCCTTATATCACAAGTGCCTGTGTGCTACCTGACAATACATGATAAGTAAATATCTCTTGGATGAGTAAATTAAATAACACCACATTCTTCTTCATGTTTCCTTATAACTTGTTTTTTTTCTGTTACTTTTGAGCTTCATCACCCAAATAAGAGGTATAAAAAACCTCAAAACCCATTATATGTCTTTGAAAATTGCAGAAGTCTTTGTTTTATTACTCTACACTTTAGTCTTTCTTTTTAATAAATTCAAGTACAAAGGCCAATTACATTGGTGTCTGGATACTCATCACTATCATAAAAATGTCACCTTGATAGTACTTGTTAATCATAGAATCTTTTTCTTCTTTTTAGTTCTAGAAGATAAGTGATAATTGTGTATCCCTTTTGTGCTGTGCCCTGCTCTTTTACATGAAGTAATTTCTCATCCTCTCAGGATTTAGGTGATTATATAGCAAGATTAATTATGTGCAAGAATTCCTATTTCCAGTTGTGTAATAACTATGTATCTCTTTGCAGAGTACTTGACTTTTCTTTATGAGGCTGTGACTGTGATATAGGTCACTCATTTAGATTCACAACTACTAGGAATCATCTTGTCTTTATATAAGAAGAGGAAGTTACTTAATAGCTATGAACAGAATAATGTGTTTGGAAAAATATTCACTTAAAGAATTTAAGACTATAAATGCTCTTTTCTCAAAGAAATAAAAGCTGTTTATCCCTTATTTTAATGAGCAACATTTTAGCTATTCCTTTTTTTCTTTTGTCCCTACCTTTTTTTCTCAAGTTGTTGAGCAACTACTCTTATTATCACTTTGATAAATATTAATTGAACAAATTAAAAAGGAAGAAATTCTTGAAGATCTGTTTTTGAAAGATTGAAAAGAAAACCATGGGGTAAGCGCATTGGTAATATGTATTAGAGTTTCAAATTAGATGTTGGCAAAGTTGAATTCCAAAATAGAACTATTCTTTAGTCAGGACATGAAAGTATCTTTCTCCTTAAATGAGTAAATAGGTTATATATTTACTGATTATATATTTCAGTTTCTTTTGAGTTTGATGGGTTAGCAACATACATGATGTCAATTTGGGGAGTTCTTATGTATTTTTAAAAGTTCCTCAGTAATAGGGTTATTGCAAGAAATGGTTGTTATTGTCAGAGAAGTAACTAAAGAGAGTTTCAATGAAGTGTTATAAGTAGAGATGAGAGAGCCAATCAGGTTTGATGATGCATCCAGGGCTTAGTAAAAATATAAAGTCATAACCACCCCTGTCCCAACACAGCAAAAAAAAAAAAGGCAACTTCAGGAGTAAAGGAACTTCAGAGAGCACTGAAATCACAGGGACTTTCAAACAGAGCTGTAGTGTTTGACAGTCATAAGACAACCACTGCCAAAAGATTGTTGGCTGTAGAGAAGGTTTCTGAAGGAATATATAACAACACCCCTCTCTGCCACCTTCAAATCTTCAGCTGAAGCCTCCAGTCAGCCAAACTCTACTTGAAAATATTCCATAGAGGTCATTCTCCTGAGACCCAGAGGGAGGGGAAGGATGGGGTGCTGAATTAAAGGACCTCACAGAGGTTAGCGAGCACCCACAGTTACTTTGCAACAAAGAGCACATTTCTAATGTGGAAGATGTTCATGATTTTCAGGTTTGATTTCCACCCATTTGGATACTTGTTTACATGGTAGATCAGTGATGAAAGGTGAATAAGGACTGATTAACTAAAAACCCTGAAATCAACTTTTAAAAGTACCCTTTCACATTTGAAAAGTGTAGGCAGTGGACTTTGGCAAGGAATATGTGTCTATAAGACCGTCCTTGGATACAAATGATAATAAGTTTTGAATAATTTTTCTTCAGAGATATGTTAGACCAGGGGATTAGAAGAGCTAACACATGTAAGATGGAGTTCTTAGTTAACTGAAGGTAGAGTTGAATTTATTCCGATCTACTCATACCCAGGGAAATTTTTGGTGTACTTTAAGTTTTTAGTATCAGTTGCATTGAACATTACAAAATATTTTGGTTTTCAGGACTGTCACTAGCTCTCTTAGTAGGCTTAGGTAAGTCATCTACTCAGCATCATTGTCTTTGTCTATTAAGTGGGATCAGTACTTATGTAAGGTTTCTCAAGCATTACTTAAGAGTATAAATTGACTTGCATAATTCCACCATTATTTTAGATCACAAAGATCAAATATCATGATTTCTTGTGGCTCAACCTAGTTCAATGTAATCTCCTTTGTTGCTTCTAATGTAGAACATTGAAGGAATTAAAAATTTAACAGGGGCTTTCATTTCATTTTCAGGCTTGTCAAATATCTTAGATATTAAGACTTCAGAGGCTTAAAAGAAGATCTTAGTTTTTTTTTATTCTTGTATTAATAAAAGCTACTAATCATTAACATGAATTGAATGTTGTTCATGTGCTCTACCCCTTGCTAAAGACCTAGGTCTGTTTGTGTTTGGTTTTTTCCATGATGCAAGAAATTTAAGTTTAGGAGAATGTTTTCCTTACAAATCAATAGAGGATTTTACAGTTGAGTAGAAAAAAGTAAATCACAGCAGTCTAATCATTTCCCCTGAACTTCATACAGGAAAATGTTGCCCCCTTGATCACTAACCATCCCCTTTCTGCTAACATTTAGATCTCTAAACTGTGTATGTTTCAATTGATTAGGCTTTTACTCTCTAAAATATAATTGCATACAGTTGTGTTTTCCTGAGATTACAATTTAATTGGGGTAGGTGTTTTTGAACTATTCAGCAACAAACTTACAGAAATATCTAATTTTGCTCTCATGGAAAGATATTCATATTAACCATGATTAGATCAATGAGGTTAGCTTTGAGAGATAATTCTTACTTTCTCATGACTTTCAGTAATCCTTTTGGCATCATCAGTGTGCTGTAAATGCATGGGCAAAGTGCTATGAGGGCATTATAGTAGCAACCAAGTTTTCCTGGGTAAATTAAGAATGTGATATGGCAATATTTATAAAGTTAGCTTTCTGGGGAAAGAAAACTCATCTCATTCTTGATAGTAGGATATTCTTTTTTTTTTTAAAGGTTTTTTTTTAATGTTTGTTTTTGAGAGAGAGAGAGAGAGAGAGAGAGAGAGAGAGAGAGAGAGAGAGACACCGAGCATTAGTGGGGGAGGAAAAGAGAAAAGGAGACACAGAATCTGACAAAGGCTCCAGGCTCCAAGCTGTCAGCACAGAGCTCAATGCGGGGCTCAAATTCATGAGCCATGAGCTCATGACCTGAGCCAAAATTGTATGCTAAACTGACTAAGTCACCCAGGCACCGCAGTAGTAGGGTATTTTTAATAGTATTGTTTCTAATTTATAGAATTAGTAGAACCAAAAGGGCCTTGTAAAAGTGTCTTCATGTTTAGCTGCTGTTGATTATTTAAAGTAGGGGTTTTATAACTATAGTCCATAGGCCAGATAATGTCCACAGCTACCTATATTTGTAAATAAAAATTTACTGGAACACAGCCACATATTATCTTACATATTGTCTTTATCTGCTTTCACACTATAATGGCAGAATTGAATAGTTGTGACAGACATGGTATGGCCCACAAAGCCTAAAATAGTTATAATTTGGCTGTTTATTTTTTTTTAACATTTATTCATTGTTTGAGAGACAGAAACAGTGCATGAGTGGGAGAGGGGCAGATATGGAGGGAGACACAGAATCCAAAGCAAGCTCCAGGCTCTGAACTGACAGCACAAAGCCCGACTTGGGGCTCAAACTCACAAACCGTGAGATCATGACCTGAGCTGAAGTTGGACCCTTAACCGACTTAGCCACCCAGGCGCCCCACTATTTGCCTGTTTAAAAAAAAGAAAAGAAAAACTGTCTTGAAGTGGTGGATTCAATGATACAGAGGAGTAAAGACTTGGACAGTTGTAGAGCTGTCTTAGAAGCTTTATTTCACCCAGATCACATTCAGAATTCTGATTTAAACTTTGAACAGCAAAATACTTGCTGACCTACAAAAATCTCCTGCATTGAGAGCCATTTTACAATTGCTATGAATCCTGGTGGGTCAAATAAAGTGTCATTAAATACTTTATGAATTACACGGTGCCTCTTAAATGTATGACATTTACTAATAACTCCTTCTTCAGTTCACATTTGAGTGCATATATGTACTAAGTACTGGATATATCCATGAAGAAAACACACACAACTCCATCCCTCAGTATGTTCACTGCTTTGGAGAGATGGACAAATAAAAAGTTGAAAGCTGTGATTGTAATGATCTTCATTGTAATATTTACAGAGCTGTATAGCCCCGTAGTGAACCTAACTCCATATGCTTGAGGATGGTGAGGCATGGTGGGAAACGATAGCAAGTGTGCTTATCTGCCTTCAAAGCAGATGGATTTTAAATTTGTTTTGGTCTTTCTTTAGTATATGAATATAAGTTTTAAGAACACATATAATTCTTTAGTACAAAGCCATTGGTGGGATCTGATACCAGAAATATTTCCTATTCCATAGTCTGCTGAAATTCTAGTATTATGCACTCCTTTTCCACCTTTGGCTTTTGGGCAGTACAATGGTCGCCTTAATTGTCTATACAAACACTTGGTCAAAAATTATTCTTGTTATCTGTGAGAGTTTTGGGGATGAGTTTAATATTTAAATTGCTAAATTGAGCAACACAGGTTGGATGAGGCTGACACATACTAAGAAAAGCAGTCATTTGAAGACATGAACCAAAGGCTGCCTTCCCCTGAGCAAGAGGAAACTCTTCTGTCTGACTACCTTCAAATTTACAAGAATAATCTATTTACAGAGAAATAAACAGTTATCTGTCTATCCATCTGTCTATCATCTGTCTACCTGTCTATCATCTATGCGGATCTTCTAGTGTTTGTTTTCTGGAGAACCCTGATTGATACAGTTACAACTTCCTATTGGTTCCTTTAATATGTTAGATCTGAGCAGTAATCTGCCATAAATCATGTTTCAAAATGTAAATATTATGAGGGAAAGAAGAGAGGAAATTACAACAAATGTCCAACTTCCCTTTTTAGGAAAAATCAACATTAGCGACATGTGTTCCCCATGATGAATGTGGAACACAAGTAGAGAAAATCAAAGGACTGGTTGTAATCAACTCCTTCCATAGTATTACAGAATTTGTGCTGTAGTTGAGTTTATTTCTTAAGTACATTTAGACAGATTTATTTAGCTAAAACTCCATATCCTTGAAGTCTATGTCAGTTATGTCCACATGCTACAATATTCTGAGTTTGCTAAAAACAGATAGCAGAGCACATACATGGGAATAGGTGGGACAACTGAGGTAATTTAATGTAATTTATCATTGCAGTAAACTTAGTATAACAAAACTGTATATCTTATATTACTAAGAAAATTAGGGCAGATTTTACTAATTATTTCATAACTTACAGTTTTTTTGAACATATAAAAATAGGCATACCCCAAGAATACAGAAATCTGTTTTTTTTACAGCATTATTCCATATGTGAAAATATTTGATTTTTTATGACTTTGTATATAGCTAATATTTATTGGCTTTTATTGTAAGTAGTAAAATGATTAATAATCAGTCTAACAGTGCAACTGGCAAATGGGTGTATGTGTGCTAATTTGTACTTTTTCCATTTTGCATTAGCAGATAATAACTGTGAATAAATTAATCCCTTTAAATGAAATAAATTGTTGGGGCGCCTGGGTGGCTCAGTTGGTTAAGTGTCTGACTTCAGCTCAAGTCATGATCTCCTGGTTTGTGAGTTCAAGTCCCTTGTTGGGCTCTGTGCTGACAGCTCAGAGCCTGGAGCCTGCTTCAGATTCTGTGTCTCCCTTTTTCTCTGCCCCTCCCTGAGTTGTGCGTGCATGCTCTGTCTCAAAAATAAATAAACATTAAAAAATAAATTTTTAGTTTTTATTTTTTTAATGTTTATTTATTTTTTTGAAGGAGAGACAGAGTGTGAGGCGGGGGGCGGGAGGGGGGCAGAGAGAGAGGGAGACACAGAATCCAAAGCAGGCTCCAGGCTCTGAGCTGTCAGCACAGAGCCCGGTGCGAGGCTCGAAGTCACAGACCACGAGATCATGACCTGAGCCAAAGTCAGAGGCTCAACCAACTGAGCCACCCAGGTGCCCCTTGCTTAGTTTTTTGGGGACTAATATTATACTGGCAAAACTTAGTTTCTTCTCTTGTTTTATTTTTGATTCCATGACATTGTGAAAGCTCTGGTCTAAAATCTCTGGGCTCCAATTTCTCAGCTATAAAATAAGGGGGATGGGGCATCTGGGTGTCTCAGTCTGTTAGGCATCCGACTTCGCCTCAGGTCATGATCTCGCGGTTTGTGAGTTCGATCCCCACGTTGGGCTCTGTGCTGACAGCTCAGAGCCTGGAGCCTGCTTCGGATTCTGTGTCTCCCTCTCTCTCTGCCCCTCCCCTGCTCATGCTCTGTCTCTCTCTGTCTCAAAAATAAATTAAAAAAATTTAATTTAAAATAAGGGGGATGGATTAGATTATTTCAAGAGCTTCATCCTAAAATTCTGCTGCTTTAGTAAAGTATTTTTATGCCTAATTTGTTCAGTTTTTCTCTGTATTAATCAAAATTTTCAGATAATGATCAAATATTAGTATTTTTGAAACTTAAATACATTTTTGTGCATGCATACAGATGATTCAGTACAGAATAGTCTCAATTATTTGAAACTTTCTTTGAAAATGATTTATTCCCATGCAAAATTAGTGTTCGAACAGGTGCTTTATTACTCAATTTTGCTCAAAGTAGCCACTTCTTAAAATTTATGTTCTGTTGGTTTCTTGTATGTAGATGAATGCACAAGATAAAAGGATTGCTGCAGCCTTGGCTCTATATAAATAGTCATTTTTTTTTTTCATTTTAAAGTTACAATAATTCATTTGGCACCTTGTAGTTATATACCTTACTGAAATATGTGTCTCATGCCTTGATTTTTTTTTTTCTTCATTCTTGCTGTTCTGTTAGTTCCAACTTTCTTGGTGCAAAAACAAACTAGACTTGATCCCCAATTTGTGGTGGTTTGAGTTAACAATTGTTTAACTTTATGAGAGTGGTCAAGTGACATGCATTCAGAAAAAAAAACTGTACTTCACATTTTGAATTTGGTGTTTTTCAGGCTAGCGATAGAAGTATAATACTCCCTTGTGATGCTAGGAAGTAGGGAACCCCAGCTCCCAGTCAGCCATTTGATCATGAGTATAAACAGCAAATACACTTAAAATCATTCCAAATCCATATAACCATTCTGTTTTTACTTTCAGTATACAGTAAGTTGGATGAAATATTCATGATTTTCTTATAAAACCAGATTTGCGTTAGATGGTTTTGTCCTACCATAGGTTAATGTGCTCTGAGCATGTTTAAGTTAGGCTAGGGAATGCTATGATGTTCAGTAGGTTTATTAAATATGTTTTAAACTTAAAATATTTTCAACTTACAAGGAGTTTATCAAGACATAACCCCATCATACATCAAGGAAGATCTGTATGTAGTTATGTTAATCTTGAAATTCTGCCAAAGTAACAAGAAGCAATAAAACTAGCATAAAGGAAATAAACAACAAATTATTGGGAGAAGAAAATTTGACAACAGAAGCTAAACTAAGTGCCACTTACAGATGCAGTGCATAAAATAATCACTTTTATCCTTTTATGAATTCTTATTTTTTAATACCCTATGAAAGTTATTTCATTGAAAAATTCTGATTTCCCTTAAATATATTCTGTACTATGTGCAGGCAGGGAAAATTGAAAGGTAAGTTACCTTGACTGGCAAAATGATATCCACAAACAAGCTCTCTCTTTCTCTCAACACATATGCGCGCGCGCGCGCGCGCGCGCGCACACACACACACACACACACACACACACACACACACACACATTCGTAACTTCCCTAATCCTTTCAGACTGTAGTTATTTTAGTATCATGCAAAGAAACAGACCACTTATGGGGCAACTGGGTGACTCAGTTGGTTAAGCGTCTGACTTCGCTCAGGTCATGATCTCACAGTTTGTGAGTTCGAGCCCCGCGTCGGGCTCTGTGCCGACAGCTTGGAGCCTGGAGCCTGCTTCGGATTCTGTGTCTCCCTCTCTCTGCTCCTCACCCGCTCACACTCTGTCTCTCTCCATCTCTCAAAAATAAATAAACATTAAAAAAAATTTTAAAAAGAAACAGACCACTTATGAAATACTGCAAAGATATAATGCTTCTTTTTAATACTTGCAAGAGTTTTAAGTTTTCTGGAAAGCCTTGTGATGGTCACTCTCATAGCATCGTGTACTTTTTAATACATTCATAAAAATTAGAACTTTACATTTATTATTGAAATCATATTTATCTTCCCTACACCTACCCTATAAGTTTCATTTGAGCATGGAGTGTTATTTGTGTGTTCATCATTGCATTCTCTTAATCGAACTACGTGGAAGAGGAGCTCAATGACTGTCAAATGAATAAAGGATGTGTGGTTCCAATGTTAGGGTTTAGTAAAAACAGATGGAATTAAAAGATAATCAGGTATTCTATCAGTACAAAGATTTTATGATATTTATAAATATCAGGCAAGAGATATCATTATCTTCCTATCTGTCAAACTTGGAGAATGGTCTCATAATGGATGGAAGATTGCCAAGATGTCTTCTAAAATTGCTTCTAGGTTAAGATTGTATCCAACAAAAGGGCATATTTAGTGAGTTACTGGATCAAATGATGTACATGACTGATAATAATTTATATTACCTATATACTTTAAGTATGAAGGTATTTGATTTTTGATAATAGTCATCCTAACAGGTGTGAGATGACATCTCAATATACTTTTGATTGCCTTTGCCTGATGACTAGTAAAGTTGAGCACCTTTTCATATACCTGTTGGCCATTTATCTATCTTTGAAGAAATGTCTACAAAGGTCTTATGCTCATTTTTTAATTGAGTTATTTGTGGGTTTGTGGGGCTTTTTTGGTTTGTTTTTTGTTTTTTGTTTCTTTTTTTGTCGTTGCAGCAGAGTTGTATGAATTCTTTGTATATTTTATTTATCCTTTATCAGGTATATGGTTTACAAATATTTTTTTACCAAACTGCAAGTTGCCTTTTCATTCTGTTGACTATTTACTTTGCTGGGCAGAAGCTTTTTAGTTTGATGTAATCCCATTTGTCTGTCTGTCGTTTCGTTGTTTGTTACTTTTGGTGTTATAGCTAAGAAATCATCACCAAGGTCACTGTCAAGAAAATGTTTCCCTATGTTTTCTTCTTGGAGTTGTACAGTTTCAGGTCTTAGGTTAGAGGTTTTTTTGTTTGTTTTGTTTTTTGTTTGTTTTTATCCATTCTGAGGTGAATTTTGCATATGGTATAAGTTAAGGGTCCAATTTCAGTATTTTGCAAATGGATATCTAGTTTTCTCAGAACCATTTTTCAAAGGAATGGTCCAAACCCCATTGTGTATTTTTGACTCCCAAGTCAAAGATCAGTTAATTTTACATGTGTGGATTGATTTCTGAGCTCTCTGTTCTCTTCCACTGGTCTAAATGTCTATTTTTATACCATTACCAAACTGTTTTGACTGCTACTGCTTTGAAATATGTTTTAACACTTTTAAAATGTTTATTTATTTATTTTTTTGAGAGAGAGAGGGAGACACAGAATCTGAAACAGGCTGCAAGCTCTGAGCTGTCAGCACTGAGCCCAATGCAGGGCTCGAACCCACAAACGGTGAGATCATGACCTGAGTTGAAGTTGGATGCTTAGCCTACTAAGCCAACAAGGTGCCCCTCTAATATGTTTTGAAAAGAGGAAATGGAATGACTCCATCTTCTTGTAATTACTCAGAATTGGTTTTGGCTATTTGGTGTCTTTTATGCTTCTAATAATTTTAGAATTTTTTTATTATGTCTGTAAAATGACACTGTATTTTCATAATATTGCATTAAATTTGAAGATGGCTTTGGGTACTATGGACATTTTAAAAATAGGAATTCTTTCAAATCATGAACACAAGATACCTTTCTCATACCAAATCTCATGATCTGATATGGGCAGAAGACATGAACAGACATTTTTAAATATAAGACATCCAGATACCTAACAGATACATAAAAAGATGTTCAGCATCACTCATCGTTAGGGAAATACAAGTCAAAATCATGATAAGATACCACCTCACACCTGTCAGAATGGCTAAAATTAACAACACAGGAAACAACAGATGTTGGCGAGGATGTGGAGAGAGGGGAACACTCTTGCCCTATTTATGGGAATACAAATTGATGCAGCCACCCTGGAAAATAGTATGGAGGTTCCTCAAAAAGTTAAAAATATAACTACCCCATGACCCAGCAATTGCACTACTAGATATTTAACAAAGGAAACAAAAATACTGAACCAAAGGAGTATATGTAGCCAAATTATGGAAAGAGCCCAAATGTCCATCAACTGATGAATGATTAAAGAAGAGGTGGTGGTGTCTACATATATATACACACATATACAGACACACATGCATGCATCACATATACAAAAAGGAATATTAGCCATCAAAAAGAATTAAATGTTGCCATTGTCAATGATATGGATGGAGCTAGAGTATATCATGCTAAGTGAAATTAGGCAGTTAGAGAAAAACAAATATATTATTTCACTCATATGTGGCATTTAAGAAACAAAACAGATGAACATAGAGTAAGAGAAAAAAAGAGACGCAAACCATAAGAGACTCTAACTATAAAGAGCAAACTGAGTGTTGCTGGAGGGGAGGTGGGCAGGGGGATGAACTAGATGGCTGATGAGTATTAAGGAGGGCACTTGTGATAAGCACTGGGTGTTACCTCTAAGTGATTACTTACTAAATTTTACTCCTGAAACCAATACTATACTATATGTTAACTAACTAGAAGTCAAATGAAAATTTGAAAATAAAAATCACATCATCTCAATAGATGCATGTAAAGCATTTGACAAAATTTAACACACTTTTATAATAGAAACTATCAATAAATTAGGTACAGAAAGAACTTATCTCAGCACAATAAAATCTATGAAAATCCCCAAAACTGAAGGATTTTCCTCAAGAATTAGAAAATAAGCAAAGACGCTCACTCCCACTGCTTCTGTTCAACAGAATACTGGAAGTCCTAGTCAGAGTGTTTAGGAATCAGAAAAAGAAATAAAACACTAAAATCACAAGTACAATAATTTCTGTTTGGAGATAACATGTTTATATATATACCATACATCCAAAGACCTAAAGGCTCCATCACAAAGCTGTTATAACTAATAAATGAATTTAATAATGTGTCAGGTTTATAATCAACATACAGTAATTGTCTTTAAAAGAATCATATCGGTTATTCTTCACTTACCTATTTATATTTTGGAACATATCAAGTCTCTGGTTGCATGGAATCACCATTACCAGGAATCCTGTTTTTGTTTTTCTAAGACTTTAACATTTTAGAGCAGTTTAAAGTTTACAACAAACTTTAGAGGAAGATGCCAAGATTCCCCACCTTCTTCTTGTCTCCACATATGGACAGCTTCATTCCTATCAACAATACTCATCAAAATGGTGCATTTATTTACCTATGATGAACCCTCTTTGACACATTATAATCATTCAGAGTTCATAGTTTACCTTAGGGTTCATTCTTGGTCTTACACTTTCTATGGTTTTGGACAGATATATGATGATATGTATCCATTATTATAATACCACACAGTATTTTCACCGAGCAAAAATGTTCTGTGCTCTGCCTATTCACCTCTCCCACCTCTGGCAACCACTGATCTTTTTATTATCTCTACAGTTTTGCCTTTCCCAGAACGTCATGTCATTGAAATTGCATACTATATAGCCTTCTCAGATTGGATATTTTCATTTAGTAATACAAATTTAAATTTACTCCATATCTTTTGATGGCTTAATACTTCATTTCTTTTTAATGCTGAATAATATTTCATTGACTGGATATACCACAGTTTATTTATCCATTTAAAACTTAAAGGCATCTTGTTTGCTTCCAAGTTTGGGCAGTTATGACTAAAGCTGCTATAAACATCTGCATGCAGATTTTTCCTGGACATATGTTTTCATATCCTTTGGGTAGATCCCAAGGACTGTGACTGCTGCATTATATGGTAAGAATATATTTATTTTTTTTAAGAAACCACCAAACTGTTTTCCAAAGCTACTGTACTATTTTCATTCCCATCAGCAGTATGAGAGTTCCTGTTGTTATACACCTCACTATCATTTGTGGTCAGTATTCTCAACTTTGGCCATTCCAAAATATCTGTAGTGGTTTCTCACTGTTGTTTTAATTTTAATTTCCCTGAAAATACATGATTTGGAGGTTCTTTTGATATGATATTTAGCCATCTGTATATCTTATTTGGTGAGATGTGTGTTAAGTTTTTTAGCCCATTTTATTTATTTATTTATTATTATTTTTTAATATGAAATTTATTGTCAAATTGGTTTCCATACAACACCCAGTGGTCATCCCAACAGGTGCCTTCCTCAATGCCCATCACCCACCATCCCACCCTCCCACCCCCCATAAACCCTCAGTTTGTTCTGTTTTTAAGAGTCTCTTATGCTTTGGCTTCCTCCCTCTCTAACCTTTTTTTTTTTTCCTTCTCCTCCCCCATGGTCTTCTTTTAAGTTTCTCAGAATCCACAAAAGAGTGAAAACATATGGAATCTGTCCTTCTCTGTGTGATTTATTTCACTTCGCATAACACTTTCCAGTTCCATCCACATTGTTACAAAAGGCCATATTTCATTCTTTCTCATTGCCACATAGTATTCCATTGTGTATATAAACCACAATTTCTTTACCTATTCATCAGTTGATAGACCTTTAGGCTCTTTCAATAATTTAGCTATCGTTGAGAGTGCTGCTATAAACATTGGGGTACAAGAGCCCCTATGCATCAGTACTCCTGTATCCCTTGGATAAATTCCTAGCAGTGCTACTGCTGGGTCATAGGGTAGGTCTATTTTTAATTTTTTGAGGAACCTCCACACTGTTTTCCAGAGAGGCTGCACCAGTTTGCATTCCCACCAACAGTGCAAGAGGGTTCCTGTTTCTCCACATCCTCTCCAGCATCTATAGTCTCCTGTTTTGTTCATTTTAGCCACTCTGACTGGCGAGAGGTGATATCTGAGTGTGGTTTTGATTCGTATTTCCCTGATGAGGAGCGACATTGATCATCTTCATGTGCCTGTTGGCCATCTGGATGTCTTCTTTAGAGAAGTGTCTATTCATATTTTCTGCCCATTTCTTCACTGGGTTATTTGTTTTTTGGGTGTGGAGTTTGGTGAGCTCTTTATAGATTTTGGATACTAGCCCTTTGTCCGATATGTCATTTG
Source organism: Lynx rufus (assembly GCF_022079265.1). Lineage (NCBI taxonomy): Eukaryota > Metazoa > Chordata > Mammalia > Carnivora > Felidae > Lynx > Lynx rufus. The sequence continues at coordinate 62,446,180 of NW_025814827.1, forward strand.
CAAATATCTTTTCCCATTCCGTTGGTTGCCTTTTAGTTTTGTTGGTTGTTTCCTTTGCTGTGCAGAAGCTTTTTATCTTCATGAGGTCCCAATAGTTCATTTTTGCTTTTAATTCTCTTGCCTGTGGGGATGTGTCAAGTAAGAAATTGCTCTGGCTGAGGTCAGAGAGGTTTTTCCCTGCTTTCTCCTCTAGGGTTTTGATGGTTTCCTGTCTCACATTGAGGTCCTTTATCCATTTTGAGTTTATTCTTGTGAATGGTGTAACAAAGTGGTCTAGTTATATTCTTCTGCATGTTGCTGTCCAGTTCTCCCAGCACCATTTGTTAAAGAGACTGTCTTTTTTCCATGGGATATTCTTTCCTGTTTTGTCAAAGATGAGTTGGCCATATGTTTGTGGGTCTAGTTCTGGGGTTTCTATTCTATTCCATTGGTCTATGTGTCTGTTTGTGTCAATACCATACTATATAGAATCTAGCCCATTTTAAACATGATTATTTTCTTATTGTTGTGTTTTAAGAGGTTTTTGTATTTTCTGGAATAATAACCCCTTATGAAAGAGGTCTTGAAAATATTTTCTCCCAGTTTGTGGCTTGCCTTTTAATTCTCTTGATACTGTCTTTTGAGTAGCAGAAGTTATCAATTAAATGGACTCCAGGTTATCAATTATTTTTTCATGACTTATCTGGTGTTATATCTAAAAAGTCAACCTTACACTCAGTGTCATCTAAATTTTCTTGTATGTTGTCTTCTAGGAGTATTAGAGTTTTGAATTTTATATTTAGGCCTGTTGTCCACTGAGTTAATTTATGTGAAGAGTATAAGGTCTGTCTCTAGATTCATCATTTTGCATGTAGATGTCCAGTTCTTCTAGCACCATTTATTGAAGAAACTATCTTTGCCCCATTGCATTTCCTTTGCTTCTTTGTTAAAAAGTCAATTGACTAAATTTTTCATGTCTATTTCAGGACTTTCTATATTGTTCCATTTATTTATTCTGTCACCAATAACACACTCTTGATTACTGTAGCTTTCTAGTAAGCTCTGAGGTCAATTAGTGTCAGTCCTCCAACTTTTCTCTTCATCAATATTATGTTATTCTGAGTCTTTTCCTTCTCCCTATAAACTATGGAACCAGTTTATCAATATTGATGAAAAAACTTGAGATAGGGGCGCCTGGGTGGCGCAGTCGGTTAAGCGTCCGACTTCAGCCAGGTCACGATCTCGCGGTCCGTGAGTTCGAGCCCCGCATCAGGCTCTGGGCTGATGGCTCAGAGCCTGGAGCCTGTTTCCCATTCTGTGTCTCCCTCTCTCTCTACCCCTCCCCCGTTCATGCTCTGTCTCTCTCTGTCCCAAAAAAATAAAATAAACGTTGAAAAAAAAATTAAAAAAAAAACAAACTTGAGATAAATTATGACTGGGATTACATTAAATTTGTACTAAATTGGGAAAAATTGACATCTTGGCAATATTGAATCTTCCTCTCCATGAACATGGTTATGCATACAGTTATTAGCTTTTCCTTTGATTTTATTCATCATACTTTTGTAGTTTTCTTCACCTAGATCTTTCATATTTTTGTTAGACTTATACCTAAGTGTTTCATTTTTGGAGTATTTATGTAAATACTGCATATTTATTTTCAAATCCCACCTGTTCATTGCTGGTATGTAGGAAATCAATTGATTTTGTATATTAACCTTATGCCATATAGTATATATGATAACTATCATTTTCTGAGAATGGAAAAAGTTTTATATTCACCTTTCCAATCTGTATGTATTTTTATTTCCTTTTCTTAGCCTTACTGCCTTAGCAAGAATTTCCAGTACAATGTTGAAAAGAAGTGATGAGAGGTATATTCTTTACTTCTACCTGATCTTAGTGGAAAAGTTTTGAATTTCTCATCTTTGAGTATAATGTCAGCTGTAGGTTTTTTATAAATAGCATCTGTCAAGTTGGGAAATTTCCCTCTATTCTTAATTTGCTCAGAGTCTGTCATGATTCATAAGTTGTTTTTCTGCATCTATTGATAAAATCATGCGATTTTTTGTTTCAGCTTGTTGATGTAGTCAACAAGCTGAACAAGGATGAATTGATTTTCAAATGTTGAACCAACCTTGCAAACCCAGAATAAATCCCACTTGATTGTGGCATATAATTATTTTTATGCTTTATCAGGTTCAATTTGCTAATATTTTGTTGACTATTTTTGCATCTATGTTCATGAGAGAAATTAGTTTGTAGTTTTCTTCTAATGTCTTTGCTTTTGGTACTAGGGTAATGCTGGTTTCATATAAATGATTGAAAAGTATTCCCCCTGCTCTAATACTTTGAAAGAGATTATACTTTGAAAGAGAATTGGTGTAATTTCTTCCCTAAATGTTTGGTTATATTCATCAGTGAACCCATCTGGACCTTGTGTTTTCTGTTTTATAAGACAGATTATTCAATTTATTTGATACATACAGTCCTGTTCAGATAATCTATTTCCTCTTTTTTTTTTATTATTTATTTTTGGGACAGAGAGAGACAGAGCATGAACAGGGAAGGGGCCGAGAGAGAGGGAGACACAGAATCGGAAACAGGCTCCAGGCTCCGAGCCATCAGCCCAGAGCCTGACGCGGCGATCGAACTCACGGACCGCGAGATCGTGACCTGGCTGAAGTCGGACGCTTAACCGACTGCGCCACCCAGGCGCCCCTTCTTTTTTTTTTATTTAAATTTTTTTTTTCAACGTTTTTATTTTTATTTTTGGGACAGAGAGAGACAGAGCATGAACGGGGGAGGGGCAGAGAGAGAGGGAGACACAGAATCGGAAACAGGCTCCAGGCTCTGAGCCATCAGCCCAGAGCCCGACGCGGGGCTCGAACTCACGGACCGCGAGATCGTGACCTGGCTGAAGTCGGACGCTTAACCGACTGCGCCACCCAGGCGCCCCATCTTGTTTTTTTTTTTTCACCTTGCACCTTTCAAAGAATTGGTCCATTTTATCTGTTACCAAATTTGTAGGCCTAAACGTGTTCATAGTATTCCTTTATTATCCTTTTAATTTCCATGGTATTTGTAGTGATGTCCCTTCTTTCATTGTATTTTATTTTATTTTGTTTTAGAGAGAGAGCAGGCAGGGGAGAGAGCCAGAGGGAGAGAGAGAGAGAGAGAGAGAGAGAGAGAGACAGACAGACAGACAGACAGACAGACTGAAAATCTTAAGCAGGCTTCACGCTCAGTGCAGAGCCCAACATGGGGTCCAGCACATGTCTGGGATCATGACATGAGCTGGTATCAAGAGTCAGATGCTCAACTGACTGAGCCATCCAGGCATCCCTCACTCTTTATATTAGTAATTTGTGTCCTTTCCTCTTCTTGGTTTGCTTGGCTAGAGGTTTGGGGTTTTTTTTATTATCTTTAAAAAAAAAAAACAAAAACCTTTGTTTTTCATTGATGTTATATATTGCTTTTCTGCTTAGAATGTTTTTGATTGTTGTTCTAATTATTATTTTTATTCTGTTTATTTGAATTTAATTTGCTCTTCTTTATTGTGGTTTCCTAGGGTGGAAACTTAGATTTTTAGTTATATATCTTCTTTTCTAATATATATGCTCAATGGTATAAATTTCCCTCTAAGTACTACCTTCACTACATTTTACAAATTTTGGTTAGTTAGTTGTGTTTTTATTCTCGTTTAGTTTCTTTTGATATTTCTTTGACTTGTGTGTTGTGTAGAAGCGTGTTGTTTCAAGGATGCCTGGGTGGCTCAGAGGGTTAAGCATCTGACTCGTGATTTCAACCAGATGATGATTTCCAAGTCCTGAGATCGAGTCCTGCCTTGGGCTCCATGCTGAGCTTAGAGCCTGTTTGGTATTCTTTCTCTCCCTCTTCCTCTGCCACTCCCCCACTCGTTATCTCTCTCTCTCTCTCTCTCTCAAATATTTTTTTAAAGTGTCTTGTTTAATCTCTATAAATTGAAGTATTTTCCAGTTATCTTTCCATTAATTCTAGTTTTTTTTCCATTGTGGCTTGAAAGTCTAAATTAATTCTATTTTTTACATCTGTTAATGTGTGTTTTATGCCTTGGAATGTGGTCTGTTGTGTTGAATGCTCCATGGAAGCCTGACGAAAATGTCAATTCAGCTTTCGTTGGATGAAGGAGTCTAGAAAAGTCAATTTTATCCAGTTGGTTGGTGGTGGTATTCAGTTCGGCTATGTCTTTGTTGATTTACTCCTTGTAATTCTATCAGTTTTTGTGTCAAGTAGTTTAATAATCTGTTGTTAGGTGCATACACATGAAATCATTTGCTGCTCTGTTGTTAGGTGCATATGCATCAGGAGATGTTTTCTTGGACATTTGATCATTTTGTCATTATGCCATGTCTTTATTGCAAATAGTTTTCCTTACTTTAAGGTTTGCTCTGAAATTAACATAGCTACTCATGCTTTTTTTGTGATTATTGTTACATAGTATATTTTTCTCTATCCACTTACATTAAATCTATATATGTCTTTATGTTTAAATTTTTTAAAAAAAAATACTTTATTTCTTGAGAAACAGAGACACTGTGAGTGGGAGAGGGGCAGAGAGAAAGGGAGAGAGACACAGAATCCAAAGCAGGCTCCAGACTCTAAGCAGTCAGCAGAAACCCCGACATGGGACTCGAACTCAGGAACCACAAAATCATGACCTCAGCCAAATTTGGATACTTAATTGACTGAGTCACCCAGGTGCCCCATATGTGTCTTTATATTTAAAGAGGGTTTCTTGTACTCTACTTAGAGACTACTCACACTTTTTTAACTACTCTGAGAAGCTGTCTTTTACTTGGTGCATTTAGACCACTGACATTCAAAGTGATAATTGATGTAGTTGGATTGATATTTACCATATTTACCATATTTATTACTGTTTTCTCTTTGTTGCCTCTATTCTTTGTTCTTATATTTCTTTTTTTCTGCCCTTTTTTAAAGTGCATTTATTTATTTTGAGAGAGAGAGAGAGAGAGCAAGAAAGCAAGTGAGCAGCAAAGAGAGAGAGAATCCCAAGCAGACTCCATGCTGTCCGCACAGAGCCTGACCTGGTGCTCAAACCCACAAACTGTGTGACCATGACATGAGCCAAAACCACGAGTTGGACACTCAACCAACTGAGCCACCCAGGTGCCCCTGCCTTTTGTGGTTTTAATTAGCATTTTGATTCCATTTATCTCCTTTCTTAGCATATCAGTTACAGTTCTTTTTTTTCTTTTATTTTTCTTAGTGTGTGTCCTAGAATTTGCAATATACATGTAAAACTAATCCAAGTCCATTCTCTAGCAACATTAAATCTCTTTACAAAAGGTATGAGTACTTTAAAATAACAAAATAATCCTACTATCTGCCTCTATCTCTTGTATCATTCTCTTTCACTCTACTTAAATATAACCATACATGCACATATGAATTGAATGAATTGCTATTATTTGGAACAAATTTATGTGTTCGACCAACTAAGAAAAAAATTTATTTTAAATTCATGTTTTCCTGCATTGATATTCTTCATTTCTTTGTAGATTTTGATTTTCTGACTGATTTAGGGATCCCAGACACAGTTCCAACATGGCAGGCAGTTCTCTCACACGGCATATCAAACAGTTCTCAGACACGAGCAGCGTGTCTAAGAATTCAGCTCAATTCATACACTATCCATACAGATTCCACAGGGTAAGGGTTCTGGTCTACAAGACTGCTTCCCACTCTTCACTTCCACTGCCATTAGCAAGCCCCAGATTGCTACCAGAATGGCTCACGGAACCCTGGCAAATATTTTATGTCTATCACTTAATTTGTATCATTTATCACATCTTTTAATAAACAGCCAGATGTGATAAATAATATGAATTAACAACCAGATGAGGGGCGCCTGGGTGGCGCAGTCGGTTAAGCGTCCAACTTCAGCCAGGTCACGATCTCAGGGTCCGTGAGTTCGAGCCCCGCGTCAGGCTCCGGGCTGACGGCTCGGAGCCTGGAGCCTGTTTCCGATTCTGTGTCTCCCTCTCTCTCTGCCCCTCCCCCGTTCATGCTCTGTCTCTCTCTGTCCCAAAAATAAATAAACGTTGAAAAAAAAAATTTAAAAAAAAAACAACCAGATGAAAGAACACTCCTAAACAAAGGAGTGTCTGACCTCTTGGAGCATCGGACCCAGTCCAGTGGCATATGGTGAGAGGTAGAACTGAACGTTGTAACCTTATAACCACATGGTTGGTCCTTCTGGCAATCCATCTCTTTCCTTAATAAGATCCATAAGTCACCTTCATTAATAACAGGTCACCCTTTTTACGTTCATGGACCAAAGCATTTTCAGGAGCTGGTGATGAAGACCAAATTTGTTGCTACTAGAACTTGCTTTACAAGAAATATGAGAAATTTACTTTAAACAAAACAAAAATAAGTCAGTATGATATAATGATTTATAAGAAATACATATTTGATCATTTCAGATCATTTTCTCAGATATTACACTGACCTATTACTTTGTTTAAAGAACTTCTTAACATTTTTTGTAAAGAAAGGTCTGGTACCAATAAATTCAATTTTTGCTTGAGAAAGTCTCGATTTCTCCTTTACTTTTTAAAAATAAGACCTAATTGACATATAAGACTGCATTAGTTTCAGGTGTACAACATGACTTTGATATTTGTATATAGTGTAAAATGATCACCACAGTAATTCTAGTTAACATCTCTTACCATATATAGTTTCAAATTGTTTTCTTGTCAGAAGAACTTTTAGATTTACTCTTAGCAATTTTCGGATATGCAGTATAGAATTAACTATAGCCACCATGCTGTACGTTATATCCCAGTGACTTATTTTATAAGTGGAGGTTTGTACCTTTTTACTCCCTTCAGTGCTTCCAGGCTTCACCATCCCCCACCTCTGGCAACTACCAGTCTGTTCTTTGTATATGAACTGGGTGGAGTTTTTCTGTTTGTTTATTTAAATATTTTTTCTAATGTTTATTTGTTTTTGAGAGAGAGATGGATAAGTGGGGAAGGACAGAGAGAGGGAGACAGAATCCGAAGCAGGCTCTAGGTTCTGAGCTGTCAACACAGAGCCTGATGCAGGGCTTGAACCTATCAACTGTGAGATCATGACCCAAGCCGATGTCAGGTGCTTAACCGACTGAGCCATCCAAGAAACTCTGTTTTTTTTTTTTTAATTGTTTTAGATTCACATAGAACTGAGATCATATGGCATTTGTTTCTATCTTATTTCACTTAGCATAGTGGTTTCAAAGTACATCCATGTTGTAGCAAACTGCAAGATACCCTTGGTTTTAATGGCTGGGTAATATTTCATTGTGTATATATACAACATTTTCTTTATCCATTCATCCATCCATAGGCACTTAGGTTACTTTCATATCTTGGCTATTGTAAATAATGCTGCACTAAGTATGGGGATATGTATGTCTTTTCAAGTTAGTGTTTTCATTTTCTTTGCATGTTTACCCAGAAGTGGAATTGGTGGGTCATATGGTAGCTCTCTTTTTAATTTTTTTGAGGAAGCTCCATACGGTTGTCCATAGTGGCTGCACCAATTTACATTGCTACCAACAGTGCATGAACATTTCCTTTACATTCTCACCAACAGTTGTTATTTATTGTCTTTTTGATTATAGTTACTTTAACACGTGTGAGGTGATAACCCATCTTCCTTTTTATTTGCATTTGCCTGATGTGTAATGATGTTTAGTAAATGTTTCGTTTACCTCTTGGCCATGTGTGTCTGTTTTGGAAAAATGTCAGATCTTCTACTCATCTTTTAATCAGTTTTTTTTTTCTATTGAGTTGTATAAGTTCTTTATACATTTATATACTCCTGACCTTTTTTTTTAAATGTTTGTTTGTTTGCTTGTTTGTTAATTTTTTAGTAAAGTTTATTGTCATATTGGCTAACATACAGTGTGTACAGTGTGCTCTTGGTTTTGGGGGTAGATTACCATGGTTCAACGCTTACATATAACACACAGTGCTCATCTGAACAAGTGCCTTCCTCAGTGCCCATCACCCATTTTCCCCTGCCCCCATCTCCCCCATCTACCCTCAGTTTTCTCTCTGTATTTAAGAGTCTCTTATGGTTATCCTCCCTCCCTCTTTGTTTGTAACTATTTTTTTTCCATTCCTTTCCCCCATGGTCTTCTGTTAAGTTTCTCCAGTTCCATATATGAGTGAAAACATACGATATAGGTCTTTTTCTGACTCATTCCACTTAGCATAATACCTTCCATTTCCTTCCATGTTGCGCAAATGGCATGATTTCATTCTTTCTCATTGCCAAGTAGTATTGCATTGTAAGTATAAACCATATCTTCTTTATCCATTTGTCAATTGATAGACATTTAGGCTCTTTCCATAATTTGGCTATTGTTGAAAGTGCTGCTATAAACATTGAGGTATATGTGCCCCCTATGAATCAGCACTCCTGTATCTTTGGATAAAGTCCCAGCAGTGTTATTGCTGGGTTGTTGGGTAGTTCTAGTTTTAATTTTTTGAGGAACCTCCACACTTTTTTCCAGAGTGGCTGCACCAACTTGCATTCCCACCAACCGTGCAAAAGGGTTCCCATTTCTGCACATCCTCTCCAGCATCTGTAGTTTCCTGAGCTGTTCATTTTAGCCACTCTGACCTGTGTGAGGTGGTATTTCAGTGTGGTTTTGACTTGTATTTTCCTGATGAGGAGTGACATTGAGCATCTTTTCATGTGTCTGTTGGCCATCTGGATGTCTTCACTGGAAAAGTGTCTATTCATGTCTTCTACCCATTTCTTCACTGGATTGTTTTTCGGATGTTGAGTTTGGTAAGTTCTTTATAGATTTTGGATACTAACCCTTTATCTGTCATTTGCGAATATCTTTTCCCATTCCATCAGTTGCCTTTTAGTTTTGTTGACTGTTTCCTTTGCAGTGTAGAAGATTTTTATCTTGATGAGGTACCAATCATTCATTTTTGCTTTTAATTCCTATGCCTTTGGAGATGTGTCAAGCAAGAAATTGCTATGGCTGAGGTCAAATAGGTTGTTCCCTGCTTTCTCCTCTAGGGTTTTGATGGTTTCCTGTCTCACATTTAGGTCTTTCATCCATTTTGAGTTTATTTTTATGTATGTTGTAACGAAGTGGTCTGGTTTCATTCTTCTGCATGTTGCTGTCCAGTTCTCCCAGCACCCTTTGCTAAACAGACTGTTTTTTTTTTTCCATTGGATACTCTTTCCTGCTTTGTCAAACATTAGTTGGCCATACATCTGTGGGTCCAATTCTGAGTTCTCAATTCTATTCCAGTGGTCTATCTTTGTGCCAATACCATGCTGTCTTGATGATTACAGCTTTGTAGTAGAGGCTAAAATCTGGGATTGTGATATCTGATGCTTTGGTTTCCCTTTTCAGTATTACTTTGGCTATCGGGGTCTTTTGTGGTTCCATACAAATTTTAGGATTGTTTGTTCTAGCTTTGAGAAGAATGCTGGAGCAATTTTGGTTGGGATTGCATTGAATGTGTAGATTGCTTTGGGTAGTATTGACATTTTAACAATATTTAATCTTTGAATCCATGGGCACGGAATGTTTTTCCATTTCTTTGTATCTTCTTCAATTTCCTTCATAAGCTTTCTATAGTTTTCAGCATACAGATCTTTTACATCTTTGGTTAGGTTTATTCCTAGGTATTTTATGCTTCTTGGTGCAAGTGTAAATGGGATTGATTTCTTTATTTATCTTTCTGTTGCTTCATTATTTGTGTATTGAAATGCAACTGATTTCTGTACATTGCTTTTGTATCCTGCAACTTTGCTGAATTCATGTATCAGTTCTAGTAGCCTTTTGGTGGAGTTTGTAGGATTTTCCATGTAGAGTATCATATCATCTGCGAAAAGTGAAAGCTTGACTTCCTCTTTGCCAATTTTGATGCCTTTGATTTCATTTTGATGTCTGATTGCTGATGCTAGGACTTCCAACACTATGTTAAACAACAGTGGTGAAAGTGGACATCCCTGTCATGTTCCTGATCTCAGGGGGAAAGCTCTCAGTTTTTCCCCATTGAGGCTATTAGCTGTGGACTTTTCATATATGGCTTTTATGATGTTTAAGTATGTTCCTTCTATCCCGACTTTCTTGAGGGTTTTTACTAAGAAAAGATGCTGTATTTTGTATATACTCCTGACTTTGAAGGGTAATGTTTTATAAATTATGGAATTCTAGACTGTCTGTTGTTTACTCTCCATATGTTAAATATTTCACTCCACTGTCTATCTTGCATGGTTTTTCAGTAGAAGTCAGATGTAATTATTATCTTTTTTCCTCTATAGGTAAGGTATTGTTGTTGTTGTTTTTCTTCTTGTTCTTTCAAGGTTTTTAAAAATATGTATATTTGATTTTCTGTATTTTTTAAATGATATGTCTATGTATAGGATTTTGGTATTTTTTCCTGCTGTGTGTTTGAGCTTCCTGTATCTGTGTTTTGGTGTCTGATATTAATTTGGGGAAATTTTCAGTCATTTTTGTTTCAAATATTTCTTCTGTTCCTTTCCCTCTTCTCTTTCTTGTATTTCCATTTCCTGTTTGGTATACCTTTTATAGTTGCTTCACGATCCTTGGATATTGTTATTTTCGGGTTTTGTTCTCCTTGCTTTTCAGTTTTAAGGATTCTATTGATAGATTCCCTAGCACAGAGACTGTTTCCTCAACTTTGTCCAATTTACAAATAGGTGCATTGAAGGTGTTCTTCATTTCTGTTAGTGTTTTGTTTTGTTTTTGCTTTTTTTTTGTTTGTTTTTTATCTGTAGCATTTCTTTTGCTTCTGTCTTAGGATTTTTACCTCTCTTCCTACATGCCCATCTTTTCTTAAATGATATCTACTTTATCCATTAGCACCATTAGCATATTAGGCATAGTTGTTTTAAAGTCACAATCTGATAATTCCAACATCCATCCATGTCTGGTACTAATGTTTACTCTGTCTCTTCAAATTACATTTTGTTTTGTGTTTGTTGTATAGTATGCCTTCTAATTTTTTTCATAAAAGCTGAATATGATATATTGGGTAAAAGGAACTTTTGTAAGCTCCCTGAGTGATGTGGTGGTGAGGTGTACAAGAGGGGAAATGTTTGATATGCTGTAGTTAGGTCTCAGTCTTTTAGTGAGCCCATGCTTCTGGACTGTGAACTTCACTGGTATTTTTCAGATTTTTTTTCCTCCCTCTTAGGTGACACAGGATGGTTACAATGGGCTGGAGTTGGGTATTTCCTTTCCTAAAAAGGGGAAGTTACTGCTGACTAGATTTTGGTATTTCTCTTCTCTAGGCCTTGTTAAGAACAGAATGTTTGGCATAATTCAAACTGGTTCCTTTTCCTCTCCCCTTGCTAGAAACCAGAGGTGATTTATCTTAGATATTTACTGTGAAAAGCTGGTTGAGTTCCTTGAGATAAATGTCAGAATATTGTGGGGATCCTCCTACACGTGGGTCCTCCTGGAATTTTTAAATCTTAGTCTTACCCATACAGAGTCTCCAGCAACCTGTTAATTATAGTTCAGGTTTTTCAACTTGGTTAAGGTTCAAGTGGCATTGTCTGCTCATGAGTCTCTACTCTGTTAATCCACAACTCCCTGTATTCAGCTCTCTGTCTCTGTAATTATGGGAATAGAGGTTTGCCTGAAGCTTTCCCTCTATGGATGCAAGAAGTGTTGTTGATTTTTTTAAGTCATTTTACCTACTTGTTGTAGGACAACATGGTATCTTTTAAGCCCCTGACCTGCAGAACCAGAAACCGAAGTCTCCAGGAATCCCTTTTTAAATAAATCATAACCAAAACCCTCACCCTATTGTAAAGTAAAATGCAACTTCTCAACGGAGCCCCTTCTCCCTTTCATCAGCATGTGGCAGCATCAGTGAGTTTGAGGTATTTGGTTTCTAGTTTGAGTTAGATACCAAATCCTGTCTTATACTCCAGGGTGTCTTTGGCAAGTTTTTGAGATAAACTTTTGGTGATGCCTTCCTTTCACCCAGTTTCCCATGAAGGGGAAATGTTATTTGCTTTTTTAATAGTTCTGAAGATATTTTACCAATAATATTTATAAATCCTGCCCTAAGATATGCCTTAAAAAGGCAAATCATATTGTATGGACTCCAAGGGCAATATGATTAAGAGAAAGCAGGCATGGGGCGCCTGGGTGGCGCAGTTGGTTAAGCGTCCGGCTTCAGCCAGGTCACGATCTCGCGGTCCGTGAGTTCGAGCCCCGCGTCAGGCTCTGGGCTGATGGCTCAGAGCCTGGAGCCTGTTTCCGATTCTGTGTCTCCCTCTCTCTCTGCCCCTCCCCCGTTCATGCTCTGTCTCTCTCTGTCCCAAAAATAAATAAACGTTAAAAAAAATTAAAAAAAAAAAAAAAAAAAGAGAAAGCAGGCATAATGCAACCTAGAAGATTTTGTTGTTTAAAGTGAAACTGGAGTAAAACTTGTACAATTTCCTAATACTACAATACTAAATCTTTCACTTAATCATTACACCATTCCTTTGGATCCAGACTTATAACAAAGGCAAGTACACTTTATTTTTGGACTTTAAGTATTTGATTTTGAATTAATAGTGTTTAAGAAGTAAATCAGATCATTGCCTAAAGTCACTCAAATGTGTCAGTTTGGTTGAGAGTGAGCATGTAATTTTCCATTCAATCGTGGACACATTTCATGGTGAACAGGAGCACACATTGTAGATGATGTCAGACAAGAAGTGTAAGGTGGACTCTACCCTGGCAAAGTAGACACATGGTCACTCAAGGCAGGAAGCTCTTAGCCATATAGAAACATCAACTTAAATTGACTTAAAGTCTGAAGAAGTGTATTAAAGCATGTTATAGATGTCTCACCTCCAAGCAAAATGTTCTATATCTTGCTTTGTAGTACTGGTCGAGAACTCAGCAAGTCATATTGTTGATTTGTCACCTTATTCCTGTTAGTTTCTGTCAGTAGCAAGAACTAGAGGGACACAGGAAGGCAAGAGAAAGAAGGGTGTTGTTCTGTTTTGATGAAAGGTCTTTTCCCTTTCACACTCCTGCCGGTAATACTTCACTCAAGCAGTGGCAGGTCGTTGGACCGACAGTACTTAAAGTCAATTTGCAGTCTTTCTAATGCATGCAAAACCATATTCATTATAATCCTTAAGAGTCACCAGCACAAATTATCATACTCTCTTCCAAAATTGGGATCTTAGTATAGAGGGACCCCTTCATGCTCAAAGATAAAAAGAACCACTGTTTAGCAACATATTCTCAGATGTACAGGTTACAGACCCATGGGCTTGCTATGACACTTTTTGTGTCTCCTCCAAAGTCATATGTCGAAGCCCTAACACCCATTATGACTTTATTTGGAGATGGGGCCTCTCAAGAGGAGATAAAAGTTAAATGAGATCATAAAGGTGGTACTAAGATCCATGAACCAGGACCCTCAATGACTCTTTCTTAGGTGCATGGTGAACACAAAGTAAGAAGGCATCATGTGCAAGCCAAGGAGAGGGCTCTCACCAGAACCGAGAAGACTGGCATACTTACCTCAGACTTAACAGCATTTAGAACATTGAGAAAACAGATTTCTGGCATTAGAGCCACCCAGTCTATGGCATTTAGTTATTGCAGCCCAAGAAGACTGTTGTAGTCCCTTTCCCCCAAGATACTAAGTTCCAATAATTTTAACCTTTTTTTTGTAGCCCAGCTGTATGGTAGCTGCCCCATTCTTCTGTGATCCCTTTGAAATCTTTGTTTGTTTTCCCCTTTCAGTTCTTCACTTTCTAATGAAGAGTTCTTTATATTTGTTTCTCCCTGTTTAAGAGCTTCAGGTGTGTTTTTGTTTGCTGACTGGCTCTTGTTCACTGTACTTAAAAATACACTCAGATTTTTTTTTATATGGTGTAGGTCTTGATTTAAATCAGTATAAAAAAAGAAAGACTCATATTCAAAGTTTTAATACCATCATCCATAAATGAAGTGCCTGTATATGTATATTAATATATATTAATATTTGTAAAGCGTAAGACACAATACCCAGTATAGAGTTAAAGTTAACTAATTTATTAACTTTGTGTAATATTAGGTGTGGATAGGAGACAGGATGGAATGAATGGGAAAATGAAATATGGTAAATATACTCAAAACCACTGAACTACACATTTTAAAAAGATGAATTTTATAGCATGTGAATTATATCTCAATAATAAAATGAAAGAAAAGGTATGGGGATAAATATAAAAAGGAAAGACATTTACAGGGCCCCTGGGTGGCTCAGTCAGTTAAGCTTTGACTCTTGATTTCCACTCAGGTCATGATCTCATGGTTCATGAGTTCAAGCCCCATGTTGGGCTCTGCACTGGCAGCGCAGAGCCTGCTTGGGACTTTCTGTCTGCCTCTCTCTCTGCCCCTCCCCCACTCACTCTCCATCTCTCTCTCTCTCAAACATCAATAAATAAACATTAAAAAAAGAAAGACACTTATGAGAATATTAGAAAACTTTGCTGACAATATTGGATGATACTGATGACTATGATTTTAGTAATAATTTTGTAATTTTAGTAATAATGAAATGTTAAAAATTAGACTTACATTGTGAAGTACTTATATATTCCAAAGATTGAACTTAAGTGATGGACACACAGGAGTTTATTATTTTGTCCATACTTTTTTGTATATTTGAAAATTTATATAATCAAAGTTTGTTTTGTGCATATACATATACATGCCTAATTAAATCTGAAATCCACGCACAAATTCAATCTCCCGTGACTTCTTACACCACTGCTACTATTCCCCATCTCCTCACTGCTACAATACCCCAACTGATCTCTCACCTTCTCTTTCCTCCATAGAGTTTCTTTTTAACTGAGCAGTTAGAATGATGACTTCTAAAGAAAACCAAATCTTTCCCCTCCACAGAGAACCCTTTGCGTTGCACTCCATATAGAAATAAAAGATCCTACAATACCTCATGGTGTTCTACATGGTCTAATCCCAATCTTTCAACTTCCCCTCATCTTCTCATCGCCTCATCTCCTGCTTCTCTCTCCTTAATTTGCTCCACTCCAGACACATTAATCAATCAATCTCTCTCTGTCTCTCTCTCTCTCTCTCTCTCTCTCTCTCTCTCTCTCTTGAACACACCTATTTTACTCAAACTTCTTGAAACACACTTCCCCAGATACTTGGCTGGACTCCTCACTTCCTACAGTTCTTCTGTGGCTACAATATTTAAAATTAGACACACTACTGTCTGTCCCCCTAAACTGATTTCTTTTCTCCCCTATTTTTTCATATTATATTTAATAATAATGTAATGCATGGTAACAATAGTATTTGAAATACAGTGACTAGGGTTTGTCAACTGACTTTTGTCTGGCCTCAGTTGTAGAGGATTCATGGTTAGGATGATATGACACATTTGGGAAGTGACAGGCAACTTTTTTCTCAGGAAACTGGTGAGTCCTCAGATTCCTAAACTTTCTCTAGCTTAGTCTCCTAGAATAGGGCTTTCAACGAGTGCCCATCTCAAAGAGGTGTAGGGATTCCTGGAGTTGTTCCTGCTTCCATAAGTATACTAGCCACCAGGACAGAATTAGACTGACTTTGCATTCCTGCAGAATCCTGGCTTATGTTAGTGGTCTTGGTATAAAACGTTAATAGAGGGGCGCCTGGGTGGCTCAGTCGGTTGAGCATCCGACTTCGCTCAGGTCATGATCTCACAGCTTGTGAGTTTGAATCCCGCGTCAGGCTCTGTGCTGACAGCTCAGAGCCTGGAGCCTGCCTTGGATTCTGTGTCTCCCTCGCTTTCTGCCCCTCCCCCGCTCATGCTCTGTCTCTCTCTCTCTCTCTCTCTCTCTCTCTCTCAAAAATAAATAAACATTCAAAATAATTTAAAAAAACTTTAATAGAACCACCTTTTACCCTTTCATTATAAAAACTGCTCATGCTTTGAAATAAGTTATAAGGCAGTCTTACCCACAATCCTCCCAGTGAGTATTTAAAAGCTGGAATGGACACCTGCCACCCAATAATGTAAAACTACAGCCAGGATGCAAATATATCTGAAGGATGCTAAAAACTCTCAGAACTCTTGGTTTGTTGGGACTGCAGTGTTTTGTTACGTTATAATGATTTAACCCTAATGTTACCTGAGTAAATATTATGTGTCATAGTCATTGATGAAAGAAAACGTTTATTATACTTAATGCATTTGGGGGAACCATGTATTTTAGTTAATTTTTGTTTATTATCCCTCTTCTGTATATATGTAATAAACACTGTGAAAACAGTTTTTTTTTCTCTTTTTGATTCTTTTTCCCCTTTTTACTTATGTATCCACAAAACACAACAGACTACTTGGCACGTTGAAGGTTCTGAATAAATATTTGTTGAAATGAAAGGAGGTTCTAGAATTTATTCTATCCTTGCCATTTCTAAAATTGATTTTGTCATTATGATATTGCTTTCTAATATGCTTTTTTTTCCCCTCCCCAAAGACAGAAAAGTCATTTTGAATGAAAATGGAATTCTAGCAGAGGATACTTTTTGTGAAATTTAGTTCATTACCTCTTGCTTCTGAAGCACTTAAATTTCCCAAAATCTCCATGGTGTGATAGTTTATATCTTCAGTCTATGATTCATTCACTTTTAAAAGCTAAATAATAGGTGCAATCTTGCAAAAAGGAACATATTAAAAGGCACACAGTATCAATTCATGAGTTTAGGGAATTTTTTAAAAGGATATTTAGATGTTATTCAAAAGCTAGAAATCAAAGAACTCAAACAGTGTTTTCTAGAAATATCATCTGAAACACTTTAACTCAAAAGTAAAACAAATCCAAATATTTTATATAAAGAAGCTTTCCAATTATTTTTATATAATAAATCCAAATATGTTGTTGTGTCATGTGGCCCATGTTTACACACACATGTTGAACTTGAAATAGCAAAATTAAGTAAGTAGAACCAGTTACGAACATGGACGATGTTATGCTATGTAAAGTAAACTAGTCAGAGAAGACAAATACTTTGTAATTTCATTTACGTGAGATAGCTAAAAAAAGTCAAACTCATAGAAGCACAGAATCAAATAGTGGTTGTTGAGGCTCGGAAGAGGAGAAAATAGGGAGTCATTGTTCAGTGGGATACAGTTACAGTTATGCATGAAATACAACATTTTGCATACAGTTATCAATACTATATTGTGCACTTAAGGATCTGTTAAGAGGATAGATCTCAAATATGATCCCCCCATCCACACACACACACAAATACAAAAGAGGTAATAGATCTCATTACCTTGATTGTGGTGAAGATATACCAGATGTTTGCCTGTGTCCAAATTCATCAGAGTACATACTAAATATATGCATAAGCTCTCTGTATATTAAGTATACTGAAGTAAAACTACTGAAAAAGTTTCTCCTCTGCAAGATATACAGAACTGGAGGAGGACATATTAAGAACCAGACCTTTTATACCTGGTTGAAAATAGAATAAAAATGCATTAACTCTATACATCACCCCTCTTTCCATTTAAAAGTAAATATTGTAGTTTGGGAATGAACATGAATGTAAGACTCAAGAAACCTTAGACCTTATCTTTTACTCCTCATGAACTTGTAAAAGTCACTCATCTGTACACTTACGTTTTTTCATCTGTTTAATGAGAAGTTAAACCTTAATTTCCTCTGTGCTTTGCTGAACTAAAATCCAATGATTAAACCCCTTAGAAATAAAATAAATTAGGTTTTTTTATGATACAATGAGGATTTAAATTTACAAACAAGTTAATGTTTAAGACACTGGTTACTATTGTATTTTCAACTACTTTTCGAAGAGATATGTCAATACAGTTAATTGATACAATTGAACTCCTATCACTGGATAACAATGTTATCTTTATAAGAGCAAATAGAGGGGCGCCTGGGTGGCGCAGTCGGTTAAGCGTCCGACTTCAGCCAGGTCACGATCTCGCGGTCCGTGAGTTCGAGCCCCGCGTCAGGCTCTGGGCTGATGGCTCAGAGCCTGGAGCCTGTTTCCGATTCTGTGTCTCCCTCTCTCTCTGCCCCTCCCCCGTTCATGCTCTGTCTCTCTCTGTCCCAAAAATAAATAAACGTTGAAAAAAAAAATTTTTTTTATAAGAGCAAATAGGAAAAAAAAATCCTTTTCATGAAATTGTTCTTAAACTCTAATTTTGATCTGAATTCCTGTAAAAATATTTTTTTCAGTTTTTTCAGCAGTTTGGACTATAATTTTCAAAACCTGTGGGCCACCTGCCTTCAATTCACATTAACGCTCAGTCTCAAAATTTTCTTCTGCATCTTTAGGTAAAATGCACAGAAGAAAGCTTACTGTTCCATTGATTTTTGCAATATAAAGCCTTTTCCATGGCATAGCCCTACCCACAACCCTCACATAAATGCCACCCATCATTGTTTTTTCATGCCAACTTTCAGTGACAGCCTGGACTCTGAAATACATTAGGTATTGACTGAAGTGAAATGGGGAGAAGCCAACCAAAATTTTACATGCTGAGGTATGTTCTCTATCTTACCCTCAGCCTCACAAATGATTGAGGAAAACAAAGCAACTGGATGGAAATTTATCATCTTCAGGCAATGAATTCTAGAATCTTCTAGAATCTTAAATCTACCTGTTCCTACAGTCTACCTCTTCAGTTGCAGAAATCTGCTAACAAGCCCAGTTCTTCCACTAGTTCTGTCCTACTTTTCCTCTTCTTGGGGCACTTGGTCTCTTTTAATCTTTCTCAGAGATCAGCATGCTCTCTCTCATATGCTAAATCTCCATTTTTTCCATTTCCAGTAATTGAAACTTCTGCGTCTGCTGGTTCAAAACAAGAGTTTGAGGTTTTCATTCATTATTTTTCGCATCGGTGGTCTGTTGTTTCCAACTAAAAGAGTGTGACTTGCAGGGAGGCCTCACATCTGCCATTCATGTTAGGATTTATTTGTAAACCGAAACCTCATAGGGAAGCTGATTTGATAGCTATTGTGGCTCAGGTTTAGTAAATATTGCAGTACACTTTAGTGTCCCCTGTCTCTGGAGTTGCCATAAAAAGATGAAATTCTTAACCTGAATTGTGAATGCCTTTTCTTTAGAAGCAGGGGGAATATATGCCAGGTGGTTGGGGCAGCCATTGCTAACAAGACTGGACTGTATTGCTTTGAGACTCGATAAAACAAAACCATGTTTTCCTTCCCCTTTAACAAGGCTGCAGCATGGTCTGAACCAAAGACCACCAGAGTGTTGACTGGCATATCAAACTTCTTTAGTATCTCTGCCAGACTGATATATACTGTTTCCCTATCTCTATACAAATACTGAAGCAAATCCAAAAGACAAACATGGAATTAATTATGAAATACAGACATATGAATACAAAGAGTCTCTCAAGTGTGGTACTTTTATTTGGCATATTCTACCTAGGAAACTGTATTTTAGGCACAAATTTGAGTGCATAATTTCCCAAAACTCAGTTGTTATTTTTCCTTTTCCATTTCCAGTGCATGGAAAATTATAGAATAATAAATAATGAACCTGCTTATAACTGAGAAACCAGTTCATCAGTTACCAAGTCCTACTCAATCTTTAGTCATCTGTACCTCTTCCACTCCATCTTCTCAATGGAATTGCTTTAGCACATCCAAACATGACTTCAGCCTGAAGTATTTCAGTATGTGCTCCAAAAGTAAAAAAAAGAAAAAAAAAAGAAAGAAAAGAAAAGAAAGAAAAGAAAAAGAAAGAATAAAACTATCATATAATACCATTTTCACTTTTTAAAAATTAATATCTTTAGTACCTTCAAATTTGTTGTTCTAATATACCCCAATTATCTAATAAATGTTTAATAGCTGATTTTTTCAAATTACGACCCAAATTCCAACACTGTACTTAATGTCTCACATTTTCGTCTCTTTTTTCTTAATGGACATATTTTTGAAATAGATATATAAATTACAAGCATACAGCTTAATAAATTGTTAAACTATCACTCAATAAATAGAATATCAATTATTCACCAGAATCTTTCTTCTAGCCCCTCCCTTGAAAGGTAGCAACTGTTTTGATTTCTATCATGGCAAGTTTCCCACATCTGTAACAACTTATGTACCATGTATTACAAGTATACAATTGCTGGATAATACCTTATGTGTATATTGAACTTTAGTATATTGCCAAGTAATTTTTCTGACGTGTTTGTAACAAATTGTACTGCCAGCAGCAATGTATGAAAAATTCAGTTTCTCTTTAACATCAACAATACTTATAGTTTTACCACTCTTTAAAGATATTTCTCATTTTTGTGCCTATGTGTGGTTTAATGTACATTTCTATGGTCACTCATTATTTTTTTATTTTATTTATTTATTTTATTTTTTATTATGAAATTTATTGTCAAATTGGTTTCCATACAACACCCATTGTTCATCCCAACAGGTGCCCTCCTCAATGCCCATCCCTCACTTTTCCTTCCCTCCCATCCCCCCTCCCCTCATCAAACTTCAGTTTATTCTCAGTTTTTAAGAATAAACTTATGGTTTGGCTCCCTCCCTCTCTAACTTTTTTATTTCCTTCCCCTCCCCCAAGATCTTCTGTTAAGTTTCTCAGGATCCACAAAAGAGGGAAAACATAGGGTATCTGTCTTTCTCTCTATGTCTTATTTCACTTAGCATAACACTCTCCAGTTCCACCCACTTTGCTACAAAAGACCATATTTCATTCTTTCTCATTGCCACATAGTTTTCCATTGTGTATATAAGCCACAATTTCTTTATCCATTCATCAGTTGATGGACATCTAGGCTCTTTCCATAGTTTGGCTATTGTTGAAAGTGCTGCTATAAACATTGGGGTACAAGAGCCCCTATGCCTCAGCACTCCTGTATCCCTTGGGTAAATTCCTAGCAGTACTATTGCTGGATCATAGGGTAGATCTATTTTTAATTTTTTGAGAAATCTCCACACTGTTTTCCAGAGTGGCTGCACCAATTTGCCTTCCCACCAACAGTGCAAGAGGGTTCCTCTTGCACATCCTCTCCAGTATCTCTAGTCTCCTGATTTGTCCATTTTGGCCACTCTGACTGGTGTGAGGTGATATCTCAGTGTGGTTTTGATATGTATTTCCCTGATGTGGAGTGACATTGAACATCTTTTCGTGTGCCAGTTGACCATCTGGATGTCTTCTTTAGAGAAGTGTCTATTCATGTTTTCTGCCCATTTCTTCACTGGATTATTTGTCTCTTGGGTGTGGAGTTTGGTGAGTTCTTTAGGATTTTTGGATACTAACCCTTTGACATATCATTTGCAAATATCTTTTCCCATTCCATAGGTTGCCTTTTAGTTTTGTTGATTGTTTCCTTTGCTGTGCAGAAGGTTTTTATCTTCATGAGGACCCAATAGTTCATTTTTGCTTTTAATTCCCTTGCCTTTGGGGATGTGTCAAGTAAGAAATTGCTACGGCTGAGGTCAGAGAGGTCTTTTCCTGCTTTCTCCTCTAGGGTTTTGATGGTTTCCTGTCTCACATTCAGGTCCTTTGTCCATTTTGAGTTTATTTTTGTGATTGGTGTGAGAAAGTGGTCTACTTTCAGTATTCTGCATGTTGCTGTCCAGTTCTCCCAGCACCATTTGTTAAAGAGAGTGTCTTTTTTTCCATTGGATGTTCTTTCCTGCTTTGTCAAAGATGAGTTGGCCATACGTTTGTGGGTCTAGTTGTGGGGTTTCTATTCTATTCCATTGGTCTATGTGTCTGTTTTTGTGCCAATACCATGCTGTCTTGATGATTACAGCTTTGTAGTAGAGGCTAAAGTCTGGGATTGTGATGCCTCCTGCTTTGGTCTTCTTCAAAATTATTTTGGCTATTCGGGATCTTTTGTGGTTCCATACAAATCTTAGGATTGCTTGTTCTAGCTTCGAGAAGAATGCTGGCACAATTTTGATTGGGATTGCATTGAATGTGTAGATAGCTTTGGGTAGTATTGACATTTTAACCGTATTTATTCTTCCAATCCATGAGCACGGAATGTTTTTCCGTTTCTTTGTATCTTCAAATTCCTTCATGAGCTTTCTATAGTTTTCAGCATACAGATCTTTTACATTTTTGGTTAGGTTTATTCCTAGGTATTTTATGCTTCTTGGTGCAATTGTAAATGGGATCAGTTTCTTTATTTGTCTTTCTGTTGCTTCATTATTAGTGTATAAGAATGCAACTGATTTCTGCACATTAATTTTGTATCCTGCAACTTTGCTGAATTCATGTATCAGTCCTAGAGATTTTTGGTGGAGTCTATCAGGTTTTCCATGTATAATATCATGTCATCTGCAAAAAGTGAAAGCTTTACTTCATTTTTGCTAATTTTGATGCCTTTAATTTCCTTTTGTTCTTTGATTGCTGATGTTAGGACTTCCAAGACTATATTAAACAACAGTGGTGAGAGTGGACATCCCTGTTGTGTTCCTGATCTCAGGGGGAAAGCTCTCAGTTTTTCCCCATTGAGGATGATATTAGCTGTGGGCTTCTCATAAGTGGCTTTTATGATGTTTAAGTATGTTCCTTCTATCCCGACTTTCTCGAAGGTTTTTACTAAGAAAGGATGCTGAATTTTGTCAAATGCTTTTTCTGCATCAATTGACAGGATCATATGGTTCTTTTCTTTACTTTTATTAATGTGATGTATCACATGGATTGATTTGCAAATGTTGAACCAGCCCTGCAGCCCAGGAATGAATCCCACTTGATCGTGGTGAATAATTCTTTTTATATTTGTTGAATTTGATTTGCTACTATCTTATTGAGAATTTTTGCATCCATATTCATCAGGGATATTGACCTGTAGTTCTCTCTCTCTTTTTTTTTTTTTTTTTTTTTTTTTGCTGGGTCTCTATCTGGTTTAGGAACAAAGTAATGCTGGCTTCATAGAATGAGTCTGGAAGTTTTCCTTCCCTTTCTATTCTTTGGAACAGCTTGAGAAGGATAGGTATCATCTCTGCTTTAAATGTCTGGTAGAGACTCTTAACAACTGAGAACAAACTGAGGGCTGATAGTGGGTGGGATGGAGGGGAGGGTGGGTGATGGGTATTGAGGAGGGCACCTGTTGGGATGAGCACTGGGTGTTGTTTGGAAACCAATTTGACAATAAATTTCATATATTTAAAAATGAATGAATGAATGGATGAATGTCTGGTAGAATTCCCTAGGAAAGCCATCTGGTCCTGGACTCTTATTTGTTGGGAGATTTTTGATTGCTGATTCAATTTCTTTGCTAGTTATGGGTCTGTTCAAGTTTTCTATTTCTTCCTGTTTGAGTTTTGGAAGTGTGTGGGTTCTTAGGAATTTGTCCATCTTCCAGGTTGTCCAATTTGTTGGCATATATTTTTTCCTAGTATTTCCTGATAATTGCTTGTATTTCTGAGGGATTGGTTGTAATCATTCCATTTTCGTTCATTATTTTATCTATTTGGGTCATCTCCCTTTTCCTTTTGAGAAGCTTGGCTAGAGGTTTATCAAGTTTGTTTATTTTTTCAAAAAACCAACTCTTGGTTTTATTGATCTGCTCTATCCTTTTTTTTAAATTCCATATTGTTTATTTCTGCTCTGATCTTTATTATTTCCCTTCTTCTGCTGGGTTTGGGGTGTCTTTGCTGTTCTGCTTCTAGTTCCTTTAGGTGTGCTGTTAGATTGTGTATTTGGGACTTTTCTTGTTTCTTGAGATAGGCCTGGATTGCAATGTATTTTCCTCTCAGGACCGCCTTCCCTGCATCCCAAAGCATTTGGATTGTTGTATTTTCAGTTTCATTTGTTTCCATCTATTTTTAAATTTCTTCTCTAATTGCCTGGTTGACACATTCATTCTTTGTAGGGTGTTCTTTAACCTCCATGCTTTTGGAGGTTTTCGAGACTTTTTCTTGTGGCTGATTTCAAGCTTCGTAGCTTTGTGGTCTGAAAGTGTGCATGGTATGATCTCAATTCTTGTATACTTATGAAGGGCTGTTTTGTGACCCAGTATGTGATCTATCTTGGAGAATGTTCCATGTGCACTCGAGAAGAAAGTATTTTCTGTTGCTTTGGGATGCAGAGTTCTAAATATATCTGTCAAGTCCACCTGTTCCAATGTATTATTTAGGGCCCTTGTTTCTTTATTGATCCTGTGTCTAGATGATCTGTCCATTGTTGTAAGTGGGGTATTAAAGTCCCCAGCAATTACCACATTCTTATCAATAAGGTTGCTTATGTTTGTGATTAATTGTTTTATATATTTGGGGGCTTTCATATTCGGGGCATAGTCATTTATCATTGTTAGCTCTTCCTGATGGATAGACCCTGTGATTATTATATGATGCCCTTCTTAATCTCTTGTTACAGCCTTTAATTTAAAGTCTAGTTTGTCTGATATAAGTATGACTACTCCAGCTTTCTTTTACTTCCAGTAGTATGATAGATAGTTCTCCATCCCCTCACTTTCAATCTGAAGGTGTCCTCAGGTCTAAAATGAGTCTTGTAGACAGAAAATAGGTGGGTTTTGTTTTTGTATCCATTCTGATACCCTCTGTCTTTTGGTTGGAGCATTTAGTCCATTTACATTCAGTGTTATCATTGAAAGATATGGGCTAAGAGTCATTGTGATGTCTGTAGGTATCATGCTTGTACTGATATCTCTGGTACTTTGTGGTCCTTGCAACATTTCACTCACAGAATCCCCCTTAGGATCTCTTGTAGGGCTGGTTTAGTGGTGATGAATTCCTTCAGTTTTCGTTTATTTGGGAAGACCTTTATCTCTCCTTCTATTCTAAATGACAGACTTGCTGGATAAAGGATTCTCGGCTGCATATTTTTTCTGTTTATCACATTGAAGATTTTCTGCCATTCCTTTCTGACCTGCCAAGTTTCAGTAGAGAGAAACGTCACCAGTCTTATCGGTCTCCCTTTATATGTTAGAGCATGTTTATCCCTAGCTGCTTTCAGAATTTTCTCTTTATCCTTGCATTTTGCTGTTTTCACTATGATATGTCATGCAGAAGATCAATTCAAGTTACTTCTGAAGGGAGTTCTCTGTGCCTCTTGGATTTCAATGACTTTTTCCTTCCCCAGATCAGGGAAGTTCTCAGGTATGATATGTTCAAGTACACCTTCAACCCCTGTCTCTCTCCCTTCTTCTGCAATTCCTATAATACAGATATTGTTGCGTTTGATGCATCACTTAGTTCTCTAATTCTCCCCTCATACTCCTGGATTTTTTTCTCTCTCTTTTTCTCAGCTTTCTCTTTTTCATAATTTTATCTTCTAATTCACCTATTCTCTCCTCTGCCTCTTCACTCCATGATATGGTCACCTCCATTTTATTTTACCCCTCATTTATAGCATTTTTCAGCTCCTCATGACTATTTCTTAGTCCCTTGATCTCTGTAGCAATAGATTGTCTGCTGTCCTCTATACTTTTTTCAAGCCCAGCAATTAATTTTATACCAATTATTATAAATTCTTGTTCTGTTATATTGCTTAAATCGTTTCTGATCAATTCGTTAGCTGTTGCTACTTCTGGGAGTTTCTTTTGAGGAGAATTAATCCATTTAGTCATTTTGGGTAGTCCCTGCAGTAGCTCCAAACTGCAGGGCAGTTCCCCTGTGCTGTCCAGAGAAAGTTGTGTTGGTAGGTGGGCCGCATCAGACTGATGTCTGCCCCTAGCCTCTGCCGGGGCACAGTCAGACTGGTGTGTACCTTATCTTCCCCTCTCTCAGGGGCAGGACTCACTGTGAGTGGTGTGGCCCCTGTCTGGGCTGCTTGCACACTGCCAGGCTTGTGGTGCTGCTTTAATGGGATCTGGCCAAGGGCATATTAGACGGGGTGGATCTGCAATGTGCACAGGGGTGGGAGGGGCAGGCTTAGCTCCCTTTGTCCTCAGTGGTCCCTGTGGGAGGGGCCCTGTAGCACCAGGAGGGAGGCAGGCAGTTTGGAGGGATGGATCCACAGAAGCACATGGTTGGGCATTTGCAGGGTGCAGCAAGTTTGGTGACAGGAACTGGTTCCCTTTGGGAGTTCGGCTGGGGGATGGGAGAAGGGGATGGCACTTGCCAGCCTAGCTGAGCTCTGTCTCCCAGGGCTCAACAACTCTCCCTCCTGGCATCCTCACCCTTGCCACTCTCTGAGAGCAGAGCTGTTAACTTTTAACATTCCAGATGTTAAGTCCTGCTGGCTGTCAGAACTCACGCAGTCTGGCCCCTCTGCTTTTGCAAGCCAGACCTTGGGGGCTCTGCCTTGCCTGGCGGGCTGCCCCTCCACTGCCTGGCTCTCTCCCACCAGTCCATGTAGCACGCACCACCTCTCTGCCCTTCCTACCCTCTTCTGTGGACCTCTTGTCTGTGCTTGGCTCTGGAGAGTCCGTTCTGCTTGTCTTCTGGTGGTTTTCTGGGTTATTTAGGCAGATGTGGGTGGAATCTAAGTGATCAGTAGGACGAGGTGAGCCCAGTGCCCTCCTACACCGCTATCTTCCCCTGAAGACTCTATGGTCACTCATAAAGTTAACAATTTGGGCATCCTTTTGGCCAGTTCTTTTGCATATTTATGTTTAGGTTTTGTGGCCATTTGTATTGCAAAATACTCTTTCCATTCTGTGGCTTATCTTTTAATTCTTGTAAGGGTCATTTTTAATTCCCAAAGAAGTTTCTAATTTAGTCCAATTTATTGTTCTCCCTTTTTGGTGGACAGATGATGAGTCATATTTAAATGACTTTTCCCCCCTTCCAGTTTATAAAGTATTTGTCATTGTCTTCTGAAAGATTGTGTTATCTGCCTTATGTATTTATGTATGTATGTATTTATTTATTTATTTATTTTTAAATTTTTAAAAAGTTTACTTTTGAGAGAGAGAGATAGAGAGAGAGCATGAACAGGGGAGGGGCAGAGAGAGAGGGAGACACAGAATCTGAAGCAGGCTCCAGGCTCTGAGCTGTCAGCACATAGTCCAACATGGGGCTTGAAGTGACAAACAGCAAGATTGTGACCTGAGCTGATACTGGACACTTAACCCACTTAGCCTTCCAGGCACCCCTTATCTGTCATATTTAAAGCATCATCTGGAATTTGTTTTTTAGTATGGTGTAAAGTGGGATTCAAGCTTCATTTTTGCATGTGCATATCCAGTTCAACAGAAACTAATTATTGAAAAGACCGTTTTTCCAACTTATTTGCAGCCTCGGCTTATTTAAAAATAGATTGACTATATATTTATATGTTTATTTTAAGACTTTTCATTTTGTTGTATTGATCTTGCTGTCCCTCTTTTTATTATTATAGCACTGTTTTGATTGCTCTAGTTTTCCTAGTAGCACTAGATATCCTATATGTGAGTTCTCTAACTTTGATCTTTTCCAAACTCGTCTTCCTTTTTTTCGGCCCTTGACATTTCCATATAAATGCTAGAATTGTCAATTTCCATGAAAATCAGAACATCATCAACAACAGCATCGTTCTAAAATCACACTGAATCTATACATCCATAGAGAGAAAAGTGACAGCTTTGTGTGTTCAAATCTATGAACTTAGCATATTCCCTGGTTAAAGTCAAATATTCTTTAATCTTAATTGTAACAAAGGTTTTAGAGTTTTTGGAACATGGTTCATTAAACTTAGTATTCACAATTCTAGCAAAGTATTTCATAGAAATGATGATTAAGCATCCTTATTTCTTTTATGATCTCATCAACTGGCTTTCAAATAATTCAGAAATAAGTGATGTTTGCTATAAGTTATTTGTAGATTTCTTTTAAGAGACTAATTTCCCTCATATTACTAATCAAATTAAAGTTTTTTAAATCATAAGTGAGAACCATTAAATGATTCTTCTAAAATAATCAGAAATAAGATAATCATGAACTAAATATGGTTATTCTCCTTTATTAATTGTAGGTATTATTAAAATTCATTTTAAAATATTAAATATACCAGGCTTTCTTGGAATACTTTTAACTTGATCAATACATTATGCATTTGATGTATTGCTGGTTTCAGCTTGCTTATATTGGGCTTCCGATGCTCTGCATTTATGTTCAGAAGATAAACCTATTAGAGTCTTTGCTACATTGTTTTCCAATCGCTATTTTCAGGATGTGAGATCAAATTTATGCTGATCTAACAAAACTAACTGAATGTGTTCTTTCTTTTTCTATCCTCTATTCTTTTTTGAAGATTTTGCTTTGAACGCATATGATCACTGAATGAATCATAATAAAATATTTCTCTACATTTATAATATTACATATATAATTCTTCAGATTTTAAATTCTAATCAGTTTGGTAAGTTGTATTTTACCTATTTTTTTAATCAATTGGCACAATATTGTTTAAAATACACCCTTATTACCAATATAATCCTTTTTTAGATTCTAGAGTGATATATTTTTTTTTATTCATCTTCCTGTTACAGTTTTTCTATTTGTTTCTTGATCGGTATTGCCAGAGCTGATGATAAAAAAAAATATTTTAGGGGTGCCTCGATACCTCAGTTGGTTAAGTGTCCAACTTCAGCTCTGATGCTTTGGCTCATGATCTCATGGCTCTGTGCTGACAGCTTGGAGCCTGGAGCCTGCTTTGGATTCTGTGTCTCCCTCTCTCTCTGCCTCTTCCCCACTTGTGCTCTCTCACTCTCTCAAAAATAAATAAACACTAAAATTTTAAAAAATATTTTAGAAGATTCATTAGTAACTAAAAAGGTTCTATTAGACATTTGCTTTCAATTTTACTAATTTATTGTTTCTATTTCCTTATAGTTTTTATACTTACACTGTGTTGGAGTTTAAACTTACAGAGGTGTGCAATTTTAGCACTGAGTCACTCTTCTTTTCAACAAATTTCTTTAACACTATAAATATCCTTGTGAGTATAGTTTTAACTGCACCCCATAAATTTTGAAACATCATATTTGATATGTCATTCACTTTAAAATTCTAATTTCCAGGGGTGCCTGGGTGGCTTAGTCGGTTAAGCATTTGTCTTCGCCTCAGGTCACAATCTCCTGGTCCGTGGGTTAGAGCCCCACATCTGGCTCTGTGTTGACAGCTTGGGGCCTGGAGCCTGTTTTGGATTCTGTGTCGCCCTCTCTCTTTGCCTCTTCCCCACTTGCACTCTGTCCCCTTTATCTCTCTCAAAAATAAAAATAAACATTACAAAAAAATAATAAAGTACTACATACCTTTATAAAAATTAAAAAAAAATCTAATTTCTAATGTGACTCTTTTTTTAATTTAAATTTTAGTTAGATAATATATAGTGCAATATTGGGTTCAGGAGTAGAATTCAGTGATTCATCACTTACATACCACACCCAGTGCTCATCCCAGCAAATGCCCTCCTTAATGCCCATCACCCAGTTAGGTCATCCCCCACCCACCTTCCTCCATCAACCCTCAGTTTGTTCTCTATAGTTAACTCTCTTGTGGTTTGTTTCCCTCTCTTCTTTCCACTCCTTCACATATATTCATCTGTTTTGTTTCTTAAACAAATATGAGTGAAATCATATGAGTGAAATCATGGTATTTGTCTTTTTTGATTGACTTATTTTGCTTGGTATAATGCATTCTACCTCCATCCATGTTGTTGCAAATGACAAGATTTTACTCTTTTTGATAGCTTAATGATATTCCATTGTATATGAAATATTCTTCTTTATCCATTGGTTGATGGATATTGGGCTCTTTCCACAGTTTGGCTATTGTTAATAATACTGCTATAAACATTGGTTGCATGTACCTCTTTGAATCTATATTTTTGTATCCTTTGGGTAAGTACCTAGTGGTGCAATTGGTGGGCCATAGGGTAGTTCTATTTTTAACTTTTTGAGGAACCACCATACTGTTCTCCAGAGTGGCTGTACCAGTTTGCATTACCACCAACAGTGCAAGAGATTTCTCATTTATAGATTGTTGGATCTACTTTGTCCCTTATTACAGTAAAACCTTGGTTTTTGAGCATAATTAATTCCAGAAACATGCTTACAATCAATAGCACTTGTATATCAAAGCAAATTTCCCCTTAAGAAATAATGGACATTCAAATGATTCATTCTACCACCCAAAAATATTCATATAAAATGATTGCTGTGGGGTGCCTGGGTGGCTCAGTCAGTTAAGTATAAAACTCTTGAGTTTGGCTCAGGTCATGACGTCAGTATCATGAGATGAAGTCCTGCATCTGGCTAGGTGCTAAGAGTAGAGCCTGCTTCAAATTCTCTCTC
Organism: Lynx rufus; assembly: GCF_022079265.1. NCBI lineage: Eukaryota > Metazoa > Chordata > Mammalia > Carnivora > Felidae > Lynx > Lynx rufus. The sequence continues at coordinate 62,476,452 of NW_025814827.1, forward strand.
TGCCCCTCTCCCAGCCACGTTCTCTCTCAAAATAAGTAAATAAACATATAAAAAATGATTAATATAATACAAAATAGTAAAGAAAATAAAAAATAAAAAAAAAATTAACCTGCACTTCCTTTGAACCCTTTGGCTGATGTGAGGGAGACAAGAAAGAGGATGGTTATTGTGTAGAATGACTTTCACTATCACTAAAGGAATAGCTGCTGTCTATTGGCTCAATGGAATCTTTTTATTTTCATGCAACTATAACAAGGAACCTACCCAATGACACTTGCTTTGGCCTCCTTTAGAGGATTTTGCAGAAATGTGACATTTAATTGATGAGCACTCACAATCCCACAGTGAGAGAGAGGGAAGAGCCATTGGCTCAGTCTTGATCATGTGATGTTTGGCATCATGTACTAGTAGTATTGCAAGGCATTGCTCATTTATCAAGTTAAAATTTATTAGAAATGTTTTCTCATCTTGCAGAACACTTGCAAAACAAGTTACTTGCAATTCAAGGTTTTACTGTATTTAGGTTTCATCAGTATATTTATTATTTTCTAGGTTGATTCCACATTGCCTCTTGTAATTAAAGGTCCTGCCCCCTCCTTTTGTATCCAATAATCTACTTGTGGGAAAAACAAAACAAAACACAACAAAAATGGCGAATAATTTGTCCTATGGACTAGAACATATTTAGATTATACTGATCATATCTCCATAGGGTTATTTAATATCTTCCTTTTCCATCATCTGTTAGGTAGATCTAAAGACTTGTTTAGATTCAGAGTTTTGTTATTATTGACAAGAATACTTCTTGGATGATACTATGTGATCCCATTATGGGACCACATACTATGTGAATCCATTTATGAAATTTCTCATTTGTATTGTATCTAAGTGTTTTTGTATTCTTTCAGAATGATTTCTTATGTACTATGTTTCTACAATGATTTAAAACTGAACTTGTTTAATCTTTAGTCTTCATTTATTGCTTAGTTACCGTATGAATAGATGAGGTAGAAGAGGCAGAATAAATGCATCATTATTTCCTTTTATTTACCATTTATTTTGAAATTAGAATTTTGAAGAATCCTCCAATGATTATTCCTCTCCTTATTAAGCAGTACATTCTTAGAGTTCTCTTAACATGACCTTGGTACTCTTTGATCTCTGGTAAAATAAGTGTGCTAGACTCATTTTGTACATTTTCTTCTCTAGACTTTCATTTAGCCATTACTAGAAAACATTTGGTTAACTTTCTAATTACTGATCAATTTCCTTACCAATAATTTATCTGTCCAGGTTTTTATATTTATTCATGTTTCAGTCTTCATAGGTTACATTTTTCTAGACATTTATCCATTCTAGGTTTTACAATATTTGCATAAACTTGTTCATAGTAGTCTCTTAGGATCTTTTGTATTACAGTGGTATGTTGTAATGCCTCATCTTTTATTTATAACTTTATTAAGTTCCTTTTTTATTATTAATTCTAGGTAAAGGTTTGTCTATTTTGTTTACTTAAAAAAACAGCTCTGAGTTTTGTTGTTATTTTTATTGTCTTTTTAGTCTCTATGTCTTTATTTCCATTCTGAATTTATTTTCTTCCTTCTAACTTTGAACTTAGTTTGCTCTTATTTCTTTAAATTGTTGAGGTGTGAAGTTAGGTTATATGAACTCTTTTTGGTTTTTGATGTGTGCATTTATTTCTATAAATTCCCTCATTAGAATTCCTTTTGAAGTATCCTCTAAGTTTTAGTATGTTTATTTTCATTTGTCTCAAGATAATTTTGATTGCTTTTTATTTATTTTTTTTACCCATAGATTGTTCAGTAGCATGTTGGTTAATACGCACAAATTTGTAAGCCAGTTTTTTGTTTGTTTGTTTGTTTTGTTTTTTTCTTTGGGTAATTGATTTAATTTCATACAATTGTCTTATGAAAAGATACCTGATATGATTTTAGTATTTTTTAATTTGTACTTAAAAATGTGTATTTTGCTGTTTTTGGAAAGATTGTTCTGTAAATGTCTAGCCCATCTGGTCTAACATGCTGTTTAATTTCAATATTTCCTTACTGATTTTCTGTTTGGATGATCTATCCAGTATTGAAAGTTTGGTATTGAAGTCCCCTATCACTGTTTCCTTCTTCAGGCCTGACATTTGCTTTGTATATTTAGCAGAATCTATGTTGGGTGCATAAATATTTACAAATGTTATATCCTCTTGGATTTACTCCTTTATAATTATTTAATAAACTTTGTCTCTTATTACAACTTTTTAGCTTTAAGCCTATTTTTTTTCTAAGTATAGTTATTCCAGCTTTCTTTAGGTTTTCATTTGCATGCAGTATCTTTTTCTGTCTCTTCACTTTCAGTCTGTGTGTGTCCTTAAAGCTAATGTAAATCTCACGTAGGCAGCGCATAGTTGGGTCTTGTATTATTATCAGCCACTCTGTCCCTTTCTGGGGAATTTTGTCCATTTACATTTAAAGTAATTGTTGATAGGTATGGACTTACTCTTATCATTTTGTTAATTATTTTCTGTTTGTTGTGATTATTCTCTTCCTTTTTTCTTCCCTTCCCTATTTAGCTTTTTGATTTCATGATTTTCAGTAGTAGAATTCTTAGACTGTTTTCTCTTTATCTTTTGTGTAACCACAATAGGTGTTTGCTTTGCATTTCATTGGACTTACATAAAATGTTTGTAATAGTCTTTGTTAATTGGTAGCAACTTAACTTTAAACACATACTAAAGTTCTGTATTCTTTCTCTCCATGTCTTATTTTTTTACTTTTATAATTAACACATTTTTACCTTGTGTATCATTAACAAGCTATTGTAATTATAGTTATTTTAATACTTCTGAGATTTAACCTTTATAATAGAATTATAAGTGATTTATACAACACTATTTCAATATTGGAGTATTCTGAATTTAACTCTGTATTTACTATATTAGTGAGATTGATTTTTTTTTTGAGATTGATTTTTTAATATTTTCTTATTATTAACTCACATTATTTCACCTTGAAGAATTCACTTTAATATTTCTCATAAGGCTAGTCTATTGGTGATGAACCACCTCAGCCATAATTGTCTAGAAAATTCTTTGTCTTTTTTTTAGATATTTAATGAATATTTATTACTTAACTTATCACAACATTAAAGTTGCAAGTTACCAAAAAGATTTTCAAAACTATTTTTAGGCAGATGTATATATTATAAAACATAATTATTATTAAAGAAAATCCACCCATATATAATATGTTTATTTCATTTATATCAACAATCTAACACACATGTTCTTAACAGTTTGCTTGGATTGTTCATGAAGATTTCATTAGACATTAAGCAAAGCTAGACATCATCAAATTATTTCCCTGTTAACTATCTATAACACAAGCATGTTAGGCAGTTATCAAAAAAATGACATAAGCAAAAGCCCTAAGAAAGTTAAATGCATGTTTTTTTTTGTTTTGTTTTGTTGCTGCACTTGATATACATGAAGTGATGGATATCAAAAAATTAATTTTTACTGCAAACTTGTAATTTGTTCTTAGGTTGATTTATAATTGGTATGATCTTAAACATCTAGTAGATAGAGTATTTAACTAATAAACCCAAGTGGAATAACAGTGTATGCTCATATTATACTTAATGATGATAACTCAGAAGACATACCTGTTCTTATTAAACTGACAATATCAAACTGATCTTTACACATAATTTGAAAAGCATTGAGTTAGTTCCTATATTTCTGGGAGTTTTAGGAATATTTAAACTTATATCGGTGCTTATGTCTCTTAAGCCAATTAGAATAGAGCATAATTGTCTAGAAAACTCTTTGTCTTTTAATCCTGAAGGATATATTTGCTGGGTAAAGTGTTCTTGATTGGCAGTTTTTACTTTCTGTTCCTTGAAAATATCATCCAACTCACTCTGGCCTGTAAAGTTTCTGCTACAAAATTTGCCGAGATGATAATCTGGTGGTTCTCCTGCATAACAAGTTGTTTTCTCTTTATGCTTTAGGGTTCTCTCCTTGTCTTCAACATTTGACAAATTAATTATAATGTGTGTTTGGTGTAGGTATGTTTAGATTCATCCTGATTGGAATTCTCTGTATTTCCTGGATCTGGATATCTCTTTCTTCAGGTTAGGGAAGTTTTTGTCATAATTTATTTGAATAAATTTTCTGCCCCCTTTTCTCTTTCTTTTCCTTCTGGTTTATCTATAATGTGTATATTTGCTTGTTTGTTGGTTCCTCAAAATCCCTTGATTTATCTTCACTCTTTTTCACTCATTTCATTTTTTTCTTCCAATTAGATGCATTCCACTGCCTTGTCTTTGTGTTTGCTTTAGTCTATTATTAGATCCCTCTATGCAATTTTTTAGTTACTGTATTTTTTAGCATTATGATTTTTGTTTGGTCCTTTACTTTCTTCCATTTTTTTGTCTCTTTGTTGAAATTTTTTAGTCATGCATTGTCCTCCTGACCTCAGTGAACATCTTTATGACCATTACTTTAAACTCCTTATCATGGAAACCACTTATATCTGGTTCATTAAGGTCTTTTTTTCTGGAGTTTTATGTTCTTTTGTTTAGAAACACATTTCTGTAACTCTTCATTTCCCTCTACTCTCTGTACTAATTTCTGCATAAGAGCTGAAACAGCCACCCCCCCCCCTCTTGACAGAGAGGTCTTTTGTAGGAGATGAATAGTGCTTTCGACCCAGCGTGATTTCTTGGTTGTTTCTCAAAGCTTTGTGATTGTATATTCCACTTTCTTTGCTCTTAGTTGAGGACGTGGCAAGATCTGTAAAGGTCCCAAAAGGGAGAACCTCAGTCAGACCTAAGATATAGTCTCTATGGAAACCAGACCCTCAAGCAGCAGCTTTTGAGGTATAGAGAGATCTCTTTCAAGGAAAGATAGGGAGATGAACGGTACTGTCTGTTCCTTCTGTACTGAGTCCTTGCCAGTTAAGAACTGTTTCTTGTGTTTACTGTAGTCCTGTGGGGCCAACAAATGCAGCCCCCCCACTGATCACCAAAGTCAGTTATCAAGGGATGTTTCCCTTGGCTTACACCTGTAAGATCAAAGCACCCGTCATGTGCACAAGCTCCTTCCATAGGAATGTAGGTGATGTGGGACAGACTACAAGGAGAGTGTGGAGATAGTGAGTTTGTTGGGGGAGAATTACAGTCAGCTGGCAGATGTGTGCTACATTAGAACTTTGACCCTCAGGCAGCAGTTCTTAAAATGCAAATAGGACTCTTGGGAAAGACTGGGAAATGAGAATGTATCTGCTCTCTCTGTACTGAACTCTGGAGAAATCGCTCTTTAAGAACTGCCTCTTTGTTGCAGACTTATGGGACTAGCTAACACAAGCCTCTTTGACCAACAGAAGCCAGTGATCTAGAGATGCATCCCTTGGGTGGCAACCATAAAATGTGGGGTGCCAGAAGTATGCACAGATTTCTTCTAGGGAGATGCTGGCAACATGAAGCAGACCAGAGGCAGAACCTGGTTAGAGTGTCAGCTTCCCTGGTCTCAGGAGGGAGGGTAATTAGGCATTATATGAGTGCAAAATTAGCAGTGTTTCCTTCAGGCAGCTGCTCTTACTGTAAGAAAACAGGACTCTGTTGGGGAAAGACTGGGAGATGAGCATTTCTATCTACTCCCTCTTCAGTGAACCCCAGCAGGAATAGCTGGTAAAGAAATGCTTCTTTGTTGCTATAGCCCTGTGGGATCAGAAAATGAGAGCCCCACTGGTCACCAGAGGTTGGTAATTGAGAGATGCATCCTCTGGGTGGCACCTGCAAAAGGTGTGTCCCCAAAAGTGCACAATTCCTTCCAGAGAAGTACCAGCAACCCACTGAGCAGGCCAGAAGAATGTGGAAACAGCCCCCCCACCCCCCACCACTTATTTCACCAGTGTCCAGGGAGGATTGCTGTCAGTTCCTAAATGTGTGCAAAACAAGATACCTTACCCTCAGGCAACAGCTTTTAAAGTATGGAAATAGGCCTTTTTCAAGGAAAGGCTGGGAGTTTCCATCTGCTGCCTTTGTACTGAGCCCTGGGGGAAGCTCTTGAGAGCTTGTTAAGTAGTGTTATATTATTTTGTATAGTCTAGTAAGTTTCCTGGATACAAGTCCCATTGGCTGTCAGAGCTAGATGCTTTAGAGGCCTGTTTTTCAGATGGAAGTCTTAAAAGTTGGGTGCTATACTTTGGGTCCAATATTTTTGCTCTTCAGAGAGTTGGAAATTCTCTCCAGATTGTATGTCACTGGGATGTGGGTGGGGTTCTTGGGCATAGTGTGTCCCAGACTTTCCTATTCATTTGGTTGTAGGTATTTTCTCCTCTACCTTATGTGTAGGAGTCTATACTTGGTGTGTCTGTGGAAGAGGTGAGTTCAGGAGCCTCCTATGTTACCTTTGTGGGCCCGAATTGTGGGATGTCTTTCCATTTTTTATTCTCTTTAAATTCTTACATCAATAGTTTACAGTATATGTGTCTTTCACACCTTAGTTCAGTTTATTCCTAAGTATTTTATTATTTTTGTTGCTATTGTAAATGAGATTACTTTCTTAATTTTCTGTTCAGATAATTCATCCTTTCTGTGTGGAAATGCAACTGACCTTTGTATGTTGATTTTTCTTATATACTGCTACTTTATTCAATTTGGTTACCAGGTTTTTCTTTGGCTAGGGCGCAGGATGAAGACTCTTAAAGGTTTTTATATTTAAAATCAAGTCTTTTGCAAACAGGAGCAATTTTACTTTTTATTTTTTGGTTTGAATACCTTTACTTTTTGTGCCCTAAGTACTCTATCTAGAACCTCCAGTACTATGTTGAGTAGAAGTGGTGAGAGTAAGCATGCTTGACATGCTCTTGAAATGAGAGGAAAAGTTTTCAACTTTTCACCAATGCATAAGATGTTAGTTGCAGGGTTTTCTTACATTGCTTTTATTATTTTGAAGCAATTTCCCTCTATTCCTAGTTTTTGGGTTTTTATTATGAAAGGGTGTTGAATTTTATCAAATTTTCTAAAGTACTTATTAGGATAATGACGTGATTTTTATCCTGCATTCTGTTAATGTAGTATATTAAAAAATTGCTTTATATATGTTCAACCATCCTTGTTTCTCAGGGGTCAATCCCTCTTAGTCATTGTGTATGACCTTTTTATTCCATTGTTGAATTCAGTTTGCTGGTATTTTGTTGAGGATTTTTCAATCTATACCCATCAAGGATATTGACTTGTTTTCATTTCTTGTGGTATCTTTTATTTACTTGTGACATCAGGGTTGTGCTGACCTCATACAATGAGTTTGGAAGTGTTTCTTTCTCTTAAAATTTTTGGAAGACTAAACAGGATAACCATTATGTCTTCTTTAAATGTTTGGTAGAATTCACCCATGAAGCCATTTGCTACTGGGATGATCTTTGTTGGAGGGTTTTTATTAAATTTATTCAATATATATATATATATATATATATATATATATATATATATAATATATACTATAATACAATAATATATATAATAAATAAATTTATTAAATTTATTAAATTACTAATTTAATCTCTTGTAAACCCATTCAGATGTTCTATTTATTCATGAAATAGTCTCGGTAGGATATATATTTCTAATAATTTAATCATTTATTCCAGGTTATCTAGTCTGTGGTATATAAATATGTACAGCAGTCTCTTACTATTTTTTTTCTATTTCTGTAGTATTTAAGCACTTATTTTTTATATTTTGAACCTTCTCTTTTTTCATTAAACTAGATAAGGAATACACAATGGGGAAAGTATAGTTTCTTCAACAAAGAATGTCAGGAAACTGGATATCCACATGTGAAAGAATTTACTTGGACCCTTATCTTACACTGTATACAAATAACCCAAATTAACTAAAGACCTGAAATGATAAAATTCATAGAAGAAAGGTTAAGGGAAATGCTTCATGACATTGGTCGTGGCAATGATTTCATAGATAGGATACCAAAAGCATAGGCAACTAAAGTAAAAACATATGCGATCCCATAAAACTAAAAAGCTTCTGCACAGCAAAGAAAACACCAGGAAAATCCAGCTGTAGTATGAGAAAATATTTGCAAAACCTGTATCTGATAAATGGTTAATTCCCAAAATATATAAGGGACTTCTACAACTAGATGGCAGAGAAAATCTAATAATTCAATTAAAACTGAACAAAAGAGCCAATAGACATTTGTCCAAAGACATACAGGGATCAACAGATAAAATAAAAGATGTTCCATGTTACTGTTACTCAGTGCAGTCAAAACCACAATGAGATACTATATTAGGATAAATATTATTAAAAAAAAAGTTTCAGGGTGCCTGGGTGGCTCAGTCGTTTAAGAGTTGGACTTCAACTCATGTCACGATCTCATGGTTTGAGAGTTTGAGCTCCACATCAAGCTGCCTGCTGTCAGCACAGAGCCTGCTTTGGATTGTCTGTCCCCTTCTCCCTCTGCCCCTCCCCTGCTGGTTCTCTCTCTCTCTCTCTCTCTCTCTCAAAATAAATAAATAACCTTAAAGTTTGGGTGAGGAATTAGAGAAATTAGAAAACTGGTACACTGTTAATGGGAATGCAAAATGGTACAGCCACTATGGAAAACAGTAGTTAGGTGTCTCAAAATATTAGAAATAAAACTGCCATATGGAACAGCAATTCCAATTCAGAATACTTATGCAACATAATTGAAAATAGCCACAATGTGGAAACAACCTGTTTCCATCAATGGATAAATAGTTAAAGAAACTATGACACAAAACACATTATATATATTATTTACCCTTAAAAAAGGAGGAAATTCTGCCACATATAACAAAGTGGATGAACATGGACAATTATGCCAAGCAAAATAATCCAGTTATAGAAAAACAAATTCTGCATGATTCCTCTTATGTAAAGCCTCATTTAAGTCAAATTTATAGAAAAAGAGAGTAGAATGCTAACTGCCAAGGTGTGGGTTGACAAAGAAATAGGGAGTTGCTAGTCAATGGGTATGAAGTTTCAGTTATGCAGGATGAATAAATTCTAGAGATCGGCCATGAAGCATTTTGCATACAGTTAACAGTACTGTATTATACATTTAAAAATATTTTAAACAGGCAAATCTCATGTTAAGTGTTCTTATACTACAGTAGAACCAAACGTGCACAATTATACACATACCAGTAGATACAAAAATGGTGAAATCAGACCAAGGTCATTGGATTATATCAGCATCAATTTCAATTTTCAAATGCTTATAATACTGTACTTCTGTGGCTCTAAATATTCTAATATGGGTATGTGCTCATCATAAATATCAAAAATATGCACATGTATATATCCTTATATTAACATGTAGAAGTGTTTTTGTGTGTATATGTGTGTGGGTGTATGTGCAGTTTCTCCATAACTGCCCTCATCTGGGTCACTTTTTATATGTCACTTACATAATCATCTAGAAGCCTGGTTCTGATTATGTCACTCATGGGTTTGTAAAGTTTTCATCTTTTACTAGATTAAGTTCAACTTAAAAAATCTGGCTTTAGGGTAATTCTTAACCTGACCTAGCAGGATTCTTTGTAAGGCATAAGATACTGAAGTTAAGAGGTGAGAAATTTGATCAGATACCAAGGGTGAGGAAGCTAAATTGACAGATCTAGCAGAATTATTGCTAAAACTGAATTAATAGGCCAAGGATAGAGGTCAAGGTGAGGTCTAGTTAAAAGAGGGATTCAGAGGATCCTGACTAAATGAGTCTTTGTCAATGCTGAAATAGAATTCTGGGTGCCAAGTTTATTAGGGAGACCTTTATGTGATCAATACCTGTGACAGAAGAGAAAGAAGTAGTAGTGGGCAGAGAGGGAAGATACCATCACATGCAGGACACAGCTCTGGGTATGAATTTAGATCTTCCTGGACATGGAATTAAGGACCAGGCCTTTATACCATCCCCTCTACCAGTCTTGGATTTAGGCTGTCCCCAGAATGGGTTGTGATTTGGGTAAGGCAGTTCCCTTGAGCAGATGTCGCATTAGCCTACAGACTACAGAATTCTTAGGCTTGCAAAACACCATTCTTAGCCCTGAAAGGATATTTGAGAAGCACAGGATAGCATTCACTGCAGCTTAAGATCCAAGGTGCCCCAGTTACTCCCTTCCTTAGGATTGCCAGTCAAATACAGTGTGGCTTAGAGCAGCCTCTCTCCTGACATATGGGCTATTGAAAATTAAACTGAAGTATTAAGCCAAATTTCTACCTCCATGACTTACAAAGAAAAAGTTTAGCAAGAATAAAGAATTAAACAAATGCAAAGAAATACACAGATGCAAGAAAGAAAATGAAGGTCTTCAACTTATTCAGAGTTTAATTTTCCTTGGGATTAGAAAATATCTAGTATTTTGTGATAGATTTTTAACTTCTATCAGTGAAATTTACTTTTTCCCCCCTTTTAGTGTACAGGATTCTCTTACCTCCATATAAAAGGCGTCTAATTGATAGAAGTAGATCTGTTACTTGCTGACTATGAAGACTTGGGTAGATTAGACTTTATTTTATTTTTATTTTTTAAGTTTATTTATTTATTTTTTTATTTTATTTATTTATTTTTATTTTTTATTTTATTATATATATATTTATTTTATTTTATTTTAAGTTTATTTATTTATTTTTTTATTTTATTATGGGAGGGGCAGAGACAGAGGGAGGGAGAAAGGGTCCAAAGCCCTGTGTGGGACTCAAACTCACAAACCACAAGATCATGATTTGAGTTGATGTTGGATTCTTAATTGACCGAGCCATCCAGGTACCCTGGGGGTATATTAGACTTTTTAAACTTGAGTTTCTTCCCTGTAAAATAATGAGTACTTTAAGATCAAATACAAATTAAATTAAGAGGCTAAATTCGGGGCGCCTGGGTGGCGCAGTCGGTTAAGCGTCCGACTTCAGCCAGGTCACGATCTCGCGGTCCGTGAGTTCGAGCCCCGCGTCGGGCTCTGGGCTGATGGCTCAGAGCCTGGAGCCTGTTTCCGATTCTGTGTCTCCCTCTCTCTCTGCCCCTCCCCCGTCCATGCTCTGTCTCTCTCTGTCCCAAAAATAAATAAATGTTGGAAAAAAAAATTAAAAAAAAAAAAAGAGGCTAAATTCTGCCTCCTTAAAACTAAGGGAAGAAATTCCCTTTTTCTTTTTTCTTAGAGCATTTATGTTATGAAACTTGGAATTTAAGTTCTTTCCCTATCTGAAATGTGTGTAAGTCTTTTAAAAAGCTATTTGAGTCTTTTGCCAGCTTTAAGACACTGGAATATCTTTCTGAAGAACTATCTCTTTGAAATGTCATCATCAAGAAAGACAGTGCTCCTATCTCCCAGTCTTCCTGGCTCTCAGTCTCATTTTGGCAGGGTCCCTGGTTTCAAGTTGTAAAACTGCCCCCTCTCATAAAGATACAGGAATTTATTTTTCCTTTGGATAAACCCAATTAACTAACACAGATAGTAATTCCAACTACCAAGTAAATTTAGGATGAACTCTCTGTAAAAAAGTAGTGCTGTCAAGTCCTCTTACTTGAGAACCAGTCCTCTATCTTGAGAACATGTGTGTAATGGGTTGTATCTGCTTGGCTATGTAAAGGGTGAGATTTCTTTCTGTCTTTGCAGTCTCTTAGCAGATTGCCTGTGATGCACGTCACGTCACATTCTGGTTTCATGCTTATTCAATGAAAAAATTCTCTTCTCTTCTACCTTGGTTGAGTGGTTTCCTGGGTTTGGATGAGATTTTATTAAGTTTCCCCAACACTACTTAGCTTTCAGGATTTGCGCATGTATTGTGTATGGTTGCAGATTATATAAGTCATTATTAATATTATTTTTACCAAATCTCACTTTGAGAGAAGTTTGAGTTGAACTCACTTGTTAATTGTTAAATATCCATTCTAGTGCTTATAACTTCTGAGTATGTACTTATTCAATGAATACATATATTCTGACAAGTTCAGAGTTTCAGTTTTGATCTTTGCTCTCTTTTTCTAGGCTAGAAAATCAAAAAGTGATTGTGAAGTCTAGTAAATGAATACCTGGGAGTAAAATGAATTACTGATTTAGACATTAAAATACTTTGATGTTGTGGAGACACTTATATATTTTGTTGTCCTTACTATCCCCAATTTAGAAACTTAAATGGGGCAGGTACATGTAAACTAAAGCTCATGTCAACTCATGTGAATCTCAGTATGTTTTAAGACCCCACAAGTTGTGTTTATATATTTTTCAAAATATGTGACTCTTACAAATTAATATCACATGATTATTGAAACTAATATTTCCAAATATAGGACATTCCTAATGATTTGTTTTAATGAAACATAAGAAAAAAAACTCTTACGCTTTGCCTCCCTCTCTCTCTCTCTTTCTCTCTCCTTTTTTTTTTTCTTTTCCCCTATCATAGGTATAGGGAAATTATATGTATTATCATTTTAAAATTTCTCATAATAAGCTACACTGGAGACTGACTGCCCTAGGCAAAACAACAACAAAAACCCAGAATTTTCAAGTCAAACCAAGTTATCTTTCATCATTTTCTAAAAATGTAATTGTGTACATATATAATTTATGGACTTGGGGTGGTGATGATGTATCAATGTAGGTTTATCAGTTGTAACAAATGTGCTGGTCTGGGGGCAGGGGAGACCTTGACAATGAAGAGGCTGTGAAGGTGAGGAAGCAATGTGTATATGGGCAATCTCTATACCTTCCCCTCAATTTTGCTGTGAATGTAAAACTGCTGTAAAAAATAAAATCTATTAAAAAACATAACAGAGGTGGGTATTTCACCTTTGGAATTAGTTTATTTCCAATACCAGTGATAAAAGCCTGAGGGCTAAACTGATTGTGAAGATGTCAGGAACAGTGCTAAAATACCTAAGGCAACTTGACAGTGCTTGAAATGCTAATGACAACCCCTTCTGTTACTTTGGAATTTATTCTTATTAAATTCTACATCTAGGTATGTACAATAAACATCTGTGAACACAAAAATCTGAAACTAAAATGATACAAACTGTGAAACTGCTCTATTCTCTATTGTTTGCTTTAACTTTTTTCTAAGGAGTGGGGAAAAAGGGGGGGGAATCATCCATCCCTATAAAAACAACACCTTTAACCTGTTAATAGACTATACACAAGGCTGAAAATCTAATCCATTCTATCTAAACTATCTCTGTAAAATCTCAGATGGTGTTATTATCTGAGGGGTGACTGGTATTATCTGTGAGGAGACCCATGGTGTTTTTCCACCTGAGGCTTTGATATGGATTCATAGTAAGGAGAGTTGTCTATGAAGACCTGTAGTGAAACTGGGCAGTGTATAAATACGGAAGTGAGGAATACATCCTGGTTTTTGATTTCTAGTTGGGCAATTTTTATCCAACATTGTTAATTTAATTGTTATCAAAATACACATGATTAAAATAAATGTTAATAAATTTGGAAATATTAAAATTGCTTTTAAGATACTATTTCTTATCTGTATTTTAGAATTCTAGGCATTTATAAGACCCTTCAATGACATTTTACAATGTCTACAGGGTAGATGATATCATAAGTTTTGCGTCGGGCCAATCTGATCTTGAGTATCATTCCAAATATAGCAGGTTTTTACTCTCGTTAGCTCTTTTCAAAAGTAGTTTTTGGACCTTGCATTAGGGTTCTCCAGAGAACCAGAGAAACACTTAGTTTGTCTATCATCTCTTAAGAGCTCATAATATCAGGTAGTATTACATAGAATGTTTACAATTACTAAAATAAAGTTTTAAAAATATCATCACTTGTAGAGTTTCCATTAATGTTCTTGACTTCCATAATGATCTTTAGCTACTTTTTATATTTATCTGCAGTATTGACACATTAATAATGGGTAGAAAATACTGAATATTTTAATTATGCCAAAATTATTCTTCAAGTACATTTACTTGTTTGATCCTCACAACAGCCTGTTAGATATATACTATGGTTTTCATTTTTGTACATGAGGAAACTGAAGCACAGAGAGATTAACCATCTTGCCCAATATCACACAACAGGTAAGTGATGAGACTGGGACTTGAACTTAAATACTCTAAATGCAATGCCCACATCTAAGCCAGGATCCCTTACTACTTCTCTGTAAGATAGGCCTAGTACTTCTCTATAATTATCTGGCACTGTATCATAGTATATAATAATCACCTTATTGCCATGATTATATTTTTGTATCTAGTGTCATCTTGGTAAAATGTGTAGAAATAAGTGAAAATGCAGTCTTCTAAGATATTTTCAAATTAGTGGGCAAGGCATTTTGTAATTGGGATAATTGTAATACGGTGTATGGTGGAAACACAGGAGGGATGCACTCTCTTTTTGTTTGGGACATACACTTTTTGATGTGTGTCATTGTTGAGCAATTTCTAAGCAGCCACTTGGAAACTGACAGGTTGGCTTGCCACACTCCCATATATTTGGCTTATGAGGGACAAGGGGTTCAAGCAGGTGTAGAGAGTTTACCATGGCACAGCAGGAAGAATGAGCTTTCTGTTTGCTTCATTTCCCCAATCCCTGATCCCACTGGAGCAATCGCAGAGGCAGACTGGGGAGGGTGCTGTGTACACAACGGGTCTGTGTCACAGCTGAGGATCACTGAGCTCTGGAAAACCCAAATCTCCTTACAGTGCTTCTGGAAAACTTTTCAATGCTTCCCTCTATAGAGCCATTATCTTCACTATCCTAGATGATAAGCAAACATTCAGAGAGAAGAATTAGAGAGTTTTTGCTTATTTTTAAACTATCTTTGAATATCCAGGAATGGTTGTTTTGTGTCTGGAATTTAGATAAATCTGAGCTCAAGGACTTAATTCTTAGACACGAAGAAATGTGAAAAATTGATGGAGAGTTATATCTCAAAGTAAGACCCTTTTGGACAGCCTTCCTAGAATAAATAAATGCTAAAATTTGAAGCTTGTACGAAAGTTATTTAGAATATTAAGGGTCTACAGCATTCCATTAGAAACACAGAGAGAGTTGGGGTGCCTGGGTGGGTCAGTTGGTTAAGCGTCCAACTTCAGCTCAGGTCGTGATCTCGCGGTTGGAGCCCCGTGTTGGGCTGTCTGCTGATAGTTCAGAGCCTGGAGCCTGCTTCAGATTCTGTGTCTCCCTCTCTCTCTGCCCCTCCCCTGCTCACATTCCGTGTCTCTCCCTCTCTCAAAAATAAATAGACATTAAAAAATTAAAAAAAAAAACACACATAGCAAGAGTTTTGATATGGCTGGAATAGACACAGAGTGTTTGGCAAATTATGATGAAAAGGCCTCTATTCTGAGCATTTCAGGTGTAGTAAAAGAGATTTACATTTGATCCTGAGATGAGTAGAGGGCCTTTGAATTCTTTTACATGGGTCACAAGTAGTCTTGCTTTAGAGAATTTAACTTTTTGGAAGTATGTCTGGTAGGAGGAAGCTCAAAGCTAATTTTGCTGTTTCTTCACAAACAAAACATAAGCAAACCTTACCCAAACATTAGCCTTTTCAGGTCACATGTTCTTTAATCCTTAGTTTTCTCTATTCTTTTTTTCAAATCCAAATTACTACTTCCTTTCTTCCTCCTCCTATATTTTGCCAGTCCTTAGTTTAATAGAAAACCAGATTTTCCATACCCTCACCATTCCAGAGTCCTTTCTTCCATGTCATATCCATAACTTGTCAAGGATAAATCTTTCATTTTTCACACAGGGCCAGGAAGTAGAGTAATTCATCTAGATTCCCAGTGCTGCCTTCAAATCACTTGTCTTTCATGTTCTTATAAACCTCTTTTCTCGGTCTTGGCATATAAAATTTGGTTACCCACTTTGTTGCTATGTGTAAAATTTTACATATTTATGGAAGATTTTGATATATAGCATAACTGTACTTCCTTATCTCAAGTCATAATATTGTCCCTGTTGATTTGTAGGCTCTTATAGAAACCCTAACAGCATAGTGAATTCCATTTTTTTACTTCTTTGGATCCAAACATTTCAGATATACTTGATTTCAGCTACTCAAACCCACAGCTATATTCTCCAAACATAACAGCATCAGCAAAACCACTTATAACTGCTTTGTTACCAACCTTTTCCAATTGCATTTATTATTTTATCCCCCACAAACCATCACTTACTTGATGCCTTGATTTTCTCCCATTGTAAACTGCCCTCCTTGTCTTAAATTTCTTCTCTATGTAGATTAAAGAACACAAATTTAATTTTAATGATGTAAATGCCTCCAACTCTGTTGTCTCCTTGCCCTTTCTCATATCTGCTGAGAAAACACAATCATAAATTTATCAACTATCTATCTTTTTTTACCTGGGTTTCTGAGCACTAAAGAAAATCCAAGCAAATACATCAGGGACACGTTCAATTCATCATAATAAATCTCTAGGTCCGAATCAATAATTTACAGAACCATTGATATTTAATTTTAAAGCTCCATGGGATGTTATCTCTGAGGTCTTTGAACTAAGTTTACCAAATATCAGTGAAATTTAGAAAATATCTGGGGTGCCTGGGTGGCGCAGTCGGTTAAGCGTCCGACTTCAGCCAGGTCACGATCTCGCGGTCCGTGAGTTTGAGCCCCGCGTCAGGCTCTGGGCTGATGGCTCAGAGCCTGGAGCCTGTTTCCGATTCTGTGTCTCCCTCTCTCTCTGCCCCTCCCCCGTTCATGCTCTGTCTCTCTCTGTCCCAAAAATAAATAAACGTTGAAAAAAAAATTTAAAAAAAAAAGAAAATATCCTTTAATCCATAGAGTATGTGCAAATTTGAATAGGAAGGATCATCCTTTATGAAAATCACAACTCAACATAGCAATAATTCTTGAATGTCTTGCATACTTATGGAAATAGTAAGAGCTTATGTTAATCAAAACAATTTGGATGGTGGATATTCAAAATAAACAGGTATTTCACAAATTGCTTTCAGTATGACTTTTATTATTTCAAGCAGACTTATCTTGTCCTTTAGTGTCTGTGGACATGGTAATTTCCATTCTAGTAATTATTATTCTCTGATACAAAATTTACTTATTGTAGATGCATTTCCTTTCAAGTATAATTCTCAAGTTTGGTGTGTGTGTGTGTGTGTGTGTGTGTGTGTGTGTGTAAGTGCACGCACATACTTCAGATCTGGTTTTACATTTATAAATGGAATCTATTTAGTATAACTATAACTAGGGCCTTTAAGATTATTAACATGCCAGAAATAGTTACATTTTTCTTCTGTTGAATCTAAGAGATGAAAGGGCAGAGTACATGTCTGAAATATTCTTTGGCCTTGAATTAACGAAGAGTATTTAATAAATTTTCAAAGATGGTTATAATTTAGAAATATCAAGAAAATTCTGCTGACATTGCTATCATCCCTTTTTATACCCCCCCATACATGAACCCACAACAAGCAATTTTTCTTTAAAAGCAAAAAATTTTTTTAAGCAAAATCTTTTTTTTTTTATCATGCCAGCATAAGACAAAGCATGTTTACTTAAGTTTCACCTAATATGTAAAAAGGTCAAGACAAACTCCTTTAAAAGAATAAAATCTACTTTCCAGGACGTTTATAGAAGACATGTAGAGATTTGTTCTTAAGAAATTAAAGACATATTTGTTTATAGCACATAGTGATGCTTAACACATTTTTCTCCCTTTCTTTAGATGAGGATTAATTTTTCAGTATGAATTGCTGAATTTGAATTCATATTTTATACTTTATTTTTAAATTTAACAGTGTGATAAAACTGAACGTTGTAAACAGAGAATATTATTTGGAAGAAACTAGGTTTATTTCCTGTTTGAATCAGAGATGATCCAATATATTTTTTTTATAAATGCCATCAACTTCTGGAAGAAATCCCCTTTAGAACCTTTTAGAAACTCACTGTTTATATGAATGGCTGAAGGGAAAAAAATAGAATAAGGGAAAAGAAAGTAGAGATTGTTTTTAAAACATAAAGGAGGAAATTACCAGGTTTAGTAAATTAATACTGTGGCTTGCATAAAAACATGGTTGATGGTTCTAAACATTTTTTCCATGTTAAAAACTAAATATTACATTATTAAGAGTTGAAAACAAAAATAATTTGCTAAGAAGGTAACTCTTGGGGCGCCTGGGTGGCTCAGTCAGGTAAGCGTCTGACTTCGGCCCAGGTCATGATCTCAAGTGAGTTCCAGGCCCTCATTGCACTCTGTGCTGACAGCTCAGAGCCTGGAGCCTGCTTGAGATTCTGTCTCCTTCTCTCTCTGCTCCTCTTCTGTTCTCTCTCTCTCTCAAGAATAAACAAACATTAAAAAAAAAAATTCTCTACATTAACAGAAACTAAGAAAAAGAAAGTACATATACATGTATATACATACTTACAAAAATATTTATTTATGTATTTTTGAGAGAGAGAGAGAGAGAGAGAGCGTGAGTGAGGGCATGTGGGGAGGGGCAGAGAGGGAGGGAGACAGAGAATCTCAAGCAGGCTCCAGGTCCAGTGTGGAAGCCCACATGGGGCTCTACCTCATAACTGTGAGATCATGACCTGAGCTGAAATCAAGAGTCATATGCTTAACCAACTGGGCCATCCAAGCGCCCCTTATTTATTTTTTTGATGCTTTGTTTTCTCTGAATGTCTGTTCCATTCTCCTTGCCATCTGCTCATTGCTCTGATTTGCCATTGGTGTCAAAGTAGAGCATTATGTTACATGCTCCAACAAGGCCAGTGCCCAAATGGTTAATGTAGTTTCATATTTCTCCTCTTTCAAATTTTCATAAAAGAGAAGTATGATTGTTTAAACTTCTTAATCTGTTGACCTTCATCAGTCTTCCTTTGGTCCAATAATACTCATAAATAGATCTTCATCATGGGGTTCTTATCAAGATTGAGATAATACCATTAAAATTTTTCCTAAAGTGATTGGCATTAAAATATTGTAGCTAGTCTTAATACCAATATGAGAAATATTGTTAATATAAGTGTCAGTAAATCAAACTATTGGATATAGAAAAGAATAAAAATATCAAAATTGGCCAAAGTCAAGAAGATATAAAATCATAAAAGTATAAAGACTAAAATGAAATTAGAAATAGTAAAATATTAAAATAAGTACAAGTGCTATAACATTGATATTACTACTATCCTGATTAATACAAAATAAAAACAAATACTAGAAATGAAGGAAGAGATACCTGTCTATCATTTGGTAGTGACAAAATTAATAGCATTAAACAAAGTTTAAAAAAAATTGAAACATAAGTCTTTTTACTGATGTGTGACTTTGGGCAAGTCATTTAATCTTGTCATGCTTTATTTTCTTCATCTAAGAGTAGAGATATTAATAACAAAATTATGAGATTTTGGTACATAACTTAGAGTATAATAGCTATTCAATATATGGTAACTAATAATCAAATTTAATTTATTAAATTTGGTTAAATTACTTACATTTTGGATAAGTTTTTAAAAAACATGTTTATTGAGAAATAATTGGAATACAGTAAATGACACATATTCCCAGTGTGCATTTTGATGTGTCAGGATTTTGTTGAATCAGCATTTGTTAAGTACAACCTCAGGGTGCTGGATGGTGAGCGGCAGTTCTCAGAAAAGACTGCAAGAGAAATTGAAATAGAGAAGTTTATTGGTCATGATCCTGGAGGGAGGTACACAGCATGCTATGAGGTGCCACATGGGGAGATGGTGACAGAGTGCAAGCTGAGAGAGAGGCAAGACCTGAGGCATAAACCCTTATGAGGGTCTGTGGCTGGAGTGCTTTGGAGTTCCCAAGGTATATCCAGATCTATCCATTCAAAACAAAGAGAGAGGTGTTCTGGGTAAGCAATGTGGGGGTCTTACCTAAAGGGCACACAGGGGAAGGACCTGGAAGGCAGAGACTTTACACAAGGACTGTTGGAGAAGTCATATCAGGAAATTAGTTTTATTTGTGACTGGGGTTGGCATGTAGGGCATGCACTTGCATGAGGCACTATATAAAGGTGTCAGCACCACCCCCCTCCCAAGCTCACTCGGTCAAAGGAAATGGATGCTGAGGTGGCAATACTATGCAGCAGCTTACCTAAACTGTCAACAGTATGTTATGACATGTATATGTCAATGAAACCATCATCACAATTAAAAGTTTCCTCAGGGGCGCCTGGGTGGCGCAGTCGGTTAAGCGTCCGACTTCAGCCAGGTCACGATCTCGCGGTCCGTGGGTTCGAGCCCCGCGTCGGGCTCTGGGCTGATGGCTCAGAGCCTGGAGCCTGTTTCCGATGCTGTGTCTCCCTCTCTCTCTGCCCCTCCCCCGTTCATGCTCTGTCTCTCTCTGTCCCAAAAATAAATAAACGTTGAAAAAAAAAAAACTTTAAAAAAAAAAAAGTTTCCTCATATGCCTTTGTAATCTTTGTAATCTTTGTAATCTTTGTAATCTTCCCCTGTATTCTTGAATCTGCCCCCTGCTATTCAAACTTATTCTGAAAACAATTTCTATTACTAGACCTTGGTTTGCATTTCTTGGAATTTTTTTATGAGTGGAATCATAGAATATGCACTAATTTTTGTCCAGCTTCTTTTACTCAGTGTAATTATTTTAAGATTTATATTGTTGTGCATTTCAAGAGTTAATAGCTTTATTCCTGAGTAGTATTCTTTTGCATGTATGACACAGTTTGTTTAATCCATTCCCATGTTGATGGACATTTTGATTGATTTAGGTGCTGTAGTGAACATGTTTTTGGTATAATTTCTTTGTAGAAATATAAATTTCATTCCTCTTGGGTAACTATAGTGGAATGGGGTATATTTAAATTATTTTAAGAATGCTAGACTATTTTCTAGAGTGGCTCTACCATTTTATATTCCTGTCTATAGTGCATGAAAGTTCTTGTTCCTTTATGTCCTACCCAAAACTTGCTCTGGCCAGTATTTTTAAATTTAGTCATTTTAAGAAGTGTGTGTTTACTTAATTGTGTGTTTGTGCTTAAAGTTTTCAAGTTTACAACAAACGTGAAAGGAAGGCAGAGATGTTCCATATACCCACTGCCCTCATACTTGCATACCCTCATCCACTGTCAGCATAACTCACCCCTAATTTTGCAGGCGTTTTTTTTTTTAACCACGGTTGAACTTACAATGATATAATCACTCAAAATCCATGGTTGGTTCACTCTTACTGTTAAGACTGATGAATTAATGACATATATCTATCATTATCATAGCATACAGAATATTTTCAGTGTTGTAAAATTCCTTTGTGTTCTGCATATCCAATCTTCCTCAGCAACCCCCCATCTCTGGCAACCATTAATCTTTTTATTGTGCCTGTAGTTTTGTGTCTTCCAGAATGTCGCATATTTGCAATCATATAGTATAGTGCTTTCTCATATTGGCTTTATCCATTTTAGCAACATACATTTAAGATACCTCCATATGTTTTCTGTCTTGATAGTTTCTTTTCTTTTAGTTTTTTTTAATTTAAATTCCAGTTAATATACAGTGTAATAGTATTTTCAGGTGTGCCACTTAGTGATTCAACATTTACCTACAACAACTGGTGCTCATCACAGGTGTTCTTCTTAATCCCTATAACCTATTTAACCCATACCCCCACGAGCCTCCCCTCTGGTAACCATCAGTTTGTTCTTTGTAGTTAAGAGTATGTTTCTTGGTTTGCCTCTTTATTTGTTTTGTTTGTTATATTCCACATGTGAGTGCAATAATATGGTATTTGTCTTTCTCTGACTGACTTATTTCACTTAGATCCATCCACATCATTGTAAATAGCAAGATTTCATTCTTTTTTAATGTTTATTTATTTTTGAGAGAGAGAGAGAGAGCAAGCATGAGCAGGGAAGAGGCAGAGAGAGAGAAAGAGAGAGACACAGAATCCGAAGCAGGGTCCAGGCTCTGAGCTGTCAGCACAGAGCCCAATGCGGGGCTCAAACTCACAAATTGTGAGATCATGACCTGAGTGAAAGACCCTTAACCGACTGAGCTACCCAGGTACACCAAGACTTCATTCTTATTTATGGCTGGTAATATTCCATTGTGTGTGTGTGTGTGTGTGTGTGTGTGTGTGTGTGTTTCTGTTCATTTATTATATAGAGTTTGTATTTCTTATTGAGTTTTGCAGTCAGTTGTCTATATGTTCTGAATTTATGTTATCATATATAATTTGCATATACTTTCTCCCAGCTTGTGGCTTGTCTTTCCAAACAGTATCTTTTGAAGAAGAGAAATTAAGTTTTATAATGCCCAATTTACCAATTTGTTCTTTTATAGATTGTTCCCCTTTTTTTTATCTTAGAAATTTTTTTTCTTACCCCAAGGCTACAAAAGCTTTCTCCTGTATTTTCTTTAGAAGTTTTACAGTTTTAGATTTTACAATTAGGGTGATCTATTTTGAGTTAATTTTTATGTAGGTAATAGGCCAAAGTTTTATGTTGTTTTCGTGTTTGTTTTTTCACATGGATATCCAGTTACTCCAGAATAAATTTTTGGAAAGTCTATCACTGTCCATGAAATTTTCTTGCATTTTAGCTGAGAAACAATCGTCTAAGTATGAGTGAATACATTTCTGTACTCTATGTGATCTATTTTGCTGCATTCATGCCTAAACCATTCTCTTATAATGTCTCCAGATTAAGCATTCCTTTTATTTCATTTTTCTTTTTCAAAATTGTTTCAGTCCTTTGAGGTGTTTTATTGTTTTTGTTTTGTTTTTTTAATTTACTCATGGATGTTAGAACCATTTTGCCCATTTCTATAGAAAAGCCTGCTGGTATTTTGACTGGAATTTCACGTAGTTTTAGATTGATTTCAGGAGAACTGACACCTTAACATGATATCTTCTTACCATGAACAGGGTGTATTTCTCCGTTTTTGAAGGTCTAATTTAATTTCTCTCAGTTATGTTTTGCAGCTATTAGGGTACTTTTTTTTTCTTTAATTGGAAGCCTACTATCTTTAGAGACCAATTTTCTGAATTAAGTTTTCTCAATTTTAAAATACTCAGACTTGTTTGTACTTTCCCATGTTGACCTTTATAGGAACACTCTCCAACTTCTCAACTCCTTTAGTTCTTTATTAAAAGCAGTATTCTGAATAAGTCAACCTGAGCTTCCCCAAAGTAAAAATCAATTTGATTGTTGTAAGAGGAGTGACCACAACAATTACTTAGACTTCCTTCCAGTGTAAATAGACTGATTCTGAGTTCAAAAGGGAATAGATAGAAATGGAGAGGATTATATTCTTACTTTTATATTCTTTTATATATTATTATATATACTTTTATATATTCTTATATTCTTCCTAGGCGAGAAAGAGTCATCTAGAGCACTAAAAAGTGGTTTGTAATTTTAGGAAGTTAGAATAGATATCAGAAAAATTGCTTTCATTATGATAAAGAGTAGATCTGAATAGATGGGTACAATTTTGAAATTTAGAAATGGGGAAATAATTTTTAATTTGATAGAACTGGTTTAAAAATCACTAGACAATAAAATATGGTATTTTTGTTTTGTTTTGTTTTCTTAAGATATACAGTGGTCATGTGAAATCAGATTATGATGACACTGTAATGTTCTGTTTAGATATTTGTTTTTTAATAATTTTTTTAATATTTTATTTTTGATGCAGAGAGTGAGTGTGAGCAGGAGAGGGGAAGAGAGAGAGAGAGAGAGAGGAAGACACAGAATCAAAAGTAGGCTCCAGGCCCTGAGCTATTAACACAAAGCCAGTGTGGGGCTCGAACTCACAAACTGTGAGGTCATGACCTGAGCCAAAGTCAGATGCTTAGCCAACTGAATCACCCAGACACCCCTGTAATATTCTACTTAGGAGTTTAATTTCACTCTTTATGTAATAATCAACTATTAAATGTTTTTATTTGCAAGCAATTAAATCAAGCATAAATTTAGGATTATAATCTGGGACCAGTGTGAAGGATCATAGGAGGAAGCACAGACACTGTCATCATGAAGTACTAGAATTACCTCCAATGAGGGGAGTATTTAGGGCAATGAGGTTGGAAATGGGAGCCTATCAGTGATGTGCCCTACAAGAGAAGGAACACAATACATGTGACTTTGACAGGACATTGTTTTCCTATCTGGACTCTCATTCTCTGAATTCTAGTAGACTATTGCATTTCTGTAATGCATGGAAGAAATCCAGCCATCATTAGTCTGCCTTTACTGTGTGCTAATTGTATGTGTCTATAATTAAAATGACGTATTCACTGATGTATGCACTCATTTAACCTGCATTAATTTAAAAATTGTGTTAGTATGTGCTTGGTGATATTTACTTGCTTACTATATGAAGCATTTAGCAGCTATTTGGATATGAATCTATACTTTTATCCCAAATAATTAAAGCAGGCCTAAAGAATGTATATTGACAAAACATTATTGGAATTTAAGTTATAAATAGCTGAAAATAATTTCTTTTGAACATTCTATAATTTTAAACTTTCCAAAAATCTTTATTTTTTGGCTTCTAATTAGTATGAATTAATGAGGTTCTTGCTATAAAATTCATTCCAATTTTCTCACTAATCAAAATTCATTCTTGCCTGCTATGAAGGTGTGGTTTGGATGATTGAATATTATGTTCTCTGTGGTTTCTCCACTCATAGGTCAATTAACTCCTTTGCTTCAACTCCTCTGTTTGGAAAATGGCTCTCTCATTGCTTGTAATTCAGCTTTCTCACAGGAGTGCTGTGAAGTATAATGAAGAAGGAAGCAGCACTGACAAATTGAAATTGAATGGAACTGAGAATTCAAGGATCTATGATTTGCACCTGGTCTTGCTAGTTAAGAAACATTGTAAATTAAACAACTTTTTCTAGACCTAAATTGTCCTTGTATAAAAGAATGGAATGAATTTTTCCATTATTTTTTTGAAAGACTTAAGTACCACCTGTGAGAGAAGAGATAAAAAGGGGGAAATAATAGCCAGAAGTAAAAGTAAAGAATATTAAGTTGAAATACAGAAAGATCATTCTGGAAAGAGAAAAATGGGAGGGTGGGGGAGGTGAGAAGGAACATCAGCAGATCCTGTGCTTCAAAGGAGAGGACAGAACCTGGGACTCATTTTTCCCTAGGTACTTTTAGGCACATTAGGGTAAAACTTCAAACTAAGAAAGGTGTGGGAAGAACTGGCAGTGTGAGTGTGAGAAAAGGTAGCATTAACAGAAAGCTGATCTCCCTGGTAATAGGTTGGCTACCTGTTGGTTCTCATCTGGGGGGAAAAAAAAAGAAAAGATGAGTTGAGAAAACAAAGACCCATACAGGAGGAGCAGACAAGTCATGAGAACATCTAAAGGCAGTTCCTTGTTGGAACACATCAGAGAAAATTGCAGTGGATCGATCCTCGGGTAATTTGAAGAGTATTGTGAATGCCTTTAACAGATCCTAGGTATGGGAGAGCATTCTGTTAATTGTAGAAGACTATGCATATGTTTAAAAGAGTATTAGAAGGAAGACGATTAGATTCAAAATATACAGGATTTTTTTTTTTTTAATTCTGGAGGTGGTCTACGTTGGCATTAATGTCATTACACAGGGCAAGGCAAAGTGATTTAACCTATTTATAATTTTGTTGTGTCCTCAGATGACAACTTCCTATTTAAAGAGATCAACTTCATTTCTTTTCATGAGACTTCCAGTGTGATTGTAGGAAAATGACATAATGAGGAAGTTAATAGCTCATTACTAATACCTTTAAAGAAAACCGATCATAAGTATAATTAGTGACATGACAGCAGCCATAAATAAACTGAAGAGTCAAATAAATGTGCCTCATACTTAAGTATAGACCTGTGCCCAAGGAAGACTACATGAAAGAGGTTTCTATATCAGCATGTATTTGTAACATCGAAAATAGAAGAAACTGATGTATGACCACTAAACCTTATTCAGGTCAATTTGAAAGGTCATACATTTGTATCAGAATTTATCAGAATTTCATATTTACTCAAATATGAGTAAACATGAACATTTTTTTTCTTAAAAATTCATGTACTATTCCTTAATAATTCCTAAGCTCTGTTGCTGTCAAACAGTTTAATATCATATGGTAATATCACCAGTACAGCAATTTTAAATTTATATGTTTATTAGAATTTCATTTGGCAATTATTCAAAGAAATACCATCTCTATCCTTGTCTTACACTCTTACCTTTCACACTTAGAAGTGTTTTCTTTTTTCCCTGATTCTGAGACTCAACCCCCACATGGATTCTTACATTGAGGATAATAAAACAGAAGAAACTTCTTAAACAGATCATAGCTTATTGGTGGAAGAAGGATTTTGCATAGCTTGTCAAGGCCATTTCTTTGCTTATCTAACTACTTGGTTGTTACCTACTCTGTTCCCTACTGTTCCGTACTCTATTCCCTATCATCCTACTCTGATGATAATGACATACTGCATAACGTCTTTTTAGGTGAACTCTGTAGATGGGAGCATCTTGGTGATATAAATATGTTTTGGCATTCACTTTCACCCAAATACTATTCTAGAAAATCTCCTGAGATCATCTATGTTTATCTTATGTTTAGGAAGTGATAACTGTCCTATCTTCTCTGGATATACTTAGACTAGCATTGCTTTTCCAGGTAAATGTCTGGCAGACCCCCTGACTCTTCCTCCTTAACTAATGCTTTATTCCCTTACATAGAACCATCAGGAATTGTTTCTCTTCCTCTCTTTCCTTAGATCATGAGGAGGGACCAAGACGGGAGTGTGGTAATAACCCTCCAAGCTTAGCAACCCTTTTACATTCTGAAATCTCCAGATAAAAAATAGGCAACCCCTTGTTCAGGCATACTCCCAAGTTCCAGGGGTATTTCTCTTAATCACTATTTTTCTCACCAGAAATACAAACACATTCAAGAAGAAAAAAGTATTTTAAAAAACCCAAAATTTCCAATATCTGGAAATTCTGTGTCCATTGTGCTAGATAGTCTCAAAGGTGTTACCCATGACTACTACCTTCTGGTGCTCATACACTTGTGAAATGCCCTACCCTTGAAAGTTAATGGAATCTTTGAATTGCTTCTAACCAGGAGAATACAGCAAAGGTGAAGGGATGTATACATGATTACAGTACATTTTCACCTATCTTATCAGGAAATTCTCTCCCCCATCAGATTTGTAGAGGCAAACTGGTCTGCTGTCCACATCTACATGGAGAGGGTCATGAGGCAAGGAACTGAGGACAGTCTCTGACCAACAACCAGGAAAGAAAGAAAAAACAAGAAACAAACAAAAACAACAACAAAGAAAATAAGATCTTTCTTCAGCAAGAAGCAGCTCTTTCCAAACTCAAGCCTTAGATGGTGCTCCAGTTATGCCAGATATCTAGATCTCAACTTCATGAGATTCTGAAGCAAAGGATCAAGGTAAGCAGTGCCCAGAATCTTGATCCCCAGAAATTGTGAGCTAATAAATGTGGGTGTTTTTAAAGACCTAAATTTCTGAAAATATTGTTATAAAGGAACAAATAACCAGTATGTTGAGGAAAGACTAATCTCTCTTCTCTAGCAAGCTTTATATTTTGTACTGGTCAGTAAGAGATAAGTTTGGAGAGAAACTGGTCCTTGTAGTTTGCATAGACCTTCTCTCACAGTGACAGGTTTGCCCCAGCCTTACCAAAAGTGATGGAGGTGGCTGGGAAAGGGAAGCGTTAATGATCTCGAGGAATGGAAATAAATAAAAAGGTGATGGAACTGCAATAAAAAAAAGAACAAAAAAGGAAGTTTTCATGTGAAGCTGTAATATAGGAGGGACCTGTGGGAAAAGGAAGAGAAAACGTAATAAGAAAATGCTTACTAACAGTGAAAGCATGAGGAAAAGAAGAAAACCATAAAAATAATTGTATACTATGAAAAATCTGTCTTGAATCCACCAAAACAAGTAAATGAAGCAAAGTGAAGGAAGTGCAATACTACAAAACATCAAATAAGATTGTTTTTAATGGAGTTGTAAGGGACAGAGGCCAGTTTGATGTTACTAAAGGAAAATTAAGGCCAGAAATGATCAATTTTTGTAAAAGTAAGGTTCCTAAGTACAAATATGCATCCAATAAAGGAATATTTATTTTTCCAAAAGTTTACTCCTACAGGAAGACAAACCCAATTCAAAAAACATGCCTGCTTTGAAAGATAGGCATGTCAAAACAAACCCAGAAATTGGCAAATACTATTAAATATGCATCTCTTAATTTAATCGTTGAAAATGCAGGAGGCAGAAAACTAAAGTATGGTTAATTTTATTCACATGATATGGCTTCCTTCTCCTATGTTATAATACTCACAGGCTGGAAAGCATAAATTTGTCCCTAGGAAGTAAAGAACATTTTAAAATTCCCACAGAAATGGGACACATTCAGTCAATTGAGTAAAGATCTTACTAGCTGTTTGTTAACCTTTGGCAAGTGTTTTGAATGTGATTACATTTTAGAGAAAGAGAAAATCAAAATATAGGTGGACATATTTGACAACTCCAAATCTACACAACAATGCAAAATATTATTTTGAAAAGAAAAGGGAAAGTGCATTTTGAGGCTTTTTAAAATATTAAATATTAATGATAGTTCAACAAAAAATTAAATTCAAACTGAAAGGAATCTATTCAAAGCCTGCCCGAGCCACACTTAATACACTTAATAAAAGTCAGGTGTCTGCATCTGGCCCTACATTCTCAGAAAGTAGACTCCAACTACAAAGCATCTCCTTTGCTAGACTGACCACAACCCACATCCCAGACGAGTTCAAGACAGAACCCCTTGAAAAACCTTTCACCTCCTGTCCTGCCTGGCCAAGAGTTGTCCCCATGCCCAGCCCCTGCCATGGGCACAGCTGCAGCCCTCTCTCATGTCCTTCAAAACCCTTTAAAAGCCCCAGCCTGACAAAAACCCAAGGCCAACATTTCTCTTGATGTCTGTCCCCTCTCCTCCCTTGAGGAGTGAATAGTCTGTTCTGCTTCTTGCTCTACTGTTGATGCAATTCTTCTTCCCTAGTGTCACCAGCCACTCTACACAAATTGTCAGGTATTTGTAGGGACTTACTGAAGTTTTGACTTGTTATCTCTGGTGGTGATATATTTGGCAAAAAATAACAAGAAATAAACATATCACCACATACATCATTAATTTAGGAGCAATAGTGCTTGGAGACACAACAAAATAGAGCGCTTATATCTGAGGTCAGAGCAGCCATCTGACAATGTATCTGGGATTCTGTTTTACAATATGTCAGGTTATTAGTTTTCATCAAATTTAGTGTTGAACTAGGTACCAGTCAATGGAATAGAAAGCAGAAAAATATACTAACGCTCAAGCATTTGTTGCATAAAGATTTTGATGCAGCTTTTAACTCTGAACATGTGCAGTTGATAAGGAAAAGGAAAATGGTGTGTTGAACCCATGGCTGGTAAACAAGGGTATGCTTTTTAAAAGTGATGTGGTGAATAAAATGCATTATGACTCTTACATTTTCAATCTGCGTGCAGAGAAAGGAGATGATGAGGAAAAGTAGATCATGAAAGAATTGAATACATGCTATCCTTCATTGTTGGATTTTTGAAAAGTTTGTGAAAAGGCCCAAAGATAACAGGAGAATTTAGTGATTATTTTCCTTTGTAATTGGAATGCAGAGGAAACGATGCTTGAAATAGAATTTGGCAATAGATAAAAATCACCGGGTAGAGAAAAGAAGGAAGGACATTCTAGAAAGAGAAACAACATATGCAAAGGAATGTCAACAGGAGATCTAAGTAGTTTCTGTTGCTGGTTTTGTCTGTTAACGAGAGGCAGGAAGCAAAATGATACAGTCGGGAGACAGAAAAGAATTTGAAAAATCTGAGGAAAAGTACCAAGAGAACTGGAGAACTGGTAATTAATACGGGAGTGAGAAAGGGTGGAGTACAGGATGTCTAGGCAAGGACAACTGTGTAGATAATGGTGTCACCTACAGAGACAGCAAATATAAGAATGATCTGGGGGCATCTGGTGGCTCAGTGGGTTAAGCATCTGACTTCGGCTCAGGTCATATCTCGCAGTTTGAGTTCAAACCCCATGTTAGGCTCTGTGCTGACAGCTCAGAGACCGGAGTCTGCTTCAGATTCTGTGTCTCCCTCTCTCTCTGCCCCGCCTGCTCACTCTGTGCCTCTCCCTGTTTCAAAAATAAATAAACATTAAAAAAAATAAAGAAGTGTTTCAAAAACAGGAATGATTTGATGTGTAGTCCTGAGTGATTAAAATAGAGCTAGCAAGAGCAGTTTGAGATAATTTTACTATGTAAGGTAGAAGTGGGGATGCCAATTAAGGCATTTGATATAAGGGGCTAAAGTAAATTTATGATGTGATTTATAGATTAAAATGTATTTTAAAATATCTCACGTTTAAAAAAAATGTTTATTATTTTGGGAGAGAGAGCGTGCGGATAGGGGAGGGGCACAGAGAGAGAATCCCGAGCAATGTCTATGCTGTCAGCCCAGAGCCCAGCACTGGCCTTGGTCAAACTATTAGGAGATCATGACCTGAGCCAAAATCAAGAGTAGGCGCTTAACTCACAGAGCCACCCAGGCGCCCCATCTTACACTTTTTATTGAATTAAAACTACCTACAGAAAAGTACACCAATCTTAAACATTTATTCCAATGAATTATCATAAAACTGCACACACTGTAACCTCCAGCCAGGTTGGGCAATAGATTAAAAATGTTATCACAAAAGGCCTGTTTGTGATAACTCTGGAACACCATACACTCTGTCCCCTCAGCGGTAACCAGTATATGCAGTGTTAATATAACAGATTTGTTTTGCCTCATTTTGATCTGTGTACGGTGGAATCATAAAGCGTATTCTTTTGTGTCTTACTTTCCTCTTTGTTATTATTTTTAAGTATCTTCACCTGCACCTGTTGTCATTTTTCACTGCCTTTTCATTCAAGATTTTTAAAAAATTAAAAAAAATTGTCCACTGTTTCCCGCCCCCCCCCGCCGTGGTTACTTCTATTGTTGACTCAGATGACAACATTTTTGTTTCCTTTTCTTTAAGATCATTCTCTCGACCCCCGCTGACAATATGTCGCCACTATTTTCAGAGTTTTATTTTTTTCAGAGTTGTATATATGTGGTTTATTTAACTCTCATGACAACCCATTGGGTAGATATTATTAATATTACATTTATTATATATAATTACATAAATTATTTCCATTGAATTTCTAGTATAATATCCTATAATATATAAAATATGAATAGTATTATGTTTTGTATATAATATTACCATTCCTTTTATACATAAGGATTCTGAGGCTCAAAGTTTAAATGACTTGCTCATTAGTTGTTAAGTGGTATAGTGAGGATATGAATTCATAAATGACTTAAATGTTTACATTTGGCTTATATTTACAT
Source organism: Lynx rufus (assembly GCF_022079265.1). Lineage (NCBI taxonomy): Eukaryota > Metazoa > Chordata > Mammalia > Carnivora > Felidae > Lynx > Lynx rufus. The sequence continues at coordinate 62,507,926 of NW_025814827.1, forward strand.
TATCCATAGAGAAAAATCTGCATCATGTGAGAGTTGTGTCCACATGTATTAGAATTTAAAATTGTAGTCCCCAGAGGAGAAATATCAGGATCAACCAGGAACTTTTTTAGGAATGCACATGCTCAGGTTGCACCCAGAATTATCGAATCTGTATTGTAACAAACTTATCCTTATGCATGCTAAAAATTTGAGAACCACTGCTCCAAAATACTCTTTGCTATAAAGTTTGCGTAAGGCTGAACTAAAATGAATTAATTTTACTAAAGGCACAAACTCTACAATAATTACTTTGTTAATATTTGCTAATGGCAAGGTAATTTAAAATATCTTCAGGGATATTGATACAATGCTGTGTAAGAATAATAAAGACATGTTGAAAATATGAACACTTCATTTGAATTTTAGTTGGTAAGGCAGTGAACTAAAAATGAAATTTGAGGATCCTATATCAGTGGAAAGCACTTACACTGTCACTTTTATGAGTTGCTGGAATTAAATTTGAGTGCAGAAAAAATAGGTAAGGGTAGAAATGTGGAACACTATCTTATAAAGAGATTTCTTTTAGGGAAAATTGTATTTGAATAAATTTTTAAATGAATCGGTGAGCGAAAAAGAGTTCTTGGAAAAACTGGTTAAGGGATATTAAAAGTCACCATTTTAGAGGAGATTACAAAGAACTATTTTTATGTCATGCAAAATGAAGACAACAGACATAAGATATTTCAGTTCCTTGCTTAGGACTCAGCTTTTAAAATCTGTTTTCAATCTTACTGTCTTATTTGAAAGTAAAACTGAATTAAATCCACTTCAGAATTATAATGTTTACTTGTCTTTTAAAATTTAAATTAGTTTATTTCGGAAAGTCTTCCTTATTCTCAAATTTTTGGCTTTGACTTGCATGTTACTGGGATAATGTACGATATGGGTCAATTTGCAGATCTGGAGACAACTGCACCAAAGATGCGTAATGAAGACATTTATCATATTTGGATTTATGTTTATGGAAAAAAGTGGAAAAAGCCTAAATGGCCAAAAAATATTTGGTTGAGTAATTGTGGTGTATCAGTATAATGAACTGCTATAAAACCAATGTAAATTTATACACTTTCCTAGTTTAGGTTGACCTCAAGTCTGAAAAATCTGCAGTAGGAAATATAGCTATAGTCCACATTTTCCTGCCTTTACTGTAACTGTTTGGAACCTCTAGAGAGTTGCAGCTATAAGGCAGAGGAAGTAGGAGGAAACTCAGAACATCCTTGACCTTAATAATTTGCTGTTAGTATCCTCTGGATGCTGTAATTGCACAATTTTCTGCTCTTTCTCTTGTGGGATCTCCTAGAGGTTACCTTACTCCTTTGAGAATTTCTCATTACAAATTCTCTTTACACAGTGTTAAATTCTCAGGCTTACTACTTCATCTTCCACCTTTGGTCTCCAGTGATTCATCCCTTGTATAGTGTTACTTATCCATCCAGGCAGTTCTTGTCTTTCAACTTCTTCACAAAATGGACCTGGTCCAGCTGTCTTCTGTGGGATCTGTATCTCAAAACTGAGAAACTTCTAAGCTACTATCTTCCTCCAAATTTGGGGAAAGCAGGCTCTTTACAGTCTAGTCTCCTTCCTCTGACATTAGAGCAGGCAGTTCTAGCCACTGATCCCTGTGTCACCTGGGTGGCACAGTCTGTTGAGTCTGATTTTGACTCCAGTCATGATCTCAAGGTTCATGGGATCAAGCCCATCACAGAGTCTGCACTGATGGCACAGAGCCTTCCTGGGATATTCTGTCTCTCTCTCAAAAATAAATAACCTTAAAAAAATTTAAAAACAAATTCTACCTATGTTCATTTTGCTGGGTAAACTATTCATCAAGTTTATAGTAGTAGTGCTTATATTTTTCGTTAAATGAAATTTAAATAAATCTACCTTGTTACATTTAATAGCATCTTGGTTTTGGTCACTTTTTAATCACATTTATCTAGATTATATATATATATATATATATATATATATATATATATATATGGTAATCTACATTCTATTTTTAAATCGCAATACTTGATGTCTCTAGAGGTATAATTTTAAATTATATCTGGTAAATCCTATTTGTTTTTAAGTTTTAATTTTGTTTATGTATAGCTCATATTTAGCTAAACTCACTGTAATGGGTCTGCTTTTTTTTTTCCTAGAGACAGTTTTCATTTGGTATTGCATCTAGAGGTGCTACCTACTTTAATTTGCTTACCTGTCTTAGACATTTCATAGAAACCCTTCCTAGAAATCAGAAAAGGCTGTTACATAGTATTATCTTGAAATACCTCATACAGCCATCACTAACTGTAAGGGAGGCTGTTACATTGAGTACTTGAGTAACGTTTCTGTGTTTAATATCTCCCAAACAAAAGCAGGCTTATCCTAGAAAGTAGAAGAGAATGGAAAGGGATAGGATACGAGCGGTCACAATATGGTCTATTTTGAGGATGATACTGTTTAAACATTCCGGATATAATGTAGCTGCATGAATGTTTCATGTAAAATTCAAAACAAAGAAAAAACATATTTGCATTATTCCCTCAACTTCTTTAATTAGGCTCATATATTTTTAGAGTATGGTAATCATGTTAGGCATCATTTCTAAAAAAAAATGCAACAAGATACTGTAGTCATTCTTTGAAACTTTGGTATAATTTCATGCACTCTCTTTTACACCAGTGAAGATAAAAAGTTGAAGTATGTCAAACACATATTCACAATAAAAATAAAAACTGTGTATTTTATTTTTCATTCATGAAAAAATATTTTAATTATCATTGTTTTTTAGGAAAAATTGTAGTGTCCTAAATATTTTACATTGATAGTTGTTGTAAGGAAATATTTCAGCCTTTAGCTTTTTGTTTTTATTTTTGTTCTATCCAGGAATTTTAGCTAAAATACTGACTAAAGGTATTGCAAGAGAAAGTTTATTGAGTAAAATTAACTTAAATTTTATTTACACTGATCTTTCTATACATTGAAAAAGTTTATGAAACTCAGACATTACTAATCAATATACTTAACACTGTGACCTGCAATTCTTTGGCTCAGGAAATAAATATATTTTTAATCTTTTTATGTTTGGCCTTGTCAGAGGTGGTTGAAATTTCGTAAGCAAAATAAATGATCCTAGCAGATTAATTTTAAAATACATTTAAGGATGGACCTGTAAGGTAGAATGAGAGGAAAGAGTGATATTGTCTGACTCTATTATCAAGAAAGATTTCACACCATGGGTAAAGACTTCTGTGGCTTGAGAAGAAAGAAGTATTTCATGTCCCAGAGGGGTGTGTTCAGTAAAGGTATTTCAAACTGAGAAAACTCATACACAAAGATGCATAGTTTCAGGGCAGAATGACCTGTAGGTTGGTGTGGTTTGCAGGGAGAAGAAAAGCTTGAGAGTAAGCTCCTATCAGATCACACTATAAAACAATATACATAATTTGAACTTCATTACCAAGGAACAAAGCCAGCAGATTTTTCTTACTGAACATAAGAAGTCTAATTTCAATAAATAAACAAGCTCATTCATCTTAATCCATAAATATTGGGATTTTGTCTTAATAGTTTTAAGCACTGGGAAGTTGTAAACATGGGAGAGATTGTTACTGATTCATTTATAACACTTTGATAATTATCCACTTAGTGTGTATTGCCTGTTGCTTGGTTCACCTCTCCATGTGGGAATTGAGCAGGAGTGATTTACTCTTTGGAGGTTAGATGAGATCAGGAGTGGTATGGCTGTAGACAGGAGTGATTTACTCTCAAGTAAGGTTTTGGCATTAAAGCTTATTTACCAGAATGATCTAGAAAAATAAAAAAGCTTACCTGTTGAATGAATGTATTTTAAACTCATGATAATTATAAACTTATGGGAAATTTATCTTGCCGAGAAGAAAAAAGAAAGAAACTAATAATGCTATAAAGTTTAGCATAGTAAAAATAGTGGAATTACATTTTTTCACATGATATTTGAGGTTTATTTGCAAGGTTTTATTTAACAAAAGAAAATGAAAGCCCTTATCTTAAAATAGGTTTTACAGTGAGTTTTCCAGCTTTATCTACTGAAAGATCTTAGCATTCAGAAACTAGTTTAAATTTCTGTAAAATATAAGTTTTAGTAATTTATTTGATCCTCAGGAGGAAAAAAAAAGTCAATTTGAAGAGCGTTATGTTTCTCTTCAAGTAAAAGAAGAGTGGCTAATTTAAGAATGTCAGACTTATCATTTTAAGCCTTTACTTCAAATTGATGTGTGTTCTTGAAAGAATGTAGTTATTTGCATTGCTACTAATAAAGAAGGTATTGTTACATTAAAGCATTTCTTTCCAAAATGAAATTTTGGTAGAAATAGACTCCTCAATGGAAAACTAAGAATCAAATTTGCTTTCCAGTCAACAAAAACACCAAAACTTCTTATGTATTTCTGTGAGGGGGAGCTCTCCTGTTGCATTGGATGGAGGTATAGGCAGTCAAGTTAATGTTCTAGTGACATTTTGTGTGATGATTATTGCAAACTGAAAGGATAAGGTGTAGTAGCTTGAAAAGCAGTCTTCCACACTGACCCTGGTCCTCTTTCCTATTCTAATCAGTCCCTGGTCCCCGCTACCACCATTATTGACCCAAACTTGTCTTGAGCCATTTCTGATACATTTTGTTAAAATCCAACTTCCAAAAAGAATTCCCAAGATATTTTGAGGCAGAACACTGCCCATCTAGTAATTTTATTGAAGTGCCTTCAATCACCGGACAGGCAAAACAAGGACTCCTGTAGCAAGGCTCTCTGAAAATAATTTAATGAGCAGCAAAATCACCCTTTTGGCATGCATCTTCTTCAGACCTGTGTGACTGATCTCTCATTTGATGAAGGTCCTTTTGTAAACTTTGCTGGTATTTTTAGTGAGGGTATTGCTATTCAGTGAAGAACTGCACAAACCACCACAACAGTGACATCTTTAGGCCTGAGGAGTCTGATCTGTCAGCCCTTGCACTTGTAAAATGGTGCCAAGTCCCATGACAACTTTTCTACTCTGGTTGGTATTCTAAAATCAGGGAAGGGAATGATGTACTGTTGAGACCTCACACTTCAAAACCTAATCACTCCATTTCTATATTGGTTCCTGGTAGGTAGAAGGGCAGATTGTATTGTTCATGTCAATCATGACTGGGTGAGTACAAATTTGGGTGTGCCTTCACTCTGAAGATGCATCTTTACGATAATTTTCACTGGGCCTTGTGTGGTTAGGTGCATTATGTACGCACCTCCTTTGCAAATACTCTGCAGTCACCAGAGGTCTCCACAGATTAATTTTGGTAGCAGAAAATGTCTTTGGTTGAAGCAGAGCTCAATGATCAGAGAAAAAGACAGGTATTTTGGTGCATTTGGGATATGTTTTGACATGACACTTCTAGTAACCAAGTTTGGATTTAAGGGATGAAGAACCTCAGAACCTTTCTCCCTATTCCATACATGGACAGCCACTGACAAACGTCCCTCTGCAGCAGACACAGGCAAACCTATCCAAAACCTTGACCTACTCATTTTTTTTTTAATTTCAAGTTTTTATTTAAATTCTAGATAACATGCATGGTAGAAATGGTTTCAGGTGAAGAATTTAGTGATTTGTCATTTACATACATTTGACATACATGTCAAAACAACTGCCCTCCATATATTCATCACCCATTTAGCCCATCCCACACCCACCTCCATCCATCAATGCTTAGTTCTCTACACTTCAGTCTTTTTTTTTTTAATTTTTACTTTTGAGAGAGACAGCATGAGTGGGGAAAAAGGCAGAGAGAGAGGGGGACAGAGGATCTGAAGTGGGCTCTGCACTGACAGCTGCGAGCCCGATGTGGGGCTTGAACTTACAAATCGCAAGATCATGACCTGAGCTGAAGTCAGACACACAACCGACTGAGCCACCCAGGTGCCCCAAGAGTTTCTTGTTTTTTAAGTAGGCTTCATGCCCAGCACAGAGATCACACAGGCTTGAACTCATTGGTAGTTAGAAGTTATCTAAAGTGTTGGTGTGTGTGATTTAGAAGGGAGCTATGAATGGCAATGAATGATGTTTATGCTTGAAGGTTTTTAGCAACGACTACAGTTATTCTGATAAGTTTGGTGCAGTTATATCATCATAATTCTTAGTGATATTTAAAATGGAATGGTATCCTGGCAAAATGGAAATAGCCCAAGTTTGGAAACAATAGATTGCTATATATACAAACATTATAGTATTGCAAAACTAATATATCTATACCTCTATATATATCTACATAAATATCTATCTATATATCTATATAAATCTATATAGATATATACATATACACACACATGTTTTAATTTTAACTTTTAAGTTGTTTCCTCAATTTGATAATTTGAATTGTAATTGTTTCTTGGTACAGTTTTTGTTAGGAGATTTAAGATAAGTATCCTTAGAAAATGATTCATTAGGGCTTGTTAAAACCATCATCTTCCTCACTTAAGATAAATACTAAAGAGAAGTTATAATTTTTTTTTCCTCTGGTCATTTTCATGATGTCTGTTCCAACCATCATTAATTACCATGCTTTTTTTCCACTTAGGCAAAACATTTCTATCAAATACTTAAAATGGGACAGCCTGTCTTGTAGATGTTGGAAGGAGAACAGTGAAGTAAAAAAACAACGATCTCAGGGGTGCCTGGGCGACTCAGTTGGTTAAGCATCCAACTGCAGCTCAGGTCATGATCTCTCAGTTTGTGGGTTCAAGCCCTGCATCAGACTCTGCACTGACAGCCTGGAACCTGCCTCAGATTCTGTGTTTCCCTCTCTCTCTACCCCTTCCCTGCTCATGCTCTGTCTCTCTCTCTCTCTCCCAAAAATAAGTAAACATTATTTTTTTTAAAAAAAAAAACAACGATCTCAGCATTCGTTAACTGGTGCCAAGATAAACCTGTAACTTAATATATATTAATAAGCATTAATTGATCAAATAAAATTATGAATGAATGAAAAATGGATTATAATTACTTTTCAGAATGTGTTTGCCAATTATTTGTTGGGGTTCATATGTCTGGATTGGGTAGCTTATGGTACAATAAAGGACAGCCCTGAAATTCATGGTGGTTTAAAATAATAAGAGTTTAAGGCATCTGGGTGGCTAAGTAGGTTAAATATCCAAATTCTGCTTGAGTCATGATCTCCAGGTTTGTGAGTTTGAACCCCATGTCGGGTTCTCTTCTGTCAGCTCAGAGCCCACTTCAGATCCTCCCCCACTTGTGTTCTCTTTCTCAAAAAAAAAAAAAAAACACATTAAAAATAACAAGAGTTTAGGGATTCCTGGGTGGCTCAGTTAAGCATCTGACTCTTAATTTTTTTTTAATATTTATTTATTTATTCATTTATTTCTTTATTTATTTGAGAGAGAGAGAGAGAGAGAGAGAGAGAGAGAGCAAGCAGGGGAGGGGCAGAGAGAGATGGAGGCACAGAATCCAAAGCAAGCTCCAGGCTCTGACCTGTCAGCACAGAGCCCAGTGTGGGGCTTGAACCCACAAACCATAAGTTCGTAACCTGTGAAGTCCACAGGTCAACCAAGCGAGCCACCCAGGCACCCCTTGTGTATGTCTCTTGATTTTGGCTCAGGTTGTGATTTCATGGTTCGTGAGATCGAGCCCCACATATGGCTCTGTGCTGGATTGGGATTCTCTCTCACTCTTTCTCTCTGCCACTCCCCACCCTCTCTCTCTGTTAAAATAAATAAATAAATATTTTTTTAAAAGTATTTAGCTTTTTTTTTTTTTTTTCTCAGACTACTTGTCATCACCAATCAGCACAGGAGCATTTAGGGACCCGAGCTGATAGAGCAGCTACCATCTCAAATATTGACAGTTTCTATTTGACAGAGAAAGAGAGTACATCACTGACCAAACAGCTCCATCTAAAGACAAGTGTAATTATGCCATGGGAGATGAATCAGGGAACCACAGAAAATGTTAGGTAAAATGCAGTAATGACTTCGATTAGGTGTCTTGCTAAATATTTGACGGAGAAAGGAGATTCACTTCAGCTGATCAGGCTAGGGTGCTAAAGAAAATAATGTAAATAGAAAGGAGAATTGTAGTAAGACTAGACATGATAAGACCATGGACTCAGAAGTGAAAGCAAAAGCGGAAAAATGGATTTTCTCATTGTGTGATATCATTTAAAACAAGTCCACCTATGCCAATTATTTATTGCATTTATTATAAGTTCTATAAGTGTCATCTGAGTTTCTTGATAATCATTCACTCTATATTAGAACAGGGTTTTATTTTTATTAGTTTTTTTAAATTTTATTTAAATCCAAGGTGGTTAACATATAGTATAATAATCATTTCAGGAGTAGAATTTAGTGATTCATCCCTTGCATATAACACCCTGTGCTCATCACGATAGGTGCCCTCCTTAATGCCCATCACCCATTTAGCCCATCTCCCCATCCAACACCCCTCCAGCAACCCTCTGTTTGTTCTCTATATTTGAGTCTCTTATGATTTAACTCCCTCTCTGTTTTTACTTATTTTTCCTTCCCTTTCCCTAGGTTCATCTGTTTTGTTTCTTAAATTCTACATGCTAGTGAAATCCTATGGTATTTGCCTTTCTCTGACTTATTTTGCTTAGCCTAATACACTCCAGTTCCATCCACATTGTTGCAAATGATAAGATTTCATTCTTTTTGATCGCCAAGCAGTATTCCATTATAAATATATACACACCACTTCTTTATCCATTTGTCAGTTGATGGACATTTGGGATCTTGCCATAATTTGGCTATTGTCAATAGTGCTGCTATAAACATTGGGGTGCATGTGCCCCTTCAAATGAACACTTTCATATCCTTTGGATAAATACCTAGTAGTATAATTGCTGGGTCATAGGGTGGTTCTATTTTTAACTTTTTGAGGAACTTCCACAGTGTTCTCCAGAGTGGCTGTACCAGTTTGCATTCCCATCAGCAATGCTAAAGTTACAACAGATTTTGATTTTGTGCTTTGTAAACATTACACTTTGTGCTTGCACTTACCAAAGTAGCCTAAAGAGACAGCCTTTTGTCCTTAAAAAATTAAAATGTCAGCATGACAGGTTTCCATAGTTGTAAAGGAAACACTGCTAACACCTAAAGAATATTCTCATATATGGTAAGAGAAGAAAATCTAATATTTTATTAAAATATTTAGTGTTTTAAGGAATTATTATCAATCAAGAGATATAAAATTGTTTTTACTATCACTAAGAATCACTGAGTGACTCTATCTGTATTTCTATGTTAAGAACCTTTGCCTGTTGTGAAAACTCTGGACTTAATCCCCACAGGAGATGTATGCCATATAATATTTTGTAATGAAATACTGTATTTTCATTTGTTATAGCATATCCATAAAATTAAATTTAAATTAATATTGTGACATACCTTAGGAAAAATAATTTCTTGTATTTTAGATATGAATTTGAAAATTTTAAGATGATTCATAAATAAGAAAAAATGTTATGTTAAAAACCATCCTTTTTTAGTATTGTTATTTAAAAAACTATATGTTGTTAGAAACTAGAGCAATCTGTGAAATAAATTTAAATCTATAAATTAGTAGTCTAATTTTCCATGTGTCATATTATATTGTGTGACATTTTCCACCAAATCACATGTACACAAATATGTTTAGAAATAGTAATTTCCCAGGGCATTACAATATATGACTGAGATGTGGCACGATTATATACGTTTTGATAAGTTTAATTTTCTTTGCTTATTAAAATTCTAATTTTTACAATGTAGTCATTGTTTCATATTGTAATGTGGGCACAATGTGAAAAATATATCGCCCTACTACATTATAGTATACAATGTTTTCATTTAATAATTTTGACACATCCACAGAGTACATAATTTTAATTGATAGATATAGATTTTTTGGTTAAAATTGAAATTTCAAAATATTTAAAAGCAAATCCTAATATCACTGGTATATCATTTTGTATCACCTGACAAAATTTTGATTTCCAAATGTACTAAAGGACTCTGGTAGATTTTTTGTGGAATGCTCTGAAACAACAAATTTATAAATATAAAAGTTTGAATCTGAGTAAATAAGCTCATTTTTCTGAGGTTTAATGTGGATTGTACTGTCATAATCACTGAAAATCTATGCTAAATATGCTGATTTTCAATAAGCAAAGGTGCTTAGAAGAGTATGTTCATTTGATTTAGGTAGTTGTTGGTTAGAGTTGGTAACAAAACTCAAAAAGAAAAAAAATATATATAAAGGCAACTTAATCTCAGACTAAAGAGTATAATCTTATTCATTTACTCATTATATAGTTTTAATTGAAGAAGTAGAGAATAAAAACCTGTCCTTTAACAATATTAAGTTATTAGTAATGTGCAGAGAAGATTGGAGGAAAACTAGAGGCAAGGAAACATTAAGAGGGTTTTGCATTAGTCTAGGAACAAGGAAATATAAGAGCTTGGATTAGAAAAGTAGCTGTGGGAATAGAAAACAAAGCATAGCTAATGGATACATTTGAAGTGTTTTACATTACTTAGCAAAATATTAGCTATCAAGATAGAGTTTGAAAATGATTCATAATTTTGAGCTTGATTGACAAGAGACATACAAAAATTCCAAAGAGGAAGAAGGTCAGACATTTTGGCCATGGGGATACATAGGAGTCTAATTTAAACATGTTGATCATTCAAGAATATATTGTAGCAAGGGATTGGACATGTGGAACCAGAACTTGTAGAATATTTTTAGTCTCCTAAGGAAGAGATGAATTATATACAATTGTGTAATTCTACTTGAACTATGACTTAAAGCTTTACTTTAAGTTAGTCATTTATTACAAGTTGTAAAAGTTAATTTAGAGGTTGCAAATTATCATATATCTGTAGGAGCCCTTATTTTTCTCTACCCCAGTGGATCAGAGCTAAAAATAATTTTTGAAAAATTTAATGAAAATACAGTGACCTACTTTATTGGGAGAGGTCTCAAAAACATCAAGTTTATTTTTCTGATTAAAGTAATTCAATCATCATTTTCAAGAGTCTTTATTGACAGTAATAGTATTCATGATAGGCTCTGCAGAAGAATGCTTATTATAGATTTTGTACCTGGACATCTTTTCTTCTGTAAGTAGATAAAACATTAAAAAGGAAAATAACTATGATGAATCAGGATTATTGAAGCACATGTCAAACTAATGAAATAATTTATTTCACAAGAAGATCAATTTTGAATAAACATATACAAAGTCCATCGAAAGTAGTAGGATATTTAGGGCAAAGGATTTATGTCATATAAATCATGTGGCTTCTTATCAATTTATTTTGTCAATGCAAATGAGAAATTTAGTCATTTTGAAGGCATGGTATTAATGCTAAAAAAAGCAAATATAATTATAGCAAAGAATTACTTGGCTCTCATAACTTTCAAAAGGGATTTTGCAAAATAAATAATGTCCTATCTCATAATAGACAAAAATATTTCTGCATTTTTATATCACCAATACCAGGTTTTCTCAGCTGAATTAAAGATTTTTTCCTCTTAATTTGGATATTTTTAAAAAGCATGTTTCAAATATTATATTTAACATTGATTAAGGTATAATTAGAGTTCTCTCCATGACTTGTGAGATCTCTTTCTGTCAGCAAAGAGAATTTTTATTTGCTGAACTTTTTTCCTCAAAAGCTGTTATGTTCCTGCTCCACGTATTGGCAATATGATGGTGAGTAAGAAAGAATATTACTAACATTCTGAGGGGAGGATAGATAATAGAAAAATAACTGAATATAAAATATCCTATTAGAAAGTCTAAAGTCCTATTCAGACCAAAAAGTAGAATAAGTAATGAGAGGGTAGTGTTAATGTCAGTTAAAGTATTTAGGGAAAGCCTCTGAGGCATTGAAAATTAGCAAAGAGATGAATAAAGTGAGGAAATGAGTCAAGGATCTCTAGGACACATGTTTTCCAGTCAGTAGAATAGCAAGTGATAATGCCAAGATGGGAATTAATATGGTATTTTGAGAAACCAAAAGACCATTGTAAATGGAGCAGAATGTACAAATCAAAAGAAGTAGAAAATAATTTTAAACACCAGGGTCATATAATGTAGGTCCTTAGATATTATTCTCAGGATGATAGGAATCAATGGAACATTTTCAAACAAGAAATAACATGATCTGATTTTAATAAAATTTTAGATTATTGAAGAAGGAGGTCTGGGCTTGGTCAAATATAATAGCCTAAAATTTATAAAGAAATTATTACATTGGGGTCCAGTTCACAGGTAGAGATGGAAAGACTTCCTAAAGGTTAGATAGATAAAGGCTATGAAAAAGAGACAATTAAAGGATAACTCCTTTTGGATTTTTTGGGTCTGAGAAAATGCTATTTATTGAGCTAGACAGTATCAGGGGTGCTACAGGTTTGATTTGCTTACTAGCATCAAAATGAAGATGCTTAATATGAATTTGGCAGAAAGGTCATAGGTTTATGACAAGGCTACCCTTCCCATAATTCATATAGGCGGTTTTCCCTTAAGCAGCATGTTATCATTCCCCTCTGCAATGGAAGCTCTAGATCAAAATTCAGTCTACAGCGTTTAAAACTATGAAATTTGGGGGGCGCCTGGGTGGCTCAGTCGGTTGAGCGTCCGACTTCAGCTCAGGTCACGATCTCCGGTCTGTGAGTTCGAGCCCCGCGTTGGGCTCTGGGCTGATGGCTCGGAGCCTGGAGCCTGCTTCAGATTCTGTGTCTCCCTCTCTCTCTGTCCCTCCCCCGTTCATGCTCTGTCTCTCTCTGTCTCAAAAATAAATAAACGTAAAAAAAATTAAAAAAAAAAAACTATGAAATTTGGCTAGATTATACAGCTAGACATTTTTTATAGAGAAGGGTTCTGAAGACTTAGTCTTGGGGAATTGTATCATTTAATAATGAGAAAGAATATAATCTAGCAAAAGAAATGAGAAGAAACAAACACTGAGGCAGAATAAAACCAGTAAAATAGGATGTTCTATAAAGTGAAATAAAACACATATTACGAAGGAAGGAATAATAAACTATAATACATACTGCATGGCCGAATATGGTAAAGAATGGAAATTGTCCGTTAGATGTTGTGACATCTAAGTCATTGTTGACAATAAACAAAATGATCAGCAGCATTGGTAACGAATGCCTTAAGTCATTTTAAAAGAAAATACATAAAGAATTATGTGTATACAAATTTAGGGAAATTTTGGTATAAAGGTCTATGAAGAAAATTATAGTGAAGAGATACATAGATTTTTTTCTCATTGCACTGAAACATGCCTCAACCTTTGTTTATGGTCATGGGAATGATTCAAGAAAAGGAGAAAACAATGTAGTAGAGATTGTGTTAATTGCTGGATCAAAATCCTTGTATTGATAATAGGGAATGGATCCATAGTTCAAGGGGAGAAATTGTAAAGATCATATTAACAGTATGAAATACGCAGAGTATTTACACAAATACATGCGAGTTTGTAGCATTTAGGTGGGAAGATGAGTTTTCTTTTTCTTTAGAGATTATTTTTGTAATGTTTATTTTTTACAGGGTAAGAGAGAGAGGGAAAAAGAGAATCCCAAGAATCCCAAGAACACCAACATGGGGCTCAATCTCATGAACTGTGAGGTCATGACCTAAATCGAAATCACGAATCAGATGCTTAACTGACTCGGCCACCCAGGCACCTCTCTTCACAGATGATTTTTAAGTAAACTACAAGTGAGAGTATCAAGTGAGAAAGTAGGAAAGGTTGAAGGGTGCAAGAAAGAAGAACCAGTATGAGGTGGTTGAATGCATGGGAGGATGCATTCTCTATATTTGACATCAATGTTATCAATGTGGTCTTTCCCTCAAATAGTGCATTTGAATCTAGAAAGGATGAAAGTAGTTGATTTTGCATTTGCTTGAAAGGCTTAAATTCCAGGATCTAATCTGTGTCTTTTAATACCTAAATCCTATTATCTCTGATAAGTTTTCTAAACTCAGGGAACCTCCAAGTCCTCATGTATTAGCATAATGTCCTGAGTTTTTACTGTCTACCAAGCAATTGATATTAATATGGATCATCTCATCAAATACTCAAAACTGTTGAGTCAATGTTATTAACTATTTTATATATTACACCCTGTTTTGAAGAAGGTAAGGAACTGATCCAACAAGACTTAGCTAGCAAGGGTAACAGTTTGAAATAACATCCTGATAATATGACTCTAGAAGCAGAATGCTTAACTACAAATGTTACTGCTCCCTCACTGCATTTTAGTCTCACAAGAAAGGTAAAGAGTTAGGGGTTTCTGAGTGGCTCAGCCAGTTAAGCATTCAACTCTTGATTTCAGCTCAGGTCATGATTTCATGCTCATGGGATCAAACCCCGCATTGGGGGCTCTGCACTGGGTCTGGAGCCTACATGGGATTCTCTCTCCCCTATTCTCTTTGCCCTTCACGTGCTTGATCTCTCTCTCTCAAGATAAATAAACATTAAAAAAAAGAAGAAGAAGAAGAAAGTCAAAGAGTGAAGCAAAAGTGGAAAAAAAAAAATGCCCTTTGGCTTAAAAGACTAGATTGCCACTGGTAACTTTTGAGGAGAGTTGGCCAGCTTTTTCTGGAAAGGTCCAGGTATAAATAGTTTAGTCTTTGGGCACAATATATATCTGTTGCAACTATTCCTTATCTGCTATCATAGTCCATTAGCAGCCATAGACGGTATGTAAGTCAATGGGCGTGCCTATATGCCAATAATTCATTATGTACTATGGGACACGATCTGCTTTCCTATGCACAATGAGTGTCTATGGTGAATGAACTGAAATGAGAGCCACGTGGAATTCCTTAAGGACAAACTGTATAAATTTAATAAGCACACATTTGCATGTACTCTTTGCCAGCCACAAGGCTCCAAGAGGGTCTTACTGTTGAGTGGGACAAACAAGTTTGACTCTAGAAGATTTGACTCTAGAATATTTTTAGCATATTTAGAGGAGAATAAAGAATATGACATAAGTAGAAGGGGGAAGCTCTAATAACTAAATAGAGATTAATAAATTCCTAATAATGAAAGCAGTAATGAGAAATTGAGAATGTAATTGAAAAACTTGATGTAGTATTACAGATACTTTAATTGCTTTGGCTTTGAATTGTTCCATTAGAGTTTAAAATACAAATAAATCATACATATTTTTCAAATCAATGCCTTTTCAGAATATATTAAATGATATAACAAGTGCTTTGTTAGATAATCATAAATTATCACCCTAAGAACTTTAAAAGTGGCAATCCCATACCTTCAGAAATTTTATTTAGAATATATTACCATATTCAGAGACTCTCCACATGTTTCAAGGCCATGTTAAATAATATATAAAGTATAATGTATGTGTATATAATAGATAATTATATAACATATCATTATATAATAGATAATTTTATAGTAGATAATGATGACTACCTCAACATCTTTCTAGTCAGTCCCTTCCATTTTGGGATATTCTTAAGAGTTAAAGGGGTGTTTCTATATAAGAAAATACATCCAATCTCTCTTCTTTGACAATCTTTCAGGTACTCAAATACAGCTATAGTATATTTTAACTGTTTTTTTTTTTAAGTTTGTTTATTTTGAGAGTGAGACAATGAGAGAAAGAGAGAAAGAAGTGTGCATCTACGATTGGGGAAGGGGCAGAAAGATAGGGAGAGAGAGAGAGAGAGAGAGAGAGAGAGAGAGAGAATCCCAAGCAGGCTCATGCTATCAGCACAGAGCCTAACATGGGGCTCGGTCCCATGAAGCATGAGATCATGACATGAGCTGAAATCAGGTTTTGGACGCTTAACCAACTGAGCCATGCAAGCACCCCTAGTATATTTTAACTGTTAAAGATAGCTAAAGTCAACTACACCAAACATAGAAAAATTAGAAATACATAAAACTTGATATTCCTCTTATTTAATAGATAAGGCAGAGGGCACACACAGCATATATAACATATAACAAACGGCGCATATAATTTCATATAATAAAATTAAATGGAAATTATGAATATAAATTGCTTAATGAGTACTTTCAAAAATGCTGGAGATTGGATTGGTAATTAACATTAAAAAGGTATTAATAAGACTATTGATAAATCGGTTACCATAAAAACTCAAATAACAAAATTATGGGAGATGTGGTTAATGAATTTCCAAATTTATTTTAATGATAAATATTTTGTCATTATGAAAATGAATTTTGCAGAAAAAGCAAACATTCTCCTATGATATTCATTCTTAGAAAAAATATGTTTTGCTAGCCTATAGAATGTTGCTTTTTGTGCCCATTACATTCTTATTTTAGGAGTCTGTTACATAAAATTGAATGTGTTGGAGGAGATTGAACCTATTCACTGAAGCTATAATGTACACACCATCTGTAAGATGACTAACATATTATCTGAAACATCATTAAATTGTAGCTCTAATTTCTTTAGTGTATAGGTGACATAAATCCACTTGGTAGACGGAAAATTCCAAAACTCTTTTCCACCTCCTCTCTAAATTCTGTAAAGGAAATTAAATTGACAGTACTGACAGATTTACTTTAAATTCATAAGCACTTTTTTTCTTTGACACTCTGTGTCAGGCTGATTTCTCTTTAAGCATCTCTTAACATTCAGTTTTTAAAATTACCTTTATTGAGGCAAAATTTATATAGAATAAATATTACTAAAGATTTTTATTTCTTAAGCTCTTGCTTTCTGTTGGTTTTAGTTCTTTTTAGTCAAAAGTACTCCCTTTAGCATTCCTTAGGGTGCTGGTCCATTGATGAGAGTATCTCTTGTCTTTACCTGAAATTCTCATAAATTTGCCTTCATTCTTTTTTTTAAAGTCATTACCCTTATGCATTCATTCTTGATATATTTTTCACTAAATAAAGAATTATGGATTCATTTTTTTCCAAAAATATTTTAATGATATTCCATTGCCTTTCAGTCTATGATGGTTTGTGATAAGAAGACCACATTCAATTATTTATTTTCTATATATAATGTGTTATTTTTCTCTAGCTGCTTTTAATCTTTGGTTTTTCTTGCTGCTTGACTGTAAGTTACCTACATAGAATTTTCGTGGTATTTATTCTATTTGGAGTTCACTGAGCTTCTTGAATTTATACTTTTTTTTTCTTTTATAAATTTTGGATAGTTTCTTTCACAATAACTTCTTTTTCCTGCCTGTTTCTCTCTTTGGTTCTTCTGGTATTCCAAGTACCTGTACATTGTATCTTTGACATTGTCCCACAGATTCTTAGGTTTTAGTCATATTTAAATCTGTCTCCCACTTTTTTTATTGTATAATTCCTATCAATCTGTCTTTAAAATTTTAAATTCTTTCTTGTGTCAGTGCCATTCTATTATTCTTTTTATTCATTTATTTATTTTGAGAGAGATTGAGAGAGAGAGAGAGAGAGAGACAGAGAGAGAGAGAGAGCACACACATGCATGCAAGAAGAGGAGAGGGAGAGAAAGACAGAGAATTCCAGGTGGGCTCCATGCTGTCAGTGTAGAGTCAGATATGGGGCTCGATCCCATGATGATGAAATCATGACCTGAGCTGAAATCGAGAGTCAGATGCTTAACCAACTGAGCCACCCAGGTACCCCAACTCCATCATGTTTTTAAATTCACTCAGAAATTTTTTTCAGTTTAGTCATCAAAATGTTTAATTCTAAATTTTTTATCTCTTTGCTAGATTTTCTAACATTTTATTATTTTTTCAAGTTCTTGTTTTAATTCCAGTTAACATACAGTATAATATTAGTTTCAGGTGTAGAATTTAGTGATTCATCACTTACCTACAGCACCCAGTGGTCATCACAAGGGCTCTCCTGAATAAAAATCACCCATTTGTATCATTTTATTATTATAAGTACGTTCTATTTTTCTTTACATCATTGGCCATTGGTATACTACATGCTTTAAAACTTTTGTCTGATGATTCCAACATCTAAGCCATCTCAGGGTTGTTATCTGTTGACATTTTCTTTTTTTCCCCTCTAGAGTCCTGTCACATTTAATTTGTTAAGTCATTTTAGATTGAATCCTGACCATTGTGGAATGTTACGTTGTGGGAACTCCGTGTACTAATGCATTTCTCCCAAAATGTTGATGTTTTAGTTTTAACATGCAACTAACATATCCAAACTGTAAGCTTTGTTACACTTATGGACAGGTGCTGTTCAGATTCCAGTTTAAAGTTACTTTAGTCTCCTCACATGTGATGGGCTCATGTCAAGAGACTTGGACAGTTTATATGAAGAATCTGAGGTTGCATTTTGTCAGTTCACTTTTAGCCAGTGATTCCCTCTCATTCTCAAATGGTTCTTATCGCATTAGGATTCTTCCTCTTGTAATTATGTCCAGAAAGATGGTGGCCTTTCTCTCACAGTTTTTGGTACCTCACAAAATATATCTATGATTCTATCTGCCCCCAAATCAAAGCCACAAAAATAGAAAATTCATTTATTTTATTTTCTTTTTTTTAACGTTTATTTATTTTTGAAAGAGAGTGGGAGTCTGGGAAGGGCAGAGAGAGAGAGGGAGGCATAGAATTCGAAGGAGCCTCCAGAGGCTTTGAGCTGTCAGCCCAGAGCCCCACGCAGGGCTCGAAATCATAAACCGGGAGATCATAACCTGAACCAAAGTCAGACGCTTAACCGACTGAGCCACCCAGGCACCCTGAAAGTTCATTTTTTTGGTAGTCATTTCCTCCAATTACAGCTTTCTTTCTAAAATGTGCCTGCATTGTTCATCCCTATAGAATCCTCATGTGGCTGTATTTTGTATGTTAGCCGGAGTCTATATTGTTATTTTCAAGAGTGATAGTTTACTAGAAACTTGTTCTGTATATACAAATACTTCAGATTTGGTTCTCTTATGTTTTTATTTGAATTCATTTCAAAATATTTTATACTGTCTGTGATTTATTTTACCATGAGTAATTTACTAGGAAGTTTAATTTTCAGGTAAGTGAGGATTTTCCAGGAGAGTTTCTACTTCTAATTACTAAATTGATATTATTCCTTACAAAGAATATATTCTGATTTATTTAAGTCCTTTTACTTTTAATATTTTTCAACTTCATGGAGAAATAATTGACATATAATGTTATGTAAGATGAAGGTGTATAATGTGATGATATGATATAAATATATGTTGCAAAATAATTGCTACAACAAGGTTAGTTAACAAATTCATTGCATCACAGATTTACAACTTTGTGTGTGTGTGTGTGTGTGTGTGTGTGTGTGTGTGTGTGTGGTGAGAACATTTAAGATCTGTATTAGCAACTTTCTAGTGTATAATACAGTATTGTTACCTACAGTCAACTATCCTCAATATTAGCTCTCTAAAACGTATTTATCTTTAACTGAAGTGTGTACCCATTGACCAACATCTCACCATTTCTCTGACCTGTATCACTGAGAATAATGACCTGAAGATCCATTCTGTTGTTGGAAATGGCAGGATTCCCTTCCTTTTTTTTCTCAATAATATCTCATTGTGTGATATACAGACATAAGCAAACACACCCACATACATAATTTACTTTATTCGTCCATTAATGGATATTAAGATGGTTTCCATGTCTTGATTATTGTGAATAATGGTGCAATGAACATGGGAGCATGTATATCTTATTGAGACTTTGATTTCACTTCCTTCAGATAAAGACATAGAAGCGAAATTGCTGGATCACACAGTTCTGTCTTTAATTTTTTGAGGAAGCAACATATTGTTTTTCATAGTGGTTTTACCAGTTTACATTCCCACCAACGGTGTGGAAGGGTTTCCTATTCTGCCCTTTAAAGAAAGAGCTCAGAGTTTTTGTTTTGCATTGAAACTCACAAATTACGTACCTGGCCCATTTTAGCTACACACACCCACATTTTTATTTTTTAGTATTTTATCCAAGATTCACTATATTCATCTTTAACTTTCACAGTCTATCTGCAAGTAATACTATACCGTATCACATTTAACATAAGAAAACTACAGAATTCTCTTTGCTGCCACTTGTTCCATGTGCTATTGTGCCATATGTTTTACTATTTTTTAAGTACTTATAAATAAAAATGAAATAATTTTCCTTTATAATTACCATATATTTATCATTTCTGATATTATTTATACCTTTTTTAAAAAGCTTTTCATCTTGTAGCATATTCCCTCAGCCTGAAATATTGTCTGAATTATTTCCTGTAGTATAAGTCTGCTACTGGCAAATTCTGTCAGCTTTTCTTTGATTGGAAAAAAAATGTGTATTTTACTTTTTGGAAGATGTGTTTAATATATATAGAATTTTAGGTTGATAGTTGGAAGGTATTCTTTCATTGTTTTTATTTTTCACAGTTTCTGATGAAGTTTGTAATTATTTTGTTCTACAACATGTAATGTGACATCTCTCTCGGTTCTTTTGTAACTTTGTCATTATCATTGCTCTCCAGTAATTTTGATATTTTCTTCTTGGGTGTTTTGTATTTATTTCCCTAGAATTTCTGAGTTTCTTTGTTGAGTTTAGGCCTTTCATCGAGTGTTGGAATTTAATACTCTTTTATGTAATATGTTTCCTGTCTCCCTCAAAATTTTCAACTACATAAATGTTAGATCACTTGAATTGTTCCAGCAGTCACTGAGGCCCTCTTCTTTTTCTTTTCTTTTTTCTTTCCTTTTCTTTTCTTTTCTTTTCTTTTCTTTTCTCTTTTCTTTTATTTCCTTCTCTTTTCTTTTCTTCTCTTTTCTTTTTTTTCTTTTTCTTTTTTTCTTTTGTCTCTTCTCTCTTCTTTTCTCTTCCCTTCCTTTCCCCTCCCCTTCCCCCCTCTTCTCCGGTCTTCTCTTTTTTCATATTTCCTTTCAGTGCTTTAGTTTGAATAGTTTTTTATTGCCAGGTCTTTAAGTTTATTCATCTTCCACAGATTCTCTTCTATTCTTAATCTGACCAATTACCTCTTTCTTTCAGATTTTTTTTCCATCTGTAGATTTTTTTTCTTTGATTATTCTGTTTCTATATTTTGTTCCTTTAAATCACTGAACATACCATACCTATTTTTAATGAGATTTAAATTTCTTATACATTATGTCTGTCATTTCCTGTTTCATTCTTTTCCATGGATATATCTTTCTCATGCTGATTAGCCACATTTCCCTTGATTTTCTCTTCTGCGGTAGTTTCTCACTGGTTACTAGACATTATGATTTTATATTCTTCTATGCTAGAAGTAAAAATTACTTGAAGAACATGAAGGACATTTAGCAGAGATCTCAGACAAGTCAAGACTCACCAATAATTATCCCCTTACTAGTAGAGTTAAAGCTACATTAAGCCTTCAAAATTTTGTTTTTTTTTTTCTTATAAGGAGTTAAGTTTCTTGAATACCACCTTTATTATTTTGAGGTTTATTTTCAATGGTGTCTTAGGGAAGGCTTAAAGTAGCCTTAACTCTACCAGTAAGTGGATCCTTGACCCATCTGAGTTCTCTACTAAATGTTCTTCATGTTCTTAAAGTACTTTCTATGACTGGTCAGAGCTCAAATATATTTTGGTTCTTTCTTTGATCTAATAATTATTTGATTTACCTCATTCTATTTGGAATTCTCTCAACTTCACAAAGTTTCATCATAAATATTTGTATTTGACTTAGTATTCAGCAGTTAATTCAGGAGAATCTTAAGTTGACTATCAAAGTATTCCTTTGCACTATTATATGTTATAGAATAATAATAAAGTATTAGAGATAATATGTCTCTTATATTGAAATGTCAGCATATGGTAAGCAAATATTTTGTTTTTAATACCTAAAAAGACTTTGAAAATTATATTCCTTAATGAGCAATGAAATAAAGTTATACAAAAGCTATCTTAGTGGAAAAACTTTTATTTTCTCACCATTATTTATCACATTACCTGTAGGGTTTTGTATATATTCTTTATTAAGTTCAATAAGTTCCCCTATAGAGGCACCTGTGTGGCTCAGTCAGCTGAACATCCAACTCTTGACTTTGACCCAGATGGTGATTCTGGAGTAGTAGGATAGAGCCCCACATTGAGCTCTGCACTGAGTGTGGAGCCTTCTTGGAATTCTTTCTCTCTTTCTCTGTCTCTTTCTCTCTCTCTCTCTCTGTTTCTCTTTCCCTCTTCCCCTCATGCTCTCTCTCTTTCTAAAATAAAATTTAAAAATAATTTAAAATTTCCCCTATATTTCTAGCCTACCAAGAGTTTTTATTATGAATGTTGGATTTTGTAAAACTTGTTTTTACATCTATTCATATGGTTATGTGATTTTCCATTTTTAGTCTCTTGAGAGCATAGGTTTCCTTAATTTATTTTTGAATAAATCAAATTATTTCAGAATAAATCCCTGGTCATGATGTAAAATTCTTTTCATAGGTGGTTATATTTGATGTGCTAATATTTTATTGATTTTGCATCTGTGTTCATGAGAGATACTGGTCTGTAGTTTTCTTGTAATGTCTTTGTCTGTTTCTGGTATTGGGTAATACAGGTTTCACAGAATGAGTGGAGAAGTATTTCTTCTGTCTCATCATCTCAGAGATTTTGTGATGAATTGGTATGATTTCTACTTACGTGTTCAGTAGAATTCAGTAGTGAATCATCTGGGTACTGACATTTTTTGTAAAATTATTAATTCAATTTCTTTAAAAGATATAGGACTATTCAAATAATCAATTCTTCTTGTGTTATGTTTGGCAAATTTTATCTTTTAAGGAATAAGTCCACTTCCTCTAGGTTATCAAATTTGTAGTCATATAATTGTTCATAGTGGTTGTTTATTATTCTTTCAATGTCCATCTGTTTTGTAGTAATGTCCCCTCTTTCATGTCTTTCTTTTTTTTTTTTAATTTATTCATTTTTGAGAGACAGAGATAGAACACAAGCAGGGGAGGGGCAGAGAGAGAGAGACACAGAATCTGAAGCAGGCTTCTGGCTCTGAGCTGTCAACACAGAGCCTGATGTGGGGCTCAAACCCATGAACCATGAGATCATGACTTGAGCCAAAGTTGGACACTCAACAAGCTGAGCCACCCAGACACCCCACCTGTTTTTTTTTCATTTCCTTTTTCTTTTTTTTAATTTTTTTACATTTATTTATTTTTGAGAGACAGAGTGAGACAGAGCACAAGTGGGAGAGGGGCAGAGAAAGAAGGAGACAGAATCTGAAGCAGGCTCCAGGCTCTGAGCAAGCATTCAGCACAGAGCTTGATGCAGGGCTCAAACCCACGAATCATGAGATAGTGACCTGAGCCGAAGTAGGTCACTTAACCAACTGAGCCACCCAGGTGCTCCTTTTTTATTTATCATTTATCATATTAGTAATTTGTGTCTTTCTAACTTGCCTGATGAGAAGTTTATTGATTTTATTGATCTTTTCAAAGAACCCACTTTTGGTGTAGTTGATTATCTCTATTGATTTCCTGTTTTCAATTTTATTGATTTATTTTTTTCTTTTGCTTACTTTGGATTTAATTTGCCTTATTTTTCTAATATCCTAAGGGAAACATGAGTTATTTATTTTAGATAATTTTCTTTCTTAATATATGTATTCAGTATGATACATTTCCATTAAGCACTGCTTTTGCTGCATATCACAAATTTTTGTAAGTTGTGTTTCATTTTCATTTAGTTTATAATATTTTTTTAAATCCGCCTTGAAGATTCTTCTTTGACCTGTGTGTTAATGAGAAATGTATTCTTAATATCCATTTATCTTAGGATTTTCCAGTTAGCTTTCTGTGGTTGATTTCTAGTTTAATTCCATTGTGGTCTCAGAGCAGATCTATCCTCCTCCATTCTCCCTGTTCTATGTGTTTTTTACTATTTCTATGTTTCCCTTTGGTGTTGTAATCTCCTTACCTGAGATGTCTAGCTTTTGTGAAGGTATTTTCCCACATGGGTAGTTTTTCATGTTGATGTTTCTGTGAGGGAATAAGTGCTAGATAATCCTATTCTGTCAAATTGATCTACCCAAAACATTTTATTCAGAAAGGCAGGCAAAGGATGAGATTATTTATTGCTCTACTTAAACTAAGTTATATTTTAAAATTCCACACATAGATATTGATTAATTATAAAACAGTGCTGCTTCAGGGAGCCTGGATGGCTCAGTCGGTTAAGCATTCAACTTATGCTCATGTCAGGATCTCATGGCTTGTGAGTTCAAGCTCCACATCAGGCTCTGTGCTGACAGCTCAGAGCCTGGAGCCTGATTTGGATTCTGTGTCTCCCTCTCTCCCTGACCCTCCCCTCCTCATTTTCTCTCTCTGTCTCTCAAAAATAAGTAAACATTAAAAAAAAATAAAAACCTATGTTGTTTCTTAACCTTAGAATAAACTGCTCTATTTTATAGTGTCAACTAAGTATCTCTGCTGCATGGTAAATATTATAGCAACATAATTGCATGTTTCACTGTTCAAATGCTTAAGAGTTTGCAATAATTCTGTTCAGTAAATTCAAGTATATATTTCTTTTTCTTTTTTTCAGCAGCTTTTTATAAAGATTTTTTTTCATTTATTTACTTATTTTTTAATTTACATCCAAGTTAGTTAGCATATAGTGCTATGATTTCAGGAGTAGATTCCAGTGATTCATCCCCTATGTATAACACCAATTGCTCATCCCAACAAGGGTCCTCCCTAATGCCTCTCACCCACAACCCCTCCATTAACCTGAAGTTTGTTACAGTATCTCTGCATTTAAGAGTCTCTTATGTTTTGCCTCCCTCCTTGTTTTTATATTATTTTTGCTTCCTTTCCCTTATGTTCATCTGTTTTGTATCTTAAATTCCTCATATTAGTGAAGTCATTTGATACTTGTCTTTCTCTGACTGGCTAATTTCACTTAGCATAGTAACCTCTAGTTCCATCCATGTAGTGGCAAATGACAAGATTTCATTCTTTTTGATTGCCAACTAACACTCCATTCTGTTACACACACACACACACACACACACACACACACACACACACACACACATATATATACACGCCACATTTTCTTTATCGATTCATCCACGATGGACATTTGGGCTGTTTCCATACTTTGGCTATTTTCAATAGTGCTGCTGTAAACACTGGAGTGCATGTGCCCGTTTGAAAGAGCACACCTGTATCCCTTGGATAAATACCTAGTAGTGTAATTGCTGGATCGTAGGGTAGTTCTATTTTTAATTTTCTGAGGAACCTCCATACTGTTTTCCAGAGGGGCTGCACTGGTTTCCATTCCCACCAGCAGTGCAAAAGAGATCCTCTTTCTCAACATCTTTGCCAACATCTCTTGTTGCCTGAGTTGTTTATTTTAGACATGCTGACTGGTGTGGAGATAGTATCTTAGTGTGGTTTTAATTTGTATTTCCCTGATGATGAATGAAGGTGAACATTTTTTCATGTGTCTATTAGCCATCTGGATGTCTTCTTTGGAGAAGTGTCTATTCATGTCTTGTGCCCATTTCTTCACTGGATCATTTGTCTTTTGGGTGTTGAGTTTGATACTTTCTTTATAGATTTTGGGTACTAACCCCTTATCTGATATGTCATTTGCAAATACCTTCCCCCATTCCATTGGTTGCCTTTTAGTTTTGCTGATTGTTTATTCCACTGTGGAAAAGCTTTTTATTTTGATGAGGTCCCAATAGTTCATCTTTGCTTTTGTTTCCCTTGCCTCTGGAGACATATTGAGTAAGAAGTTGCTGTGGCCAAGGTCAAAGAGGTTTTTGCCTGCTTTCTCCTCTAGGATTTTGATAGCTTCCTGTCTTACATTTAGGTCTTTCATCCATTTTGAGTGTATTTTTGTGTATTTTGTTAGAAAGTGGTCCAGGTTACTTTTTCTGCATGTTGCTGTCCAGTTTTCCCAGCACCATTTGCTGACAAGACTGTCTTTATTCCATGAATGTTCTTTCTTCCTTTGTCAAAGATTAGTTGGCCATAGATTTGTTAGCCCATTTCTGGGTTCTGGGTTCTGTTCCTTTGATCTGAGTGTCTGTTTTTGTACCAGTACATACTGTCTTGATGATTACAGCTTTTTAATACAGCTTGAAGTCTGGGATTGTGATGCCTCCAGCTTTGGTTTTTCTCTTTCAGGATTGCTTTGGCTATTCAGGGTCTTTGCTGGTTCCATATAAATTTTAGCATTGTTTGTTTTTAGCTCTGTGAAGAATGCTGGTGTTATTTTGATAGGGATTGCATTGAATGTGTAGATTGCTTCGTGTAGTATTGACATTTTAACAATATTTGTTCATCCATGAGTACGGAATATTTGTCCATTTTTTGTGTCATCTTCAATTTCTTTTACAAGCTTTCTATAGTTTTCAATGTATAGATTTTTCACCTCTTTGGTTAGGTTTATTCCTAGGTAATTTATGGTTTTTGGTGCACTTATAAATGTGATTGATTCCTTGATGTCTCTTTCTGTTGTTTCATTATTGGTGTATAGGAAGGCAACAGATTTCTGTACATTGATTTTATATCCTGTGACTTTGATGAATTCATGGATGAGTTCTAGCAGGTTTCTGGTGGAAATTTTTGGGTTTTCCATATAGGATATCATGTCTGCAAAGAGTGAAAGTTTTACTTCCTCCTTTGTAGATTTGGATGCCTTTTATTTCTTTGTGTTGTCTGATTGCCGATGCTAGGACTTCCAATGCTATATTGAATAACAGTGGCAAGAGTGGACATCGCTGTTGTGTTCCTGATCTTAGGGTCAAGCTTTCCACTTTTCCCCATTGAGGATGATATTAGCAGTGATATTTTGTATATGGCTTAATGATCTTGAGATACGATCCTTCTATCCCTACATTCTTAAAGGTTTTTAGCCAGAAAGGATGCTGTATTTTGTCAAATGCTTACTCTGCATCTATTGAGAGGATTGTGTGGTTCTTATCCTTTCTTTTATTGATGTGATGTATCACATTGATTGATTTATGGATATTGAACCAGTTCTGCATCCCAGGTTTAAATCCCACTTGGTCGTGGTGAATTAATTCTTTTAATGTATTGTTGGATCCAGTTGATGAGTATCTTGTTGAGGATTTTTGCATTCATATCATCAGGGAAATTGTTCTGTAGTTTTCCTTTTTAGTGGGGTCTTTCTCTGATTTTGGAATCAAGATAATGCTGGCTTCATAGAATGAGTTTGGAAGTTGACCTTCCATTTCTATTTTTTTTGGAACAGCTTCAAAAGAATTGGTGTTAACTCTTCTTTAAATGTTTGGTAGAATTCCCCTGGAAAAGCATATGGCCCTGGCCTCCTGTTTTTTGGGAGATTTTTGATTACTAATTCGATTTCTTTACTGGATATGGATCTGTTCAAATTTACGATTTCCTCTTGTTTTAGTTTTGGTAGTTTATATTTCTAGGAATTTGTCCATTTCTTCCCAATGCCCATTTAATTGGCATATAATTGCTCATAATATTCTCTTATTATTGTTTGTATTTCTGCTATGTTGGTTGTGATCTCTCCTCTTTCATTCTTGCTTATTTGGGTCCTTTTTCTTTTTGATCAAATTGACTAATGGTTTATCAATATTGTTAATTCTTTCAAAGAACCAGCTGCTGATTTCATTGATCTGTACTACTGTGTTTTTGTTTTTAGTTTGTTTTTGTCTTTTTGTTTTTTGTTTTAATAGCATTGATTTCTGCTATAAACTTTATTATTTCTGCTGTTTTGGGGTTTTATTTGCTGTTCTTTTTCCAGCTTTTTAAGTTGTAAGGTTAGGTAGCTTATCTGAGACCTTTCTTCCTCTTTAGGAAGCCCTGGATTGCTATAAACTTCCCTCTTATGACTGCCTTTGATGTGTACCAGAAGTTTTGTGCTCTGGTGTTATCCTTTTAATTAGCTTCCATGTACTTTTGTTTTGTTTTTTTATTAAAATTTTTTAACGTTTATTTATTTTTGAGACAGGGAGAGACAGAGCATGAACAGAGAAGGGTCAGAGAGAGAGGGAGACACAGAATCTGAAACAGGCTCCAGTCTCTGAGCTGTCAGCACAGAGACCAACGCAAGGCTCGAACTCACGGACTGCGAGATCATGACCTGATCCGAAGTCGGATGCTTAACCGACTGAGCCACCCAGGAGCCCCAGTTTCCATGTACTTTTAACTTCCTTTTGAATTCTCAGCCCATTCATTCTTTAGTAGGATGTTCTTTAGTATCCAAGTATTTGTTAGCTTTCCAAATTTTTTCTTGTTGTTGATTTCAAGACTCATAGCATTGTGTTCTGAAAATATGCACAGTATCATCTCATTCTTTTTGTACTTGTTGAGGGCTGATTTGTGTCCCAGTATGTGATCTATTTTGGAGAATATTCCATGTGCACTCGACAAGAATGTGTATTCTGCTTTAGGGTGAAATGTTCTGAATATATCTGTTAAGCCCATCCAGTCCAGTGTGTCATTCAAAGCCATTGTTTCCTTGTTGATTTTGTTTAGATGATCTGTCCACTGTTGTAAGTGGGGTGTTGAAGTCCCCTATTATTATGGTATTATTATCAATGAGTTTCTGTATGTTTGTGATTAATTGATTTATATATTTGGGTGCTATCACATTTGGAGCATAAATGCTTATAATTGTGTGGTGTTCTCAGTGGATAGACCCCTTAATTATGGTATAATGCCCTTCATCTCTTGTTACAGCCTTTATTTTAAAATCTACATTGTCTGGCATAAGTATGGCTATTCCACCTTTCTTTTGGAGACTATTAGCATGATAGATGGTTTTCCATCCCCTTACTTTCAATCTGAAGGTGCCTTTAGGTCTAAAATGTGTCTCTTGTAAATGGCATATAGGTGGATCTTGTTTTCTTATCCATTCTGTTACCCTATGTCTTTCGATTGGAAAATTTAGTCCATTGACATTTAGAGTGAGCACTGAAAGGTATGAATTTATTCCCATTATGTTCCATGTAGAGTTTGAGTTTCTAGGGGTGTTCCTTGGTCCTTTTTGGTGTTTGTTGCTTTTGGTCTTTTTCCCCCCCATATTTTCTCCCCTGAGAGAATCCCCCTTAAAATTTCTTGCAGGGCTGGTTTACTGGTCATGAACTCCTTTAGTTTTTGTTTGGGAAAAATTTTACCTCTCCTTATATTTTGAATGACAGCTTTGCTGATAAAGAATCTTGGCTGCATATTTTTCCGAATCAGCACTTTGAATATCTCCTGCCACTCCTTTCTGGCCTGCCAAGTTTCTGTGGATAGGTCTGCTGTGAACCTGATCTGTCTTCACTTGTAGGTTAATGACATTTTTTCCCTTGCTGCTTTCATGATTCTTTCCTTGTCTGAGTGTTTTGTGAATTTGACTATAATATGCCTTATTGATGGTTGGGTTTTGTTGAATCTAATGGGAGTTCTCTGTGCTTTCTGGATTTTGCTGTCTGTGTCTTTCCCCAGGTTAGGAAAGTTTTCTGCTATGATGTGCTCACATAAACCTTCTACCCCTTTATGTCTCTTTTCATCTTCTGGGATCCCTATGGTTTAGATGTTATTCCTTTTTTTTTTTTAATTTTTTTCAACGTTTTTTATTTATTTTGGGACAGAGAGAGACAGAGCATGAACGGGGGAGGGGCAGAGAGAGAGGGAGACACAGAATCGGAAACAGGCTCCAGGCTCCGAGCCATCAGCCCAGAGCCTGACGCGGGGCTCAAACTCACGGACCACAAGATTGTGACCTGGCTGAAGTTGGACGCTTAACTGACTGCGCTACCCAGGCGCCCCTAGATGTTATTCCTTTTTAATGAGTCACTGAGTTCTCTAATTCTTGTGTAGTGTTCTTTTGCCTTAATTTCCCTCTTTTTTTTCTGCTTCATTAGTTTTCATAAGTTTGTCCTCTATCACTGATTCGTTGCTCTGCTTCATCAATCCTTGCTGCCATGGCACCCTTTCAAGATTGCATCTCAGTTTATACCATTTCTAATTTTGTCCTGACTAGATTTTACTCCTTTTATCTCCACAGAAAACGATTCTATGCTTTTTTCAACCCCAGCTAGTGTTCTTGTTATCGTGATTCTAAATTCTGTTTAGAAATCTTGCTTGTGTCTGTGTTGATTAAGTCCTGGCTGTCATTTCTTACTGTTCTTTCTTTTGGGGTGAATTCTTTCATTTCATCATTTTGAAGGAAGCAATAGAATAAAATAAATTTTAAAAGTTAAAATTAAAAAAAGTAAAACAACACAAAAAATCAAATAAAGGATGCTATCTCCTAGGTGTGTTTTGGTCTGGTTGTTCAAAAGAAGCATGATAGAATAGGGAAAAAAGGGAAAGAAAAGAAAAGGAAAGAAAAGTTTGAAAATTAAAAAAAATGAATACAATAAAATAGTATAAAATGAAATGATGAAAGTAAAATTGAATTTTAAAATTTTACAAAAAAGTAAAAAACATAGTTGAAAAAAGTTAAAGAAATATTTTTTATAAAAATGGAAAATAATTTTTTTCTCATTCTATATTCAAGAATAAGAATAGAAAAGATAAAGCAAAAAATGAATAGATGGACCAGGGCACAGAATGAAATACGATTGAAATTACATCCAGTTCCCCCTAGAAGTCAAATTAGGAAGCACTTTATTGTCCGTGAACTAAGTAGGTGGAGAGATTTATGGTGTTCCTCTAGAGCTCAGTTGGCCCAGTTGGGTAGCGCTTGGTGTAGTGGCTCCGTTCTCCACTAGATGGCACCGCTTAGTTTGCTGGGGTGGATCATTGTGGTGCATATATGTGTATATGCGCATCTGCAGGAGGGGTGAAAATGGCTTCACCCCTTACCCAGTCTCTAGTATCAGAACTGTGCTCTTGCCAACCGGCAATCAAGCACCCATCTTTGTCTCCAGCTTCCATCCATTCCCCACTTCTACACTGTGCGTGACCACGCCATCAGCCTTCCAGGCAGCACATCCCTCCAGAGTTTTATATCACATGGGGCTGTGTTTCCAAACCTCTCACTTCTGAGGGCCCTATAGTTTTGGCCCACTCAGATCCTCTTGGGGATAGTCTCTGCAAGCAATGGCCGGTGCCAGCCGCCACTAGGAATGTTTGTGCAACTGTGCTGCTGCAGATGTCCAGAGACTGTGGCTGGGTGCCAGCTTGCCCCAGAAAAAGTTCACGTGATTGTGTAGCAGCAGTGTTTCAGTGATTATGGTAAATCACAACACACACCAGGCTTTACCCTTAATATCCTTGTTCCAACACCAGCTAATGTGACTCTTCTCTGGGGTCTGCTGGGACCTTTTCCTATGGGGAGGCCACATAGCCTCTACCAGATGTTCTCCCAGCAAGGGAACTGACTTTCTCTATGTGGGCTGATGACCTCATGACCTCACTGTTCCTGTGGATTCTACCTTTTCCCCAGAACTCCACCAGGTATCGAGCTGTGGAGTATCAGACTCTGCACTCCCCTGTTTATAGCATCTTAAATGTAATTTAAACCTTCTCCTTTCTCCTTTCTCTCTTTTTTGGTTCAGTCCCTTGCAGTCCCCTTCTCCCTTTTTTGTTCAGTCCACTCTTTCTTTTTCTCTCCATCTGCTTTCAGTTGTGGGGGGGGGCGGTTCTGTACTCTCCCTCCTGTCTTTATCCTCTCTCTGCAAGCAAAAACAACTCCCTACCCTCCACAACTCCTCTCTCCCCTGGTTCACCTCTCTGTGCTGTGTACCTGCTGAGTTCTGTGTTTCAGGTTGTGCAGATTGTTGTGTTAATCCTCAGATCAGTTTTCTAGGTGTGCAATATGGTTTGGTGTTGATATAGCTGCATTTCAAGAATGAGAGAGGCAATGGGGCGCCTGGGTGGCGCAGTCGGTTAAGCGTCTGACTTCAGCCAGGTCACGATCTCGCGGTCCGTGAGTTCGAGCCCCGCGTCGGGCTCTGGGCTGATGGCTCAGAGCCTGGAGCCTGTTTCCGATTCTGTGTCTCCCTCTCTCTCTGCCCCTCCCCCGTTCATGCTCTGTCTCTCTCTGTCCCAAAAATAAATAAACGTTGAAAAAAAAAAAAAAGAATGAGAGAGGCAAAAAATATTCCATGCTACTGTGCCATTTTGGCCCTTCCCCTATTTTTTCAATTTTACATAAATGTTTATCTGTTTTACCATTCCTATTTTACATGTATATTTCCAGTAGTATTTATGACCTATTAAACAAATAATTTGATTTGAAATTCATCTATATAATAACTTTGTCTCTAATTTATCTGTGTGTATGTAATGATCAGAAATATAATATTTAATTTTGATCCACATTGGTTGAAATATATTTAATTATCTTTGGTTTCTTTGCATTTTTTTTTATAAATTAACTGATAGCTATTCTCATAGTACTTATATCTGAACTATTATAATGACTTATATTTTGTAAATTTAGCTTATTACAAGTGAAACACTATAAGCTATTTTTATAAAAATTATTTTAAAGAACCAATGAGTTAACTACCAATTTTTACTACATTTTGTTTGAGATTGTGTCTTTTTAAACCGGATGCCTGATATTCAATATTGGTTCCACAATTTCCTTCTTTGGACTAGATTTTTGTACAATTTGGGACCACTAATGCACCTTCCTTGTAATATTGTTTAAAAGATTAAATCATTTAGAATTTACCTTATTCACAGTAAGAACCCAATACATTTTTTAATTAAAAAAATTAAATTTATTTTTGAGTGAGAGAGAGAGACAGGAGTATGAGTGGGGGTAGGGCAGAGAGAGAGAGACACACACACACAGAATCCAAAGTTCTAAACTGTCAGCAAAAGCCTGATGAGGAGCTCAAACTCAAACCATGAGATCATGACCTGAGTCAAAGTCTGACCCTTAACCAACTGAACCACTGAGCCACCCAGGCACCCAAGATTTTAGATATTATACCAAGACAACTATATTCTTATTCTGAGCTATGTTTTAGACACTGTACTTATGTATAGGTTAATTTTATATAATTGTATATAATCAGAGTATGTGCAAATTTGGTGCTTTTCTAAAATATAGTATACTTCCATGTCAAATATTTTTCTTAGTCTTTTATCCTCTCAATTATAATTTGGATCAGTTCAAGTTATTCAGTAATGTTGTTAATATACTCTAATATAAATGCTTATTTCCAGTAGATAACACACAAGTAGTTTTTAATAGATAATGATAAAGCTAGTATAGGCATATATTTTTATTTTCAAATATTTTCTTATACATTGTCAGAAATGAAACTCAGAAATAATTGTTCAGATCTTTATCAAGAGCAAAGTCCATTTGGACAGTCTATTCACTAGTAAAATGTTTCTATAGCATGTAAAGATAACTTGATAAGTTCTGAAAAGTATAATAGCATAATATGTCCGTTTCCATTTGGCAAAGAAGAAATCTATTTTGCAAAGAAATATAATGTAAGTATGAATAACAGTTATAACTTAAAAATTCAACTCATATCCATGGATACATCCTGGGTATAAGGTATTATTTCAATTAATTTATCTTATTTAATTGCTAGTAATAATGGTGGCCTTATTTATACTTCAATTTTAGGCTTAGTTTTAAAAGGTAACTGGTCTTGTTAAAATACCTGAGTTGGTTATAAAACATTCTCTCTTAGCATCTAACACAGTGTAGTCTTTTAACAAATATAAGTTGAATGAATGAGTAAATACAAATAAATAACTGTACTAGATACTAACAAGATGTTTTTTATTCTATCTAAATGCATGCACTCATTAATGCTTATCCATTATCAAAATATTCTGATGTTAAAATATTTTTAGATATATATGAGATATTCTAAGTTTATTGATTGATACTACATACTTTTAGACTGAGAAGTGTTTTGTATTCTTGTGTAGGGAGAGGTAGGAGAAATCTAAGTGTTCCTATTAGAATTTAAAAAATCTCATCATCTAAAGCAACATATAAGCATTATTTCAATCATTCCTGAGAAATAATATTTAAAAACTACAATGTTGGTGCAAAGACTAATTGTAGTCAAATTCACCTAAATTTTTGAATGACCTGATTGAATTAACCAGGTAACCATGGTTTGTCTTTTAATTGTTTAGAGACTCAAGTTTTCTTACTTGTGAAATTGGAACTAATAAAGGCACCTGATTCTTGAGATTATTGTAAGCAAAAATTGAGGCTGCTTATATAAGTGGAATATCAATTCCTATTAGACTTGTTTTTTGCTTTCTTAAAGTGCATCTAGAGTAGCTTTTTATTTAAGTCTAGTATAGAAACACCAATAAGTTGTGATCTTTATGGTATCTTAATTGAATACAAAGGCTATTCTGTAAGAATTCTCTATTATATGTGTTTGGAAATCTCATGTCTTCCAAGAAGGTGTGATCTTCAAAATATTCATTTATCTCCTAGCTCTTTAGTGTCTGTTGTCTGCCAGGATATGAGGGTCTCAACTTGTGATGTGCAACTTAATATTTAGACAACTTAGGAGGCTTCTGTGAGATGTCTGGAACCTCAAATTTCTGCTTTCTTTGGATTTAATTTGCAATTTTCTTTCTCGTTTCTTAAGAGGATAATTTAGATTGTTGATTTTAAATATTTCTTCTTTTCTAAAAATATATTCAGTGCTGTAATTGTCCATCTAAACACTGATATCTGTGTGTTCCCCAAGCTTTGATAAACTGTTCTTTCATTTTTATCTAGTTCAAAATATTTTAAAATTTCTCTAGAGATTTATTCTTTGCCCCATGTGCTGTTCAGAGTGGTAGTGTGGGATTTTCCACGATCTTTTTGTTATTAATTTCTTGTTTAATTCCATTGTGGTCTGATAGCAGGTGTTGTGGGAATTCTATTTCTTTAAATTTGTTAAGGTGTTGTTTATAAGCCATGATGTGGTCTGTCTTGGTTAATGTTTTATAAGTGTGAGAAGAATGTGTATTCACCTATTGTTGAAAGAAGTAGTCTATGGATGCCAATTACATTGAGTGATTTGACAGTGTTTAACCATGTCCTTATGGATTTTCTGCCTGCTGGACCTGTCCATTTCTGCAAAAGACAAGTCAAAGTCTCCAACTATTATAACATAGTCATATATTCATCCTTGAGGTTCTTTGAGTATTTTTTTGCCACATTTTGTTTGACATTGTATTGTCAGGGGCATATACATTAAGGAATATTCTTTTGTCTTCAAGAACTGAACCATTTGTCATCATGCATTCCTGCTCCTTATTCTTGGTAATTTTCTTGCTTTGAAATTGGTTCTGTCTGGAATTAATATAAATAAGTCTGTTTCCTTTTTATTACTGTTAGCATGGTGTATAATTTTTCTATCCATTTTCTTTATTTTTCTTAATTTTTTAATTTTACTTTTATTTTTCCCACCATTTGCTTTTAATCTGTATGTGACTTTATATTTAAATTTGGTTTCTTGTAGACAAGATATAGTTGGGTCTTTATTATCGTTTTCTATTTTTTGTCCTTATTCTTTGTTCTTAATTTTGTATTGTACTCTTATATCCTTTGTGATTTTTAAATTTTTAATTTTTTTTTCTTTTCAAATATTTAAATTATAATTAATTAACATACAGTGCAATTTTGGTTTCAGGAGTAGAATCCAGTGATTCATCACTTACATTCAACACCCAGTGCTCATCACAACAAGTGCCCTGCTTAATGCCAATGACCCATCTAGCCCATCCCCCTTCCTCTCTCCCTCAACCCTCAGGTTATTCTCTGTCTTTAAGGGTCTCTTAGGGTTTGTTTCCCGGTCTTTTATTTCTTTTCCTCCCATATATTCTAAGTCTGTTTCATTCCTTAAATTCCATAGATGAGTGAAATCATATGGTATTTATCTTTCCCTGATTGACCTATTTCCCTTAGGATTATACACTCTAGCTCTATCCACGTCATTGCATATGGCAAGGTTTCATTCTTTTTGGTGGCTGAGTACTATTCCATTGTATATATATACCACGTCTTCTTTATCCATTCATCACTCAGCAGACATTTGAGTTCTCCCCATAGTTTGTCTATTGTTGATAATGCTGCTGTAAACATTGGCATGCATGTACCCTTTTGAATCTTTAGTTTTGTATGATTTGGGTAAATATCTAGTAGTGCAATCACTGTGTCATAGGGTAGTTCTATTTTTAACTTCTACTGCAACCTCCATACTGTTCTCCAGAGTGGCTACACCAGGTTGCATTCCCACCAACACTGTAAGAAGGTTCCCCTTTCCCCACATTCTCACCAACATCTGTTGTTTCTTGTGTTGTTCATTGTAGCCATTCTGACAGGTGTGAGGTGGTGTCTCATCATGGTTTTGATTTGTATTTCCCTGAAGGTGAGTGCTCTTGAGTATCTCTTCATGTGTCTATTAGCCATTTGGGTATCTTTTTTAGAAAAGTCCTCTATTAATGTATTTCTTCCCATTTCTTAACTGGATCATTTTATATCTTGGGTGCTGAGTTTGATAAGTTTTTTATTGGTTTTGGATACTAACCCTTTATCAGCTATGTCATTTGCAAATATCTTCTCCAATTCTGTCAGTTGCCTTTTTAGTTTTTCTGATTGTTTCCTTTGCTGTGTAGAAGCTTTTTATCTTGATGAAGTCCCAGTAGTTTATGTTTGCCTTGTTCCTCTTGCCTCAGGAGACATATCTAGAAAGAATTTGCTATGACTGATCTCAAAGAGGTTGCTGCCTGTGTTCAACTCTAAGATTTTGGATGGTTTTCTGCCTCACATTGAGGTCTTTCATTCATTTTGAATTTATTTTTGTGTATGGTGTAAGAAAGTGATCTAGTTTTGTTCTTTTGCATGTCACTGTTCAGTTTTCCAAACACCATTTGTTGAAAAGTTTGGATATTCTTTCCTGTTTAGTAGAAGATGAGTTGGCTATATAGTTTTAGGTCCATTTTTCACTGTTCTGTTCCATTGATGTATATGTCTGTTTTTGTGCCAGTACCATACTGTCTTGATGACTACAGCTTTAAAATATAGCTTGAAATCCCAAATTTTGATACCTCCAGTTTCCCACCCCTCCCACCCCCCCCACAGGATTGCTTTGGCTATTCAGGGTATTTTGTAGTTCCATACAAATTTGAGATTATTTGGTGTAGCTCTGAAAAATGGTATTTTGTCAGGGATTGCATTAAGTGTGTAGATTGCTTTGGGTAGTTTAGACATTTTAATAATGTTTGTTCTTCCAATGTATGAGCATGGAATCCTTTTTCATTTCTTTGTGGAAGTTTCTTTCATAAGTTCCACAGTTTTCAGCACAGATATTTTACCTCTTTGACTAGGCTTTTTCTTCAGTATCTAATTTTTTTTTTGGTACAATTGCAAATGGGATCAATTTCTTGATTTCTTTTTCTATTGTTTTGTTCCTGGTGTATAGAAATGTAGCATATATCTGTATATTGATTTTAAGTTTTGTGACTTTTCTAAGTCATCTATTCTATAAATTTTTTGGTGGAGTCTTCAGGGTTTTCTGTATAGAGGATCATGTTGTCTGCAAAAGGTAACAGTTTGACTTCTTCCTTGGTGATTTGGATGTCTTTTATTTCTTTTTGTTTTCTGATTGCTGAGTATAAGACTTTTAGTACTGTGTTAAATAGTGATGGTGAGGGTGGACAACCCTGTTTTACTCCTGACTGTAGGGGAAAGGCTCCCAGCTTTTCCCCATTGAGGATGATATTAGCTGTGGGTCTTTTGTATATGGCATTATGATGTTGAGGTATGTCTCATCCATCCCTACTATGTTGAGGGTTTTTATCATGAATTGATGCCTTTGTCAAATGCTTTTTCTACATCTACTTAGAGAGACATATGGTTCTCATCCTTTCTTTTATTAATGTATTGTGTCATGTGGATTGATTGGCAAATGCTGAACCACTTCTGCTGCCCAGGAGTAAATCCCACTTGATCATGGTGAATAATTCTTTTAATATATTATTGCATTTGATTTACTAGTATCTTGCTGAGAATTTTCACATCCATGTTCCTTAGGGAGACTGGACTGTAATTCTCCTTTAGTGGGGTCTTTGGTTTTTGAATAAAGGTAATGCTGGCCTCATAGAATGAATTTAGAAGTTTTCCTTCTGGTTGCCTGGGTGGCTCAGTTGGTTAAGCAGCTGACTCTTGGTTTTGGCTCAGGTTATGATATCATGGTTCGTGAGTTCAAGCTCCACGTCAAGCTCTGTGCTGACAATACAGAGCTTGCCTGAGATTCTCTCTCTGCCTCTCTCTCTCTGTCTCTCCCCTGCTCATGCTCATGCATGCTCTCTCAAAACAAACAAGCAAACAAACAAACTTAAAAAAAGTTCCCTCCATTTCTATTTTTTGGAACACTTTGAGAAGAATAGATATTAACTCTTCTTTAAATGTCTGGTAGAATTCCCCTTGGACGCTATCCAGATCTGGACTTCTGTTTGTTGGGAGATTTTTTTATTACTGTTTCAATTCCTTTGCTGGTTATGAGTCTGTTCAAATTTTTTATGTAATTCCTGTTTCAGTTTTCGTAATTTGTATGTTTCTAGGAATTTACGCATTCTTCCTGATTGCCCAATTTGTTGGTATATAGTTTTTCATAATACTCTCTTAAAATTGTTTGCATTCCTTTGGTGTTGGTTGTGGTCTCCTCTTTCATTTATAATTTTATTTATTTGAGTCCTTTCTCGTTTTGATAAGTCTGGCTAGGGGTTTATCAATTTTATTAATTCTTTTGAAGAATCAGCTCTTTGTTGATCTGTTCTGCTTTATTTTTCTTTCTATATTGTTTACTTTTTCTCTAGTTTTTATTATTTATTCCTATTCTTTTGCTGGATTTAGGTTTTATTTGCTATTCCTTTTCTAGCTCATTTAGGTTTAAGGTTAGATTGTGCATTTGGAACCTTTCTTGCTTCCTGAGATAGGCATGAATTGCAACATACTTCCCTCTTAGGACTGACTTTGCTGCATCCCAAAGGTTTTGTATTGTGGTGTTTTCATTTTCATTTCCTTCCATGTACTTTTTTATTTTGTCTTTAATTTCCCAGTTAACCCATTCATACTTTAGTAGGATGTTCTTTAACCTTAGGATGAAAACTTCTGAATATATTTGTTAAGTCCATCTGGTCCAGTGTGTCATTCAAAACTGTTGTTTTCTTTCTGGTTTTCTGCTTAGATGATCTGTCCATTGTTGTAAGTGGGTTGTTAAAGTTCTCTACTATTATTGTATTATTATCAATAAGTTTCATCTTTTTTAAATTAATTGATTTATATATGTTATTCAAAATTGGGGACATAAAGATCTATAATTCTTAAATCTTCTTGATGGATGAACCCCTTAATTATTGTATAATGACTCTCTTCATCCCTTGTTACAGTATTTGGTTTGAAATCTAGTTTCTCTGATATAAGTATGGCTACTCCAGCTTTCTTTTGGTGTCAGTTAGCATGATACATGCTTCTCCATACCCTAATTTTCATCTGCTGATATTTTTAGATCCAAAATGAGTCTCCTGTAGGCAGCATATAGTTTTTTTTTCTTTTAATCCATTCTGATACCCTATCTCTTTTGAATGGAGAATTAGTCCATTTACATTTACATTGAAGTTGATTATTGAAACATATGACTTTAATTTCATGGTGTTACCCATAAGATTGGTGTTTTGGTGATGTTCTCTGTTCCTTTCTATTCTATGTTGTATTTGGTCTTTTTTTTTCCACAACCCAGGGTCTCCCTTTAAATTTCTTGCAGGGCTGGTGTAGTGGTTATGAACTCCTC
The DNA here is from genome assembly GCF_022079265.1 of Lynx rufus. NCBI lineage: Eukaryota > Metazoa > Chordata > Mammalia > Carnivora > Felidae > Lynx > Lynx rufus. Next base: position 62,547,714 of record NW_025814827.1, read on the forward strand.
TAGTTTTTGTTTGTGTGGCAAACTCTTTATCTTTCCTTGTATTCTGAATGAAAGTCTCATGGGTAAGTATTCTAGGCTGCATATTTTTTCCATTCAACATGTTGAATATATCCTGTCATGCCCTTCTGACCTCCCAAGTTTCTGTGGACATATCTGCTGCCAACCTAATCTGTCTTCCCTTGCTTTTGTCCCTTCTTGTCCTTTACTACTTTCAGGATTCTTTCCTTGTCTGTATATTTTGTGAATTTGATATGCCACTGATATGCCTTGGTGATGTCCTGTTTTGTTGAATTTAATGGGAGATTTCTGTGCTTCTTGGATTGTGATGTCTGTGTCCTTCCCCAGATTAAGGAGGTTTTCAACTAGAATTTGCTTACATAAATTTCTGCCCCTTTTGCTCTCACTTTATCCTTTGGGACACGTTTTATACAAATGTATTTACATTTTAATACATCGCTGAGTTCTCTAAGTCTGCTTTCATAATCCGTTACCATTATTTTTGTTTCCCTCTTATATTTATCTTCATTATTTTCCATAATTTTACCTTCAATATCATTATTTCATTCATCTGTTTCATCAATCCTGTTATGAGATGCATTTGGGTTTGCATCTCACTTATAGTCTTTTTAATTTTGACCTGACTATATTTTAGCTCTTCTATCTCTGCAGTAAAGGATTTTCTAGTGTCTTCTATGTTTTTCTTCAAGACCAGTTAGAATCCTTATAATTGTTGTTTTGAATTCTAGTTCAGACATCTTACTTATATCTGTATTGATTAAATCCCTGGCCATCATTTCATCCTATTCTTTCTTTTTTGGGGGGTGAATTCCTCCATCTTCCATAGGTCATTTTTTCTGTTTGTAAACATTCAACTTTTTTTTCTAAGACTTCTGATCAATTTCTGCCTATTTAATTCTAATTGCAAATTCTCTGCTTTGTTATTATATTAGTCATATTTACTATTTTTAGTTTTAAATGTTTTGTATCAGTCATATTTAATTTTTTTGTGTGTTCAGTTGGCATAGAGTTGCATTATATGTTTACAACTATTTAAGGTCCATTTTATTTATTTATTTATTTATTTTTATTTAATTTTTTTAATATTATTTTTTATTTTTTTTTAATTTACATTCAAATTAGTTAGCATATAGTGAAACAATGATTTCAGGAGTAGATTCCTTAATGCCCCTTACCCATTTAGCCCATCCTCCCTCCCACAACCCCTCCAGTAACCCTCAGTTTGTTCTCCATATTTATGAGTCTCTTCCCTTTTGTCCCCCTCCCTGTTTTTGTATTATTTTTGTTTCCCTTCCCTTATGTTCATCTGTTTTGTCTCTTAAAGTCCTCATATGAGTGAAATCATATGATTTTTGTCATTCTCTGATTAATTTCACTTAGCATAATACGTTACAGTTCCATCCACGTAGTTGCAAATGGCAAGATTTCATCCTTTTTGATTGCCAAGTAATACTCCATTGTCTATATATACCACATCTTCTTTATCCATTAATACATTGATGGACATTTGGGCTCTTTCCATACTTTGGCTATTGTTGATAGTGCTGCTATAAACATGGGGGTGCATGTGTCCCTTCGAAACAGCACACCTGTATCCCATGGATAAATGCCTACTAGTGCAATTGCTGGATCATAGGGTAGTTCTATTTTTAGTTTTTAGAGGAACCTCCATACTGTTTTCCAGGGTGGCTGCACCAACTTGCATTCCCACCAACAATGCAAAAGAGATCCTCTGTCTCCACATCCTCGCCAACATCTATTGTTGCCTGAGTTGTTCATGTTAGCCATTCTGACAGGTGTAAGGTGATATCTCATTGTGGTTTTGATTTGTATTTCCCTGATGATGAGTGATGTTGAGCATGTTTTCATGTGTCAGTTAGCCATCTGGATGTCGTCTTGGAGAAGTGTCTGTTCATGTCTTTTGCCCATTTCTTCACTGGATTATTTGTTGGGTGTTGAGTTTGATAAGTTCTTTATAGATTTTGGATACCAACCCTTTATCTCATAGGTCATTTGCAAATATCTTCTCCCATTCTGTCGGTTGCCTTTAAATTTTGCTGATTGTTCCCATTGCTGTGCAGAAGCTTTTTATTTTGATGAGGTCCCAATAGTTCATTTTTGCTTTTGTTTCCCTTGCCTCTGGAGACGTGTTCAGTAAGAAGTTGCTGCTTCCAAGATCAAGGAGGTTTTTGCCTGCTTTTTCCTCGAGGATTTTGATGGCTTCCTGTCTTACATTTAGGTCTTTCATCCATTTTGAGTTTATTTTTGTGTATGGTGTAAGAAAGTGGTCCAGGTTCATTTTTCTGCATGTCGCTGTCCAGTCTTCCCAGCACCACTTGCTGAAGAGACTGTCTTTATTCCATTGGATATTCTTTCCTGCTTTGTCAAAGATTAGTTGGCCATACGTGTGTGGGTCCATTTCTGGGTTCTCTAGTCCGTTCCACTGATCTGAGTGTGTGTTCTTGTGCCAGTACCATACTGTCTTGATGATTACAGCTTTGTAGTATAGCTTGAAGTCTGGGATTGTGATGCCTCCTGCTTTGGTATCCTTTTGCAAGGTTGCTTTGGCTATTCGGGGTCTTTCCTGGTTCCATACAAATTTTAGGATTATTTGTTCCAGCTCTGTGAAGAATGCTGGTGTTATTTTGATAGGGATTGCATTGAATGTGTAGATTACTTTGGGTAGTATCAACATTTTAACAATATTTTTTCGGGGCACCTGGGTGGTTCAGTTGTTAAGCAGCCAACTTCGGCTCAGGTCATGATCTCATGGTCCATGAGTTTGAGCCCCGCATCGGGCTCTGTGCTGACAGCTCAGAGCCTGGAGCCTGTTTCAGATTCTGTGTCTCCCTCTCTCTGACCCTCCCCTGTTCATGCTCTGTCTCTCCCTGTCTCAAAAATAAATAAAAAAATGTTAAAAAAAAAACAATATTTTTTCTTTCTATCCAGGAGCATGGAATCTTTTTCCACTTTTTTTGTGTCCTCAATTTCTTTCATAAGCTTTCTATAGTTTTCAGTGTATAAATTTTTCACCTCTTTGGTTAGATTTATTGCTAGGTATTTTATGGTTTTTTGTGCAACTGTAAATGGGATCGATTCCTTGATTTCTCTTTCTGTTGCTTCATTGTTGGCATATAGGAATGCAACAGATTTCTGTGCATTGATTTTATATCCTGCAAGTTTGCTGAATTCATGAATCAGTTCTAGCAGTCTTTTGGTGGAATCTTTTCTATTTTCCATATAGAGTATTATGTCATCTGCACAGAGTGAAAGTTTGACCTCCTCCTGGCTGATTTGGATGCCTTTTATTTCCTTGTGTTGTCTGATTGCAGAGGCTAAGACTTCCAATACTATGTTAAATAACAGTGGCAAGAGTGGACATCCCTGTCTTGTTCCTGACCTTAGGAGGAAAGCTCTCAGCTTTTCCCCATTTAGGATGATATTAGTGTTGGGTTGTTCGTATATAGGTTTTATGATCTCGAGGTATGCTCCTTCTATTCCTACTTACTTGAAGGTTCTTATTAAGAAATGATACTGTATTTTATCAAAGGCTTTCTCTGCATCTATTGACAGGGTCATATCGGTCTTGTCCTTTCTTTTATTGATGTGATGAATCATGTTAATTGTTTTGTGGATATTGAACCAGCCCTGCATCCCAGGTATAAATCCCACTTAGTTGTGGTGAATATTTTAATGTATTGTTGGAGCCAGTTGGCTAATATCTTGTTGAGGATTTTTGCATCCATGTTCATCAGGGTAATTGGTCTATAGTTCTCCTTTTTAGTGGGGTCTCTGGTTTTGGAATCAGGGTAATGCTGGCTTCATAGAAAGAATTTGGAAGTTTTCCTTCCATTTCTATTTTTTGGAACAGTTTCAAGAGAATAGGTGTTAACTCTTCCTTAAATGTTTGGTAGAATTCTCCTGGAAACCCATCTGTCCCTGGACTCTTGTATTTTGGCAGATTTTTGATTACTAATTCGATTTCCTTAATGGTTATGGGTCTGTTCAAATTTTCTATTACTTCCTGTTTCAGTTTTGGTAGTGTATATTTTTCTAGGGATTTGTCCATTTATTCCAGATTGCCCATTTTATTGGCATATAATTGCTCATAATATTCGGTTATTATTGTTTTTATTTCTGTTGTGTTGGTTGTGATCTCTCCTCTTTCATTCTTGATTTTATTTAATGGGTCCTTTCTTTTTTCTTCTTGATCAAACTGGTTAGGGGTTTATCAATTTTGTTAAAGAACCAGCTTCTGGTTTCATTGATATGTTCTACTGTTTTTTTGGTTTTGATAGCATTAATTTCTGCTCTAATCTGTATTATTTCCTGTCTTCTGCTGGTTTGGGGTTTTATTTGTTGTTCTTTTCCCAGCTCCTTAAGGTGTAAGGTTAGGTTGTGTATCTGAGATCTTTCTTCCTCCTTTGGGAAGGCCTGGATTGCTATATATTTTCCTCTTAAGACCACCTTTGCTGTATCCCAGAGGTTTTGGGTTATGCGGTTATCATTTTCATTGACTTCCATATACTTTTTAATTTCCTCTTTAACTTCTTGGTTAGCCCATTCATTCCTTAGTAGGATGTTCTTCAGTCTCCAAGTATTTGTTACATTTCCAAATTTTTTCTTGTGATTGATTTCAAGTTTCATAGCCTTTTGGTCTGAAAATACGCATGGTATGACTGGATCTTTCTGTACTTACTTAGGTTTGATTTGTGTGTCAGTATATGGTCTATTCTGGAGAACATTCCATGTGCACTGGGGAAGAATGTATATTCTGCTGCTTTCATATGAAATGTTCTGAATATATCTGTTAAGTCCATCTGGTCCAGTGTGTCATTCAAAGCCATTGTTTCCTTGTTGATTTTTTGAATAGATGATCTGTCCCTTGTTGTGAGTGGGGTGTTGAAGTTTCCTACTATTATGGTATTACTATCAATGAGTTTCTTTATGTTTGTTACTAATGATGTATATATTTGGGTGCTCTCACATTTGGCCCATAAATGTTTACAATTGTTAGGTCTTCTTGGTCTATAGACCCCTTGATTTTGATATAATACCCTCTGCATCCCTTGACACAGTTGTTAATTTAAAGTCTAGATTGTCTAAGTATGGCTACTCCAGCTTTCTTTTGTTGACCATTAGCATGATAGATGGTTCTCCATCCCCTTACTTTCAATCTGAAGGTGTCTTTAGGTCTAAAGTGGGTGTCTTGTAAACAGCATGTAGATGGATCTTGTTTTCTTATCCATTCTGTTACCCTATGTCTTTTGATTGGAGCATTGAGTCCATTGACATTTAGGGTGAGTACTGAAAGATATGAATTTATTGCCATTATGATGCTTGTGGAGTTGGAGTTTCTGGTGATGTTCTCTAGTCCTTTCTAATCTTTTGTTTCTTTTAGTGTGTGTGTGTGTGTGTGTGTGTGTGTGTGTGTGTGTGTGTGTATACATATCTATTCACTCATCTTTTCTCCCCTGAGAAAGTTCCTCTTAATATTTCTGCAGGGCTGGTTTAGTGGTCACAAACTCCTTTAATTTTTGTTATGGATAAATAATTCTTGGCTGCATATTTTTCTGATTTAGCACACTGAATGTATCCCGTCACTCCCTTCTGGCCTGCCAAGTTTCTGTGGATAGGTCTGCTGCAAACCTGATCTGTCTCCCTTGTATATTAGGGACTTTTTTTCCCTTGCTGCTTTCATGATTCTCTCCTTGCCTGACTGTTTTGTGAATTTGACTATGATATGCCTTGTTGATGGTCAGTTTTTGTTGAATCTAATGGGGGTCCTTTGTGCTCTCTGGATTTTGCTGTCATTGTCTTTCCTCAGGTTAGGAAAGTTTTCCACTATGATTTGCTCACATAATCCTTCTACCCCTATTTCTCTCTCTTCCTCTTCTGGGACCCCTATGATTCTGATGTTGTTCCTTTTTAATGAGTCACTGATTTCTCTAATTCTTAAATCATGCTTTTTTGCCTTAATCTACCTCTTTTTTCTGCTTCGTCATTCTCTGTAAGTTTGTCCTCTGTATCGCTGATTCTCTGTTCTGCCTCATCCATCCTTGCCCCCACAGCATCCATCCGTGATTGCAGCTCAGTTATAGAATTTTTAATTTCATTCTGGCTATTTTTTTCTCCTTTTATTTCTGCAGAAAGGGACTCTAATCTATTTTCGACTCCAGCTAGTGTTCTTATTACCGTGGGTCTACATTCTGGTTCAGACATTTTGCTTGTTTCTGTGTTGGTCAAGTCCCTGGCTGTTGTTTCTTTGTGCTCTTTCTTTTAGGGTGAATTCCTTCATTTTGTCATTTTGAAGGGAGAAAAGGAATTAATGAGGTAGAAAAATTGTAATTAAAAAAATTAGAGTTAAAAAAATATTAAAATTAAAAATTAAACACACCCACACACAAATTGAATAGATGATGATAGATCCTAGGTGTGGTTTGGTCTGGGTGTTGAAAGTGGTTTGACAAATTAGAGAAAAAAAAAGGGGGGGTGAGGGAGAGAAAAAAAAAGGAAATCATTTGAGAATTTGAAAAAATGAATACACTGAAGTGGACTAAAATGAGATGATTGGGGTAAAGTAGGATTTGAAAACATATACACAAAAGTAAAGAATATAGTGGAAAAAATTAAAGAAAAATATTTTTAATAAAAATTAAAATTAAATGATTTTTTCATTTTTTTCATTTTCTGTAAGAAAAAAGAAAAAAACTAAAAAGAGAAACAAGATAAATAAAAGAAAAAAGAAAAAAAATAGTTTGAAAATTTGAAAAAGTGAATACACTGTAGTAGACTAAGATAAAATGATGGAAGTAGAATATAATTTGAAAAAAAATTTATGTAACAGCAAAACATATAGTAATGAAATTAAATAAAAATATTTTAATAGAAATTGAAAGTAAAAATGAAGTTTTTATCTTTCTGCATTCAAGAAAAATAAATGAAAAAGAGAAAAAAAAGGATTGAAAATTTGAAAAGGTACAAAGTACACTGAAGTAGACTAAAATAAAATGATGGAAGTAAAGTTGAATTTGAAAAAAATTACAGAAATGTAAAAAATGTAGTAATAAAAATTAAAGAAATGTGTTTTTAATAAAAATTGAAAATAAAAATGAATTTTTTATCTTTTTGTATTCAAGAAAAAGAAAAGAATTGTAAAAGAGCAAAAGGAAAAAGGAAAAAAAAAGAAAATTGATCAGATGAACTGGCCAACAGATTGAATGAAGTAGGACTGAAATTGTTTTGTTTTCCCCCAGAAGTCAGTCTATGTAGCTCTCTATAGTCCATAAACCAAGCTGGCAGTGAGATTTGTATTCCTGAAGAGCAAAGTTGGCCCAGTTCGGCGGGGCTCAGTGTAAGAGCTCCGCTCTCCACTAAGATGGCATTTGTAGCCTACTGGGGTGGATTGTTGCGAGGTTCGTAGGTGCGTATGAGCATGCGCGGGAGCGGTGAAAATGGCACCACCCAACCACCTAGTCTGTTCTCGCAGATCAGCAATCTTGCACCCGTCATCCGTCTTTAGCTCTCATCCACTCGCCGCTTCTTCACTCTCCATGACCAGGCCCCTTGCAGTACCCTTCTCCCAAGTTTTGTCTCAGATGTGGCTATTTTCCCCGGCCCCTTACTTCCCAAGGACTGTGGTTTTGACCCATTCCACCCCTCTGTGGATGGGTCTCACCAAGCAATGGCCGAATGAGCAATGGCTGAATAACACCTGCACCCAGGTATGCCCACTGGACCCTGTTGTTGCCGGTCCCCGAGACTGCGGCCAGGTGCCAGCCCGTCCCAGAAAATGTTCGGGAGTGGTGTAGCAGCAGTATCTCAGGTATTATGGAAAATCACAACACATATCTGGCACCAGGCTTCACTCTTAACGACCTTGCCCCAGCACCAGTGAATGTGGCCGCCTTCTGGAGTCTGCTGGGACCAGGTTGCTTCAACAGTCTTTACCAAATGTCCTTCCAGCAGTGGAACTGCTTTTCCCCTCTTGGCCTGAGAACCTCCCGGACCCCACTCTGTTCCTGGGGATTCGCCCTTCCCACCAGGGCACCGCCAGGTATCAAGCTGTGGGGTTGCAACCTTTGCACTCCCCTTGTTTACAGTCTTAATTGAATGTAAACCGTCTCCTTCCTCCTTTCTCCCTTTTTAGTTTAGTCCCCATGGCTGTTTTCAATTTTCCACTTTCTCTCCAGCTACTTTTGGGGAGGGGTGATTTTCCCATATTCTCCCCACCTCCCCAGTCTCCATCCTCTCTCCTCCCTCAAAAGCAGTTCTCTACCTTTCTCAGCTTCTTGCTCCCCAAGTTCAGCTCTCTGTGCCGCATACCTGCTGAATTCTGTGGTTCAGGTTGTGCAGACTGTTGTGTTAATTTTCCAATCAGTTTTCTAAGTGTGTAGGATGATTTAGTGTTGGTCTGGCTATATTTCATGGACTTGAGACACACAAAAAGCTTCCATGCTGTTCTGCCATCTTGGCTCCTCCCTCAAGGTCCATTTTAAAATAACATATATCACTTCACATTTAGTGTTAGTACATTACAATAACAAATCCTAATTCCTCCCTTCTGTCCCTTGTATCATTTATTTCACTTACTCATAAGCATACATAAATACAGGCATGCAGGTTTGTGTGTGTGTATGCACTCATACACAAGTGTATATTATCAAAAACATCTTTGCTATTTTGAACAGTTAGCTATTGTGTAATTAAATGTAAGAAAAAGAAAAAGTTTTATTTTACTTTCATCTTTTTCTTTATTGATTCTCTTTCTTTATGTAGATTCCAATTTCTAAGCTATATTATGTATCTCTATAGAATTTTTAGCATTCCTTTCAGGTAAGATCTATTGGCAAAAAAGGTACTTTAATTTTTGTTTGTATTAGAATGTCTTTCTCTACTACCTTTGAAGGATAGTTTTGTATAGTATAGAATTCTAGATTAGTATTTTATTTTTGTTTTTTCTCTCAACACTTTAAATATTTCACTCCAGTGTCTCATTGTTTTCATGGTTTCTGAGGAGAATTTGAACATAATTCTTACTCTGTTCCTCTCTAAGTAAGTTTCTTTTTTTCTTGTTTCTTTCAGGATTTTTTTCTTTATTTTTGATTTTCCATGCGTTGAAAATGTTATGCCTGGACATAGATTTTTTTTTCTAGTTTTGTTATGTATCTTTTTGTTTTCTGAATTTCTGAACTTTCTGGATATATGATGTGGTGTCTTATATTAGTTTGGGGAGATTTTCAATTGCAAATATTTCTTCTGTTCCTTTCTGTTTCTTCTTCTCTTTTTGGTATTCTCATTATATGCATGTTACACGTTTTGTACTTGTCATATAGCCCTTGGATGTGTTGTTTTCCAGTCTTCCCTCTGCTCTTGGTCCCTATGCTTTTCAGTTGTGAAGGTCTCTACTGAAATACCCTTAATATTTCTTAATAATTTCTTAATAATACTGAAATTTCCTCTCCATGCCCAGTCGACTGATGAGCCATTCACAGGTATTGTTCATTTCATTTACCATGCTATTTTGATCTCTCGCATGCAGGTTCTTTTCTAGGATTCCTGTTTTTCTTCTCATAGTGCTTATTTTGAATGTTGTGTAGTTTTCCATTAGAGCCATTAGCATATTAATCATAGTTGTAGTAAATTGTTGCTCTGTTAATTCCATTATCTGTGTCATGTCTGAGTCTGGTTTTGATGCTTGCTTTGTCTCGTCAACCTGTTTCTTTGTTTTTGTTTTTTGTTTTTTGTTTTTGTTTTTGCCTTTTAGTATGTCTTACAAATTCCCCACCCCTCTCTATTTTCTTTTTTTTGGGGAATATACCCAGACTCAATACACCCTGCACTGGTCTTATGGAGATGTTACTTTTCATTTTCTGTTCTAATAAATTGTGATTGTCTGTATTCTATTGGTCTCTTCAATTTTGGGGGCAACAGTTTGCCCCATGACCTCATTTCTTTTATGAATTTTTCATTTTTTTCAACTTCTTACTTTTTGTTACAATGGAGTATCTACTTGTGAGCTGCCTATGTGCCAGACCAAAAACCAGAAGTCTGAGCTCCATGCTTAAAATTATGTCTCTCAGGGGTGCCTGAGTCTGTCATTTATGCCTCTGACACTTAGTTTCAGCTCAGGTCATTATCTCATGATTCATGAGTTTGAGCCCTGTGTTGGACTCTGCTTTGGTGTGTGGAGCCTACCTGGGATTCTCTCCCCCCCTCCCCCCGCCAAATATACAAATAACTTCAACAATAACAACAACACACCTCTGTCTCCTAACCTCAGGGAGATCTGTGTGCTCTGCTTGAGCTCCATCACCTAATATTTCAGTTAAGAAAGAATTTTTAGGCTCATACCTCAGGTAGTGCTAATGTTCACATTCCCTCTCTTTCTCTTCTCTTAGAGGAAATAATCTTGCACTTCTTGTTTTACAGAATGTGAATAAATTTGTTTTATGTATTTTACGCAAGGAAAGACTCTGATTATATGATTTCACTTATACAATTTCACTTATACATGGATTCTAAAAGACAAAACAAATGAATAAAGAAACAGAAACCAAAATCACACCAATAAATACAGAGAACAAACTGACATTTCCCCAGTTTTACATTTGTTTGTGGCAGGTATGCTAGTCTTTTCCCAGTTATGTAATCATTTTTAAAAGTAGAATCCAGTGAAAATTCACATTTCTATTGTTACACATCTATATTAATTTTAGTATGTTTATGGGTTGTGGTTTGAATAATAATGAGTTATTAATTTTTTTGTTAGACACAAAACTTTGGTTCAAATACTTAAAGTAAAAATATTTGTTTTAATTGAATTCAAGGAAATAAAAGGACTAAAAATGCCCATCAGAGAATTAACAAAATAAACTTTAATCATATACAAAGCAGTGAAAATCAGTGAAAAATGAGACTAATCAATGCATATGTGGAGAAAAGTAAATCTATGGCCATAAGAGTTTACTTGCAGTAAACACACATAAAAATGCATGTCTATGTGTATTTATATGATATAAAATAACATTTATACATATATATGGTGGACACAAACATACTTGTGCACACTCAAACACTTTCAGCTTTACATAGCTGAAGAGATAGATAACATATACTTGTAAGGGTGAATGGAGACCAAATTATGGAGAGCCTTGAGAGTTAAACTCAAAAATCAAGAACTGATATGTTACAAGTCAGTAATTTCAAATGAGGAAATGATATTATGTAAATACATGAAATACTTGTTTTAAATATATATTTGAGGTGAGTTTGAACTTGGAAAGTTAGAGACTGGAAAAGTATCTCAGATACTATTGGAATAAGCAAGATATGAAGTTTTAAGGTGGTGGATGAGGGTAATGAAGATGCAGAAAAGAAGAAAAAAAGTGTATTATGGAAAAATTTTGAAAGGCAGAAATACTAGATTTGCTTTTTTAAAGTTTTTATTTAAATTCTAGTTAGTCAACATATAGGATAATATTGGTTTCAGCAGTAGAATTTATTAATTGCTCACTGACCTACAACACTCCTTATTCATCACAACAAGTACCCTCCTTAATACCCATCACCCATCTAGTCCATCGCTCACCCACCTCCCTCCATGAACTCTGTTCTCTACAGTTAAGAATTTCTTATGGATTATCTCTCTTTTTTCCCCTTTCCCTATGTTCATCTATTTTGTTCCTTAGATTCCAAATTTGAGTGAAATCATATGTTATTTGTCTTTCTCTACCTGACTTATTTTCTTTGCATAGTATATTCCAGCTTCATCCATGTTATTGCAAATGGAAAGTTTCCATTCTTTTTGATAGCTGAGTTCTATCTCATCGTATGTGTATATATTACCTTTTCGTTCTCTTCATCAGTTGGAGGACATTTGGGCTCTTTCTGTAATTTGGCTATTATTGGTAATTCTGTATAAATATCAGGGTATGTGTGTCCCTTTGAATAAGTATTTTTGTATCCTTTGGGTAAATACAAATAGTGCAATTGCTGAGTCATAGGGTAGTTGTATTTTTAAAATTTGAGGAACCTCCATACTATTTCCCAGAGTGTCTGGACTAGTTTGCATTCACACCAACAGTATAAGAAGGTTCCCCTTTCTCTGCACCTTCACCAACATCTGTTGTTTCCTGTGTTGTTCACTGTAGCCTTCTGACAGGTATGAGGTTGTATCTCATCGTGATGTTCATTTGTATTTCCCTGATGATGAATGATGTTGAGAATCTTTTCATGTGTCTGTTAGCCATCTGTATGTATGGTCAACTAATGTTGGACAAAGCATGAAGGAATATGCAATGGAAGAAAGGCTGTCTCTTCAACAAATGTTGTTGGGAAAGAATGAACCTGGACTACTTTTTTATACCATACATAAAAATATTTTCAAAATGGATCAAAACCCTAAATGTGAGACAGGAAACCATAAAATATCCTAGAGGAGAGCACAGGCAGTAACCTGTTTGACCTTGGACATAGCAGCTTTTCACTAGACACATCTCTGAGAGGAAGGGAAACAAAAGCAAAAGTGAACTGTTGGGACCTCATCAAGATAAAAAGCTTCTGCACAGCAAAGGAAATAATCAACAAAACTCAAAGACAACATACAGAACGAGAGAAGATACTTGCAAATGACATATATGATAAAAGGTTAGTATCCAAATCTATAAAGAACTTATCAAACTAAACACCCCAGAAATAAATAATACATTAAAAAAATAAGAGATTGGCAATCAAAATGGAGGGGAGAGAAAACATAAGAGATTGTCAAATAATTTATATATAAATTATATATTATATACATATATATAATGCAAATATAAGTATTAATGCTTATTTGTTCTTATATACTTTTGCTGACCATTAAAAATGTTTTCTATGATATTGTAATTAACCACAAAGTGGTAAACTCTAATATTTGTCAATCTAGCAACCAGACATTTTTTTGCAATGATAATATTTTATTTTACATCCTAGATATGTCATTGGAAATACACATAATCCTATTTATATATTGCATATTCAATATCTAAAAAATACAAAGAACATGATATTTAATGAATTTACATATTTAAACCTTGAAAATTTGCTAGTTTTCTTTCTGTTTCCTCTTGATAAACTTGAATTTCCTTTAAATAAAAGAATCTTACAAATGAACATTTCTAATTTTTTTAATGTTTTATTTATTTTTGAAAGAGAGAGAAAGAGAAACAGAGTGCAAGCAGGGGAGGGGCAGAGATAGAGGGAGACAAGGAGTCTGAAGCAGGCTCCAGGCTCTGAGCTGTCAGCACAGAGCCCGATGCAGGACTTAAACCCACAAACCGTGAGATTGTGACCTGAGCCCAAGTCGGGCGCTTAACTGATGGAGCCACCCAGGCACCCCTACAAATGTACATATCTAAAATTTTATTAAAAACTACGTAAAAATTGATAGAAACGTCTAATATTTGAAGAACTGACTTTTTTAAAAGGCAAAATTTTTTACATGGTGTTTCATAAGTAGCAGTAGGAAACTTGTCTATATTTTGGAGATATTAAAAACATAATTATATAGAATTAGAATGGCTTAGAAAGATATTAAGTAATCCAAAATGAAATATAACATAGCGGTCATGTATCTTTATTATGGATACTTAACTTTTGTCTGAAATATGTTTATTGGAGAAGATGATTTCTTAAAGAGTTTGAGTAGTAGGAGTTTCTCATTATTTTCATCACTTGTTAGCTCTTTGGAAGCTGACATTTTCTTCTAAATTAATACTTAGCAGTGTTAATCAAAGACTTCTTACACTAAGTCCAACGTTTGCATATTTACCTTTTATACAAAAAGGTTATGTCTACATAATATAGATAATTAAGGTAGTTATTAAGAGAGAAGACAAGTTCTCAGCCCATGTCTTTATTATTTGAATATGTTACACTAAATCACCTGTCTACTTTATAATAATAGGTGTTATTTTATGCAACAAGCATCATGTTAATAGCTTTAGATATATTAAAGCCTGCACATACATATAAAATATAATGTTAATTTTTTTTATAAATGATTATATACACTCAAGTTACCTGAGGTTTTGAAACTAGAAATGGTAGAGACATAAAAACTGGTAATCTTACGTCCATGCTTTTTTTTTTTTTTTTTTGTCATTGTTGTTTCTTTGGTTTTTTTGTGTGTGTGTTTTTAAATTCAACTAAGTTAACATATAGTATAGTATTGGTCAGGAGTAGAATTTAGTGATTAGTCACTTACATATAATATCCAGTGCTCATCCCAACAAGTGCCCTCCTTAATGACCATCACGCATTTAGCCCATCCCCCTACACACCTCCCTTCCAGCAGCGCTCAGTTTGTACTCTGTGTTTAAAAGACTCTTATTTTAGGAAGCTTGGATGGCTCAGTCAGTTAAGTATCTGACTTTGGCTCAGGTCATGATCTCACAGTTCTTGAGTTCGAGCCCCTTGTTGGGTTCTGTGCAGACAGCTCAGAGCCTGGAGCCTGCTTTGGATTCTGTGTCTCCCTCTCTCTCTGACCCTCCCCTCCTCATGCTCTCCCTCTCCCTCTCTCTCAAAAATAAGTAAACATTAAAACAAAAACTCTTATGTTTTGCCTTCCTCTCTCTTTTGATCTTATTTTTTATATCTTATTTTATCTATATTTTTATCTTATTAGATTTTATATATTATTTTTTATATCTTTTTTCCCCTATGCTCATCTGTTTTCTTTTGTAAATTTCACATACAAGTGAAATCTTGTGGTATTTATCTTTCTCTGAGTGAATTATTTTGCTTAGCATAATACATTCTAACTCCATCTATGTTGTCGCAAATGGCAAGATTTCACGCTTTGAGATCTCAGAGTAATATTCCATTGTGTGTGTGTGTGTGTGTGTGTGTGTGTGTGTGTACCACTTATTTTTTCTTCATTCATTAGTTGATGGACTTTGGGGTTCTTTCTATTATTTGGTTATTGTTGATAGTGTGGTCATAAACATTGGGGTGCATGTGCCTCTTCAAATCAGCATTTTTGTATCCTTTGGATATATACATAGTAGTGCAATTTCTGGATCATAGGGTAGTTCTATTTTTAATTTTTTGAGATACCTCCATACTGTTCTCCCGAGTGGCTGTACCAGTTTGCATTCTACCCACAGTGCAAAAGTGTTCCCCTTCCTCCTCATCCTCACTATCTGTTGTTTCCTGAGTTAATTTTAGCCATTCTGATAGGTGTGAGGTGGTATCTCATTGTGGTTTTGATTTGTATTTCCCTGATGATGAGTGATCTTGAGCATCTTTTCATGTATCTGTTAGCCATCTGGATGTCTTCTTTGGAAAAGTGTATATTCCTGTCTTCTGCCCATATCTTCACTGGATTACTTGTTTTTGGGGTGTTGAGTTTCATAAGTTCCTTACAGATTTTGGATACTAACCCTTTATCTGATATGTCATCTGCAAATATATTCTCCCATTTGGTGGGTTGCCTTTGAGTTTTGTTGATTGTTTCTTTCATGCCCATACTATTAAATATTGCATATGGTTATCTATCTAGCAATTCTTGCCATTTCAGATGATAAAGCTCTTAACAACTATTAATGGCATTGGCATATTTAAAAAAAATATTAGCCTAATTAATTAATTAAGCGACTTGGTAAAGGTGATATAGACTCTTACCAGGAGGTTCCATGTTGGTTCCCAGGGATGCAGATTTCACTGCCGATTTTTACAATTGTATTAGCTCCTCTGATTTTTTTTTTTTATGTGTTAAGTATCTCTCACTATTGAATTGGTATCTTAAACTGCCAGGAATGTTAATCTTTTTTGTTATGTAAGTGCTAAATATATCTAATAAAATATATCTATATAGAGAGATATCTATAACTTGTATCCTCTGATAACATTTGTAACATAATCCCTTTCTGGATTTCTGCTTGTTGAGAATTCACATCAGTATATCTGTATTATTAGTCTCTCATTACTCACTGTTCTTTTTTCTCCAAAATTTCTTCTCTTTATTCGAATTTATCTGTTATTCTTCGTCATTTAAGACTTATATTTCCGTCTAGAAGTAAATTTTATCTTTCCTTGTATCTTCATATTTTGTTGTAATACAATATATAAAGATTTTGAAAGTAAACATTAAATAATATTTTCATTAAGTAAATAAATGTACTGGATGCGAAATAATTATTTTAAGATATTATCTAACTGATAGCCTTCAAGTAAACAGTTTATTAAATATGACCAGTTATTTTGAGTGATTTCCTAGAGCAGTCCTTTAAAACTACATCTTGCTATATCTTGTAGAATTGGGACTTCACAGTTCACATAGAGATATTAACCCTATTCTCCATTTCAAGTTTTAGATGCTTCTTTATTTTCTGACTAAATCAAGAGCATATGTTTAACACTGAAAGAAGAAAAACCAAGACCATATGTTTGAAAAAGGGATTAACCGTAATGTCTAAATTCTAATGACACTTTTAACTAGTCTAATGATACAACTTCATTATTTTTCATTCTAATGTCAAACATAACTTTTCATTCTAAAGACTTCTGAAATACTCAGAATGACTAGAGAAAGACATGACTTAGAGAAAGACATTTCAAGTGATAGTTTAAAAATATAGAAATTCTAGAGATGTAAGTTTATATATTTAGAAATACCTAACTTTTTTTTTTCAGTTTTAGCCATTGTAAAAACATCATTTGTTGCACTTCTGGTAATTAGTATATCCATTATTGGTATATGTGAATGACTTGGGTGTGAGAAGTAAAATTTTCCTGAAGGAATGGGATGATCTTTAATGTAGACTTTTGTAATTCTAATTTACTTTTGACTAATGGATACTAAAATAAGATTGACTAATGACAGCACCTCTGGTTTCACATAGATAATGCAAGAATGTTCATTCATGCAATCAGACTGTGAAAGGCATGTTTCTACTTGAAATTTATAGAATCATAGCATGCTTCACTCTTGATTTAGAAAGCGACAAAGATGCTGTAAATCTGACAGGCATTCTGGCAGCAATAGTTTATCATTTCCTCCTCAAATGAGTTGACTGAGCGATTACAAAAAATCAGATTCCTTTGATGTTTCCTCTGGTAAACAGCAAACTTGAATTATATTGAAAAGAATGCAGTGATGGCAAATCACTTAGAAACTAAGAACCTAATCCTTATTACAAATTTGCCAATGTAATGGAAGGCCTCGATGGTGTGTCTTTAAGAGATTAGTACCTTCATGTTAATATTTTGACACACATTGGTAGGGATCCCACAGCTAGTCAGTAACTGATTATTATTCCTACTTTTTAGTATATGTTTCCCCTTCAATGCCCTATCAGTGATCTTTAGCCTGTTTTCTTTGGAATAGAAAAGGTTGTGTTGATATACTTACACTTTATACAGTTATTGCTTTTGACAGGTAGAGTTCAATCTTTCTAAATAGTCCAATAAATTATGCAAATGTCACCAAACTTAATTGAAATCAATGATTTAAATTTCTTTCAAATGAAAATTTGGGTGGATGGATAGATGGATGTTTTTTCATTACCAATGAAAGAGTTTCTGTGCAAGGGCTCTGCACCTCTAGCACAAATCATATCTCCTTGCTGATACGTTGCAAAACACGGTTCTTTGTGAAGCTCCTCTGACTTACAATGTGCAAATAAAAGAAAGATTTTATTAAGAGTAGAGTTTTATTTTACTCATTGTGATTTTTTTATTACCCATATAGCAGTTGGATATTTTGATCCTAGACATTATTATATGTGTGGAGTTGGTGCTGCTTGGATTAGGGTAAGGCTAGATAGATTTTTAGCTAGTTATCCTAAGGGAAATACAAAATCATTTTACTTTATGTATGAATGCTTGAATCCAACTGTAAAGTAATTTTGCAAATTATATTCCATGAATCTACATAACACATCTTGTCATTTTTCTTTACATTTCCTCTTGGTGAGTCAAAAAACCATGTGTAATGCTTAATTTTTTCTTTAGAGAAATGTTTCTAGCTGAAAAGATTATTCCACAGTGTGGAAAGATAACTGTGGAGGAAGTTGTCCAGAGAAGTTTTAGCATGTCATTACAGACAATATTTTCAGTAAAGTTGTGTTTGTGTCTCTGTCTAGATCAGGGCTTTATATTTGTTTTATAGACTTCATAATCAAGGTAAACAGAGCTGTAAATTGCTGTTTCTTGGTCTGTGTTAGGATGAGATACTTGTAAGAGAATCTATCTTAAATTTTTCACTACTTTGTATCTAATTCTTTGCAGTGAGCTTTAATTTATTGGCTATATAATTCAAAATATTGTGTATGTTCCTAATGAAGAAAGAAAGGCATAGATAGTTTACACAGTTCTGTTATAAGCCTTCAGGTTAGGTACAATTATTACTTATGTTATTCATTAGAGAATAAGGTTTATTTTGAAGAGACAAATAGACTTGAGTGCTTTGAATTCCAGTCAAATGTGCCAACCTATAGAATCTACTACTAGGCTATGATATATCTCAGAGCAAAGGGTAATTTTAAATATAGCAACTAAAAATAAACTAGAGCAGTTCTAACTCCTTTCTAGATTCAGCCTCAAGGTTTTGGCTTAAATGCCTGTTACAATATAAAAAGGCTTAACTACATCAGTGATTAAGAGAAAATTGAGAGATACTTGACTATCTTTTGGTTATAAATTCAATATTATGCTGATGGAGCTTTTTATTACATGAACTTTAATTAAGTTGATTACATTAAAACTTATAACCTGTTTCTTATTTAGTTGAATTATGCTAGCTATGGATTAATTTAGCAAGCTTATTTTCATAGGCAAATTAAATTACCGAACTTTAATTTGCTTAACCATTGAATATGATCTCCAAAAACTTTAAAATAGCTCAAATGGATTTTACAATTAAACTTAATTAGAGTTATCATTGCAGTGTCACAAAAGTTGAATAATAAAGTAAGGTAAATGAACTCTATGAAAATGTGCATTAAGTTATTTCATTTAAGTTCATTTTCTTACTGTAAGATAATTTTTCAATACTTTATGCTATTACTCTATATGTATATATGTATGTGTTTGTACATCTTGGAATCGTGCATAAAATAAAATTAATGTAAGTATACTCAAGGTTTTATTGATAAAAGAGAAATTGCAAGGGCCTTTTTGGGAACATACGGTATGACCTCTGAGAGTAGATGTTAATTCTTTCTAAAGAAGTAATGAAGAGTTGTAGATACAACAAAAGAAACTTTAACTCATAAATATTAACTCATAACATTATAGTTTCTAACAAGTAAAGCAAATTTATTTATTAAAATAAGGTAACCGATAGATTTAGTGACTTAAATCTCATATGACTAATTATTAGCAGAGAGTGATCTCTTGATTTTAAGAACAATGCTCTTACAAAACAAGACAAACTAGGATCCATAGGATGTTACAGCTGGTTCATAAATCTCTGCTGCTATAACTGGCAGAAAGAATTAATACAGATGATTCAACCAAAAAATTGCTTATTAGGTTATTTGAGGAAATGGGTATCAAGTTGTATATATATCATACATACATAGATACTAGACAGTGGAAAACCTTGTATATACACATGTATGAGTATACACGCACAAATGCCTCACAAAAGGTAAATAGTTCTATACTTGGGAAGACTGTGAAGGTCTTGGGTCAGAGAGACCTGTAGTTGGATTGTCAGCCCTAACATAGGTTGTGCAAAATAGTGCTTTATCAGTTTGAAGGATTGTAGTGAGGATTCATAGTTATGTATAAATAGCTCTTTGCACTGTGTCTTTTTTATGATCAGAATTCAGTAATTCATGGTATTTAATGCCACTGTTTGTATCTATATTTTATAGATGTGGGTATAATATTAGAAATCTTTTTCAATTTTTCTGTTTCTGACATTGTTGGCTACCTTCTCATTTTTAAAACTTGTTTAGTTTTTGACATGGTTGTACTATCTTACTGATTTTATTACATCACAGACTTTTTTTCTATTGTATCCTTCTAGTACTTCGTACTCATCATTAAAGTTTTGTCCTTCACACTCATTCTTTCTCTCTCTAAATCTGTCCTTTTCTTCTTAATTTCATACTTTCAACTAACACATGTGGTTGTAGGTGATTCTCATAGGTTTTTTTTTCAAGAACCAATTCCAATTTCTCTCCAAAGAGTGCAATTTCTAAACAGATGAGATTTTTGTCCAGTCTCAAATTTTAATATCCTTCAATCAAATGTCCATCTTCCTTTCTGTATCTGTTTTCAATTTTTTTTTATTTCATCATTGTGGTTATAAACTTCAAGCTTTTAAAAATTATTTTTCTTGAACTGTCAGTTTTAGTCTTCACACTCTGATATCCCAATATAATATGGTAAAATTATTCTTTGGTGATATTGCTTTATATGTATTACAATTACTTTTCAGGAGTTAAATTGTTAAGTGATTATTTTTTGCCAGCCTGTTTCTAATCTCTCCTTCAAGTTACATCACTTCCTACTCAGACATATTAAAATGTCAGTTCTACATTATCAAAAGAGTCCAGGGGTTAACTCCTCAAACTGAAATTGTGGATCATATAGCCTTTCTTAATTTCTCCACTAATATGTTAATTTACATATATTATAGTAAACTGTTGGTATTTAAATAAAACTAGTGCTTTCACATATACTTTTATAAACCTTTCTCATATCTTCTCATGCAAATATTTTATAATCTTGAAAGACTGACTCATGATCAACTGTTCACTAAAGTCTCTGTGTAGAAGTAATTTCTTCCTTTAAAACTTCCTATAACAGGGGGCACCTGAGTGGCTCAGTGAGTTGAGCTTCCAACTTCTGCTCAGGTCTTGATCTAGGGGTTCACGGGTTTGAGCCCCACATATGTGCTGACAGCTTGGAGCCTAGAACCCGCTTTGGATTCTCTGGTGTGTGTGTGTGTGTGTGTGTGTGTGTGTGTGTGTGTGTGTGTGAGAGTGTGTGTGTCAAAAATAAACAAACATTTAAAAAATTAAAAAAATACTCCTATGACAGAGGCGCCTGGGTGGCTCAGTTAGCTAAATGTGCGACTCTTGATTTTGGCTCAGCTCGGGTCATGATCTCATGGTCTTGGAATGGAGCCCCGTGTGTGTGTGTGTGTGTGTGTGTGTGTGTGTGTGTGTGTATACATACATACATATATATATATACTATACATATACACTATATGTGACAATTTCCTGTAAACTTAACAATTAATTACTACTACCAGAGTCATCTTCCCCTCTTTCTTGAGTACTTGATCAATGTATTATTTTATCTTTTATAGCCTAACTCTCAATGTCTGAAGACAACCTCCATGCAGGATTAATTTTCCACCATGCTTGTTACTCTGTCATGCACCTACTAGGCACTCAAAAATGGTTGAGTAAACATTTCAATTTCATTTTGTATGCTTAAATCAATAGTTTTACGATTTTAATAAAGAAAATGTGACATTTTTTAAGCCACGCATTCAAGGGAGTGAGAAAGAATGGACCACCTCTTTTAGTAAAAATGTGTTGAAAATTTAAAATATGGAGCATCAAGCAATAATATTAAAATGATTAGAAAATGATTAATTCAGCATTTAAAAAATAAAATGACTAAATGTATTAATACAAGAATCAAATTAATAGTATTCATTTTAGTTTTACATAATGGACCATACTGTTCAATTATCATTGTTGAAAAACTGAGTAGATTTTAACAATATTACTGGCTTTGTTCAGTAATTCATGAATCGGGCAACATCCAGTCTAGCAGTTAGAAAGAAGCTCTGAAGAGCTGCACAAAATGAAAGACTATGGCAGAAGGCAGCAGGAACAAGGAAGCTACACTAGGCAAAAAGCAGATATGTTTTTGCAAAGTTTTTTGTTTTTTTTTTGTTTTTTTTTTCCTTTATGGTATGCCATGAGTCTATCAGACACATTATCTAACCAGTGTTCATCGAGAAATTCCTGATTGACTGTTTTACGATTCCATTTCTAGAAGAGTGGAAACTGTAATTAAGTATCAGTTTTGTGATGTGGGGTTCAGCATAAGTGATTCTATTTTGAAGCTTTTGTATTTATTTTTGTCTTTGTTAATCTTTTATTGAGGTATAATTGACATGTAACATATTTGGTTCAAGTGTACAGCATAATGATTTGATATTTGCGTACATTGTGAAATGATCACCACACTAAGTCTAGTTAATATCCAACGCCTTACATAGTTAAAATATATATATATATTTTCTTGTGATGAGAACTTTTAAGATCTACTCTCTCAGCAACTTTTGAATATGCAATATGGTATTAGGAACTGTAGTCTCCGTGCTGTACATTACATCCCAGAACTTACTTATGTTATGACTTAAAGTTTGTACCTCTTGATTCCCTTCAACCCTTTCTCCCAAAATCTCTACCCACTACCTCTGGCAACTTGTAATCTTTTCTGTATATATAAGCTTAGTCATTTTTTTAATAGTCCAAATATAAGATATCATATGTTATGTATCTTTGCATCCAACTTATTCCCCTTAGCATAATGCCTTTGAGATCCATTTATATTGGTGCAAATGACAAGATTTCACTCTTTCTTATGGCTGAGTAGTATTTCAGTGTGTGTGTGTGTGTGTGTGTGTGTGTGCGCGCGCGCGCCACATCTTCTTTATTCATTTATTCATTGATGGACATTTAGGTTGTTTCTGTATCTTAGCTATTGTAAATAATGCTGCAAGAGCATGCGATGCAAATTTTTTTTTGCGTGTTTTCATTTTCTTTGGATAAATACCAGGAAGTGGAATTACTGAATTATGTATGGTAATTCTTTTTTAATTTTCTGAGGTCTCTGAATACTGGTTTCCATAGTAGCTTCTCCTATTTACATTTCTTCCAACCCTGCACAAGAGTTTCCTTTTCTCCATCATTGCCTCCCTTTGGTACTGTTTATCTTTTGAATAATAACCATTCTAAAAGATGTGAAGTGACATCTCATTGTGTTTTGATTTGCATTCCCCTGATTAATGATTTTGAGCACCTTTTCATGTACCTGTCAGTGTTCTGTATGTCATCTTTGGGAAAATTTCAGTTCAGATCTTTTGCCCATTCTTAAATCACATAATTTATTGTTTTTGCTGTTGAGTTGTAGGAGTTGTTTATATAGTTTGGATATTAACCCATAATAAGACATATGATTTACAAATATTTTATCCAGTTCAATAGGTTGCCTTTTCATTTTGTTCATTGCTTCCTTTCCTGAATTGCCTTATTTTAATTGTTAACATGAATTTATATTGTGGGGGTCCTTGGGTGACTCACATAGTTAAACATGAGACTCTTTAATTTTGGCTCAGGTTGTGATTTCATGGTTGGTGAGTTCCAGCCCTGCATTGGGCTCCATGCAGACACTCAGAGCCTGCTTGGGATTCTTTCTCTCCCCAGTCCCCTCTGCTCATTCCCAGCTCACGCATACTTTCTCTCTCAAAACAAATGAATAAACTTAAAAACATTAAGTTGATGGGGGGGGAGGGGAAAATGGGTGATAGAATTTGAGAAGGGCTCTTGTTGGGATAGCACTGGGTATTGAATGTAAGTGATGAACCAGGGGAATCTACCCCCAAAACCAAGAGCACACTGTACACACTGTATGTTAGCCAATTTGACATTAAATTATATTTGAAAAATTAAAATAAAATACTTATATTGTGGTGCTCACATTTTCCATCAGTGATTGCCTTCTCTGCCCATGTCATATCTGGCTTTTCTTTCCCATTTAGATGTAACATGAGCCTTTATTTTAGGATTCTATAAATTATGATTTCCTATTTCTATGAGGAACCCTCAAGTAGCATTTCTTGAAAAAGTAACAATAAAACTAACTAAAGATAAAATCAAGTTTATAGAAACAAATGTATGTCTATAAATTAGAGCATTTCAAAATTATTCCACCCTTTCCTAGTGGAAGTCTGCAAATGGCATTGTGTAGGTGGCATTATGTAAGTGAAATTGCACATATTTGTTTGTTTCAAGTTTTTACTTAAATTCTCGTTAACATATGGTGTAATATTGGTTTCAGGAGTAGAAAGTGATTCATCACTTACATATAACACCCAGTGTGCATCCCAACAAGTGCCCTCCTTAATGTCTATCACCCATGTAGCCCATCCCCCCACCTACCTCCCGTAAATAACATTTAAAGAATTGGACAAAAAGGAAGTAAATTTCATATTTCATAAGTTTGTTTTTGAGAGAGAGAGAGAGGGAGAGAGAGAGAATGTGCGCACACACACATGTGTCACACATGAGCAGAGGAGGGTAAGAGAGAGAGGCAGACAGGATCAGAAGCAGGCTCTGTGCTGACTTTTTTCTCTCTGATTATGAAAATGTTTTAGCATTGAACTTTTGAACAAGTACAGGTTAATTGACTCTGTTTAACCTTCAATACTGCCTCCAAATAAAGATGGATAAAATCACAGAAAAGCATGTTTTATGCCAACCAAAATAATAGAGTATAAGTGTTTTGGAGAACTGTAAGAAATGTTCCTGGAACAACAAGAATATGAGGTAGGGATTCCAATAGGTATCTCCCCCACAGTGTGGGATATTATCCTGCTGAGGCCTTCTGAGGACAGCTCTTATGGAGTAACCCTGAATGTCAACACTTAGAAATGCTTCTTCATCCTGAGTGGAGGATAAGTGTATCATATCTCCTGAAATATTATACTCTAAGACACAGTGAAAAACATGTAATCTATGTTGCTATATCATTTTTTTTAATTTACGATAATCTCACCTTCATCCCTCCATCTTTCATTAAGTAACTAATGATTCTCACTTAAAACCTCCAAATTATTTTTCAAGAAACTGTTCACCCCCAGACACCCAAAAGTGACCCATAAACACTGTTTTTTATTATGAAGCCATTTGGGATAAAGGAGGTTGATTTGCCTTAAATTACCAGCATAATGTAGCCAATTTCACAGAAACAAAGTATGTTAATTTGACATTTTCCTCAATGATATTTAGCCTTTACCATGTACTGTGTGGATAATGTTTTATGAAAAAGCATAACTTTTAAATGAAACTCCAGTGTCCTTATCCATGCAGAAATTTTAAAGATAATTTTTAGGAAAAGCTGACAAGAAGATTCCCTATGAAGTCTAAAGAACATTTACTGTCTTCTCTAATGTGTTAGTTAGTGACGTAGCCTATTGAAATTGTAGGATGTTTTGAAATACTATCATTTTCCCAAAGTATTTTTGTTTAGAAAAAATATAATTACTGTAGAATAATAAAATCTGGGCCGGCCATTTCTAATTTTTTTTTTCACTTCTAAAGGCATTTCTTTCATCATTTCTCTGTGTTAACGGTATGTATCGACTTATGTGGTATATGTTAAATTATGCATAAAATAACCAATTTCTACCCAGTGAACAAGGAACGTATCATCAGTGCTTGTGAATTACTGCTTTGTTCCACAATTGTTAAATGATGCTGCTCAAATGTAGACAAATAAGAACTTCACAAGAACTTTTGGCCAACTGTAGAGTAAGTTAGGAACTTAGGACAGAATAAGAAAACAGTGGCCCCAAGTGGATTGAGTATAAAAGATGCTTTCACCAAAGGGCACTAGATGTGACTTTACCTTACATACATAGGAAAACTAAGACATATTTAAACATAATAATAGTTCTTTAAAAAGTTGACTACAGCAAGGCATTGGATATATGATTAAGGTTAAATAAATAAAAACCTAATTTCAATCAATATGTAGAAGTTAAAATGTTCACAAATACTTTAAACCCAAACATAATTTTTTTACTAAAACAAAGGGAATTTTAAACATAGAAAAATAATTGCTGGGGTGCCTGGGTGACTCAGTTGGTTAAGCGTCTGATGCTTGATTTTGGCTCCATTGTTTTTATTTCTTTTCTTTTTTTTTTTTTTTAATATGAAATTTATTGACAAATTGGTTTCCATACAACACCCAGTGCTCATCCCAAAAGGTGCCCTCCTCAATACCCATCACCCACCCGCCCCTCCCTCCCACCCCCCATCAACCCTCAGTTTGTTCTCAGTTTTTAACAGTCTCTTATGCTTTGGCTCTCTCCCACTCTAACCTCTTTTTTTTTTTTTTCCTTCCCCTCCCCCATGGGTTCCTGTTAAGTTTCTCAGGATCCACATAAGAGTGAAACCATATGGTATCTGTCTTTCTCTGTATGGCTTATTTCACTTAGCATCACACTCTCCAGTTCCATCCACGTTGCTACAAAAGGCCATATTTCATTTTTTCTCATTGCCACGTAGTATTCCATTGTGTAAATGTCCATCAACTGATGAATGGCTCCATTGTTTTTAAGTTCGAGCCCGGTGTTCGGCTCTGTGCTGACAGTGCAGAGCCTGCTTAGGATTCTCTCTTCCTCTCTCTCTGCCCTTTCCCTGCTCACACACACACTCTCTCAAAATAAATAATTAAGCTTTAAATAAAAAAAGAAAGAAAAATAATTGCCATTTGTATGTTGAACATTATTACATTTTCACATAAGAGAAAAAAAATCACCAAGGATTTTCATGTTGAAATTACAAAAACAAAGAGTTTGCAACCTAAAAAAAAATTAAAACCATTTAAAATTTTGAAGATATATTCCAGATTGAGTTAAATACTGTACCTCTCTATTAAAAGGAGATCTTCAGGGGCGCCTGGGTGGTTCAGTCGGTTGAGCGTCCGACTTCGGCTCGGGTCATGATCTCACGATTTGTGAGTTCAAGCCCTGCGTGGGGCTCTGTGCTGACAGCTCGGAGCCTGGAGCCTGCTTCTGATTCTGTGTTTCCCTCTCTCTGCCTCTTCCCCGCTCATGCTCTGTCTCTCTCTGTCTGAAAAATAAAGATAAACATTAAAAAAAAAAAGATCTACAGGTAAACTGAGTCTGTTAAACATGTGAGAGCTCCACCTCTAGCTTATTCCTAAAAGGTAAATAAAGAGCTAGTGTGATACAGTCAATAATTCCACCTGAATAATAGCTCCTAGGGGTGCCGGGGGCTCAGTCAGTTAAGTGTCCAACTTCGGCTCAGGTCATGATCTCAGGGTTCATGAGTTCGAGTCACCCTGTTCAGCTCTGTGCTGCCAGCTCAGAACCTGGAACTTGCATTGGATTTTGGCCTTCCTCTCTCTGCCCCTCCCCTGCTCACACACTGTCTCTCTCAAAAATAAATAAAACATTAAAAAAAAATCTCCTAAAAGTCTACCCAGTGTATTTCATCAGTAATGGCTGGAGTAATTCACTTCTAAACATCCATAAATTGGTAAGTTTTCAAATGCTATAGTAGGAAAAACATATTTCACAATCAACACTTTTTGCAAATCCTGAGGGATTTCCTTTTACCTAATAAATCTGATCTAATAATAAAATATTATTAAAGGTAGGATTGTAATATATTTAGACACAGTGAATAATCCCATAATGAAACAGCTAGAATAGTGTAATGATACTATCAATCTATCTATATTTTATCACATTACCAAGCTAACACAGAGATATTAAAGCCACAGTGTCCAAAATATGAAATTAAAATAGGATCCCTGGAATTAAGCTTAAAAGCTGAATTTTAACCATGAGGTTTTCTAACAAAATCTGTACAACTTGAGTTTGTTTTTTGTTTTGTTTTGTTTAGTAATGGTGGCAGTAAGGGTATAAAAGGTAAATACAAGGTCCGTAAAGGACAGAATTCCAATCAGGGACCTCTGCATAAACTGGGGATTTAAACAAACTTATACTTTTCTGTGTAAGGTTGTGTGAAAAAGAAACTCCACTACATGGAGATGAATAGGAAAGTAACTTGTCATCCTTAGTGTTATGTGGAGGGAAAAATCTCTAATTCACTCCCACAAGCCAGCCCTCGAGCAGTTCCAGAATCCTACCACTTGAAAAACGTCAAAAGGGGAATTGAATGTAAAGTGGTAATTCTTCTACAGGCAGACAAGTGTGAGAAGCAGCAGAAACAAGAAATAGCAGAAATACACATGCAGAAAGTAATTTTCCCGACCCTTAGTTTCCCAGTTGTCTAATATCATCATGAAGAACAATCATTGCATCTCTTTTTTGCCTTGTATAATGTATTTGTACTGAACAATGTCCCTGGTAATGTCTTCTAGAACTGTAAACCCAACTCATGAATAAACTGACACCACCCAAATATATTCTTTAGTCTTCCTTGTCTCTTGAGCTTTGGGAGAGGTCTTGGATACTTGCAGATAGTTTCAATCTACAATATTTATAACATTCCCCCTAAGAAATGACACACTAAGTAGGTTAAAACTGAAAGGAGAGTTTAATGTAGGGACAATTTACTGTAGTGTGAACAGAGTAGGTATATAACAGCAATAGAAACTAAAAAGTAAGTACTAGTTAAAAGCTGTATCACTCCTAGATTTGAAAGACCAGGAAGGAGATAATGTGTTTAGACCCCAGAGTGAATGAAAGAGATAGATACTGTCAGAACCTCAGTGATGCTGAGAGGGAGTATGAGACATGCCTGACATTTTAGTAAGGCTGCCTTCATATCTCATGGAAGTATTTCTTTTGGCCTCACCCAGCCTGAAGAATGAGGACAAAGAAGTCATTGGGGATCAGAATCCAGGGCAGAGAATGGAACTTGATTGAAGTGGTAGGAATAAAGAGCAACCAGAATGATTATTTACTTTTGCCTCTAACTTATCTATCATCTTTCTTTCTCTCTATCTATAGGTGTGTGTGTGTGTGTGTGTGTGTGTGTGTGTGTGTATGTGTGTGTGTGGTGTGTAGAATACCAGAGGAAATAGAAAATCACATAAACTTCTAATTTATTACAGTATTGTTCTGTCATATCAAACTCCCATATAAAACAAGTTATAATGTAACCACCACCAGCGTTCTTTATATAAAATAGAAGGAAAAAGGAGAAATAGAAATAAATAATACAGAATGGTTCTATGCCCAACTCTGTAACTGTTTGTAATGATTACCTGCTAATAGTCTACTTTCAATTGCCTATTCTCCTTAAAACTGCCATCACATTTGTGATGTGTGTGTATGATATATTCTATTATTTCCTGATTGTGTGTGTGTGTGTGTGTGTGTGTGTGTGTGATTTTAAATGTTAAATTAATTGTGCTGCTACAGTTTGAAAGTAAAATTGTGACTCTCTATGATGGCTCCATCTGACAAAATGTAGGATTTCAGCTTGAAAGGTTATATATATTTTTGCTTGAGAATTCATCTGACTTTTGGGGAAAATATGGGAAAAGAGTAAAGTATTGTCATACCTTCTCTTTATTTGCAGATAATTAAATATTAATTTCCCCTTGAAACCCACATGTTCTTTTCACATCCTGCAAAATATTTCAATCATGATTCCTATATTTGGCATTATTTCAATATGTCCTTTATCAAGCTGCTAGCATAATATATCATAATACTTATCAGAATACATTTCCTCTCTCTTATAAAATTTTTCAGTGATTCTCTATAACTAGATCATGGTCAACTAGAACTTTTTGTAATTCCTAAAAATATATCACACTCTAAACCTCTTAAGGAGACCATAAGTTAATCATGGACAAGTATTTTTTTTTTATTTTAAGTACACATCAACTAGTACAGTATTGTTAAATGTTTCAGACATAATGACACACATACCTATCTGAAACAGAACACATATGCCAAAAGTAAAAATAAGGTGAATGATTAATTATAAAGTCATAGAAATTCCAAAAGTGTTTTATTAGGTAAATGATAGACACATATCAATGGAACAGACTGAGTGTCCAGAAGGATACATACACATAAAGTGGCATCAGGTTTATGACAAAGGAGTAGGAAAATATTGAAGTTGGTAAATAATTATTCAATATAACAAGGGCTGGCCATAAAATAAAATTTTAATAAACTGGACTCTATTAAGGTTGAAAACTTTGTTCATCTCAAGACTCCCTTATGAGAATGAAAAGATGCCCCATGGGCTGGGAAAATATATTTGAAATTTATTTTGCCTACTTAATTACTGTAATTAGCTCTGAAGAAAAATTCAACTGTATAAACCAATAAAAACAAACAAAAATGTGAATAGACACTTTACAAAATAAAATATCCAAATGCCTAAGAAATAAATGAAAAAAACATTCAACCTTATTAGTCACAAAGAAATGGTAAATTAACCACAATAGATACCTTTGTATTCCTGCAGAATGGCTAAAATGAATACAGGTGATTCTACATGTTCATAAGGCTGTGTTAAGTCTGAAGCTACCAAATTTTTCATACCGTGATGGTGGACATATAAATTGATAAAACTACTTTGGGAAGCTGTTCAGTATTATCCATCAGAACTGACCATATATGTGTTAAGCTGCATAATGTCTTCAGGGATGTCAATATCCTAATCCCTAGAATCTATGAACAAGTTAAACTTACATGGTAAAATGACTATGCTCATGTGATTAAATTAAGGATCTTGAGATGTGAAATAATGCTCATTATCTGGGTGAGCCCAGTGTAACCACAAAGTTCATATTAAGTGGGATCAAGAGGATCAAAGTTAGAGAGACAAAATGTAAGGATGGAAGCAGAGAGCAGGGAGGATGCTGGCTTTGGAGGTGGCAGGAGAGGCTTTGAGCCAAAGAATATAGATGGCGTCTAGAAGCAGAAAAGGCAAGGACATGGATTCTATCCTAAAACCTTCAGGAGGAATGTAGCCCCGAGGAGCCATTTCTAGACTTCTGACACCTAGAATGAGGAGAATAAATTTGTGTTGCATTAAGCTCCCAAGATTGTGGTAATTGGATACAGCAGAAGCAGGAAACGAGTACAACATGCATGTCGTTTTGCACAAAAATTCTATCTTCCTAGGTGTATACACAACAACATTACAAACAGAAGTTCACCAAAACACATTCATTGCTAGTTATTTCTAACAGCTCCAAACTGGAAACTACACATATATTCTTATCAAAATTCAGTGGATGCAATGTAATATATTCACAGAATAAGACTTTATACAGCGTTGAGGATGTATGAACTACATTATACACAATAGTTATTTTTGAATCTCACACATGTAATGTTGAGTGAAATACAGCAGACAGAAAAGTTATACACTGTATATTCTTATTTATATAAATTTCAAAGACAAAACACATCTGTAGTAGTAGAAGTTATCAAATTTTTTACCCTTGAGTATGTAGTGACTGAATAGGGATATAAGGGGGTGCTGCAGGTCTGCTACTACAGTTGTTTTTTATCTGCATGCTAGTAACATTTTACGTTTGTAAGAATACATTAAAGTGTACACTTAAACTTTTTCCATGAATATTTTACTTCATACATATTTTAGAAAATAATAGAAGACATTAGAATCATCTCTATCATAAACTATCCCTTGCATCATGGATGCTGGTGGATCACAAGAGCAAGAGATCATTTGTCACAAAGAAGATTTGAACTCAAAATATTCATCTATCATGAACACTTTGGAATGTGAAGGGAAATATCTTGAATGCTTAAAACTGTTGAAGACTCTTATATCAACTTAGATTGATAATTTTGAAAGCTTCACCAATCAAGGCAATGCTTTCATTTTTCTAATAGAGAGGCAAGAGCAATTTTCTTTTGCCAAAACAATTTGTTTCCTGATTTTCTATTGACCTCAAAACCTTTGTTGGAAGGATATCAGAGGCCATCCTTGCCAAGTAGTTAATAACAAGGTGTATTTATGAAGGAAATGCAAGAGAAAAAGATGGTATATGTGCCCAAAGACCTTTGGAACATTCTGTGTTATCCATCACAGTAGAGGGCTACTTATATGCCCAGTGTTGATTCTTTATCTCAGTGGGGAGGGGGGATTGGAAAAGACAAAGTTCAGCTTAATAATTTGCTGTTATGTTTTCTAGTATGTGATACCTTTTATCAAAGGCAACGAGACATGTAAATGGAACCATAAGATATTCTGCAAACATGTATCTTTTCCTGAACAACAAGAAAGTTGCCTCATAATGAAGCATGGTAGAGTAACAAATAAGGACAGTAAGTTAGACATCACAAATCATGATTACCATCTCTGAAAGAGTGGAAGAGGACATTTTGGCTCTTGGAGACCATCACCACATCATGTCCATTGAATATGGCTGTGGGTGAATCTCTCTTCATACATTCTTCTTCTACTCCCCCTCCCCCTCCTTCGTCATCTCTCTAACCAACCCTGAGATTAAGAGTCCCATGCTCCACCAACTGAGCCAGCCAGGAAATCCAGTCTTCATAGTTTCCTCCTCTCCTCTCCCTCTCCCTCTCCCTCTCCCTCTCCCTCTCCCTCTCCCTCTCCCTCTTTCCGTCTTTCCGTCTTTCTTTCTTTCTTTCTTTCTTTCTTTCTTTCTTTCTTTCTTTCTTTCTCTCTCTCTCTCTCTCTCTCTCTCTCTCTCTTCTCTCTCTCTCTTTCTCTCCCTCCCTTTAAAATTTTATTTAGTTAACATACAGTGCAATATTGGTTTTAGAAGTAGAATTCAGTGATTCATTAGTTACATACAACACCCAGTGCTCATCACAAGTACCCTCCTTAGTACCCATCACCCATATAGCCCATCCTCCACGTGCCTACCTGCCTCCATCAACCCTCAGTTAGTTCTCAGTCATTAAGAGTGTCTTGTGGTTTGTTTCCCTCTCTTCTCTCCCCCTCAACTTTCCATATAACTTTTCATCTTTTTTTTATTTCCTAAATTCCATGTGTGACCTGAAATAATATGGTATTTTTCTTTCTCTGACGTATTTCACCTAGCATAATACGTTCTACCTCCATTCACATTATTGCAAATGGCAAGGTTTCATTACTTTTGATGGCTGAGTACTATTTCATTGTGTGGTGTATGTATATATATACACACACACAACACATCTTCTTTACACATTCATCACTCAATGGACACTTGGGATCACCGCATAGTTTTTGCTATTGTTGATAATGCTGTTGTAAACATTGGGTGCATGTACCCTTTCAAATCTTTATTTTTGTATCCTTTGGGTAAATATCTAGTAGTGCAATTTCTGAGTCATAAGGTAGTTCTATTTTTTACTTCTTGAGGAACTTGCATACCGCTTTCCAGAGTGGCTGCACCAGTCACCAACACTGTAAGAGAGTTCTCCATTCCCCACATGCTCACCAACATCTGTTTTTTTCTTTTTATTCATTCTGACAGCTGTGAGGTGGTATCCCATTTGGTTTTGATTTGTATTTACTTGATGATAGGTGATGTTGAGCATCTTTTCATGTGTGTGTTAGCCACCTGGATGTCTTCTTTGGAAAAATGTCCATTCTGGCTTTCCTTGGATGTTTATTAACATGATAGATGGTTCTCCATCCCCTCACTTCCAATCTACAGGTGTCTTTAGGTCTAAAATGAGTTTCTTGTAGGCAGAATATAGATGGATCTTATTTTTATATCCATTCTGATGCCTTTTGTCTTTTTATTGGAGCATTAGTTGATTTCCATTCGGAGTGATTAATGAAAGGTATGAAGTTAGTGCCATTGTGTTACCTGTAGAGTTGGTATTTCTGGTGATGTTCTCTAATCCTTTCTAGTCTTTGTTGCTTTTGGTCTTTTGTGGTTTTTTTGTTTTTGTTTTTTTCTTCCACTCAGACTTCCCCTTAAAATTTTTTGCAGTGCTGGTTTAGTGGTCACAAACTCCTTTAGTTTTTGTCTGTCTGGGAAACTCTTTATCTCTCCTTCTATTCTGAATGACAACATTGCTCAGTTGAGTATTCTTGGCTGCATATTTTTCCCATTCTTCATGTTGAATATATCTTGACACTTGTTCCGGCCTGCCAAGTTTCTGTGGACAGATCTGCTGTGAAACTGATCTGTCTTCCCTTGTAGGTTAAGGACTTTTTTTTTTTTTTTTTTGGTCTATTGCTGACTTCATGATTATATCCTTGTATGTGTATTTTATGAATTTGACTATGATATGTCTTGGCAATGGACATCTTTTGTTGAATTTAATGGGAGATCTCTGTGCTTTTTGGATTTTGATGTCTGTCTCCTTCCCAGATTAGGGAAGTTTTGAAGTATAATTTGCTCACATAAACATATTGCCCCTTTTTCTCTGTCTTCATCTTCTGGGACTCCTATAATATGAATGTTATTATGTTTTAATAAGTATTGAGTCCCCTAAGTCTGTCTTCATGATCCCTGATCTTTGCTTTCCCCTTGTTTTCAACTTATTTTCCACAACTTTATCTTCTATATTGCTAGTTTGCTTCTCTGCCTGCTCCATCCTTGTTTTTATGGCCTCCATTTGGTTTTGCATCTCCATTATAGCATTATTCATTTCTGGCCTGACTAGATTTTAGTTCTTTTATCTCAGTAGAAAGGGATTTTCATGTGTCTTCTGTGCTTTTTTCAAGTGTATCTAGTATCTTTATAATTGTTGCTTCAAATTCTAGTTTAGATATCTTATATATGTTTTGATTAAATCCCTGGCCCTCTTCTTCCTTTGTTTTGTCTTGTCATTTTGGAGTAAGAAAAAACAATAATACTATTAGTAAAATGAAATAGAAATTTAAACATCAAAAAAAGGCAAATAAAGGAAGCTAGATCCTATGTGTGTTTTGGTATGCTTATTAAGAGATGGTTGATAGAAATAAGAGAAAAGAGAAAGGAAGAGAAAAAAAATTAAAAATGAAAAAAAATTTAAATAGTTAAAAAATTTTTCTCTTTCTGTATCCATGAAACAAAAGAAAAAGAAAACAAACAAACAAACAAAAACAATTAAAACAATGGGGCAACTGGGTGGCTCAGTCAGTTAAGCATCTGTCTTAGGTCATGATCTCACAGTTTGGGAGTTCCAGCCCCACATCAGGCTTTCTGTTGTTATTGCATAGCCCACTTTTGATCCTTTGTACCCCTCTCTCTCTGCCCTTTCCCCACTTGTGTGCACACTATCTTTCAAAAATAAATAAAACCAAACAACAAAACAAAAACAAAAACCATACAAACAAACAAGCAAACAAAACACAAATGAAGCTATATCCAGTTTCCCCTAGAGCTGAAACTATGCAGCATTTTATGGTCCGTATACTAAGCTTGTGGACGGGATTTGTGCTGGTCTTCTGGAGGAGGAAACTGCTGCTCTGATTCTCAGGTCAACTTAGTGGAGATGTGCCTGGGAGGGTGCAGAGAGTGGGGCTGGGTGTAATGGCTCCATTATCCACTTGGCAGTGCTCTTTAGCTCATTAGGGTGGATTGTGTTGTACTAATTTTGAAAATGGGTTCGCCCTCACAGATGTATGATTATCACTCCTCCTGCGTCTTATGCTTCCATCAGCTCCCTGCCTTTCCCCTCTGTGTCTGAGCTATCTGCTTACTAGGCAGCATCTCCCTCCAGAGTTTTATCTCAGGTGCAGCTATGTTTCAAAGCCCCACACACTTTGGAGACCCCTGTGGTTTGGACCCACAATGACCCTCCAGGGAACGGTCTTCCCATGCTGTGGCTGGTGCTGGCTTGTCCCAAGTCATGATCCTGCGGCCACACAGTGGTAGCAGCTCCAAAATTTTGGTAAATTTCTACACACAGGAAGCACTGGAGTTTGCAGCCTTCAACCAATGTGTTTGTTCCTCTACTGGTGAACATGGCAGCTCAATGGCACTGCCCAGGTCTTTAGCCCACACAGAGGCTGTATCACCTCTGCCAAATGCACTCCAAGCAGGGGAACTTCTTCTCCCAGAGCAACCCAGGGGACCCTCAGACTGTGCTGCCCACTCCCATGGCACTGCCCTTCTTCCTCCCAGAGAATAACCAAGAGTTGAGTTCTGAAAGGTCAGACTCTGTGCTCTGTTGTTTATAAGAAACTGGCACTATTGAAACCCTCTCCTTTTTCTCCCATCATTGGTTTTGGAGAACAGTTTTCTTGTTCAGTCCCCAGAGTGTGTTGTCACTTTCTACCCAGCTGCTATCTGGGGGGGGAGTGTTTTCTTGTGCAAACCTGATGCAATGCTCTCTCTCCACCTCTCTCTTTTTCCTCTTTGCGAAAATGTCTCCCTCTCCTCTGTGGCACTGAGGCTATTCTCTCCTCCAATTTGTCTCTCTGTACAATGTACCTACCCTGTTATCTCCCTCAAATTACGCAGATTGTTCTGTTAATTCTCAGATCAATTTCCTAGCAGTTCAGAAAATATGTAAATATGTGGACAACTATTCCTATGCTTTGAGCTAGTGGTACAGTAAGTTGAAGAGACCAAACAGATACATAGCTACTTTGGATTGTGAAGATCTGAGTATATGGCTGAATTAAATTTTAGATATACTTGCATAAATGAATGAAATGAAAACTTAGAACCAGCATCTTATGGTTTATAGAAAAGTTATTTGAGAAAAATAATGCTTTGATTTTATAGTTTGTTCCCAAATCAAAAATTTCAAGTAATTTTGATTCTCATTTTTAAAGCCTTAGTAAAATAACAATCACACAAGAACATCAACAGAAACAAAAATAAGATATGTTGCTCAGGAACAATTTCCCAGCATTCTTCATACAGACAAGTTTCACAGAAAGGAAGCATCTTGAGTGAGAATCAGGAGACATTCAAGAATGCTATGGACAAAAAGATTGTCCTGCTTGTTTTATTGTTTCTTTTTAAATAATTTTATTTAATTTTATATGTATGTATATACATGTGTTTTATGTAAATACATAAATTTTTAATAATCAACAATATATCTATTATCACACTTATTTCCCTCCATATAACTACCCACTCAAAACAATGTATATTAGCCACCCAATAGGTAGTAATATGGGTCCTTTATTATCCTCAGTACTTACATGCTCCTATAATGATATATTGACATATATCATTATATATATTAGTACAGATATATAAAACATAGATAAACATGTGTGTGCTTATAAATGATGATATATTTACAATATGGATAACATTATAAATAATTAGTTACACTTCTACCATATGACTTGGAGGAATACTTCAAGAGGGAGAAATATGCCTTATTCATTTTCTTTTTGAAATACACCTCCTAGACACATGGAAGAGATATAACTAATTGATTTTAATGGCTATTATTCCATTATGTACATTTAACCATTCCTCAATGTATAAACATTGATTTAAATTCTTGTTACTAGAAGTAATGTTGTACTTTTTAAATTTTTCTGTAACATGCTGACTAAACATTGGCTATTTTTTCCTAAAGTGCTGGCTGAAAAACACTTTGGGAAATGTATGCTACTTTACATTATTATAAGTACTTATTTCTGGAAATGTTTGTGAAAATCACACTGAAAAGAAGTCTGATAAACAAC
Source organism: Lynx rufus (assembly GCF_022079265.1). Taxonomy (NCBI): domain Eukaryota; kingdom Metazoa; phylum Chordata; class Mammalia; order Carnivora; family Felidae; genus Lynx; species Lynx rufus. Next base: position 62,585,081 of record NW_025814827.1, read on the forward strand.
AAAGGGGCAATATATCTTTCTCAAGTGGTAGGCTAAAAAAATAATCTTTTTTCAAGTCACAGATAAGGAGATGTCAAATCTTGGTTAATATGATGAGAATAGAAACTTTACTATATTGTTCAATGCAATACCTTTATATTATTCCACAGTGCTGATAAATGATAAGTTACTCTGTGTCTAAACGGTGTGCACTTTTACTCTTCCATATCCCAAACTCCTATAAAAATTAATGTAAATCTTTATCAGAAACAGATGCTGGAGTTTTACCATTGAGTTTTAGATAGAAAACTAAAAATATATTTCTTCTTAAGACAGGTGTGTGTGTGTGTGTGTGTGTGAGAGAGAGAGAGAGAGAGAGAGAGAGAGAGAGAAAGAGACCTCTCTATGGATATATTGGAATGTACAGAAATATTTAAATATAAATGTGCATTCACTTTCATGCCCACTGTAAGTTTTTAAAAAATAAATTCAATGTTGGAAATGTTCATGAGAAATTTGTAGAGAAAAGAATGTAGGTCTGGTTACAGAATGATTGTGTGTGTGTGTGTGTGTGTGTGTGTGTGCGCGCGCGTGCGTCAATGAAAACTAGAGATTTCCATGTGAGTGATGTTCTTCTCCTTTAACATGAAAATTGAATATGTCAAAGCAATTGTAAGGATGTAAAAACAAATATATCAAATATACATGGAAACTACTTTGAAGTTTTTGCAAGTATATAAGAAAAATTTCACGAGAAGCTATCATAATTAATTTACACATTTCTCTTTGATTTACTATATTTACTCATTAATATTATGTATGTTTGATGTGCTCCAACATATTTGGCACATATTCAGTCTTTTCCCTAAAATAGCCAGTTTGAGACTTATTACCCACATATTGTCTATGGGATAATGGCCATTCAAAATTCAGTGTAATCAAGGAGCAATTTCAGAAAATTCTAACACTTCCAGTTTTTCTATGTTGAACCAGTATATTTTATTAGGATTCCTAATATGGATAAGCTTTGAACAGTTTTCCTAAAATATTTTCCAGGTTCTTTTAAAACTTTTTACATTTGAATTCAAATATGAGTAGCAGGGCAGGTTATTAAAGCAAGGGTATAGTTGAGATTCACAATATTCCTTCTACACTTTAGCAAGTTGATGGTGTTTTGTCACTGCATTACCTTTCCTATAAGTGTTTTATACATGATCCATGAATCAGAAAGCTAGACTTCTTAACTTCGCACACTGAACAGATTTCCACTGACACATTTGCCCAGTTCATTCCTTGATTCCCTTTCTGAGGTCTCTCCAGATCTTGGCGGATTTCTTTTTAACAGCTCCCAAGTGGCTGTCAACTCTGCCCTCTACTCCTGTCTTTGCCAACCCTGAATTCTCTCCCATCTGGGCCTCATCCGCTGCTTAAAGCTGTCCTCAGAATCAGTAGGCAGACTGGGACTCTTAGCATATATATATATATATATATATATATATATATATATTCATAAACATTTAATTTTGCAGAACCAAAGGAAACTGCATAAACTGTACGGTAAAGAGCATAGACATGAAAATGTATTGATTTTAAAAATATAATAGAAGTTGAGAATAGAGGGAAAAAAGAAAAACAAGTAAACAAGTAAACAACTTGTTGGAAAACTGTTGAATCTATTCTCTGTGTTTCAAGAAGGATTTTATGCAACATCAGATAAAAGGTAAATTGGATAGCAAGGAATGAAAGAAAAATAAAAATTTGCTTTGAATGTCTTAGAATCAGCAAGTATTTCCTGGAATATGAGCTAAAGCTTCTTTGTAAATGGATATATTTTTAACACTGTATTTCTACTAAATGGAAAGAGGAAATATTCTGGTCCAAATATTACCATTGCTGACAAAAAGTGTATGGACACTTGTATGCAGAGAGGTAATTGTTGTCCCAGAAATAAATTAAAGATTTTTTAAGTTGCCTTATTTGGAAACATTTTGAAATGTAACAAATATTGTCTTCTCTACCATCAGGAACTTAATATTGTTCTTGGTTCAGTAACTTGCAATATAAGACGTGATTAAAATTATACAGCAGGTTATTTCAGCCAACTCTGCACATTCCTCTATCTTCACCCACATGGTGATTTTATGGGATTTCTTACTTTTCAGCTGCATTCATACCCATTTCATTTTTTCCTAATGCCACCCTGTGCCTTTATTTCAGTACCGCTCATTCTTATCTTTCCTCACAGTGCTATAATTTGTCTCCTCTTAACCTCATTCATTGTGTTTGTGCATCAGATATTCTATTTTGGAAGAAGAGATTCTCTATTCTTACTTAAGTAGTATTTCATCTCATTGGAATGGAATGTAGTTTTTCTCAGAAGAAATAAAGTGTCAGTTCTTTTAAAGACTCTTCCTACTTGTACTTCTACAAAATCAAAGAGAAATTTTGTGAATAATTTGGTGAACAATATAGCCTTCCTTTGAATTAAACAAGAAGGCATTGTACTTCTGCCTTTAAAAAGCTTTTTACTCTTAAAATGCATGCTATCCACTTTCCTCTTCTTATTGTTATTACTTCCTATGCTTTTAAGATACACATCTCTCTTCAGTAATGATTTCAGACAATTGCCTAGTTTTTAATTTGTCAGGAAATTATTCTTACAAGATTCACTGTCTTTTTTTAAAAAAAGTAATTTCCCCCTAATATTTAGGCCACAGACTTCTTGAAACTTTTGATTCCTGTGAATTTCAGTTATATTTTATTTTATCTCAATGTGGAAGACCACAATGAAAGTTAAACTAATATTGAGACTACTTAAAATCTTGAGGAACTTCCTTTGTGATTTAGTGTGTCTTACCCTTCAAGTATTAATAGGATTGCTTTGACTCAATTTAGCTCTTCTTAACCACTCTACAACATTGTGTCCCTCACCAGCTCACTATCTATAGACTCCATCTACCTTCATTTGTTTCCCCACCTAGTCAAGATTCCATTTACAAGTCCTTCAAAAATTCAGTTAAGTCTGTTTCCATTCTACACAGCTGTCAATAAAGGCACAATAGCGGTAAGTATTCATATTTTATAAACTTGTGGAAGGTTTGTTACCAGTAAACTTACAGATACATAGTTCGATGCAGGCTAAGGTAAATCTGTGGGAAAATTTCCATATAAACATCCCAAATGGATACATAAGTAATATATTATCATCCTAGGAAATATATCTGTATTGTACTTGTGTAATGTTTTAGATAGTGACATTCATTAAAATTACTCTTGCAGTGAAGATAGTGCATATATTATCTCAAAAGTTTATAGTTGTGAAGACCAAAGAAAAATATTAATTACATAGTCAATGGCAAAATTTCAAGTCAGAATATCAAAGTAGATAGTAATACAAAAGCATTGCTAAGTAGAGGGCAATTTGATAATGATTAATGGTACACTCATCAGAAAAACATAACTAAAAAGAATAATCTATAATGCATGATTTTAATACACCACTTAGTAACTAGTATATGAATCATACCAAACAGCAATCATGAAAGTTTAACCAGTTCATGAACAAACATAATCTGATAGATACATATAAAATATTGTGCTTACAGTTGAAGATAAAATTGTGTTAGGATACATGGAACAGTTTTCAAAATTTACTATATGCTGAGCCACAAAAGAAATCTTAATAAAATTCAAGGAAGTAAAATTTTATAGCATACTGTCTTTGATCAGAAAACTTTTTATATCTGGCAGTATAAAAATGTACTCTTAAATATTACTTGAATAAAAAATGTTACAATGAATATTTGAAAAATACTTATTTGAAAAAAAAAACTAAACACCAAAACTTATTGGATCCAGGCAAATCAACTGTTAAAGAAATTTATGGCTATAAATCTATGTGCTAAAAAATAAGAAAGTCTAGAATGTTAGTGTGTTATGTATCCAACTAAAGAAAAGATATTCAAATTAAATAATAAATTAGAACAATGGAACATGATGTTTATATAGAGCAGACATTAATGAAATAAATAATAATAAAGAGAATCAAGACAAATGAATCTTAAAAAGACTAATAATAGCATGTGTATATGCTTTCTTAAGAAAGTCAAGACAAAAATATCCTATATCAAGATCAAACAGCGAAAGGGCTATAATTGCAAGTAGTATTAAAAAGATAAAACTTGATATTAACAAATAAAAAAATTTATACTTTATCATATTCCTTGAGTTATATAACATCAAAGCAAAAGGAAAAACTGAAATCCTGCATAGCTTGATATCTGCAAAAAATTGAGTCTATATTTAAAAATCCTCCTACAAAGTAAACTCCATGTCCAAATAATATAACACATTTTTTTCTACTAAATAATTAAATAATTAATTCCAAATCATGCAAGTGCTTCTAGAGAATAGGCCAGGAAAACATTCAAACACCTTTTTATTGAATTTGACATATAACATTATGTAAATTTAAAAGGTGAGTGTGTTATTTGATACATTTACATGTTATAATATGATTGCTATTATAGCCATATTTGCCAGTTATATAATTATTGTACAATATTGTTGTCTGTGTTCATTGCATTGTGCATTAGATCTTGATGGTTTGTTTACTACTTGTTGCAAGTTTGTTCCCTTAACATCAGTCTTAATCTCCCCACCCTTATCTCCCTGTAACCACAATTTTATTGTTTTTCACGAGTTCAACATTTTTTAATTCTGCAATAAAATGCTATACATTACTTGTCTTTCTCTGTTTGACTTATGTTACTTAGCATACATAATATGCTCAAGGCTCATTCCTGTTGTGAATAGCAAGATACTGGGTTTTGTTTTGTTTTATAGCCGAAAACTATTCTATACTGTATGTATACCGCATATTTTTTTGTTCATTCATCCACTGGTGGGCTTTTAGGTTGTTTCCATATCTTGGCTATTGTGAATAGTGCTGCAATAAACATGGGGGCTCACATATGTCTCAGAAATCTGTTTTTTATTTCCTTTGGATATATACCCAGAAGTGGAATTGCCAGATTGATGGTAGATCTATTTTTAATTTTGGGGGTGTGACCTCTATGCTGCTTTCCACAGTGGTTGGACCAAATTACAGTCTCAACAACAGTATATGAGGGTTCTCTTTCACTATATCCTCACCAGCACCTCTCGTCCTCTTGATGATAACCATTCTAACAGTTGTAAGATAATATCTCATTATGCTACTTATTTGCATTTCTCTGATGATTAGTGATGTTGAGCATCCTTTCATATGTTGACAATTTTGATGTCCTCTTTGCAAAAATGTCTATCTGGTCCTTCTATTTTTTATAATCAGTTTTTGCCCTGTTATTAATTTATATGTTTTTTATATGTTTTGGATATTAACCCCTTATCTGATATGTGGTTTGCAAAAATTTTCTCCCATTCTGTACGTTGTCTTCTCATTTTATTCTCTTGCTGTGCAGAAGATTTTGAGTTTGATGTAGTCCAATTTGTTGACTTTTGTTGTTATTGTTTGTACTTTTGCTACCATGTTCAAAAAACCATTGCCAAAACTAATATAGAGGAGGTGCTTCCCCATGTTTTTCTTTGAAGAATTTTATGGCATTGGGTCTTCTGTTTAAATCTTTGATCCATTTTGAGTTAATATTCATGGCATTGAATAAGAGTCAATTTCCAGTTTTCCTGGCACCATTTGTTGAAGAGACCATCTTTTCTTCATTATGTTTTTGCCCCCTTGTCAAATATTAGTTGACATTATATGCCAGGGTTTAATTCTAGGCTCTGTATTCTGTTCTATTGGTCAGTGTGTCTATTTTTGTGCTACTACTACACTGTTTTATTATTATGGCTTTGTAGTATGGTTTGAAATCAGAAAGTGTGATACATTTGGCTTTTCCCCCCCTCAAGATTACTTTGACTATTTGGGATCCTGTTATTTCACACAAGTTTAAGGATTATTTCTTCTATTTATGTAAAGAATACCTTTAATATTTTGATGGGGACTGCCTTGAATCTGGAGATGGCTTTGGGTAGTATGGAATTTTAACAATATTCTTATCCATGAACATGGAATGTCTTTCTATTTATGTCTTCTTAGATATCTTTCAACAAAGTCTTATACTTTTCATTTTATGTATATTTCACTACCTTGATTAAATTTAATCCTAAGTATTGTATTGTTTTTGTTGCTATTGTGAATAAGATAGTTTTCATTATTTCTTTTTCAAGTGTTTCATCATTAGTGTAAAAAATGCAACTTATTTCCATATGTTGATTTTGTATCCTGCCACTTTACTGAAATTGTTGAGTAGTTCTAAGTGTTTTATTTGATTCTGAGATTTTCTATATATTATTAGCAAATGGGAATTTTACTTATGTCTTTCTGATTTGGATGCCATTTATTTATTTGTTTGTTTGTTTATTTTTTATGGCTTGCCTAATTGGTCTCCCTAATACTTTGGGTATAATAGTGAACAGAAGTGGTGATAATGGGACTCCTTGTCTTGTTTCTGATCTCAAATGAAAAGCTTTCAGTTTTTCCCCATTGATCATAGTGTTACATATGGGTTTATCATACATGGCCTTTATTATGGTGACTTATGTTCCTTCCTTACCCAGTGTGTTAAGGATTTTTTATCATAAAAATGTGTTGTAGTCTGTCAAATGGCTATTGTGATGATCATGTGATTTTTATATTTTATTGATATATTACATTTATTGACTTACATTGTTGAACCATGCTTAAATCTAATTTGTTATTATATACAATATTTTAATGTATTTTTGAATTCAGGTTGCTAATTTGTTTTTAAGAACTTTCGCATCTACATTTATCAGGGATATTAGTCTATTAGTCTACAGTTTTCTTGTGGTATCTGTATCTGGTTTTGGTATCAAGGTAATGCTGACTTTGTAGAATGAATTTGTAAGTACTCCTTGATTCATGAACAAGTTAAACATTATTTGATAGACTAACAAAACAGTATTTAAGATAACATAGTATTGAGTAAGTAATAGAAAAAAATCAGTTGAAAAGAATTAGTATGCTAAGAGCCCACTATGTATATATAGTTTTCATTTTGGACAGAGCCTGCTGGGGAAAATGGTCTTTTGATAATGGTACAGAGTCATTTGGATGCCTATACAAAAGAAAGTGAATCTTGGTTTGTTTTGGAAATCTCACCCCCACGTTCAAATTTGACAATTTGCTACAAATACTCAAGAGAGGCAATAGCAGGTTTGATATATGGCTAAGACTTATCACAACAAAAGATAACAGAAACAGGAAAAATATATGCATTGAGCAAATTCTGACAAAAAGATACAGGCTTCTATGTTCTTCCATTTCTGATATTGGACAGAATGCATTTTTCTAATTGTGAAATTCAGGAACAAAGGCAAAGTGTCCCTTCCCAGGGAAGCATGTTTGAACATGAGTCCAGGGCTTTAATGGAGTGCTAGTCACTTAAACATATCCTGTTTTGTGCCCAGTCATGGTAACTGAAACTCAGACCCCCAAAGTGAAACCTATCATATATCATTAACCTTGGTGTTTGTGCAAAGCAATTCTTGATAGGCACAATTTATTACTCCAAACGTAAAGATTCATTAGTCATTAACATAATGAACCTTCTTAACACATTCTCAGGAATTGGCCAGGGTCTATCATGGTTCCAGGCAGCTTTGAGGATAAGCAAGGAATAAACAGACATGCTATGTTAACTCTTTCTTTGCATGATCCCTACGTTATGCCCAAAATTAATTTCAAGTAGAGTATAGATTTATTTATTTTATTTATTTAATTTTTTAGAGAGAGATAATGCTCATGTGTGAGAGTGTGCATGAGTGGGGGGAGGGGCTAAGGGAAAGGGGGAGGGAGAGAGAATCCCAAGTAGTCTCCATGCCCAGTGTGGAGCCCAATGAAGGACTCAATCTCACAACTGCAAGATCATGACCTGAACCGAAATCAAGAGTTGGACAGTTAAATGGCTGACCAAGACACCCTGAGCATAGATTTAAATAGAAAAGGAAAGTAACCAAACTTAAAGAAGATAATAGATCTATCCTTTACCCTAGGATTAGGAAAGATTTCTTAAATGAGGAACATAGTGTATAACCATAAATCAGAGAGTGATACATTAGATTTAAGTTAATAATTTCTGTTCATCAAAAGGTGGAATTAACATATGTGAAAAGAAGGGCACACATCAGGGGAGATATTTGTAAGACACATACCTAATGAAAGATTTGGAACCAGTGTATAAAAAGGACTCTTAAAAATCAATTATAAGTCCAACAGAGAAAATATGTAAAATACTTAAAACAGGCTTAACAAAAGAGAATATCTAAATAGGTAATAAATATATGAAAGTTTATTCAGTCTCCTGAGTAATCAAGGAAATGCAAATTAAAATTACAATGAGGTATTACTATTTATTCACAAGAATGATTAAAGTTCAAATACTTCAAATTAAGAAATATTGGTGGAGATATTGACAAGTTAGAATTCTTAGGCACTGCTTATGGAAATTGGATTTTATGCAGTCATTTTGGAAAGCTTATTGTCATTATTTACTACTGTTAATATATTAATGTCCTTTGACTTAAAAAAATATATTCCTGAGAATATAGCTAATGGAAATACATGCACGTATTTACCAAAAGATACACACAAAGCATTACCCGTATGAGGCAAAAAATGGAAAAAATTTAAGATGTATATCAATAGAAGAATGGATAAAACATTATGTTTTTTTATGCAATATAAGATTATACAGCAATAAAAATAAATGAAGTCCACTTGCATGCATCAACGTGGGAGAATTTAACAAACACAGTGATGTGTGTAAAGCTAGACATAGATATATATTATGTGATTCAATTTATATAATGTCAAATACAGGAACAATTAGGGGTGCCTGGGTGGCTCAGTCGGTTCAATGTCCGACTTCAGCTCAGGTCATGATCTCATGGTTGATGGGTTCAATGCCGATGTCAGGCTCTGTGCTGACAGCTCAGAGCCTGGAGCCTGCTTCAGATTCTGTGTCTCCCTCTCTCCCTCTCCCCTGCTCTCTCTCTCTCTCTCTCTCACAAAAATAAATAAATAAACATTAAAAAAATGTAAAAAAAAAGTTGTTTTGACTATTCTAGGACTTTAAAAAAACCAGGAACAATTATTAATGGAATTTTTGATATCTGGCTCGTGACTACTTTTATAAAGGAGATGATAAGTAGTGGATGAAAGAAAGGATACTTAGAAATTCTAGCATTATGTTTTTATACTTCACAATAGAAAAAATTCAAAATATTAGTATTAATAACATTAATAAAAGTAGCAGTAATCATATTTTATTGAGCACATTGTTTGCTTTATCTCATTTTACTTTAGACATACTCCAGGAAAGTAGATCATATAGTTATGGTTCTTTAAAAGCAAGAAATTCAAAACAAACACAGTTAATTTGATTAAAAATCAAATTCATTGTAAGTACATGAGGTAGCTTAAAGTACTGAAGTAAAAAAAAAAAAAAAAACAGACTTTGGAAGGCACACAAGCCAGAACAGCTATTAGGGTTCAGTTTTCAGTAATGAATCAACATGTTTTTCTGAAGGCAACATTGGAAAAAAAATCAGTTCAAGTAATTTCCTTCCTTTTGTCACTATATTAGCTTCTTATTGCAGCTGTAACAAATTACCACACACTTAGTGGCTTCAAGCAACACATATTTACTCTCTTATAGTTCTGGAATTCAGAAGTAAAAAATGTCTCTACAAGTCTTTGCTCTTCCTACAGGCTGTAGTAGGGACTCTGTTTTCTTACCTTTTCAAGCTTCTGGAAACCACCTTCATTCATTAATTCATGACCACTTCTTCCAGCTTCAAAACCAGCAGTATAGTATTATCTCTCCTCCCTGACCTCTATTTCCATTTTCATATCTTCCCTGAAGTTCATCTTTCTGCGTCTCTCTCTTAGAGGAAATTTGTGATTGTATGGAGCTAGCCCTAACAATGCAAGATAATATTTCTCAAGATCCTGTCAAGTTCTTTTTAATTTGCAAGATAATATACTCACAGTTTTGGGGGATTAGGATAAAGACTTCCTGAGGTGCCTGGGTGGCTCAGTCTGTAAAGTGTCAGACTTCAGCTCAGGTCATGATCTCACACTCGGTGAGTTCAAGCCCTGCATGGGGCTCTGTGCTGACAGCTCAGAGCCTGGAGCTGCTTCAGATTCTGTGTCTCCCTCTCTCTCTGCCCCTCCCCTGCTCATACTCTGTCTCTCTCTGTCTAAAAAATAAATTAAAAAAAAAAGATTAAAAAAAAAAAGACTTCCTGGATGATGGAGGGAGTTGGAGGGTGGGGGTAGTGTCATTCAGCATGCCACAGTCATTTTAATGAAATTGATGACTCTTTTAGAGAGAAAATATGTTATGATTATTTTATATGCCTAATTTCTCATTAGGCATGTAAAATATGCCACAATTGAGCAGGCCATCATGTTCATATCATGATATTTCAGGAATTGCTGTTACCACACAAACAAAAATGTTAGGTAAAATTCAGAGCAGATCAACAACACCTCCATCAATTGATCATTTCAAAGTAGTGTGATAGTCACCCTAAACAAAACCTAGTGTGGCTAGCAAGACTGATGTTAGCAATGATGTGTCAAAGGGGTAGAAAAAGTTCTACCAACCTTTACCAATGAAGTTTTCTGGGAGAAGCAGGGCTGACTCCCAAGCAAGTCTGAGATGGTTTGAGATAGCACGGAAGGGAGACTGGCTTGGGTTTTAATGTGGTTAGAGGGTAGGAATGGGTTGAGGGTTCTCCTGTAAAGGTTGCCTCAGGCCAAAGGAAAGAACACTCAGGGTCTTTTATCAGTTGGCCCAGATATAGGGTGGAAAGAGAAGGTGAGTGTGGAGCTTTAAAGCTGTAGGCAATCAAAACTAAAAATTGAAGTCACTCTTTATTACCTATCATAATGATATTTTTCCAAGAATACACATGTCTTTTGTTAGATTAAGCTCTATTCTCCAAGAGATCCCTGAGGGAAATTTCTATACAAAGAAATAAGATGCAGATTAGAAGTACCTTGTTATCAACAAAAACTTTATCCTGGTGATAACGTGGTGACTAAATACTTAAGGTAAAATATTTAATGTCACCCTCTGAAATATTTTAGACACCAAAACAAGACATATTAAATATGCATCATTAGGCACTACTGGCTCTCTTTTATTCCTTTGTGTTCTGTTGACTTCCTGTTAACTCTCTAAATCATTCATTGATGACTTTACCAATTGGTTCACAGACCTGCAATAGCTACTCCACTTCTGAAATCTGATTTCAAGTTTTCTGTGTACAAGTCTTGGAGTGGTGATTGACACACAGAGAATCAGGACACTGAGGCTTTTCTTTCCAGGAAGCAGCTTCGTTTGTGCTGGCACAGCCTCAGCCTGCTAAGACCCAAAAGGCTGAGCCCTGAGTGCAGCAGGGTGTTACCTTTTGTACAATTTTTGCTCCTTTGTCTCCCATATATGGTAACATACAGTCTGAATGGGTGCTCTATGTTACAGAGTCATGAGGAATATCCCACAAACGTGCACATAGCCAGTTGCCTTCCCTTGTCTTGAGGTTTTCACCACATTCCTTACGGAGGGGCTCTCCCACAGGACTATAGTTGTTTGAGAGGATTATCATGGAAAATATTGGTTTTAAGGTATACTTGTTTTATAAAATGAATTTTTATATTTGTAATGATTTTAGGAAATTAATTGCCAAACATTTAAAATTTTATATGGCATACATTATAGGATTATTCATTATCCTTGCTTGGTTTTTGTAAATTGTCATAAAGAAGGTCATTTAAAAACAAGGAAAACTGCATTTCACAAAACATTTTGTATCTTTTGCTATTAAAATTTTTCTAATTAAATGTCCCTATTGTCATTCCTAAAAGGACTTTTGTAGGTTTAACCTTCAGGATCTCTACTAGGTTCTGAAAATGAAGATTGGAGAAAAATCCCCCTCGTGTTTCCAGCTGAACAAAGTTTAAATATACCGGGGAGTTCTCTATAACAAAGGCTTTCCTTCTAAGAGAAATTACTTTACTCAGACTTCTACAACCTGGGGGAAAACACATAGAAAGCTCTAGCCTTCCTATTTCACTCAAAGGGGGTGGGGTGTGTGTGTGTGTGGCGGGGGGGGGGGCCCTGAGGAAACTACTGAAAGACACAGTTCATGAATGTGATCCCCATAAAAATCTAAGATGTATTCTTAAAATTACATATTGCTGGGGCGCCTGGGTGGTTCAGTAGGTTAGGTGGCCAACTTCGGCTCAGGTCATGATCTCACGGTCAGTGAGTTCAGGCCCCGCGTCGGGCTCTGTGCTGACAGCTCAGAGCCTGGAGCCTGTTTCAGATTCTGTGTCTCCCTCTCTCTGACTCTCCCCTGTTCATGCTCTGTCTCTCTCTGTCTCAAAAATAAATAAACGTTAAAAAAAAATTAAAAAAAAATTACATATTGCTTCTCGTTCCCACACTCCTCACCACCAAACCAACTGTCAGTGCATTCCTGACAGCTGAAAAACACATACTCTATTTAAGAGGTTTCAGTGAAACTAAGAGACAACAGGGGAGGGGGAAAAAAGAAACCCGTGTGAGGATATTTAAGCCTTGGACATCTACACTTGTAACAACCATTGAACATACCAGCAACAAACCACATTAACATAAAACCTCACATTAGAAACCTAGTGACCTTGGTTCTTATTGCCTCATGTACTATGTACAGCATTCAACAAAAATTTACAAGACATGCTAAATAACAAAGAAAAAGCACTGGCGATTTGGCTAAGCTGAGGACCAGTATTGCTCACTGGACTGCTCGACCTGTTCTGCTTCACTGCCAGCTGAGCAGATCCCAAAACAGATGTAGTTGCCCCACTCGATGTGTAGAATTCAAGGCCATCTCCAGCCTCCTGCCAATCCTCGCCCAGATTAAGTTTGGCATATTTTCCCTCTGATTCTTGAGCTGTTTCCAATTGCTTTCCTGTTTGGTGTGCCACTTGGAAGATAAAGACTGGCAAATACAGACACTCCTCTTTGGGGTGACAAAATGTGGAAACAAATCAGGGCTGCTTGTGAAAATGTCTGGGTCACTCATGTGGATGTCCATGGTAGAATATCACTCTTTGATAGAACTGATTATAATTAGGTTGCTGATCAAGGCTGTACTCCTCAGATCACTGCCTAGGTCAACCATGATATCATACATGGAAACACATACATCCTTAGGAAATTGAGCTATCATTTATCATTGTATGATACACCTGTGACTTCTGCCAAAGTTTATACCAAGTTCCTCCCAGTGAAGGATGTCTCCTTGTGGTAGGTGTTTCCCAGTGTCTGCTCCATACTGCAGATTGAGTGTATTGGGGCTTGGACCTCAGCTCAGGGCTATAGATCATGTCTTACCACTGTTGGTACATTCCCAAGTTACTGTTACTGTTACTGTTTCCCAGTGTCTGCTCCATACTGCAGATTGAGTGTATTGGGGCTTGGACCTCAGCTCAGGGCTATAGATCACGTCTTACCACTGTTGGTACGTTCCCAAGTTACTGTTACTATTCCAGTGGCCTACTGACCCCAGTCACAATATGGTGCCCTTTGAAACTAATCTGTATCTTTTTTGCCTACTTTATTAATTATCTACAGCCTGACAATGATATTATTTTATCACAAAAGCAATTCAATAACAGGCTGATAGGGTATTCAATGGTCCTTCCATACTTCCTGTCATCTGTAGGTATATCTTTTATTATTGCACCCTGGAATATATTTCTCCGAAATTAACTCAAAATAATTTTTACTCTACCTACTTCACCCCCATACGCTCTGAAGGTCACTTGGTCACTGAATGCAGGTGCTTTCAGAGAGGAATAATCTCGTCTTAGTTGCTTACTGCAATTATGATATGGATACAAATTGGAACATTATATAGGTCTGTTTAAGAAAACTCAGTATTTCAGTCTCCTTTCTGACAGAGAAACCAATCACATTCTCTCCATGTTTTGTCTTAGATTTTATATTAATTAAGGTTTTTGCTGTTGCTCTTGCTATTTTTGCTTTTTCCTTTGACTGGAAGTGGTCTTCTGAAAAATACCATACATGTGAGTAGGGGTTGAGAAAATTTCTGGACTGTATCAAATGGTGGAACAAATGGGCACTTACATACTTGAGTTTGTAGAACACAGAACATAAAGGCAACCACAGAGTAGACACATTAATACATTAATTTCTACAAACATCAATCTCTCCTTTTGACCTCAATATTAAATATAATTAAATAAGGTAGTCATTAAATAACTTTAACATAAATATGCCCCCTACCCCTAACACTGACCCTAAATTTTGGTCCTTTTTCTATTTGGACTAGGATTTTTCTTTTTTTAAGTTCTGTGCTAATCACCAATTTTTGTTTTTTTTGTTTTTTTTTTTTTTTTGAAAAACCTGATTTATTCTAGGCTGGATCCTTTTATTTTACTTGCTTTTATTTATTTATTTTTTATTTTTATTTTTTTTTCTTAGTTTGGCAGCTAAGATCTGGATCAAATTGCATGATTCTTAACTAGAAATGAGTTTGTAAACAGCATTGGAGTTTCATTATTTTTTGGCTTTGGTGTCCTGGTTTACACCTGTTTGGATTCATCCTGCTATATTTCCCTACCTTTATGGAAATAGATTAAACAGTACTCAAAAAGCCATTTTCTTAATTCATACATGGATTAGTAAAAAGAAAAAAAAAACCCTCACAGGTGTTTGACCCTCCTTCTTCAATTTTTCCACTTTATCTAGTGTGACTAAGAGGTTGGAGAAAGGAATATGGTTTATTGTCCCCGGAAGTGATTGGGCCTAGAACTATGAAGGAAGAGAGTAGATTTCAAGGATGTTAGTTTTATTAATAAAGCTAAACTTGTCAAAATATTTTTTATATCTTGACATTTGTGCATCCCCTGGGCACTTCAGCAAAATTATGTTTGATGGTAGAGAATAAGTACGTAAGGTCACTTTCTTTATGTTCCTTAGTTCATACAGAAAACAAAGAAACATGTTTAGTTACTGGTATTTTTGTAATGCTTTATTTCAACAGTGTATATGTGCTTTGAGTGTTTTTAAGTCTATATATCAAAAGTAAAAGACAGAGGAATTTATGATGTATTCTATTCAAGGATGATCTTAATAAAGTTTGAAAATTAATCTTCAGAATCTCTGTATCCTTGGGATCCCACTCTGCATAAGCACATAAATCTCTGATGAAATATAGCCTGATATAACAGGGGAAAACCCTAGTATGAATTACTTTGGAGCACTTTTCCATATTGTGTTCTCCATTCCCTTGTCATGATTTGCCTTAGTATAAGCCCTGAAAGTTCTATAACTTTTTATAGCAACTATTTAAACATAATTTATGAAAATGTGCTAATGGTTTTCGTTCTCTGATAATATTACTTTTGAACAGGGTCCCTCTAGAGATATACTACATCACAACATTAAGGGCAGAAGGGAATTTACACTTTCCATCTTACAGTAGCTCATGTTTCTTTACAAAATGTGTCCCATAATGAGAAGTTACTTTGTATCTAAAACTGGCTCTTTTCTAACCACATAACAAATTTCCTCCTACCATCCAATCATGCTGAGTTGAATGGCAATTATTTAGTTTTTCTGGGCCCTGGATTCATCTCTCAAGACTTTCTCATATATTAATACTTTCACATAAATACATACATAAAGAGACATTAATGGCTATTAAAAGCTCACCATGATGTGTGTAGTCACTGTATAAGGTTATTAAATATTACTGATACATTCCCTATGCTTTTCCTTTCATCTCTATGGCTTACTTATAATCGGAAATGTGCACCTTTTAATCCCCTTCACCTATTTCTCTCATCCCCTCAAACATCCTCCTCTGGCAACCATCAGTTCTCTGTACTTTTCTGTTCATTTGTTTTTTCGATTCTACATATAAGTCAAATAATATGATATTTGTCTCTGACTTATTTCACTTTGCTTAATTCTCTTTAGGTCTATGCATCTTGTTGCAAATAGTAGGACCTCATTTAAAAATTGCTTAATGTTTATTTTTGAGAGAGAGAGAGAGAGAGAGAGAGAGAGAGAGAGAGAGAGAGAGAAAGGCAGAGTACAAGCAGGGGAGGGTCAGAGAAAGAGGGAGACACAGAATCTGAAGCAGTCTCCAGGCTCTGTGCTGTCAGCAGAGAGCCCAGTGTGGGGCTTGAACTCACAGACCACAAGAGCATGACCTGAGCCAAAGTCAGACACTTAACCGACTGAGCCACGCAGGCATCCCTCTATTCATTTTATATTTGGAATTTTGTTCTATTGGGTTGTGGATTTGCTATGAGAAATGTTTGATGTATTACTTCACTAATGTGATTTGACATAAGAATTCCCTTTAATTATCTACACAGACTTACAGAGAAATATGAAGAATAATTAATATAATGAGTTACACCATCACGTTTGTAGGAATTTAGGTGGAATCACAGTAATAGATGCAGTCTAGTGAATAAGAAGTATGAATTTTACAAATGAAAATTGTCTTTATAAATTTTTTTAAAAACTGTCCCTTTAGATGGACTGAATTACCCTAACACTGTACTCCATACTAGCAGAAGACTTTTCCAGGAGGAGAATCCTACACATTATTTTAGCTAACCACAGAATTATGTATCCTATTGACAAGATCTGAATTAAAGAGGGACAGATCATACTTTTTATATATTTTAATTTTGACTATGATAATAGCATGATCTGTCACTCCATTTTCTATCTGAGAGCAGGAAGAGCTACTTCATAAATATTGGCAAAGTTTTAATAGAGGATTTTATACCCAAATGAAGATTATTATGAAAAATAAATGAGAAGTTGCTTGTTCCGGTTTTGTTTATCAGAAAAGGAAGACATCAGATAGATTAGGATAAATAAATCAGTCCCATAATATTTCTTTGCCGCAGTTTTTTGCATATACCTCCAATCCATACATATGATTTCAAGGTCTCAGTAAATTTATTCTTGAAACTTTACCAAACAACCTCTTTTTTTCATCTTGTAAAGGAGTACACATTTTTCCTGTTCGTCATCCTGGTTAAGTCTTTGTTTCAAATGGTAGAAGACATGTTGCAGAGGATAAACTAAACGTAAGCATAGTGACCTCTTTTTCCCTCTCAGTAATGCATTCCTTCTTAGATGTTAGGGTATGATGTCACATTTATTTATTATTCCTTGTCTCTAGATTCTCAACACTTACTCATACTTAAATATTTTACCATTCATGGACTCTCAGACATGCCCCGCTTTTCCAGCCCATTTCCACTGGTCGCCTCCAATGAGTTTGCTTTCTCTTTTGCATAGCATGATTTGCATTAACAATTTTTAAAGCATGATGACCTTTGATTTTCATTATGGTTAATTTTGCATGCGTGTGTGCGAAACAAAGCTTATTGTCTGTATTTCAAGAAGCATTTAATCCAGAGAATTTTGCAATGCGCCATTAAATATTAATAAAGTCATGTTATACACTAGGTACTTGTGCACAAAGGGTACTGCATTGGGTAATTAGAGCGAAATTCTAGTGTTGGGTACAAAATTTAAAGCCACATAGATTTTGGCGTAAGATTGGCCTGGCTTTGAATATCAGGGTTGAAAATACATGTGTAATTTGAGCACTTTACCTATTATTACTGTGATACAGAGCTCAGTCATCTCAAACCTGGCCTCTTGTAGCCTCTTATACCTCTTCCTGCTTCAGTGCCTGTTTGCTTAGTTATGTTTTCAACATGACATCCAGAATGCTTCTTTAAAACAAAGATCTTTTTTTTTCTCCTCTGTAGAAAACACTCCAATGAGTATTCTGTTTACTATAGTAAGTTACAAAAATTGGTAAGATTCTCTATGGTGTGCCCCCTCCACCCCACCCTAACTTTTTGATCCTATCCCCTACTACTTTTTCCTCAGGTTTCCTCATTGTCTTCATATTTTAATGTGAAAGACACTCACAGAGTATCTCCTAGCTACACTGTCTGAATTTTAATTACTCTCAGATACTATCTATGCTATTATCCTGCTTTATTTTCTTGTAGAATTTACCATATCTATAATATTATAGATTTTAGTCATTATTATTGCTTTTTTCTGCACATAGCCACTAGAATGTAAGCCAGTGGGCTTTTGCTTTGTTTTGTTGCTATGTTCTTCAAGCCTGGCTTGGTTGGCATTCAAGAATAATTGTTGAATAAAAGAATGAAAAAGTACAGAGCTGCTATTTCTTACATATGTGACATCATAATCTTGTCAGTAACCTGAGCATCAGTATTTTCATCTTTGGAAAGACTACAATATTATAATAATCAAAATGTCACTGAGAAAATAAAATATAATTTACCAATGGCTTAATGTAAATAATGATTGCATTGATAGTAGTTATTACTATTACTGGTTACTGTATCACTGATATTAATTATTATAATCTAGATAAATTTAGTTACATTTTTGTTTGAACCAACTACAGTAAAGAGATGCCTTCAAAGGAAATACAAATCTGATTTTTGATAAAAATAACGCTTATCCTCCTATTATAAAAATCTTGGACACTGTGCAACTTTCAGATGATGGTTTTCAAACACTGCACAACAGTCAACAAAGAACTGAGATATATCACTAAGAGAAGCAAAATAAATGGCAGAAGGTGTTGGAAATCCCTTGCCTTCTACCTGGAGACAATTTCCAGACTACAGAGCTGGAAAGGGGCAAGAGACAGAGCCTAGTGGTCTTCTTGAATTGAAGAGAGAAACACCTGTGTTCCAGGAGACAGACTCAACTAGAATTTTCAGGGCAAAGTGTTAGGATTGAGGAATATGCAGATAAAGAGCTTCAGAAATCAGTAAAGCATCCTTTTGTGTCTTTGAATGCCAACCTTTATATCCACAGGGTAAAATTCCATGAATTCAGGCAAAGAACAAAAGCAGGAAAGAATAATTTCTGGAAAATCATGAATGAAGCAGTTCAGTCAAATGCTTATGAAACATTCAAGTTCATGCCAGTTAGACTGGAACAATTTTCTGACTATATAGGGCATTCACTAGACATAAGAAACATTCACTTCTTAGTAGTAGACTATGCACTTTGCTGCAGAACTGCCCTAAAGGGATACCTTCATGGCTCTGTCAGTTAAGTGACTGACTCTTGGTTTCAGCTCAGGTCATGATCTCATGGTTGGGGAGTTTGAACCCCACATCGAGCTCCGTGCTAACAGCACAGAACCTGCTTGGGATTCTGTCTCCTTTTCTCTCTGCCTCTCCTCTGCTTGCACTTGTTCTCTCTCTGTCTCTCTCTCAAAAAATATATACTTAAAAAAATTGCCCTAAAATATGTATGTAAATAAGACTTAAAAGTTATAGCTTAATAAATAAATCTGTCAGAACAAAGCTAGATACTCCTTAGGTTTTTTGAAGTTTATTTTTATTTATTTTGAGGGAGGGAGGGAGGGAGGGAGAGAGAGAGAGAGAGAGAGAGAATCCCAAGCAGACTCTGTGCTGTCAGTGCAGAGCCCAGCACAAAAGATCAGTCCCATGAATTGTGAGATCATGACCTGAGCCAAAATCAAGAGCCAGACCCTTAACCCACTGAGCCCCAAGCATCCAAGCACTGGATTTTTTTTTTTAATTCAGCTTTTGAGAAAGTTTAAGAATATTCTCTTTTTTTAAAGCTTATTTTAAACTTTGAAAGAGCATGCACATGTGAATGTGCAGAGAGAGAGGAAGGGAAAATCCCAAGCTGCCTCCATGCTGACAGAGTGTGGGGCTCAACCTTAGGAAATATGAGATCATGACCTGAGCTGAAACCAACAGTCGGACACTTAACCATTTGAGCCACCCAAGCACCCCTTTAAGAATATCGTCTATCAAAATTACTAATCAGACAGATAAGCAGGAAAATATGATTCTAGAAGAAAAATAGATGATAGAGACATGATTCATAATCATAAATTCATAAAGATGTGCTCAAAGGTACAAAGAAAATAATAAATATGAGAGAAACG
This sequence comes from Lynx rufus, assembly GCF_022079265.1. NCBI lineage: Eukaryota > Metazoa > Chordata > Mammalia > Carnivora > Felidae > Lynx > Lynx rufus. Next base: position 62,605,178 of record NW_025814827.1, read on the forward strand.
AACATATAGAAAAGAACCAAATATCTAAAATAAAAATTATCTGTTAATATTAGCAGATTAGACACATAGTTAATATCAGTGAAACTGAAGATATATAAATAGAAATTATCCAAATCATAGAAAATGATTATCTGATCTTAATGCTGAAAACATAATTAACAGCATTGGTGACCTGTGCCACATTATTAAGCGTTGTAACGCATGTGTAATTGGAATCCAGAAAGAAAGGTTGTTCTCCACTCAGGGGAAAGAAAGCATAGTTGCAAAAATAATCACCAAAAAGTTTCCAAATTAGATGAAAAATCTTTAAACCTATAATTCTAATTTGGATAGTAAATCCCAAGCTGGATAAACATTTTCAAGAAATGAACACACACACACATCAATATATGTCATAAATGAGTTCCAGGAAACCACTGATAAAGGGTGTTTTTTAATAATAGAGTTAAAGAGAAAATATAAAAAGGCACATTATGTTCAGAAAAAGATAAGGAAAATTAGAAAACTAAATATTCTTATCAAAATCAATGTTACTATATCCGGAAAACAATAGAATTGCATATTTGAAATACTTAAAGATTAAGGAAATGGTCTAAATCTATCTAGGATTCTATTGTTTAACAAACATATGGTACAACCACATTATGGAATAGTGCTCAACAATTAAAAAGGAACTGACTTTTAAAACTTGGGAACAACTTCGATGAACCTTAAGGGAATTGTGATGTGTGAAAGATAATTTCAAGTGAATACATGCTTTGTGATTTCATTTATATACTATGCATAAAATGATATTATAGAAGAGGAAAGCATATTTGTGGTTGTTAGCGATTAGAATTGGGGGTGGGTGGGGATACCTATGAAGAAAAATCATGAGGGAGGCCTTCAACGATGGTAGATTAATATCTTCATTGTGGTGGTAGTTACATGAGGCTACACATAATACAATTACAGATATTCTTTCTCTTTGATTGTCACACACACACACATACACAGACACACACAAACACATACCAGTGACTCTATAACTAGTGAAATCTGATTATACTCTGTGGATTCCCTAGCTTTCATATTGTTCCATAGACATGCAAAATGTTAACATTGGTAGAGACTGAATGATGGGTACACATGACCTCACTGTACATTTTTTGGTTATTTCCTTTAAGTCCATAATTATTTCAAAATAAAGTTTATATTATTTATTTAAAAAATGTTTATTTTGAGGGAGAAAGTGAGTATGCAAGAGTGGGAGAGCAGTAGAGGGAAGGAGAGCAAGAGAGAATTGCAAGCAGGTTCCCTGCTGTCAGCGCAGAGCCCAGCACAGGGCTAGATCCCATGAACCTTGAAATCATGACCTGAGTCAAAATCAAGAGTTGAACACTTAACCAACTGAGCCACCCAGGTGTCCCCAAATAAAGTTTTTAAAAACTGAGGCACATTGAAATGGAGGGGGGAAAAAGTCAACCTAGATTTTTATATGCAAATAAGATATCTTTCAAAATATTAAGTATCATATAAAAGTTGACAGAATCCGCTTTGAACACTGATTCTGAACTACGAGAAATGTTAAAGGAATTATTTAGCTCAAACAAAAGTAATATCAGATGGAATCATGGCTCCATGCAAATAAATAAAGAAAGTTCAGAGTTGGAAAATACGTGGGTAAATATATAAGACATTTTTACATTTTTAATCTCCTTTAAAGATAATTATCTACTTAAAGAAAAAATACGTGAGAGATTTATAGCATAGCTGTAAGAAAAGCATGTGCTAAAATTAACAAGGCCTATCAGGTGTGCTATTACAAATCTGTAACAATCTGTTACACAATTTTGCTAAGTCTTCTGAGTCATACCAGAGTTCCTAATTTAAGTAATTTTGCTGTTGTTTATGAGTCCTGTTATCCCTACTTGCAACCCTCTTTCCATTGCTTTAATCTGCTTTGTTTGTATATTTAAAAATATACTGCTTAAATCTAGGAGACAGTATTGTCAGACTCATTCATTTTGCCCATGTAAATCAGAATGTGTGATCAGATTTGGGTCATTAGTGTATCTAAGCCTCAGGTTCATTGCAGTCAGAAAGCATGATACATTGGTTTCAACTACTCTGACTTACCTTAGGAGATGCTCACCTTGATCAGGCATGCTGTGATTAGTAGTATAATAGAATTGCAAGTGACAAATTAGGTGAAATTATTTCTAGCTGTGTTTAGAGGCAGGAGGATAAGGAGTACATGCTGAGGACCTCCTGAAATAATCCCCATGGTGACATTTGTTTATAATTTATTTACTGGTAATAAGGTTTGGTGACATAAATATAAACAGAACAGCTTTCCCCCAATAAGAAAGTCTCAGGTTGTAGAAAAGGAGGGAAAACAATACAGCAAAGTTCTAACAATGAATGATTACCTTGCAATATTTTTAAGTTTTTTTCTTTTTAAATTATTTATATTTTAGTTAACATACAGTGTAATATTGGCTTCAGAAGTAGAATTCAGTCATTCATCACTGTCATTATACAACACCCAGTGCTCAACACAGGTGCCTCCTTAATACCCATCACCCATCTAGCCCATTTCCCACCCACCTCCCTCTATCAACCATCAATTCTATCAACCATCAGTTTGTTTTCTATTGTTAAGTGTCATGTGGTTTCCCTTTCTAAAAAGCCAAGTTTCTTATGTTTATATATTTTGTATAAATGGTATATAAATATACATATATACCATATAATACACAAATATATCATTTGTATAAATGGTAAAGGTAACACAATGATAATTATTTAAAAAGAAAATATTAAGTTCAATATCTGCAAAACAATCAGTGTGATTCATCACATCAGTAAAAGAAAGGACAAGAAACCTATGATCCTCTCAATAGAGGCTGAGAAAGCATTTGACAAAATACAGCATTCTTTCTTGATATAACCCTCAAGAAAGTAGGGATAGAAGGATGATACCTCGAGATCATAAAAGCCATATATGAAAGACCCAACGCTAATATCATCCTCATTGGGGAAAAACTGAGCTTTCCCCCTAAGGTCAGGAACAAGACAGGACGTCCACTCTTGCCACTGTTATTCAACATGGTATTGGAAGTCTTAGCCTCTGCAATCAGACAACACAAAGAAACAGCATCCAAATCGGCCAGGAGATCAAACTTTCACTCTTTGCAGATGATATGATACTCTACATGGAAAATCTAAAAGATTCCCCCAAAAAACTGCTAGAACCGATTCATGAATTCAGCAAAGTTGCGGGATATAAAATCAATGCACAGAAATCGATTGCATTCCTATACACCAACAATGAAGCAACAGAAAGAGAAATCAAGGAATTAATCCAATTTACAATTGCACAAAAAAACCATAAAATACCTAGGAATAAATCTAACCAAAGAGGTGAAAAATCTATACACTGAAAACTATAGAAAGGCCATGAAAAAAAATTGAAGAAGACACAAAAAAATGGAAAATGATTCCATGCTCCTGGATAGAAAGAAAAAATATTGTTAAATGTCGATACTACCCAAAACAATCTATATATTCAATGCAATCCCTATCAAAATAACACCAGCATTCTTCACAGAGCTGGAAGAAATAATCCTAAAATTTGTATGGAACCAGAAAAGACCCCAAATAGCCAAAGCAACCTTGCAAAAGGATACCAAAGCAGGAGGCATCACAATCCCAGACTTCAAGCTATACTACAAAGCTGTAATCATCGAGACAGTATGGTACTGGCACAAGAACAGACACTCAGATCAATGGAACAGAATAGAGAACCCAGAAATGGACCCACAAACATATGACCAACTAAACTTTGACAAAGCAGGAAAGAATATCCAATGGAATAAAGACAGTCTCTTCAGCAAGTGGTGCTGGGAAAACTGGACAGCGACATGCAGAAGAATGAACCTGGACCACTCTTATGCCATACACAAAAATAAACTCAAAATGGATGAAAAATCTAACTGTAAGACAGGAAGCCATCAAAATCCTCGAGGAAAAAGCAGGCAAAAACCTCTTTGACCTTGGCCGCCACAACTTCTTACTCAACACGTCTCTGGAGGCAAGGGAAACAAAAGCAAAAATGAACTATTGGGACCTCATCAAAACAAAAAGCTTCTGCACAGCGAAGGAAACAATCAGCAAAACTAAAAGGCAACTGACAATGGGAGAAGATATTTGCAAACGGCATATCAGATAAAGGGTTGGTATCCAAAATCTATAAAGAACTTCTCAAACTCAACACCCAACAAACAAATAATCCAGTGAAGAAATGGGCAAAAGACATGAATAGACACTTCTCCAAAGAAGACATCCAGATGGCCAATTGACACATGAAAAAATGCTCAACGTCACTCATCATCAGGGAATTACAAATCAAAACCACAATGAGATACCACCTCACACCTGTCAGAATGGCTAACATTAACAACTCAGGTAACAACAGATGTTGACAAGGATGTGGAGAAAGAGGATCTCTTGCATTGTTGGTGGGAATGCAAGCTGGTACAGCCACTCTGGAAAACAGTATGTAGATTCCTCAAAAAGTTAAAAATAGAGCTACGCTAGACTCAGCAATTGCATTACTAGGCATTTATCCAAGGGATACAGGTATGCTGGTTTGAGGGGGCACATGCACCCCAATGTTTATAGTAGCACTATTAACAATAGCCAAAGTATGGGAAGAGCCCAAATGTCCATCGATGGATGAGTGGATAAAGAAGATGTGGTATATATACACAATGGAGTATTACTCGGCAATCAAAAAGAATGAAATCTTGCCATTTACAACTATGTGGATGGAACTAGAGGGTATTATGCTAAGCGTAATTAGAGAAAGACAAACATCATATGATTTCACTCATATGAGGACTTTAAGACACAGAACAGATGAACATAAGGGAAGGGAACCAAAAAATATATAAAAACAGAGTGGGACAAAACAGAAGTGACTCTTAAATATGGAGAACAAACAGAGGGTTGCTGGAGGGGTTGTGGGAGGGGGGATGGTCTAAATGGGTAAGGGGCATTAAGGAATCAACTCCTGAAATCATTGTTGCACTATATGCTAAGTTGGATGTAAATTAAAAAAATTAAATAAAAATAAAAATAAAATATTAAGCTGTATGCTCAGTTTTCTTCCTCTCTACTTTCAACTTTTTTTTTCTTTATTCTTTTCAATCTTAATTTTGTGTGTGTGTGTGCCTTTTGGCAATTGGGAGAAACCAAAAAAACACTGGTTTACTTCAGACAATGAAAAGTTGAATTAATGAGAAGGGTTGAGGCTGGGGTTTGAGGGAGGTGATGGATAATAAAGAGATAACTCTTCTGTACACCAGAATGTTTTAAAAAAAGAATTTTAGAGAAAAAGGAGTGATTTGGGAGATTGTCAGAAAAAGTAGAATTTTGAGGACAGATAAAAACACTTTTTGGCAACATTTGCTGTTCATTATTCTCTATAAATTCCCCCAAATCCTCAGAAGACTTTCAGTTTAACGTTAACAGTGTTTACTTTCACAATGCTTATCATTTTTTCAGGTTTAATTTATACCCACTAAAATCCATATAGTTTAAAAATATAGTTCTATAAGTTTTGACAAATGTAAAACCCATGGGATGACAATCAAAATCAAGATACAGGATATTCTCATCAATCATTTAAAAATATTTTCAAGTTACTTTACAATAAGTCCTATACCCTGATAAACCCCACAGCCCTGTCGCAATACCTACCAACCATAGTAACATTTCATCTATTTTATTTTGATTAAGTTTTGCTCTGTTCCTTTTTGCCTGACTTCTCTTGCCCATATTAATGGTATTGAGGTTCATAGAAGATGTTATAGGCTATCATTAATCCATTAATTTTTAATTGTTAACCGTCTTCATTGTATGTTTATACTATTTCTTTTTCCATTTCTCTGGTACATGTTGTGGCGTTTTCTCCCTGGTTTTGGTAATTATAATTTCTAAACTTAAGCAACATCTGTATAAAAATAATTTTACAATTAACAACATATGTACAGACTTGTTACACCATCAGTTTAGATTAATAAATAGGGATGCTATCGTTAGAATAAGTTATCTTTATTTTTTTTTTTAAATTTTTTTTAACGTTTATTTATTTTTGAGACAGGGAGAGACAGCATGAATGGGGGAGGGTCAGAGAGAGAGGGAGACACAGAATGTGAAGCAGGCTCCAGGCTCTGAGCTGTCAGCACAGAGCCTGATGCGGGGCTCGAACTCACGGACCGCGAGATCATGACCTGAGCCGAAGTCGGATGCTTAACCGACTGAGCCACCCAGGCGCCCCAAGAATAAGTTATCTTTAAATACATGAATTAGAAATATTCAACTTTAATTGAAATGCTGTATGTGTCAATAGGATGCCCTTGAACTGTACAAGAAGCAGAGTTTTGAGTTTTACATAAACCATTGAGGGAGTATGAAAGAAGTCAATAGACTTCTTGAACAAGGAAAATCTCATCAGTATTCCATTTTGCAGACACGTTTCTTGAACACAGATTAGAGAAGATTCTGATGTGACTGTTAATCATTAACATTTTTTGTTTTAGCGTAAGGTCCAGTGATTCTTCACACTGAATTTTATGAGTTGAATGACAATTGACACAATTGACCTCTTTGTATTAAAAGGGCTATCAATAAAAATAACATTGCTCCAGGGGCACTTGGGTGGCTTCTGGTTGAGTGTCTAACTCTTGATTTCCGCTCAGGTCATGACCTCAAGGCAGGTTTTGGGCTGACAGCAAGGAGCCTGCTCGGGATTCTCTCTCTCTGCATCTCTGCCCTTCCCCTGGTCATTCACTCATGCATGCTTTCTCTCTTTCAAAATAAATAAACATGAAAAAATAATGTTGCAATATTTTCTAAGAAAATGTATAAATGCAGCACTTTTGCTTACTATTGCATTGAACCTCCAGAACTGTTTTGATTCAAAACCACAGTAGGTAATTTAGGTTTTACATTGGTCATGCCATGCAGTCTATACAAGTTTTGAAACTGAATCAATCATTCAGTAGCCCAAACAGACCACGAAGGTAGCCGAACTGGTTAGCAGAGTCACAGCTCATTTGTATGTGTGCAGACCAAGCAAATGCTAAGAGAATAAAAATCTCACTGCAAGTGTATGTGCTCTTTAGGAAATGTGAATTGGTCTTGGTCTCTGTGTCAGTTTAGTTGTAAGTGATTTGGAAGGTTCAAAGGCTGGAATGTACCTATTTATTTTGTAACATTAGGACCTAAGACGTGAGATAAATTTCCCAGTCTGTTGCTGATACATTACTACTGTACTCTGATAGAGAGCCATGCAATGGATATGGTTACTGGAAATCTAAATGAGGAAAAGAGTGATTCTTTTCTGCATATTTCACCTCAACAAGTTAGAAATACACAATATACTCCATGTAAACTGTGTTTCCTAAACTTTCATGGATACCTCACTAATTTATTTTTTAAGGTTTTATTTTAATTCCAGTTAGTTAACATAGTGTTATATTAGTTTCAGGTGTGCAATATAATGATTCAACAATTTCATACATTACCCAGTGTTCATCATAACAATTGTACTCCTTAATCCTCATCACCTATTTAATCCATCCCCCCATACTCCTACCCTGTATGGATATGCTGACCATCAGTTTGTTCTCTATAGTTAAGATTCTGGTTCTTGATTTCTCTCTCTCTCTCTCTCTCTTTCTTTTTCCCTTTGTTCATTTGTTTCTTAAATTCCATATATGACAGAAGTCATATGGTATCTATCTCTGACATATTTTTCTTAGCTTAATACTCTCTAGCTCCATCCATGTTGTTGCAAATGGTAACATTGCGTTCTTTTTGATGGCTGAATAATAATTCAGTGTGTGTGTGTGTGTGTGTGTGTGTGTGTGTGTGTGTAACATCTTTATCCATCATCAATCGATGGACACTTGGGCTGCTTGCATATCTTGGCAATTGTAAGTAATGCTCTCATAAACATAGTGGTTCATGTATCCCTTTGAATTAGTGTTTTGTATTCTTTAAGAATATACCCAGTACTGTGATTACTAGATTATAGGGTATTTCTGTCTTGAATGATGAACCTCCATAATGTGTTCCAGAGTGGTTGCACCAGTTTTCATACCTACAAAATGCTATATGCATTTCTAGCGAATAGCATTTGCTTGATTGCTATGGCACTTGGATTGCTATGATTGATCAAATCACATTCCTAATCCCCTGTACTTTTAAGACAAAGTCATAATCCACTGAATCAGACCTATACAATGCATCAAAATCTGACTCTGGATAACTATCCCATCATTATCTTTAGTCAATTTTGGCTCTAGCCTTAGTACATCATTCTCACAATGAGGTTTTTCACACTATGTGGCTTGGCATTCTCGGCTCTTTTAGAATTTGCAAGGACCTCCTTGAATGGTAGGGTGGTGGTGGATGAAGTGATAAATACATGAGATAAGCCTTCCACTGACACCAATCCTGAGAGCCTATTTTTTGTTTGTTTGTTTGTTGGTTTGTTTGTTTTGTTTTGTTTTAAACCCTCTCCTACTTTTGCCTTTTTTCTTTTGCTGCCTTAGATTTTATTCTGGACTTTCTGTGGGTAAAGAGAGATTCTCTTTCCAAAATTTAGATTGAAATTATCATTCATGAATTTTCCCCTATTTATTCACATCAGCTTATATGCTTTTTCTATAGTTTTCAGTCTCTTTTATTTGAGAGACCATGGGTTTATCTTGAAGACACGTAACTTGTGTTCAGATGATTTAAAACTAACATATGCCAGAATGGGTTACTAAGCAGTTTGTTCATTCCACAGATATTTATTTGATGATAAGTAGGTGGGCACACTTGTAAGTGTCATGTGTACATCAGTGAATTAAAGAGTTCTGCCCTGGATACGTTACAGTCTAGCAGAGGGAATATGAATACTTCAACATGAGCAAAATAAGTAAATAATAAAGTGTGTTAAAAGGAGAAAGTGCCATGAATTTTAAAAAAATGGTCAAGTAGGGTAAAAAGGGAATGGAGAATATTGGTAGGGATTGAGGGCAAGTTACAGTCTTATGTAAGATAGATGGGAACAGACCTCATTTTGATGATGACAAATAAGCAAAGACTTGAGAATGGTGAGAAAGCTAGCCAGGTGGCTAATATGAGGGAGGAACATTCCAGGCAAAAAGAACAGAGGATTTGCCAAGAGTGGGTCCAATGAGAAGAGTAAGTTTCCTGGAGGAGGTCACTTATCCATCCAATGAAATGAAACTTCGTGATATTTTTCTGTTTGTTATCTCTAGTTACATAATCATAAATATTAGTGATAAAAGGGAATCCTAACTACTTAAGTTACAGGAAGGAAATCAGTCCATGAGGTTAAGTGACACCTAGTGGCAGAAGCAGGACTGACTTCAGTTGCTCACTCCAGAGTAATGTGTTGCTCTAAGGCTTATAAAGTGGTTGAAATAATTTTTTTCTTTCTTTATTTATTTTTATTTTTTTTGTGGGGGGTGAGGGAGGGTTGACAGCTTTTAATAGACTTACACAAATTTAAGTTAACTGCTTTCACTTGAAGGGTTACCTGAAATTCTTATATTTAATGCCGTATCTGCTTAATGTTAAACTGTTATTTTGTTTGTAATAGAGAGCTGTTGGCTATATGGAGTCCATTATGGACCTGAGTCCACTGGCACCTATATAAAGTTCAGTGCACTGGAGGAACTACATTAAGGCAATATCTGCTCTGTCTTTAAACTCTCTAATATACCTCACTCAGGAGTAACAGCTTATTTTGTAATGCAATCTCATGTAAAACATTTGATTTCCAGCTGACTTTTTTCCTTAAATATAGAAATGGGGCCAGTTTGAAAATACAAGAAGGCATGAGTAGTGCTACCAGTCTCTGGTTTGCTTATTTAAGGAGGAAAATATACATTTACAGAACTAACTTTCACCATTGCATAGAAGAGTCTACACATGTGTTAGCTTCATCGAATATTTTCATTGTCAACACAGTGACTGTAGCAACAAAGAAGAACACTTACAAATCCAGGTAGGAGCTAATGTACATAATTGGTTGCAATATATTAAGCATCATGTAGATGTAGAAAGTGAGTTCAAAAATATATATAATGCTCTGTGTTTATAAGAACATAGGTGCTGCCATAAAACAGATACAAATCATGTGCAAAAGCCAAATGTAAGGCATTTATATTTTTATAGTGATTAGCGATATGTTTCTGATTTGATAACGTATGCTATCCTAAAGTGAGTATTTTATTTTATTTTATTTTATTTTTATTTTTTAAATATTTGTTTATTTTTGAGAGGGGGAGAGAGACAAAGCACGAGCAGGGGAGGGTCACAAAAGAGAGGGAGATACAGAATCGGAAGCAGGCTCCAGTCTCTGAGCTGTCAGCACAGACACTGATGTGGGGCTTGAACTCAAGAATGGTGAGATCATGACCTAAGCCAAAGTCAGACACTCAAGCAACTGAGCCACCCAGGCGTCCCTAAAGTGAATATTTTAAAGTAAATAATACAGGATACAACAATGCAGAATACAACAGATTCAAAGGGGCATATGTACTCCAATGTTTATAGCAGCATTGTCAATAATAGCCAAACTATGAAAAGAGCCCAAATGTCTGTATGTCTATCGATGGATGAATGCGTAAAGATGTGTATACACACCCCCCCCACACACACACAGGAATGTTAGTCATCAAAAGAATGAAATCTTGCCATTTGCAAGAGGGGGCTACAGTGTATTATTATGCTAAGCAAAATAAGTTGATGAAAGGAAGACAAGTACCATATGATTTCACTCATGTGGAATTTAAGAAACAAAGAGACAAACTCTGGGAAGAAAAAAAAGAAGGAAGCAAACGTAAGAGACTTTTAACTATAGACAACAAACTGAGGGTTGATGGAGGGAGGTGGTTGGGGGATGGGCTAAATAGGTGATGGACATTGAGGAGGACACTTGTGATGAGCACTGAGTATTATATGTAATGATGAATCAATCTATTCCTGAAGTCAATGTTACACTGTATGTTAAGGACTAGAATTTAAGTAAAATTTAAAACAAAAAAAAATTAAACAAAAAAACAATTAAAACAAAAAAAAATCAAGTTAAAAAAGTAAATAGTATATACTAATGTCCAGTAGAAAGCCAAAATTTTAATCTCTGAGAAATGAAAACAGGTAAAAGATATAACTATTGCAAGGAGGTAAAATTCTTAGGATGCATATTTTTTTGTGGATTGTGAAAGAGTATCAAACATTATCAGAATCATAGGAAAACTCAATACCCCATTAAACAAGTTTAATAAGCCTGAGCTTTTGGAAAGAGTATCTGTAAGGCCAACTGATAGGTCTACCTACCCTCTCCTTACCCTGCACAGCTCTCAGATGAAGTTGAAAAAAAAACTCTAGGAAATATACCAGAGTGACAGTGGTTTACAAACTTCTAAGAGGTGAGGCACCTTAGTGGCTCAGTTGGTTAAGTGTCAGACTCTTGGTTTTGGCTCAGGTCATGATCTCACAGTTTGTGATATTGAGACCCTCAAGGGGCTCTGCGCTGACAGTGCAGATCCTGCCTGAGATTCTCTCTCTCCATGTTTCTCTGCCTCTCCCCTGCTTGTTCTCTCTCTCTCTCTCTCTCAAAATAAATACAAAATTAAAAAAAAATTAAAAATACAATAAAAACTTCTAACAGGTAAAATTATTTTTTAAATTATGCAATACTATATAAATAGTCTATCAACTATCCAATAGTATGCCTGAAAAAGAGTTAAGCATATACAACAGAATTGCTTGGGGTTAAATATAAACTCACTGTATTTATTTAGAATCACTCTGTCAGGGGTGCCTGGGTGGCTCAGTCGGTTAGGCGTCCGACTTCGGCTCAAGTCATGATCTCACCGTTTGTGGGTTTGAGTCCCAAGTTAGGATCTGTGCTGACAGCTCAGAGCCTGGAGCCTGCTTCAGATTCTGTGTCTCCCTCCCTCTCTCCCTCTCTCTCTCTCTCTCTCTCTCTCTCTCTCTGCCCCACTCATGCTCAGTCTCTCAGTCCCTCTCTTTCTCTCAAGTAAACATTAAAAAAAAAACTTTAATAAAAAAGAAGTCACTCTGTCATAGAAAAGTGAATTTAGGAGCTATCCTGTTAATTAAATAGATGCAGGCAATAGATACTTAATCCTTTTTAGTAATACAGTACTTGGCCCTGTAGATAAAAATGAGGAATGCTTATTGTCTTTGCTCTCTAGAAATGTAATAAAATGTAGTGCAAGTCCTACATCTAAAGTAATCAATATAATACACTTCAAGTATTTTAGAGGGTATTTATACCAAAACCAAAGTCTTAGAGGAGTGCATTCAATTTAACAGTCTGCAAATGTTTTATGATTATAAGAACACCAAACATAAAGATTTTAGTGATTGAAACTTTTCCTTCCCTCTCTACTTCTGACTCTACTACTCTCTAGTAGGAAAGCCTACATGCAATATGTGAGAAAGGCCACAAATTAAGGGCGAAGGAGACTACTGTTCCAGCATGTATTTGTAATGAGTAAAAAAGGAGTCCCCTGTGGCCCAAATAAGAAGACATGAAGGGCATTTACTAAGGCTCTGGGATATTCAATCATTTTAAGGAAAATAACTCATTTACTGAATCTTTTTCTCAGGTAGAATTTGTCATCCCTTTTCTCTGATGATAGAAGATGTTCTATAAATAGTTTTAAGGTGGCATCAGTTACTCCTTCGAAGTTTTTTAATACAAGGAAAATGGTCTTTTGAGAGGACAAGACATGTCTTCATGGTCATTTTAAACAGTATGTTTTTATTTTTACTTGACATTATAACAAATATTTTCTAAATAAATCTGTACTACTACAGATTCAAAAGTTTCCTACATACTCACTTATTAGGATGACTGAATATATTTTCATTCAAAATGTCAATCTATCAATTTAAGTTCCAGTGTGAAGATCTTCAACAAACGTGAAAATTCCTGAGCTGTCAACTATTATGCACTTGTATTTTTTTATTATTGAAATATAATTGGCACACATGTTTTATTAGTTTTAGGCATGCAGTATATTGATTCAACAATTCTATGTATTACTCAGTGCTCACCATGATAATTATAGTCACCCATACATATGTCACCATACGGAGTTATTATGTTCCTGATTATTTTTCCTATGGTGGTTTCCAGAGGGGAGACGAATGGGGGTGGGGAGTGAATGAAATAAAGGAAATAAAAAGCTACAAACCTGCACCTAGATAAGTCTTAGAGATGAGTAATAGCACATGCTGTTTTGATTTATATTATTGCCATTGGGTTTTCTAATTCTCAGTAATATTTTCTAGTACTGAGTTATGAATACAGTCTCATCTGTGATTTTCCTTTTGGACTGAACAGGTTCCAGTCAAAAATCAGTAATGTATAAAACATGTACATTTTCAATATTTCCCCAAAGTATTTCAGTTATAGGAAGTTAAAGTTTACTATGATTCTTAGGCATTTATTCTTTCATGTAAATTATGTCACTGTTTGCTTTATTTCTTTTCTAAATCCATGTTTCAATATTGCCATTGCTTAATCCTTAGTTAGGATTCTTTGGTTATAATAAAAAATAGAGAAACAAATCAAACTCCCTTAAGCAAAAACATAATTTAGCCCTCACTTGGGAGGGATAAAAATAATGTGCTTTCAAGAAAAATTGAATGCAGGAACTTAGAGAAAACATCAAAATCCATTATTTCTCTTTTTTTCTCTCCTCTGCTTCTCAATGTGGGGAGAGAAATGTAGTTGACAACTCTTTATTCTCATTCAACTAGCTCTGTTACCAAATCTGCCTTTTCCTTCACCTCCTAACATAAAAAAAAAAAAACACCAAAACAAACAAACAAAAAACCCGTATCTTGGGAAGGATAAAGATATGTCTTAATTTAACATATTAAAATACTATTAGACACTATTCAATAATATTTAGACACTACTAAGGCACTATTAGTAATGAAATGTGGTAGTATAACTATAATGTCCTGGAACATGTCAAATTTATGGCCAGTGATGAAGGATACTAGGAAAGTAGCCACCCCCATATCCCATTCTCATGATTGGGTGGTGAAGGAGCAGTTCCTGGACAGATGAATGTGATGTTAAAGTATAAATCTCCAAAAGTTAGAAGCATGACACTGATAACACATGTGTCAACTATTTATTAACTAACTCGCTGAGTAAACTAGTATATGGTAAAGCTGGTTCAGATATTAATGAAGAGCTGAGATACATACAACTACATTAAAATAGCACAACATAGAGAATATAGTCAGTGATATTGGAATAGCATTGTACGGTGACAGAGGGTAGCTGCACTTGTGGGGAGCACAACATAATGTATAAAGAAGTTGAACCACTAGGTTCAACTGAAAATGATGTTAACCATGTGTATGCAAGTGAAAAAATGACACACAAATATATATATATTTTTTATTTTTAATGTTTATTTATTTTTGGAGAGACAGAAAGTGTGAGCAGGGGAGGGACAGAGAGAGAGGGAGACACAGAATCCGAAGCAGGCTCCAGGCTCTGAGCTGACAGCATAGACCCTCAATGCGGGGCTCCAACCTATAAACCGTAAGATTGTGACCTGAGCCAAAGTTGCATGCTTAACTCACTGAGCCACCAAGGTGCCCCCACAAATATTTTTAAATAAAGAAACTTACAGTTAATGTCTTATAGTGTTATAAATCATAACCTTTATGGGTATCATTCTACTAGACAAGAGTCATTTACATTATTATGGGCATGAATCAGTTGCTTTGCTATAAGTAAATACCAGTGAATGAAAATCAAACAAAGATACACACTCCTAGAGAATGAGATAATCCTCATTTGGTTCTGATGGATAACATCCAGCAGAAACTGAAAGAACAATCCACGGTCCCTTTGGCCTATTTCCAATTTTGGGTTTTTTTCCCCTTAATTATTTGCAAAACACATAATTTGAGTCAGGGTGTCTTGTTTATAAACTTATTACTTAGACCAGGCATTATATCTCTCTGAATCCTGGTTCTCTACATCTAAAAATCTGTTTACCGAAATTTGAATATATTACGTTTCTTAGGAAGAACAATTTTGTTTTCACCTCTGATATATATAAACTGATATATTGTCATTAAAAAAAAAACAACTTAGTGTACTCCTATATGCCAGCTTTACTCAGGCCTAAATAACAGGTGCATTTTGATAACTGTTACATTTCAGATTATACTACATTGGAAATCAAAGGTCATTAAAATATGGGAACTGCTGTAAATGATGAGATCAATTAAAAGAGAAATGTGTAAATGAGTATGTTACAGAATTATAAGTGCTATAAATCTATGTCAAATATTTTCAAGTGGCATTGAAGTTTAAAATTGGACATGATTAATCCTATATCAGTATTTCAAGGGGAGGGAGAGGTGCTTCACAGGGATTGACCCTTAAACTCTGGAACATAGACATATGTGGTAATAAGTGTGGACAACCATTAGCTCCGATTATGTTTTTCTTACCAGATGGTATATTTTATGAGAGCAAGCTATCATGCAACTTTTTTTTTTCCAGTGCTGCATTCTCAGTACTGTTAGGATAGCAAACGGGTGCTCAATATTTGTTCAATGAATAGCAAAAAGACCAACGTAATCAGCAATACCCATTTTATACCTTAGTGCTCCATATTATTTCTTGATTCAAACTGAAAACCAAACTGAAAAACTTTACTACATTACAGTAATGGATATATTTTTTAAAAAAGGGTAGAACAGGGCCACGGGGTGACTCAATCACTTGAGCCTCTGACATCAGCTCAGGTCATGATCTCACACTTCGTGAGTTTGAGCCCTACATCAGGCCTGCTGCTGTCAGCGTAGAGCCTGCTTCAGATCTTTTATTCCTCTCCCTCTTTGTCCCTCCCTGACTTGCTCTCTCTCTCAAAAATAAATAAAACATTAAAAAAAAAATAAGGTGAGAACGTCCCAAAGAGTTTAAATTTTTATAGTTAAAAATAATAGGGTATTCAGTATAACATGATTCTTAGTCAATATTCAAAGTTGCATATGTTACAATATTAACAACATATTTTAAGAATAATATTTAGAATGGCATATTTGTTCCATTTACTTCCACAAACAGTGAATCATTTTTTCCCACATTTTTCATCACCAGGATAACAAATAGCCCTCAACTGATCATCAACATTCATTAGACAGACTTGTTAATGAGTGGAAACTTAAAAAAAAAATTTTTATTATGGGATGTTTTCTCCAATCTCATGTATTGATTTGAGTAAAATAAAACTCACTTGGAAATGATGTTTTTCAGTTGGGAACATCTTTCAGTACAGTTCTTTGCCCTTCCCTGTTAGATCTCATTTTATCCCCATGTCCTTAAACACTTCAATAGCTTTTTGCTCTTTCCATTCATAAGCATGCCACTGGCGTACCCAAGTTCCTTCTCATCTCAGTTTTGATGTTTCTATACAATTTTATGCCTCATCTTTTTCAGCAAACATAGGGAATATTTTCAAGTAAGTTTGTTTCTTAATATCTTCAACTTAAAATTGGAAAAATATATTGTAGAGTAAGAGATATTCTACTTACACCAGCAATTCATTTTATTGGATAGTCATTAGTTTTAAGCACTGTAATTATTTTGTCTTTTTTGGAAAATGATTTCAGCTTTGGCATCTGGGTAAAAATCTTCTACGTTTGCCTACCTCTTCATTAAGTTTATTAAGTAGAGGGATATAGGTTTTTTAAGAATTACTTCCTCACAATCATTTCTCTAAGTTGTTTGAGATTATTATTACAGCTTAAAGTTCATGATCGCCTGTAACTTACCAGCATTCTAATAAAATACAGCGAAAGAAATATAAATTGGTATGATATTTAAAGCTCAAATCATTGTGTTTGTTGGTGACCTTTTAGCTTTCTTTTTATTTTTGTTTTCATTTTTGTTTCAAGTTTATATTTAAATTCTAGTTAGTTAGCATACGTGTAATAGTAGTTTCAGGAGTAGAATGTAGTAGCTCATCACTTACATATAACACCCAGGGCTCATCACAAGTGTCTCCTAATTTCCATCACCCATTTAGTCCATTCCCCCCTCCCACCTCCCCTCCAGCAACCCTCAGTTTGTTCTCTATAGTTAAGAGTCTGTTTTATGTTTTGCCTCTCTCTCTCTCTTTATGCCACCTATGTTCACCTGTTTTGTTTCTTAAATTCCACATGTAAGTGAAATCCTGTAGTTTTGCTCTCAGATGGACTTAAGTATCCTTAGATCTGAGTTTACTTATTTTCTGTTTCTGGTACTGTAATATTTTTGCCACTGCCAAATAAAACCCAAATTATTTTATTTTGAGAGAGAGAGGGTGAGCATGCATGTGTGCACACACAAGAGGAGAAGAGGCGGAGAGAAGGAGAGACAGAATCCCAGGCAGAATCAGCACCATTAGCACAGAGCCGGGTGTGGGCCTTGAACTCACAAACCACAAGATAATGACCTGAGTGGAGATCAAGAGTCCGATGCTTAACCAACTACAGCACCCAGGTGCCCCAAAACCAAAATTATTTTTAGTTTTTTAAATTATTTTGTGTGCATTGTCATATTCAAAACCAGGAAAGTATCTTAAGGGAATTATCAAACTTCACCTTGTGTTTTTTGTTCATAATAGAAATAGATGTGCTATCATTTACCTTTCATAAAATCAGTATACTCTTCTTTGGACTTTTCTCTATGAAATATTAATGAATTTGGCAATAGAGATATATTATTCTTTTTCAATACTGAGTAAATGAAAACAATACCTATGAAAATAATCCAGGCATTTTATATATCAAAATGTCTATGGCTATCAACAAGAAAAAAAGAAAATACATATAATCTTTATTTAAAGGTATGGTGTTTCCCTTATGCCAAGTAATAAGTAGCTTTGGAAAAAAAATCAATGTTACAATGTTAGAATAGGACTGTTTTACAGCTTTCATCCAGAAGTTTTATGTTTTTAATTTATAGCTTAATTACTATGGGTAACTGCCACCATTTGAGTACAGCTTCCAAAGGGAACTTGATAAGTACGAAAGTATTACTATCCTATGGAGAAACTGGGATAAGTGGATAGTTGGATTAAAGGTCGACTTTTGGTAAATGCCTTCATAACAGGGTCTGTGCTCACATAAACTCTTTTAATCCCCTGAAAACTTCTTGATGTCACTTTTATTTCTCAACTTAGAAATAGGATACTCATAAGCTGTATCTACACTTCAAAATTACAAAATCTACAAGTGATAGTATTAGAATTTGAATATGGACACTTTGTGGAGGGTTTTTTGACAGTTTTTTTTCCACTTTTAAATTTCTTTTAAAATCCAGTTATAGTTAGCATACAATGCTATATTAGTTTCATATGTACAATATTCAACAATTCTGTATATTAATAATTGCTCATCAAGATAAGTATACGCTTAATTACCTATTAACCCATCCCCTCACTCACCTCCCCTCTGGTAACAATTAGTTTGTTCTCTGCATTTCAGAGTCTGTTTTTTGGTTTTCTCTCTTTTTATTCTTTATTTGTTTTGTTTCTTACATTCCACATGTGAGTGAAATCCCATGGTATTTGTCTTTTTCTGACTGACTTATTTCACTTAGCATTATACTCTGTAGATCATCTATGTTGTTGCAAATGGCAAGATTTCATTCTTTTTTATGGCCAAATAATATGCCATTGTGATATAGATCACCTCTTTTTTAAATCCATTAATCTATGGATGAACACTTGGGCTGCTTCCATCTCTTGGCTATTGTAAATAATGCTGCAATAAGAATAAGGGTGCATATATCTTTTCAAATTAGTGTTTTCATATTATTTGAGTAAATACCCAGAAGTGGAATTACTGAATCATAAGGTGATTGCATTTGTAATTTTTTGAGGATCGTCCATACTGTTTTCCACAGTGGCTGCACCAGTTTGCATTCCCACCAACTGTGCATGGTGCTTTTTATCCTCCTCATCCTGGCCAACACTTGTAGTGTCCTGTGTTTTGATTCTAGCTATTCTGACAGATATGAGGTTATATCTCATTGTGGATTTGATTTGCATTTTCCTAATGATGAGTAATATTGAGCACCTTTTTATGTGTCTGTTGGCCATCTAGATGTCTTCTTTGGAGAAATACTTGTTGGTGTCATCTGCCCATTTGTAATTGGATTTATTGTTTTTTGGGGTGTTGAGCTGAGCCTTCCTTTCTCTTCTGTTTCTTGGAATAGTTTGAGAATACTGAGTATTAGCTCTTCTTTAAATGTTTGGTAGAATTCACCTATGAAGGCTCTCTGGTTCTGGACTTTCATTTCATAGGAGCTTTTTGATTATTGAATCAGTTTCATTTGGTAATTGGTCTGTTCAAGTTTTCTGTTTCTTCTTGCTTCAGTTTCAGGACGTTATATGTTTCTAGCAATTTATCCATTTTTTTCTAGGTTGTCCAATTGGTTGGCGTATAATTTTTCATAATATTCTGTCATAATATTTTGTATTTCTGTGGTGTTAGTTGTTACTTCTCTTTGATTTCTGATTTTGTTTGAGTCCTCATTTTAATTTTTGTAAGTCTGGCTAAAGTTTTATCAATATTATTGATCTTTTCGAGGAACCGCTCCTGGTTTCATTAGTCTGTTCTATTTTTTAGTACCTATTTCATTTATTTGTGCTCTAATCTTTATTATTCCCTTCCTTATACTGGTTTGGCTTTCATTTGTTCTTTTTCTAGCTCCCTTAAGTGTAAAGTTAAGTTGTTTTTTTGAGATTTTTCTTGATAATCGATTTAGGTCTGTATTCTCTCTTAAAACCATTTTTACTGCATCTTAAAGATTTTGGACCAATGTGTTTTCATTCTAATTTGTCTCCATTTATATTTTGATTTCCTTTTTGATTTCTTGGATGACACATTCATTGTTTAATAGCAGATTATTTACCCTACTGTGTGTTTGTGTTCTTTCCAGATTTGGGGGAGCGTTGATTTCTAGTTTGATAGCACTGTGGTCAGAAAAGATGCATGGTATGACTTCTATCCTTTTGAATTTGTTGAGACTTGTTTTGTGGCCCCAAATGTGATCAGTTCCAGAGAGTGTTCCATGTACACTTGAAAATAATGTATATTCTGATGTTTTAGAATGGAATAATTTGAATATATCTGTTAGATCCATCTGGTCCATTGTGTCTGTCATTGAAAACCACTGTTTCCTTGTTGTCTTTTTGTTTGGATAATATATCCATCCATGTTAATGGGAGATTAAAGGCCCCTACTATTATTGTATTACTATCAGTTACTTCCTTTATGTTTGTTATTCTTTGCTTTGTGTATTTGGGTGCTTTCCTGTGGGGTGCATAAATATTTACAATTGTTATATTTTCTTGTAGAACTGTTCCCTTTATAATTGTATAATGGCATTCTTTGTCTCTTGTTACAGTCTTTGTTTTAATGTCTACTTTGTTCAATATGAGTATTGCTATCCCAGCTTTCTTTTCACAGTCATATGCGTGATAAATGCTTCTCCATCCCTTCACTTTCAAGCTGCATGTGGTTTTAGGTCTTAAATGAGTCTTTTGTAGGCACCATATAGTTGGGTCTTGCTTTTTTATCCATTCTATCATCTTCTGTCTTTCTTTTTTTTTTTTTTATAATTATAATTCTTTTTTTTTTTTAATTTTTTTCAACTTTTTTAATTTATTTTTGGGACAGAGAGAGACAGAGCATGAACGGGGGAGGGGCAGAGAGAGAGGGAGACACAGAATGGGAAACAGGCTCCAGGCTCCGAGCCATCAGCCCAGAGCCCGACGC
The DNA here is from genome assembly GCF_022079265.1 of Lynx rufus. Classification (NCBI taxonomy): domain Eukaryota; kingdom Metazoa; phylum Chordata; class Mammalia; order Carnivora; family Felidae; genus Lynx; species Lynx rufus. The sequence continues at coordinate 62,626,091 of NW_025814827.1, forward strand.
GGGGCTCGAACTCGCAGACCGCGAGATCGTGACCTGGCTGAAGTCGGACGCTTAACCGACTGCGCCACCCAGGCGCCCCATCTTCTGTCTTTCTTATTAGAATGTTGAGCCCATTAGCTGAATATGGACACTTTGACATTTATAATCCACATCCCTTTATTCTTTTTATTGACAGTTGTCAAACCATCTTTCTTATTTCCATATATCACCCATATGCTGTTCTTTTACTTTCAGGATTGAAGGTGTAATGATGATCGTGTTTTCTCTTCCAGCAATATTTTAATTTAAAGGTAAAACCTTATACTCATTTTATCAACTGGTAAGTGAAAACTGGCTTAATTTGTTTTGGAGCTTTTTATACCTCTGTTTTTAAAAGCCACATTTCTTATTGTAGGGCCAATCAATTTCTTTATACAGACACTAGAATTTCTATATCTTCTCTTAATATAATAAGCAGTATACATCAGTAATTCTAGTATGTTTGCTATGAGAAAATCATGCAGGTCTGAACTCCACTAACTTGTTGCTGTATGAATTTTGGAAA